>NC_057947.1:757500-1437500 GCF_018555375.3 Anguilla rostrata
GCTGAGGGTATGAGCTGTGCTATATGCTGAGGATATGAGCTGTGCTGTATTCTGAGTGTATGAGCTGTGCTATATGCTGAGGGTATGAGCTGTGCTGAAGGTAGAGGATATGAGCTGTGCTGTATGCTGAGTGTATGAGCTGTGCTGTATGCTGAGGGTATGAGCTGTGCTATATGCTGAGGATATGAGCTGTGCTGTATTCTGAGTGTATGAGCTGTGCTATATGCTGAGGGTATGAGCTGTGCTGAAGGTAGAGGATATGAGCTGTGCTGTATGCTGAGTGTATGAGCTGTGCTGTATGCTGAGGGTATGAGCTGTGCTATATGCTGAGGATATGATCTGTGCTGTATTCTGAGTGTATGAGCTGTGCTATATGCTGAGGGTATGAGCTGTGCTGAAGGTAAAGGATATGAGCTATGCTGTATGCTGAGTGTATGAGCTGTGCTATATGCTGAGTGTATGAGCTGTGCTGTATGCTGAGGATATGAGCTGTGCTGTATGCTGAGTGTATGAGTTGTGCTGTATGCTGAGTGTATGAGCTGTGCTGTATGCTGAGGGTATGAGCTGTGCTGAATGTAGAGGATATGAGCTGTGCTGTATGCTGAGGATATGAGCTGTGCTGTATGCTGAGGGTATTAGCTGTGCTGTGTGACTGAGATCATAGAAAGGACCAATTGCCCATGTGCAGTTTGAACAGAATTTAAAGAAAAAATATTGGAAGTGTTACAAATGGAAACTTGGAAGCACAGCTCTGCCAAGGCACATATTGTGCTCTCCAGAACAGAAAGGACATGAAGCTCCTCATTCAGCTTCAGACTCGCTACAGAGACATACACACAGATAACTCAGCTTCAGACTGGCTGAGGAGAGACATACACACAGATAACTCAGCTTCAGACCAGCTGTGGAGAGACATACACACAGATAACTCAGCTTCAGACTGGCTGTGGAGAGACATACACACTGGTACATTTTCCATTTATGGGTATAAGGAACCAAGAGAAAGTGTCATAAAGGATACTTATGCTCTCCAAAGCTTTCAAATCACTTGAAGAAGACTACCTGTCAGGGTTGAGAACATGATGCTGTGCTATCCAACACTCGCAAACATTTTTTAGTCTTTAAAGAATGAGATTCAACATATCAGGGAACGAGAAAGCAAGGAAACGTATGGAAGATGTAGCCCCACATTCCACTACAACCATAAAACAAATAGTGATATAATTTTCAGTTATGTGCTGCAACATGGGCATTTCAGAGGATTACCTGAAAAGTGGTGAATTTCGGTCAGTAAAGAATACAATACACAGATATTACTGCGCGAGCCATGACTGAACAGGCTTGTATAAATAATACAATATATAGCTGGCATTACTCACCTATCAGGTATGAGTAAGATAACATAGCTCCAGGCTACCCTTTACTGGCAATCAATCAAGCACAGGGCCATTCCACAGAGGCACTGTTTTGGGTTGCTCTGTGTGTTAGCTGGCTCTGTAGATACATGTGTGTGCGTGTTCTTATGAACGCTCCGGCTGGCTGGGATTGATGGCTGACAGCGTTTAGAGTTCAAGGCGGTGTCGGGGCAATCCGTCACTCTTACTGCAGCAATGCCGATGGCGGATATTACACAAGGACGGACTGCAGGTATAACAGCCCACAAGAGCTGCCCTCGGGCCCAGGAACAGCCAGGGTTGCTATTTTCCTCAAGACATTCATCTTTATGTGGCTTCAGTTCTGTAGAAACTACAAAAACTGCTAATCTGCAATAACCTAGCCAATTTAGCCTTTCAGCTGTTCGACCCGGTTTTCTGCATTGAAATGAAATGAATTTGTCAGTAGTTCTGTTCCAAGTAGGGGATGGAAACACCACTTTGCATTCCCCGCCTCCCCCCCTTGACCACGCTCATCGGAACACAAACCACACGGTGAAGAATTCAGTGTAAATGTAGGTGCCATCATTCCCAGATGAGTGTGTGCAGGGGGGGTGGAGGGGGGTAGCACACTAAATCTACAGCACCTGGAAGAATGTGAATCACGGCTCAGTTCACATGATGTGGAAAATAGGGACTAAGTCAGTCCTCCCTATAAAACAGCATGACATCACCATGTCGTCTGTTTAAAACATCATGATTATAACGGCATAGCGGTGCTGTAGCTTATTGTAAAACTTAATGCCAAGCAGACTGTTTTCACTCACGCCAGTGCCAAGACTCTGGGTGGCTTTCACAGCAGACTGAGTGTAATGTTCATAAAAACTGAATGTGCTATGATCTGTATCACCTCCTTGACGTGCAAACCAATGTTCACTGTTTCATTCAGAGATATTTAATAATAGTAAAAACAGAAAGAAACAAAACAAAAAAAGCAGCAAAGTCCTTTCACCCAGGACACAAATAGGCATCTTCAGGCAAACTTATTAAAACCTAATTCTGGAAGCAGACATCTTTGTACATGAGTCTGTAGTTGAGTTCATTTTCTCTGAGGCTACAAGAGCATATTTAGCAAGATAATATGTTTTTTATTTATTTGCCTCCTTCTTGCAGCTTTCTGGGCCTTGAGTTTGTACTAGATTTAGAAAGACAGAGATGGAGTTCATTCTTTTCCTTCAAGAGTCTCCATTATTCATCCTACAGAACCTGAGCAGATCCTGTGGTTCTGTGGCTTGGGTGGACAAGATGTTCAGAGTTACACAGAAGCAGCGAATGTTTTTAGGTTTCTGGAATGTATTCACACTGACAGACTATGGGCATAGAGGCTGTGCTCTGTGCATCAAGGCTCTGCTCTGGGCACGGAGGCTGTAGTCTGTGCATGGAGGCAGTGCTCTGTGCATAGAGGCTGTGCTCTGCTCATAGAGGTGGTGCTCTGTGCATGGAGGCTGTAGTCTGTGCATAGAGGCTGTTCTCTGTGCATGGAGGCTGTAGTCTGTGCATAGAGGCTGTGCTCTACTCATAGAGGCTGTGCTCTGTGCATGGAGGCTGTGCACTGTGCATGGAGGCTGTGCTCTGCTCATAGAGGTGGTGCTCTGTGCATGGAGGCTGTAGTCTGTGCATAGAGGCTGTTCTCTGTGCATGGAGGCTGTAGTCTGTGCATAGAGGCTGTGCTCTGTGCATGGAGGCTGTAGTCTGTGCATAGAGGCTGTGCACTGTGCATGGAGGCTGTAGTCTGTGCATAGAGGCTGTGCTCTGCACATAGCGGCCGTGGTTTGTGCAAAGAGGCTCTGCTCTGTGCATGGAGGCTGTAGTCTGTGCTGTGCACATAGAGGATGTGGTCTGTGCATAGAGGCTGTGCTCTGCACAGAGAGGCTTTGCTCTGTGCATAGAGGCTGTAGTCTGTGCATACAGGCTGTGCTCGGGGCATAGAGTCTCTGCTCTGTGCATGGAGGCTGTGATCTGCACATAGAGGCTGTAGTCTGTACATTGAAGCTGTGCTCTGCTCATAGAGGTTGTGCTCAGTGCATAGAGGCTGTGCTTTGTGCATAAAGGCTGTACTCTGTGCCTAGAGGTTGTGCTCTCTGCATAGAGGCTGTAGTCTGTGCATGAAGTCTGTGCTCTGTGTATACAGGCTCTAGTCTGCACATAGAGGCTGCTGTCTGTGCATGGAGGCTGTAGTCTGTGCATAGACGCTGTGCTCTGCTCATAGACATTGTGCTCTGCGCATAGAGGCTGTGCTCTGTGCATGGAGGCTGTGCTCTGTGCATGGAGGCTGTAGTCTGTGCATAGAGGCTGCGCTCTGCACATAGAGGCTGTGCTCTGTGCATAGAGGCTGTAGTCTGTGCATAGATGCTGTGCTCTGTGCAAAGAGGCTGTGCTTTGTATATAGAGGCTGTGCTCTATGCATAGAGGCTGTGCTTTGCTCATAGAGGCTGTGCTCTGAGCAGGGAGGCTGTGCTCTGTGCCTAGATGTTGTGCTCTGCACGTAGAGGCTGTAGTCTGTGCATAGAGGCTGTGCTCTGTGCAGGGAGGCTGTGCTCTGTGCCTAGATGTTGTGCTCTGCACGTAGAGGCTGTAGTCTGTGCATAGAGGCTGTCCTTTGTGCATAGAGGCTGTAGTCTGTGCATAGATGCTGTTTTCTGTGCATAGAGGCTGTGCTCTGTATATAGAGGCTGTAGTCTGTGCATAGAGGCTGTGCTCTGATCGTAGAGGCTGTGCTCTGCACATAGAGGCTGTAGTCTGTGCATAGAGGCTGTGCTCTGTGCATTGAGACTGTGCAATCAGGCTTTCTATTAGTTAATATTTTCCATGCATTTTTCCCTGAAGCAAAATATTTGGTTTCATTTTAACCCAGTCTGAAACAACACAAGCCAATGAAAGCAAGTTGTTGGCTGCAAAAATCTATTTAGTTACACTGTGGAGCTGGAGTATACCATCATTATTAAAAGTGAAGGACTTGAAATGAGTCTGACTGTGCTTCCATTCACAGGGAAGCCTAAGCAACTGATTAAGTTGTGAAATTAGAAATAAAACCAGTGGGAAGTGGTGTAGTTGTTTCAGGAAAGGCTTAGATATGGAACAGTGATGTCACACAAAGTCTAGCTGATAAAAGACGTGAAAATTGACTTTACCAGGGTGGACTATGCTATTAAGAAAAGTATGTTTATTCAACAGAAGTCATTATGACAAAGTTTTCAAAGCAGTCCTGCTATAGAGAATACATCACAGGCCTCATGCATAGAATTTGAGTCCAGTAGAATTCCATGATCAATTGTGTCAAAAGCTGCACTCAGGTCGAGGAGCACAAGAACCGACACACAGTTACGGTCGGCTGACAGTAGTAAATCATTTGTAACCTTGATAAGTGCGGTTTCTGTGCTGTGGTGAGGTCTAAACCTAGATTGGAATACTTCATGGATACCGTTAGAGCTAAGGTAAGCACTTAGTTGCTTAGCAACAGTTTTCTCCAATAATTTTGGTAGAAATGGAAGGTTTGAAATAGGTCTATAATTTTCCAATTTATCAGGTTCTAGGTTTGGTTTCTTCAATAATGGCCTAATAACTGCCACTTTTAGTGACTCAGGTACATATCCTGTGACTAGGGATGTGTTAATGATTTTTAGTATATGCTGGCCTAGTACTGGAAATAGTTCTTTAATCCAGTTTGAAGGAATAGGATCAAGTAGACGTCGTCGGTTTTGAAGACATAACTAATTCGGATAACTCGACCATGCTAATGGGCGTAAAACAGTTTAGTACCGCTGTCTGTAAATCTTCCTGTTTTAACCAGGTGCAGGGCTGTTTATTAACATGAACAGAAATAGTGCATGATGGAGACAGTTTGGAAATCTGTTCATGAAGTCAATGCTGCTAAGATTGGAGGGATAAGTTGAAAACTGATGATTGTTTTTAGTTAAAGTAATAATCTCGAAGATTTTCATTAAAATAAATGTCTTTTAAGTCACTATCTATCGCTGCATTGGGTAACACAATGGTGATTGAGCCTATTTTCATATTAATTTATACTGTTATTATTATCATAATTCATGATTTAAAAACTTGGTGTCTGTGGCGACATTCCCGGGAAAAAATCACAAGCGGCGCTCAGTTAGTGACGCATTTTTCATCACCCATCAGTGGTTGGTCCGCCAGAGAGGGTAGGCGGAACTAACGCAACAGGCTCACTCTTCAACTCACTTGTGTGTGAGCGGCATACTGCACCGGTGTCTGCATGCGTTACAATAACAGAGAAAGGGGGGTTTGGGGGAGTTATGGAACCCTAAAAAGTTTTTGTGTAACATGAGAGATCATATTATTTGTTGATGTAGATTTCGTATTACATTTAATACAATGTAACTTTACTAAATTACATAGCTATTTGCACAGCTAACGCTAGCTACCGGACCATGTCAAGAAAGACAACATTAGTTCAGACAACGTTGCGCACAGTATCCATCTCTCATATCAGGTAACGTTGCGTTAGCTAGCTAGCTAATGTAATTAACACAATCTAATGTCGGCTAACAATTAGAAAAAAACGCTAGCTAACGCTACCGACCGGTACCCACCTCACAAACCATCTCTCAAATGCAATGCTACCTTGTTGCAACGTTGCAGTGTAGCTAACTTAAGGCCAGTTCAGATCAATGATTCGCAACGAGACTGGGTGCAACTTGCAAAATTCCAAGACGTCTGATTGTAAACGTTCTAAAACTGCACTTGGCGATTTGACAAGGACGGTCTTTTAAAACTTCAGGGCAGGCAACGGCTCTGCTACTAGCCAGTTCACACCGCAGCAATTTTCTCTGCAACATTCTAAAACCGTTTCGCCTTGTTGCGAATCATTGATCTGAACTGGCCTTAACGTTACCGTTATTTACATTGCCATCGAGTTCATCAATATATTAGAATGATTGGAATAAAGCCGGGGTATGTGGAGCAGAGTCTGATTTCTGAAGACGTCATGCAGGAGAAAACTAAATAGAAGAATACGGCAGTATGGATTAGCATTGTTATTATTTTATTACGCTTCCTCATATGTTCCTTCAGCCTTTATGCCCTTTTTGATGAAATCTCCTTTGTTTTTGTTTTATTCTTCTTGTTCTGATTGCTATTTTAACACCCAGCTCAGCTTTATTCTCGAACAGTTTAGCTAGCAAAACCAGAAACACCAGGGGTAACATTTTGCAAGGCAGTTGTTTCAAAAATACCACACAACAATCATTCACGAAAAAGACTGCTTATTGTGCACAAGATACATAATTGCACGAGCCACAGCGAATCCCGCAAATTCTTCTCTGCAGTGTAAATATGTTCATACTGGGCAAAAGGTGGATAAAGAACGTTTGCAGAAATTGATCATCACTAATTCTACCCCAGGTTTGCTACGGCATTTTAACCCGGCTCGGCAGTGTAAAGACATTTTGAGTTAGCCTAATGTTAGACAACGAATTAGTATGTACATAACGTTACTTTTATTACAACCGTTTTTTATTCAGTAAATAGTAAGTGTTATAGTTGGCGTACCAACTGACTGATGTCACACAGGCGACACTGGTTGGATCCGGTTGGATCTATGGGAAGTGAGGTCCAAAAACACACCTGCAATTACCGCTTCTCGCCATTGGCACCGCCATAGAGAACGAAACTGAAATCTTCGAGATTGTCACTTTAATTTATCCACAGTACTGTTTTGTTCAATTAGTTTTGAGAAAAAGGCAGATCTAGCAGAAGCAAGAGCTTGCTTATACTGAAGAAAGCTGTTTTTCCATGCAAGATGAAATACTTCTAGCTTAGTTGACCGCCATTTTTGCTCTAATTTTCTAGTAGACTGCCTCAGGGCCCAGGTGGTATCGTTGTACCATGAAGTGTGCTTTTTCCGACTAGGGTTTCTTCTTTTAAGGGGGGCAACAACATCAAGAGTGTTCCTGAGGGTAAGGGTTAGCTGGTTAGTCAATTGGTCCAGAGCAGCTTCATCAGCATTTTCATCAGCCTTTTCTTCTGTGGAGAGGAATACTTGCAGATGAAATCCCTGGGGTGTCTGGGACAGTCTGCTGGGGCTGAACTGATTGTCCAGGCAGGTGAAGTGTTGGGCGACACCGGAGAGGTGCAGTCTGAACCACAGCAGGACGGAGCCCCTCCACCCATCAGCTACCCAGCAGGCAAAGCCGTGGGAGAGTCCCAACCAATCACAGCCGTGGCCGTGGGAGAGTTCTCACCAATCACAGCCGTGGCCGTGGGAGGGTCCCCACCAATCACAACCGTAGGGACACGTAGGGGAGAGCGGGACAAAAAAGGATTTCAGGTTAAACACTCAGAATTGCCATCTCCAACGAATGGCAGGAGAGTTCAATAAATATTTTGGGAGATATTGCCAAAAGTGTTCGTGAATTTTTTACCCAACGTGTTCTTTTTAGCTACTGTATTGTGTGTGTGTCTGCCAAGGAATTCAAATGTATGCAATCGTAAACAGTTGTTTAGTGACTAACAGTGAGAGACTGTTGTGTTCAGGGGAACACTCTCTTTTGGGTTTATGGGAGAAAGAGATGTTCATGGTTCTTCGGTGGTGTTATGTCTTGTGCAAGCGTTGTAACTGTGACATTCGTATTACCCTGCATGGCATTGTGTTGTTAGGTTTGTTGACACTATATAACCACATTTTCTCCGTATCTTTATGCTACTCTTGCACCCGCAAACCAAAAAGTCAAACTACGCCTATGTGGCAACTCTAAAAAATGGGTACTGTGTGAGTTTGTGTGTGAAACTCTTGGTACATTAATAAAAACAAAATAAACAGAGACAGTAATCACCAAAAGTGGGATATTTAGACAGAAACCGAGAGCAATGACATTAAATGGAAAATTATCCAGTAGTTCATAATGTAATGGTTGCTAGCGGCACATGGAACATACTAACATAGGATGCAGTATGTTGTGAGTTAGTATGCGGTTTCGAGCACAACCATTCTTTCCCATTTTTCAGTGCGCTGACTTCCTCTACTATTGCATATTTGTCACATTGAATGGTTTCAGATCATTAGACAAAATGTAATATTAGACAAAGGGAACCTGAGGAAACACAAAATACATTTTAAAAATTATTATTATTATTATTATCAAACACCTATATCGCCCATGTGATAAAGTAATTGCCCCCTTAAACTTAATGAGTGGTTGCACTACCTTTAGCAACAATAACTGCAATAAAACGCTTTATAGAATTCTAGTCCCCTCTTTGCAAAACTGCTTTAATTCAGACAAATTGGTAGGTTTTCAAACATGAACTGCTCGTTTCAAGTCCTGCCACAGCATCTCTTTTGGGTTCAAGTCAGGACTTTTCCTAGGCTACTCCAAAGCCGTAATTTTTTTTGTTTCAGCCATTCAGCCGTTTACTTGCTTTTATGTTTTGGATTGTTGTATTGCTGCATTACCCAGTTATGGTTCAGCTTCAACTCATGGACAGCTGACTGCACATTCTCAATAAGAATTTTCTGGTACAGAGCATAATTCATGGTTCCATCAATAATGGCAAGTCTTCCAGGTCCTGAAGAAGCAAAGCATTCCCACGCCAATCACACTTCCACCACCGTGTTTAACTGCTGGTATGATGTTCTGACTGTGAAATGCTGTATTTGTGTATGATGTTCTGACTGTGAAATGCTGTATTTGTGTATGATGTTCTGACTGTGAAATGCAGTATTTGTGTATGATGTTCTCACTGTGAAATGCTGTATTTGTGTATGATGCTATTACTGTGAAATGCTGTATTTGTGTATGATGTTCTCACTGTGAAATGCTGTATTTGTGTATGATGCTATTACTGTGAAATGCTGTATTTGTGTATGATGTTCTCACTGTGAAATGCTGTATTTGTGTATGATGCTATTACTGTGAAATGCTGTATTTGTGTATGATGTTCTTACTGTGAAATGCTGTATTTGTGTATGATGTTCTTACTGTGAAATGCTGTGTTTGTGTATGATGTTCTTACTGTGAAATGCTGTATTTGAGTTACGCCAGACATGATGGACCCTGTGTCACTGTTGAATCTAAACCTTACTCTTATTGAACCATACTATCAGAGTGAAGTACTCACCACAAAATTTCTACAAGCAAACTATGCCATGATCACTTTTGATTCCACTTTTGATTCATCTGTTATCCCATTATCCCATTATTTCTAAAGGCTTGGGGATCATAGAGGTGCTTTTTTGCAAATGTGAGATGAGCATTGATATCATTCAGCAGTGATTTCCGCTTTGCTACTCTCCCATGAATCCCTTTTTTTCCCTCAGTCTCTTTTTTTATTGTGGTTATGAACTAGAGGGGCTAGAGGGGCCTGCAGTCCTCTGGATGTTCTTCTGGGATCTTTTGTGTCTTCTTGGATGAGTTGTCACAGCTCCCTTGGAGAAATTTTGGCAGGCTGGCCACTCCAGGGAAGATTCACCACTGGTCCAAATGTTCTTCATTTGGAGATAATGTGGCTAGGTGGAATCCAAGATACTTCAAAATGGCTTTGTAACTCTTTCCAAAATTATATATTTCAACTTTTTTTCTCTTCTCTTCTGGAATTTAATTTGATCATGGCATAGTTTGCTTGTAAAAATTTTGTGACTTCACTCTGATAGTATGGTTCAATAAGAGTAAGGTTTAGATTCAACAGGGATGGCTGCTATCAAGCCTGGCTGTGTCCAATCCGCTGAATATAATTATCAATTAAATTGGGTTCATTGGTTGAGTGTAACTAAGGGGGAAATTACTTTTTCACGAGTGTTTTATATCATTAAATAAACAAATATAATTAAATAAATAACAATTTAAAAAGCATTCAATGTGACAAATATGCAATAATAGAGGAAATTTGGAAGGGGCAAATTCTTTTTCATGGTGCTTTATCTATTTACTTGTTCATCTGCATTTCCCTTCTCCGCAGTCTGGTCATGTCTCAGTTCTATTTAAGGGTCAACAGCTTTCCAGTCTGTCATGGGTTTGCTCACTGTCAGAACATCCCATGGCATGGCTTATTTCCCCCAGGGGCATGAGTATGAACCCCCTGAAACAGGAGGACTCCCCTTATCTACCAGTGTGGTTTGAGAGCCTGGCCGCCCGTCTGATGTGAAATCTTCCTCCGCTTCACCGGGGCAGTTCTGTCCCACTTTACAGATAAAGCTGCAGTTTGGCCAGATTTCTTTAATCTTATAAACTTGCATTTGAAACTCTTTTATTCTAAAAGGAAGAAAACTCTTGAAATGAGTAACCTGATATACTGAAAGGAGCTGGATGCGATCGTGTGTTTGGTGTTTATTGTGTTTTATATTCTGAACGCTGGCTTCATTCTTTCCTGAAATATTTGTGGTTATTCAGCGTGATTCCAAAGTGTTTACAGTGATGACTACAACTGCCCCAGAATCTCCGCTTGCGGTGCACAGTCCAGACATCTGAGTAAACTGCCTGGGACCTAGACAGCAGTCAGCTGGTCCGCCAAGGCCTCTGCTCTTACAGGATTCCAGAACATTCTATAGTATTTCCCTCAATGTATTAGACTACGATGGGTAACTGGAAGAAGAAGTTGCTTTCTGGGGGTGGGGGCTCTTCTCGAAAGATGCATATGATCAGTTCATGGCAAATTATGGTTTATTAGTAAACATGTAGAATTTTAAATGAAATAATTATCAGTTCTGTTTGGTAAATTTTTATTAAATGCCAAACATTTAATTTCCATTTACAGTATCTTTTCTAGATGTGGCCTTAATTTGATGTTTCTGGTACACAAAGACATCGACCCAGATGTGTGTTGATGAAAGTCTAGTAATAGAACCATCATGTCAATAAGAAATTTAACATCTTTCATGGTCTGCGCTCTTTTCACTCTAAACAGTACTCTGTTTTCTGTACATTTAATGATCGGTGGATTGTCTTTTTAACTGTTTATATATTTGTCATTTACAGTAGCCATGCAATTACTGAGGCACTGATGGGAATTGAATATGCATGTATGAGTGATTACTAATATGAGTGGTTCAAAGAGAAGATGTGTCAGAAGTTCATCTTTAAGATGATTTATATAAGTGGAATAATAAGGTCCCTCGAAGTGAATCCCTGCTAGTCCACATGTTACATAAATAATCAAATGAAGAACTTCTGTTCTGTTGTTCTCATTTCTGAAGTCATTCAAAATACAGCATCATTGCGGCCAAACTATCAGTCTTTGTAGCTTCAATGAGAAAATAAAAATTAATAAATATTTCGACTTGAATTGGTGAGACAGGTTCTGCAAGTTTCATGGTTTTCCACTCTTCTTGACAGCCTGGAGAAGAAGAGGCAGCCCCTTCCCTCTAACCTGGAGAGGAAGAGGCAGCCCCTTCCCTACCTGGAGAGGAAGAGGAAGAAGAAGCCCCTTCCCTAAAACCTGGAGAGGAAGAGGCAGCCCCTTCCCTCTAACCTGGAGAGGAAGAGGAAGAGGAAGAGGCAGCCCCTTCCCTGTAACCTGGAGAGGAAGAGGCAACCCCTTCCCTCTAACCTGGAGAGGAAGAGGAAGAGGCAGCCCCTTCCCTCTAACCTGGAGAGGAAGAGGCAGCCCCTTCCCTACCTGGAGAGGAAGAGGAAAAGGAAGCCCCTTCCCTAAAACCTGGAGAGGAAGAGGCAGCCCCTTCCCTCTAACCCAGAAAGGAAGATGCAACCCCTTCCCTCTAACCTGGAGAGGAAGAGGCAGCCCCTTCCCTACCTGGAGAGGAAGAGGCAGCCCCTTCCCTCTAACCTGGAGAGGAAGAGGAAGCCCCTTCCCTCTAACCTGGAGAGGAAGAGGAAGCCCCTTCCCTAAAACCTGGAGAGGAAGAGCAAGCCCCTTCCCTAAAACCTGGAGAGGAAGAGGAAGCCCCTTCCCTCTAACCTGGAGAGGAAGAGGCAGCCCCTTCCCTCTAACCTGGAGAGGAAGAGGAAGCCCCTTCCCTAAAACCTGGAGAGGAAGAGGAAGCCCCTTCCCTAAAACCTGGAGAGGAAGAGGCAGCCCCTACCCTCTAACCTGGAGAGGAAGAGGAAGAGGAAGAGGCAGCCCCTTCCCTGTAACCTGGAGAGGAAGAGGTGCCCCCCCCTCTAACCTGGAGAGGAAGAGGAAGCCCCTTCCCTACCTGGAGAGGAAGAGGAAGAGGCAGCCCCTTCCCTCTAACCTGGAGAGGAAGAGGAAGCCCCTTCCCTCTAACCTGGAGAGGAAGAGGAAGCCCCTTCCCTAAAACCTGGAGAGGAAGAGCAAGCCCCTTCCCTAAAACCTGGAGAGGAAGAGGCAGCCCCTTCCCTCTAACCTGGAGAGGAAGAGGAAGAGGAAGCCCCTTCCCTAAAACCTGGAGAGGAAGAGGAAGCCCCTTCCCTAAAACCTGGAGAGGAAGAGGCAGCCCCTTCCCTCTAACCTGGAGAGGAAGAGGAAGAGGCAGCCCCTTCCCTGTAACCTGGAGAGGAAGAGGTGCCCCCCCCCTCTAACCTGGAGAGGAAGAGGCAGTCCCTTCCATCTAACCTAGAGAAGAAGAAGAAGAGGCAGCCCCTTCACTCTACATTATTACATTACATTACATTACAGGCATTTGGCAGACGCTCTTATCCAGAGCGACGTACAACAAAGTGTATAACCATAACCAGGAACAAGTATGACGAAACCCCTAGAGAGAAGTACCGGTCCAAGTACAGGGAACAACCGCATAGTTCAACTTGGACCCTGGTGGTTAAACTGATTAACACTAACAACGAGAACGGCAACAACGCAATCTATGGAAAAATAAAAATAAATAAAAATACAAGTAGTCGTTAAGACTGGCGCATCAACTAAGTCACCTATTAAACAGCTGCCTAGTTACACCCCTAAGTTTAGTCATTTACAGGGGGGGAAGGGAGGGATGGGGAGAGGTGCAGCCTGAAGAGGTGGGTCTTCAGTCGTCGTTTGAAATGGGTCACAGTCTCAGCTGTTCTGACCTCCACAGGGAGGTCATTCCACCATCGTGGGGCCAGAACAGACAGGAGACGTGTTCTGGAAGTGCAGGTGCGAAGAGGGGAGGTGCTAGGCGTCCTGAGGTAGCAGAACGGAGGGATCTGGCTGGCATGTAGGGTTTGAAAATCTTGTGAAGGTATGCTGGGGCTGATCCCTTGACTGCCTGGTATGCTAGAACCAATGTTTTGAATTTGATGCGAGCTATAACAGGCAGCCAGTGGAGGGTAGTGAGCAGGGGAGTTACGTGGGAGTGTCTGGGGAGGTTGAAGACCAGATGAGCCGCAGCATTCTGGATGAGCTGCAGGGGTCTGGTGGCAGATGCCGGTAGTCCAGCCAGAAGAGAGTTGCAGTAGTCCAGGCGGGATAGAACCATTGCTTGGACCAGGAGCTGGGTTGAGTAGGTGGTGAGAAAGGGGCGGATTCTGCGGATATTGTATAGGAAAAATCTGCATGCCCGGGTTACTGCTGCAATGTTGTTGGAGAGGGACAGCCTGTTGTCCATCATCACTCCAAGATTCTTGGCGCAGGGTGATGATGTCACTACGGTGTCCCCTAAGGAAATGGAAAAGTCGAGGAGGGGAGAGGATAGAGCAGGAATAAAGATTAGCTCCGTCTTTCCCGGGTTGAGCTTCAGGTGGTGATTGTCCATCCAGCTCTGTATGTCCCTCAGGCAAGCGGAGATGCGGGCGGGGACCTGTGTGTCCGATGGGGAGAAGGAGAGAAAGAGTTGCGTGTCGTCGGCATAGGAATGATAGGACAAGCCATGGGCAGATATTACAGGGCCAAGGGATCTGGTGTACATGGAGAAGAGAAGGGGACCAAGGACTGAGCCCTGGGGAACTCCAGTGGTGAGGGGACGGGGTGGTGATACCTTACCCGCCCAGGCAACCTGGAAGGAGCGGTCAGAGAGGTAGGACTCAATCCAGTCAAGGACTGTGCCGCGGATCCCTGATGCTGCCAGGGAGGACAGGAGGGTAGAGTGGTCCACAGTGTCAAATGCAGCGGAGAGGTCTAAAAGAATCAGGACAGAGGAGAGGGAGGCTGCTCGTGCGGCATGGAGTGACTCACTGACCGAGAGGAGTGCAGTCTCAGTCGAGTGGCCAGGCCTGAAGCCAGACTGGTGGGGATCAAGCAGGTTGTTCTCAGAGAAGAAAGCAGAGAGCTGGTTAGATGCAGCACGTTCGAGTGTTTTGGATAGGAAAGGGAACCTAACCTGGAGAGGAAGAGGAAGAGGCAGCCCCTTCACCCTAACCTGGAGAGGAAGAGGCAGCCCCTTCCCTCTAACCTGGAGAGGAAGAGGTGGCCCCCCCCTCTAACCTGGAGAGGAAGAGGAAGCCCCTTCCCTACCTGGAGAGGAAGAGGAAGAGGCAGCACCTTCCCTCTAACCTGGAGAGGAAGAGGAAGCCCCTTCCCTCTAACCTGGAGAGGAAGAGGAAGCCCCTTCCCTAAAACCTGGAGAGGAAGAGCAAGCCCTTTCCCTAAAACCTGGAGAGGAAGAGGAAGCCCCTTCCCTCTAACCTGGAGAGGAAGAGGCAGCCCCTTCCCTCTAACCTGGAGAGGAAGAGGAAGAGGAAGCCCCTTCCCTAAAACCTGGAGAGGAAGAGGAAGCCCCTTCCCTAAAACCTGGAGAGGAAGAGGCAGCCCCTTCCCTCTAACTTGGAGAGGAAGAGGAAGAGGAAGAGGCAGCCCTTTCCCTGTAACCTGGAGAGGAAGAGGTGCCCCCCCCCCCTCTAACCTGGAGAGGAAGAGGCAGTCCCTTCCATCTAACCTAGAGAAGAAGAAGAAGAGGCAGCCCCTTCACTCTAACCTGGAGAGGAAGAGGAAGAGGCAGCCCCTTCACCCTAACCTGGAGAGGAAGAGGCAGCCCCTTCTTTCTAACCTGGAGAGGAAGAGGAAGAGGCAGCCCCTTCCCTCTAACCTGGAGAGGAAGAGGAAGAGGCAGCCCCTTCCCTACCTGGAGAGGAAGAGGAAGAGGCAGCCCCTTCCCTCTAACCTGGAGAGGAAGAGGCAGCCCCTTCCCTCTAACCTAGAGTGGAGGAGGCCGTGGCTGTGCACTCTTGAGAGCTCCCCCCTCAGGGCCTCCAGAGGGGGGGTGAGTAACGTAAACAGTCTCTGGTAGGCAGCAGGAGTTCATCCCCCTTTGCAGATGACTCTGACGTGAGTCATAGAGTTCCCTCATCCTGTCTCCCCACACATCTTCCACTAGGTGTAATTGTTTTCCTTATGACATAAAAAATTCAGAAGCATGGATGTTTGGGTTTCTGCAGATTAACAATAATTTCCTGACGTGTACAGACATGTACATGCTGACTAGAAACTTTTATGCACTCTTTTTATGCGGATTTTTTTCAGACATTAAAGCAAAAAACATTTATATGTATATATAAGACAGACAGTCTTGGGGGTTAAATGCAGGTGTACCTGAAGATAATGATACATGGATTAATCACCAAACAATTAATTAACCAAATCCTCATGAAAAAATGACATTTTTATCTGCCTGTTTCTAAGGTCCATTGGAGACACGAAAATGAAAATTATTTAACTGGCAGGTAATTTACTGGGCACAGCCTGCTAATAATTAAATTACTATTAGTCCTACAATGTCTTTGGTCTGTGGGAGGAAACCGGAGTCCCTGGAGGAAATTATTATTACTCAGTAATACAACTGCCGGGAAAAGGGACTGTAAGAACAAGGGACACAACGAAAATGGTGCTAAATTTTATTTTCCCCTGCAGATTCAATGTGCAGATAGGAAAAACGCATTTCAGGTGCAGTGAGTTCTGAATGCAGCGCTGTTATGTCCTGGTCTTTTCTGGGCTTTGTCTTTTGTATGCTGCCACATTGTTTCTGGTTCCCCTACAGACGGACAAAATGATGTCATGTTCCTGTCGCAGAAATGCGGATCCAAAGATGTGCCTGAGTGCACAAAGATGTGCGACAACGCACGCCATCACTTGGCAACCAGAAAACCAGAGGATTCCTGTTGTGAGGACACGAGGACTGTCGCGGAGCAGCAATATTAGAGAAATGTAGGACTATATATTTATGATGTGTATCTTTCTAAGTAAGTTTTGGTTCTACAGTTGAGGCAGAAGGTTTTCATACACCTAGGCTAAAGACATTCAAACTCAGTTTTTCACAACTCCACACATTTCATGTTATCATACATTTCCTGTGTGAAGTCAATTAGGGTATCTACTTTATTTCCATAAGAGGTAATTGCAAAATAATAGCTAAGAGATGGATTTATTTCAGCTTTCATGTACTATATCAGATTTTCAGTGGGTAAAAAGTTTACATACACTTTGTTAGTGTTTGGTGGCTGTAGCAAGCTGAGTGCCAACACTCGGTTAAGAGATGAGAGAGACGAGAGTTTATTTTTGGACGCGAACACGTCTTTTTATTTTTACGGCAGCCACGCGGCTTTCTGTTCGGTACAACACGCAATTCACCGCTGACTCTCTGTCAGCTCTTCCTCCATCTCCAGTCCGTCCGCTTCTGTCTCCGTAGACCGGCTTTTAAGCGTCCAGGCTCACTGTCGAGGTAATCAGCATATTGTCCATCAATCAAACAATTAACCATTGAGATCCGAGAGCAGCCCCGCCCACTCTCTCTCTCTCTGCAGCCAACGCAAAACCACGCCCACCCTACCACATACCCCCACCACCCGACTTAGGCCAGGGAGCCATCCGGCCGATGACCGAACCCCCCCCCACCCCCTTCGGGGCGAGAAAGGAAGTCCGCCACCACCATCTGTGCCCCCGGCCTATGAACCACCTTGAAATTAAAGGGCTGTAGAGCCAGATACCAACGGGTGATTCGCAGCTTGGTATCCTTCATGCGGTGGAGCCATTGGAGGGGAGCGTGGTCGGAACAGAGGGTGAATGGGCGACCCAGCAGGTAGTAGCGCAGGGACCCGACTGCCCACCGGATGGCGAGGCACTCATTTTCTACCGTGCTGTACCTCGCCTCCCGCTGGGATAGTTTGCAGCTGAGGTACAGCACCGGGCGGTCGACTCCCTCCACCTGCTGGGTCAAAACAGCCCCCAGCCCTCTGTCCGATGCATCGGTCTGCAGGATAAAAGGAAGAGAGAAATTAGGGGTGAACAAGAGCGGCTCCCCGCAGAGGGCTTCCTTTACCCTCTCAAATGCTCGCTGGCATGGCTCCGTCCACTGGACCGGATCTGAGGCACCTTTGCGAGTTAAATCAGTCAAGGGGCTGGTCAGCTGTGAAAACGCCGGAATAAACCGCCTATAGTAGCCGGCCAACCCCAAGAACCTCCTCACCTCTTTTTTCGTCTTGGGTCGTGGACAGGTCACAATCGCCACGGTTTTATCCACCAGAGGTCGCACCTGTCCACTTCCCAAGTGGTACCCCAAATACCGTACCTCCGCTTGGCCAATCGCACACTTCTTTGGGTTAGCCGTGAGCCCCGCCTGCCTCAAGGACTCGAGCACCGCCCCCACATGCCGCATATGCTGTGCCCAGCTGCTACTGTCGATGATAACGTCATCCAGATAGGCAGCAGCATACGCAGCATGCGGACGCAGCAGCCAATCCATCAGGCGCTGGAAGGTGGCTGGGGCCCCGAACAACCCAAACGGAAGTGTTCGGAATTGGTACAAACCGTCCGGAGCGGAGAAAGCCGATTTCTCTTTAGACTTTGCAGACAAGGGAATCTGCCAATAGCCCTTAGTCAGATCCAGTGTCGAAAAAAAACGAGCCGTGCCCAGCCGATCCAGGAGTTTGTCGACCCTAGGCATAGGATAGGCATCAAAATGTGACACAGCATTCACTTTCCTATTGTCCACACAGAACCGAATAGAGCCATCCAGCTTACTTACCAGCACGATGGGGCTATTCCAGGCACTGTGGGACTCCTCTATTACACCTAACTCCAGCATGGCCTTTATTTCTGCCTGCACCAATTTCGTTTTGTGCTCCGGCAGTCTATAGGGACGGGAACGTACCGTTACTCCCGGGGGGGTTTCGATATGGTGGTGTATGAGGTTCGTGCGCCCTGGTAGGGGAGAATACACATCCGCAAACCATTTTTGCAACAGGGCAAGGTCTGCTCTCTGACTTGGCGAGAGGTGGCTATCTGAAAGGGGTGGGGTCTGATTGATTGAATTTGCTACCTCCGGCCCCAGCTCGTCCCTCTCCTGATCCACCGTTACCAGAGAAACAGCCACCACCTCTTTCCATGCTTTTAATAAATTGAGGTGATAAATCTGTTTTGCTCCCTCTCTATCAGCATGCTCCACCTCATAGTCAACCTCCCCAACTCGTTGTGTGACCACGAAGGGCCCTTACCACTTTGCAGGTAATTTTGTACTGGAGGTTGGAAGTAATATCAGGACTTTATCTCCCGGCGAGAATTGTCGTAGTTTCGTCCCTCTATTGTAGTGCCTCTGCTGACGTTCCTGAGCCTCGAGCAAATTCTCCCGTGATAACCGACCCAGTGTATGGAGTTTTGCTCGCAGGTCCATGACGTATTGCACCTCATTTTTGCTGGGGCTTGGACCGTCCTCCCAGCTTTCTTTAACTAGGTCCAATATTCCCCGAGGTTTTCTACCGAATAATAGTTCAAAGGGAGAAAATCCCGTGGAGGCCTGGGGAACCTCCCGCACTGCAAATAATAGAGGGACTAACCATTTATCCCAATTTCGGCTATCGTCGTGAATGAACTTTCGAATCATGGACTTCAGAGTTCTATTAAACCGCTCCACAAGCCCATCTGTTTGGGGATGGTATACACTGGTTCTAATAGAGCAAACGCCCAATAATCCGTATAGCTCATTTAGTGTACGTGACATAAACGAAGTGCCCTGGTCAGTCAGAATCTCTTTCGGGATTCCGACGCGGGAGATAATTTGAAACAGAGCTTGTGCAACACTCTTAGCTGAAATATTGCCCAACGGCACTGCTTCGGGATACCGGGTCGCATAATTCACCAAGACCAACACAAAACGGTATCCCTGGGTGCTCCGTTCAAATGGCCCGATGAGGTCCATAGCGATTCTATCAAAGGGAACCTCTATTAAGGGTAGTGGGCGCAAAGGCGCTTTTGGGGTGGCCGGGGCGTTCACTAATTGACATTCGGGACAGGACGCACACCACCGACGTACGTCCGCCCAAATGCCCGGCCAGTAAAACGGAGCCATTATTCGGTGTAGTGACTTATCATACCCTAAGTGTCCCACCATGGGGTTGTAATGAACCGCCTGGAAAACCATTTGGTTTTTTGGTACCAACAACTGGGTTGTTTCTTCACCGGTCTGAGCGTCACGACACACTCCATACAACCTGTCCCTAATGATAGAAAAATAAGGGTGAGAGAGTACTGCATCGGGGCGCACCTGCTGACCATCAATATGCATCACTTAGTCATAGGCAAAGCGTAAGGTGTCGTCCCGAGACTGCTCGAGTGGGAAATCCTCCGCGGGTTGGAACACAGGACCCCGGGGAGTCTCGCCTGGGTCCCTCCCCGCCCCGGCCGTGTCGGACGGCCCTGCGTCACCACCATCAACAGCACACACGTCACACTTCCCTATCGGTCGTGATCGCACCCCCAGCATGTTTCTAGAAATCTCCCTAAACCCCGCCCAATCAGTACCCAAGATTAGGGGATGCGCAAGCCGGGAGCTAACCGCAGCGATATGCGTTTTTCCCTGGTAACAAATTTCCACTACCGGTACTACCGGATACTTGTGCACATCTCCATGCACACACCGAATGGAAACCCAGGGTGCCTTTACCAATGCCTCGGTTCGAACCAGGTTTTGCTGGATCAGGGACTGCATAGCCCCCGAATCCAACAGCGCCCGGTGTTCACTCCCTTGCACCCTTACCGGGATGCAGTACGCTCCCTCCTGATCGGGAGCCGGTAATCCTCCGGGCTGCAGCCCAGTCGGTCCAGGATCGCCCTGTTCACTGTCTTGTAGTCCGCCCGGGCTCCGGGCGGCAGCCCATGCGTCGCCTGTTGGGCTTCCCCAGTTAAGAGGGGCAGGAGGTGTACTACCCACTCCTCGTGGGGCCACTGGCACGCCTCCGCTGCCACCTCAAAACTCTCCACGAATGCCTGGATGTCATCTTCGGCGGTCATTTTGGGGAGGTGGATCCGGAGAGGGGATCGGGACGGCAGGTCCCGGAAGCTTGTTTCCCCGGCGGCAGCCAGCTGTCGCAGTGCCTGTGTCTGGAGGGAGGCTTGTGCACGCAGAGCCTCCATCTGCTCTGCGTGTACGGCCTCCTGCCGCTCCTGCATTTGGGCCATCCCCTCCAGCATCCGCGCCAGCGCTACGAGAGGCTGTGCCGTCTCGCTCCAGTTTGGATCCATTTCTGATCTACCCTCTCTCTCTCTCTCTGTTTCGCTTCCTGCCGTCCCCCCGCACGGGCCACCACTGTAGCAAGCTGAGTGCCACCGCTCGGTTAAGAGATGAGAGAGACGAGAGTTTATTTTTGGACGCGAACGCGTCTTTTTATTTTTACGGCCACCACGCGGCTTTCTGTTCGGTACAACACACAATTCGCCGCTGACTCTCCGTCAGCTCTTCCTCCGTCTCCAGTCCGTCCGCTTCTGTCTCCGTAGACCGGCTTTTAAGCATCCAGGCTCACTGTCGAGGTAATCAGCATATTTATTAATAAACAATTAACCATCGGTGCTGATTAATAAACCCCAACAGCTGTGGCGCAGAGTTCCGAGAGCCGCCCCGCCCACTCTCTCTCTCTGCAGCCAACGCAAAACCCACCCTACCACAGTGGCCTTTTAATTACTTAACTTGAATCGAACGCTTGGGGTAGCCTTCCACAAGCTTCTCACAATACTGGTGTAACTCAGTCAGGTTTGTGGGCCTCCTTGCTCAGACACACTTTTTCAGTTCAATCCACAAATTTTCTATGTGATTCAGGTCAGGACTTTGTGATGGCCACTCCAGTACTTTCACTTTGTTGTCTTTAAGCCATTTTGTTACAACTTTGGAGGTATGCTTAGGATCATTGTCCTGCTGGAGGACCCAGTTGTGACCAAGTTTTAACTTTCTAGCTGATGTCTTGAGGTGTTGCTTCAGTATAGATTCTAGATAATCCTTCATCCTCATGATGCCATCTATTTTCTGAAGCCCTTTTCCAGTAGAACACCTCCACAACATAATGCTGCCACCCCCATGCTTCACAGTTGGGATGGTGTTCTTCGGATTAAAAGCCTCACCCTCTTTCCTCCATACATAGCGCTGGTCATTATGGCCCAACAGTTTTTGTTTAATCTGACTAGAGAACACTCCTCCAAAAGACTAGGTCTTCATCCTGGTGATCACCTGCAAACTTAATTCTGGATTTTTGGTTGGACCGCAACAGCGGGGCCAGCCCTACAAACGCGAATGTCTGTGACTGACTGAGTGAGTGAAGTTACACCATTGGTCGACCGGAGAGTTCCAGCCATATGCTAGGTTTTGACCTGGTCTTGTTTATGCAGGTCTTGGAGTAGGAGCTTCTTCCTTGTGTGACAGCCTTTCAGGCCATGGCAATGTAGGATTCTCTTAATGGCGGATGTAGACTCTGTCAGCAAGGTGAGGATTAATTGAGGACTAAATGTTTAATTTTCCGAACCAAGCAGTTTTAACCCATAACATTCTCGTTTGATGTCCGGCACTCTGAATTCCGAACACAAGTGCATCAACCCTTAAAACACCTCACTTACCCAACATATTTTTATTACATTTAATTTGGTAATTAATATCAAAGATATGAATTATCAATCAAATTGCCGAATTTGTTGATAGGCAGAGCAAACTGTTTGGATCAACCTTTATCAAAATGTACAACTCACAACCAGGTGAAAAATAAGAAATTTTTTAAGTTACTACAAGTATTCACATCTAATCTAAAGATGAGGTTCAACTACCTTAAAACAATTAACAAAGGTTACAGACATGGACAGTCACACAAGAAATGAATGAGAGAAGAAACCAAATCACGGCAGAGCTCGGACTGTTTAATAATAGCTCCGGTTCCACAGCACTGCCTGAATGCAGAGCTCGGTACTGTTTCACACAGATCAGGTGCAGTGTGTCAGGCTCTGAATGCAGAGCTCGATGCTGTTTCACACAGATCAGGTGCAGTGTGTCAGGCTCTGAATGCAGAGCTCGATGCTGTTTCACACAGATCAGGTGCAGTGTGTCAGGCTCTGAATGCAGAGCTCGATGCTGTTTCACACAGATCAGGTGCAGTGTGTCAGGCTCTGAATGCAGAGCTCGATGCTGTTTCACACAGATCAGGTGCAGTGTGTCAGGCTCTGAATGCAGAGCTCGATGCTGTTTCACACAGATCAGGTGCAGTGTGTCAGGCTCTGAATGCAGAGCTCGATGCTGTTTCACACAGATCAGGTGCAGTGAGTCTCTAAGCTCTGAATGCAGAGCTCGGTGCTGTTTCACACAGATCAGGTGCAGTGAGACTCTAAGCTCTGAATGCAGCGCTCGGTGCTGTTTCACACAGATCAGGTGCAGTGAGTCTCTAAGCTCTGAATGCAGAGCTCGGTGCTGTTTCACACAGATCAGGTGCAGTGAGTCTCTAAGCTCTGAATGCAGCGCTCGGTGCTGTTTCACACAGATCAGGTGCAGTGAGTCTCTAAGCTCTGAATGCAGCGCTCGGTGCTGTTTCACACAGATCAGGTGCAGTGAGTCTCTAAGCTCTGAATGCAGAACTTGGTGCTGTTTCACACAGATAAGTTGCAGTGTGTCAGGCTCTGAATGCAGAGCTCTATGCTGTTTCACACAGATCAGGTGCAGTGAGTCTCTAAGCTCTGAATGCAGAACTCGGTGCTGTTTCACACAGATCAGGTGCAGTGTGTCAGGCTCTGAATGCAGAGCTCGGTGCTGTTTCACACAGATCAGGTGCAGTGAGTCAGGCTCTGAATGCAGAGCTCGGTGCTGTTTCACACAGATCAGGTGCAGTGTGTCAGGCTCTGAATGCAGAGCTCGATGCTGTTTCACACAGATCAGGTGCAGTGTGTCAGGCTCTGAATGCAGAGCTCGATGCTGTTTCACACAGATCAGGTGCAGTGTGTCAGGCTCTGAATGCAGAGCTCGATGCTGTTTCCACAGATCAGGTGCAGTGTGTCAGGCTCTGATGCAGAGCTCGATGCTGTTTCACACAGATCAGGTGCAGTGTGTCAGGCTCTGAATGCAGAGCTCGATGCTGTTTCACACAGATCAGGTGCAGTGTGTCAGGCTCTGAATGCAGAGCTCGATGCTGTTTCACACAGATCAGGTGCAGTGAGTCTCTAAGCTCTGAATGCAGAGCTCGGTGCTGTTTCACACAGATCAGGTGCAGTGAGACTCTAAGCTCTGAATGCAGCGCTCGGTGCTGTTTCACACAGATCAGGTGCAGTGAGTCTCTAAGCTCTGAATGCAGAGCTCGGTGCTGTTTCACACAGATCAGGTGCAGTGAGTCTCTAAGCTCTGAATGCAGCGCTCGGTGCTGTTTCACACAGATCAGGTGCAGTGAGTCTCTAAGCTCTGAATGCAGCGCTCGGTGCTGTTTCACACAGATCAGGTGCAGTGAGTCTCTAAGCTCTGAATGCAGAACTTGGTGCTGTTTCACACAGATAAGTTGCAGTGTGTCAGGCTCTGAATGCAGAGCTCTATGCTGTTTCACACAGATCAGGTGCAGTGAGTCTCTAAGCTCTGAATGCAGAACTCGGTGCTGTTTCACACAGATCAGGTGCAGTGTGTCAGGCTCTGAATGCAGAGCTCGGTGCTGTTTCACACAGATCAGGTGCAGTGAGTCAGGCTCTGAATGCAGAGCTCGGTGCTGTTTCACACAGATCAGGTGCAGTGTGTCAGGCTCTGAATGCAGAGCTTGGTGCTGTTTCACACAGATCAGGTGCAGTGAGTCTCTAAGCTCTGAATGCAGAGCTCGGTGCTGTTTCACACATATCAGGTGCAGTGAGTCTCTAAGCTCTGAATGCAGAGCTCGGGGGGGAGGAAGTGGTGGACAGGGATAATGTGCAGAGATACAGACGGTGCATATGGGCAGGAAGTCATCATTTACCCTCTGGCAGCTGAGAGGGAGCTGTGTTCCGGCCCTTTCCTGCAGAGGGGGGTCACCTGTGGCTCCTAAAGTACAGAACATGCATATCGCAGGTTTGCCTTACTGCCAGTCACACAATCAGCCCTCTGGCTAAAGACAACACCGGCCCAGCAGTCCCTTTGGCTTCCAAATTGTATGATCAAAGCACCTATTAGACAGGCAAACAATGTAATCACCCTCTGCCGCCATGGTAACCCAGGGTCAGTTTGAAGCCTTGCGTTCCCAGCAAGGGTATTTAATTAGCAAGAAGGTTCAGCGTTAAACAAACAAGGGAATGTTACACCAAGTCACCCCAAATGTTTTTTTTGTCAATGAATGAGAAATCTATGTTGTCAAAATCATTGTGAAGATTTAACTTGACACTTACAGCTGCTTGAAAGTTCATGTTATATCACAATTATAAATAGATGTACACATTACGTTTAAAAAATTGGGATAAAAAGCTAAAGATGATAAATGGGCAGATTTATTTTACTCATATTTTTCTGTAAAAAATAAAAATAAAAATACAATAAGAACACAATAATAATACATAGCTTCCTCCATGAACATGAAACCACACATTGAGTTGCTCCTCTTGGAAATGTGTGTAAATGTTTGCTTTGTGTTTCTTCTGTTTTTGGTTGTCTTCATAGAGTGAGGAGGTCCAGTGCAATGTGGAGAAATATCACAGTGTCAGCGGGGAGCTGCATCTGTACATACATTCGCACAGGAAAAGCAATGCACCATGGGAAATGAAGGCCAGGTCCTGTGGTGGGTGTGGAGCGATTATGGGGGAGATTTTCCACCAGTACAGTGTTCACACTACCACAGGGAATCAAGCAGTCCCTTTGCCCGGGCAAATCATCTTATGCAAATGACTTATTAAAACAGACGGATAATTTCCCACAGATTTATAATTTCTCTACTCAAAATGCTGTGCTATTTAAAAAATAAATTGTGTGCAATGGAACTTGCTGAGTGTTGCAAATAATAGATATGTTATTCAAAATCATAAGGAACAATACAGCACTTAACATCTCTTTTGTACTGCAAAAGAGAGTGTGCTACCATCCTGTAGTATTCACCAGTTATTTTTGTGTAATTCTAAAATGTAATATTTAAATGTGTTTTGAGAAGGAAAGTGAACCTTTATTTAAGAGCATTATTCAAAGTGGCAGGTATTTACACATCATATAGAACAGTTTTATAATTTCACAATACAGATCAGTACAAATAGGAATTCAGCGAATAATTATATTTCATAATCTGTTTGTATGACATGACTATGAATTATAATTCCACAAACTCAAACATTGAGTTTAAAAACAGAATTAATCATTTAAATATATGGATTAATCCAGGCCTTTGTGTATTTATTACACAATAGTTTATGCTTCATAATCTTTATAAGCCTTTCCACTGCAGTATTTTCAATAATTAAAATCTACAGGCTTTTGGGAAATTATGTTTTTTTTTTTTTAAATAAAAAATAATCTAATATGTTCATTAGCAGCCCAGAAGCTGAAGTAATGGAGCTTTTCCGCATATAAAATTATATATCTGCAAAAATCGGCATACCGTTAGAAATCTTCGTTTTCTTATATTTTTGATGAGTTTCAAAGAATGTTTTACAATCCCATAAGGTAACTTTGGTGCTTATTAAGGCAGAGTAGTTGCTGTGTGCAGTATGTGTTCAGTAATTGTACTCAACACAATGCCGCACATTTCTGTGGCTTTTGGTTCTTTCACTCACATCTCTTTCTTTTACTCCTCCCTCTGCCGTTCTCCACCCCTCTCACCCTCCCCTCCTCATAAAAAGGTCAAAGTTTGGACAGAGTTTTATGCCCACAAAGTATTATAAGTATTTTTCCAGATGGACAAGCGTTTATTTGAAATGGGAGACCCAAAAACACAGATGGAAACAACAAAGGTAAATCTTGAGACCGGCCACAGAACTGGAGGACTACTACGCTTTATATTTCTGTACGATCTCTGGCTGGGGAAATTGTTTATAACAATATTTGGCAGGCGTTCCCTTGGAGACCTGGGTCATGCTAATTATTTCCATTCTCCACAAATGCTTGGGCTAGGACTTAAGAGTTCCTCAGCACAGACCTACTGTAATGCCCTATTACATACAACACAAAGTTGAAGTGTTATATGAAGAAATTGTCCTTTACACTATATTTACAGTATCTCTTAATCCATATTTTTCAGTATAAAATCACCATTTGTATCTGGCTCAAACATAAACATGTAAACAATGATGTTGAGACCAGCCAGCTTCCGTTTTTCAGGCTTGCAAACAGTATTTGTTCCTGTGAACAGTAACCAGGGACACACACCCACTTTTCCTGAGTTTTCTTTCCACTCGTCCACAGGAACACTTGTCTGGACTGGAGCCAGCCCATGTTTGGGGATCGCGGCGCATGGATAGCCCGCAGCTAGCTGCTTGCTGCTCGTATTTGCCGGGTAGCGTCTGGCTGACCCCAGTTCAGCGCAGTTATAATCGCACGAGAGAGGAAATGCAATCAGTTCTTCATGCAGAGGAATAGCTGTTTCTTTGCTTTTTTTCTTTTCTCAGCTTGAGACAGAAAACAAACAGAAAGCATTCAACGTGCATGTACTAAACTAAAACGGCCATTTTGACTGTTTAATAATAGCTCCGGTTCCACAGCACTCGAATCTGTGAACGTCCATCTCAGGCCCGATGAGACAGCAGCTCTGGGGATCGTCATTAGGGTGGAATTGCGCCCACGAGGACCCTCTCCGTTCTGTGAACCCCAGAGGATCTCCTCGGATGCCATTCCGAGTCACAGTTGTTTTTCTAATCTGTCCCAGGGCTTCACAGCATCCTCAGGGTTTTTCTCTGCACATAAACGGGTAAAACACGGTCTGTCTCAGTTTTTCTTTACAGCAACATGCTCAGAAACTGAAAAGACTTTCAGGTTTGCCCATAAAATGCAATACGATACGATACGATTTAAAATACTTATACTTAGATACTTGTCATTTTATGTAAAGCTAATAAATAAATAAAACGCTCCAGTAGAGAAGTTGGTTTTACATCCTACTGGCACAAGAAAATATGACTCAACCTCTGATATATGGGCACATTGGGAAAAGAGGTTGCTTCAAACGAAAATTGTCATACCTATGAGAGTGACCTCAACATATAAGAGTTTTAATAATTTATTAATTGGAATCTTATTAATTACTTACAGTATGGCATTACAATCTGGATTTCCATCTGGACTGTAGTAGATGTCCAGTCTTGCTTGTTTTATGCAGTGCAGTGGATTGCATTGGTTTATGACTTGTGGGCATTTTATGGATTACCTTTTATCCTCATAAGGCAGCTAGCAGATGTGTACCATTAGCCTGACAAACAGAAATCATCTGGAATTAAACTTTTACGTGGTTCGTCCCGGCATATCTGTGCAGACAGTTAAAGCCTTTCTGCCACTGCCCGTTTAAAAAAGAAACTGTGTACTCCTGAATTTGCTCAAGAAATATTGAAATTTTTGAGAACTGCCCAGTGTTTTAAAAAATTGTAGCAACACAACCAATTGAGTTAAATGTGAAATTTCTCAAACATCCTTTCTTTTGTATTTTAAGACACAGTTCACTTCAAAAAAAAAAAAACAAAAGAAGAAGAAGAAGAAGCACCTGGCTGGTAATGCTGCAGCTGCAGTGGGTTTACACTGGGATTCTGGGTCCCACAGAGCTCTGGCAGTGCACTCGTCCCATTGGACGGCTCCTCCCACAAGACACAAATGCGCCTGCCAGACCCCAGCCTCCTCCAAACAGGGGGCGAGTGGAAGGGCGAAAACACCCAACACCCGCTGACACAGCAGGGAGGAAGGCATTCTGGGAAGGCTACAGTTATGCTGTTTGAGGCAATAGAGAGAAATTAGATATTAAATGAGACTGAAGAGCCGACTCATGCCAACTGCTGATGACCGACACCACATATATCATAAACCACAGTAAAGGACTACACAACATGGATTATTCTAGAAAGGACTTGTTCATCCATAACCCAGACTCTTGCAGCTCATGGAAAGCACCCTGGAATACACTAAACGTACACAAATAGCCAAGAAGACATGGCACAATTTACAGTTGCAATTGACTTTTTTCCAGTAATACAACCAAGAAACAAAGACTTTCCCACTTCTTCATTTATCAAAGTTTGTTTACAAAATATCTTTCTACTTATTATATTGAATACCTCCCCCGCTTCCTGCCTTATAGCATCACTGTATAGCATGGAAGATTTTGTCCACAGGGACACCCTTCTCTGAAATCCACACTGTCGGTTTGTTTTGCTCACATGCTCAAAGTGGGGGAAGTTACGGTTCCAGTCTGGACTTGACTGTCGCTGGATATAGTCCAGAGGAAGCATACCTGTACACAAATCCTTCATTGAATTTCAGTGAGCCGTGCAGCGTGTGATCGTTCCTAATTGTGCCCCTGGATATGTGCTCATTCCTTCAGCTCTTTCATCACGCGTACCATTCACAGTTCTCCTCTTGCGATGGCTGCGTGAAGGAACGGCCATCTGGGTCCTTCATATTTCATTAAACATCAGAAGGCTGCATTTGTATTTTTATATGATTCTTAAAGAACACATTTTCGCTGATGTTTGACATGTTTCCTTCTCCCGAGGAGGGTCGTGTGAGACTGCAAGGGAGGTATTTATCAGATTATTGCTTGATACGAATTACCTACCTTAGTAAACTTCTATTATCCATCCTGGGGAAATTTTATTGGTTTTCATGTCAGGCCATGAAATCAAGAAATTCCACAAACATCTATAGTAACCTTATATTTGTGCTAGTACAGAGGGGGAAATAATATGTTATCATTAAAAATAGGTTAAAATGTTCTTACTTGATCTCAAATGGTCAGGCTGGTCCACCCCTCAGATAATTTTCATCTTGTTTTAAATGTACAGGTAAAATTGTTGTATAATTATTGTAGTTGGTTCTAGTGCATGGATGAGCACCACGGTCTGGTATCTGTTAAGGATTCATTCTAGTGCATGGATGGGCTCTATGGTCTGGTATCTGTTAAGGATTCATTGTAGTGTATGGATGGGCTCTATGGTCTGGTATCTGTTAAGGCTCTGTTCTAGTGTGCGGATGGGCCCCACAATCTGGTATCTGTTAAAACATTGTTCTAGCACATGCAATGCAACAGAGATCTTCCATTAAGAACAGCCAATGGGAGAGAAATCCTCCATCACTGACAGCCAATGAAACAGTGACCGCTTGTTTTTGTCTTTCCAGTTTTGCAGCCTTACTTTTCATCATAGTTCGTCAGAAAAAGAAAAGATTCTGCCCTGCTGTGACACTAACAAAAGACACTTTAAGTTAGCTAGCAGCCTAACTTGCTATTAGGTAAATATCTGTCATATAAACAGGTAACATATCAGATTTTCTGTTTCATGGTAAGGTAGAATAGAATTATTAGCGGAAGAAACCATTTAGGTCGTGCTGGGGGGGGGGGGGGGGTGGGCAGTTTGAAACAATTCAATTCAATTCAATTCAATGTTATTTGTGTAGAACTGTCACAAAGATGCTTTACAGAGTAGCAAGGCAAGAAACAGAGCAAAAAGAGCAACAAAAAGAGCAAAGACCAGACCTGAACCAAACACAATATCTGTTATACATATATACTTTCTATGATAACATTCCTGAGCTGGAGCTTATCCATGTTAAACATACCAACACAACAGACACATGACCATGAAATGAAATGGAGAGGTGAGAGAGTTGCAGCTTTCCTCTGGAAGGCTTACTAATATCAGTTGTAATCACTTAATTTATAATGTCTTTTTGCTTCATTCCCCCTGTTATGCTTGTAGTGCCACCTGTACATCTCTTCTCTCGGCTGTACTGCAGTGTGGGTTTTTACAGTATGACATTCATTTAGCAGGTGCTCTTATCCAGTGAGACTTACACTGTAAGGGAAGCATAACAGGCTGAGTAATTCGCTTCACTGTAGCTCTGTTAGGCCCCGAGAAAAGGGCGGGTGTTATCCTTGGTTCTGGTCAGTCTGAGTTCTGATGGGGCTTTTTAAGCGGTCCTACTGATAGCTGTGTTCCTGTGTACGGTTAGTAAATCTTAAGTGTCACATAAAGCAGGTTCTCTGAACGGGGGAAAATCTCAGCAGAAGCAAGCTCTAGGAGATTCCCCAGAGGGGGCTGGAGGGACGGGGATCAGCAAAAGTGAGCTCTAGGAGCTTTCCCAGGGGGGGCTGGTGGGACGGGGATCAGCAGATGCGAGCTCTAGGAGCTTCCCCAGAGCGGACTGGAGGGACGGGGATCAGCAGAAGCAAGCTGTAGGAGCTTCCCCAGAGCAGGGATCAGCAGAAGCAAGCTCTAGGAGATTCCCCAGAGCGGGGATCAGCAGCAAAAGCAAGCTCTAGGATATTCCCCAGAGTGGGGATCAGCAGAAGTGAGCTCTAGGAGATTCCCCAGAGTGGGGATCAGCAGAAGCGAGCTCTAGGAGAATCCCCAGATCGGGGATCAGCAGAAGCGAGTTCTAGGAGATTCCCCAGAGCGGGGATCAGCAGAAGCGAGCTCTAGGAGATTCCCCAGAGCGAGGATCAGCAGAAGTGAGCTCTAGGAGATTCCCCAGAGCGGGCTGGTGGGATGGAGATCAGCTGGAGAGCAGCAGTGCATTATTGTCATGTCTGCCTGCTCCCTACGCTCACACGCTTCCTGGCTGCTCTCACTCAGTCCCTGGCAGCCCACGAGAAAGCGCGGCCATTTCCCGGTCCATGAGGGAAAATAAAACCCAGGCTGCTTTCTGCTCGCGACAGGTTTGGATTGGCTGAAGCTTGGCAACGAGAGCACAGCTGTCTTTCTCCTCTGCCTCTCCCAGAGCCCCTCTGGCTCCCCAAACGCAGCCCGATTGGAAAGCACATCACCTGATTCTTTCAGGACTTCGAGAACATGCCGTGCAGCTGTTTCCGTTCCTGGCCCTCTGAGCTCAACATCATTCCGCACAGACGCACACAGGAAACGCAACACTGCCATGTTCTTCTCAAAAACAAAAACTTCCAACTAACATTTTTGTTCTCCTTCGACTACATGTTTACAAGGAATGTTCATATTCCGGAGATATTCCATTCCCAACGATGAACCTGATTATGCGGCCAGTTAATATTTTCAGATGCAGTCAGGCATAAATGTCAAATGCCACTGGTGCTAAGGAGACGTAGCACATTGCATTAATTTGTGCAGTGCTGCATGTAGCGTGTTGCATTAATTTGTGCAGCGCTGCATGTAGCATTAATTTGTGCAGTGCTGCATGTAGCGTATTGCATTAATTTGTGCAGCGCTGCATGTAGCGTGTTGCATTAATTTGTGCAGCGCTGCATGTAGCATGTTGCATTAATTTTTGCAATGCTGCATGTAGCATTAATTTGTGCAGCGTTGCATGTAGCATGTTGCATTCACTTGTGCAGCGCTGCATGTAGCATGTTGCATTCATTTGTGCAGCGCTGCATGTAGCGTGTTGCATTCATTTGTGCAGCGCTGCGTGTAGCGTGTTGCATTAATTTGTGAAGCGCTGCATGTAGCGTGTTGCATTAATTTGTGCAGCGCTGCATTCATTTGTGCAGCGTTGCATGTAGCATGTTGCATTCACTTGTGCAGCGCTGCATGTAGCATGTTGCATTCATTTGTGCAGCGCTGCATGTAGCGTGTTGCATTAATTTGTGCAGCGCTGCATGTAGCATTAATTTGTGCAGCGTTGCATGTAGCATGTTGCATTCACTTGTGCAGTACTGCATGTAGTGTTTTGCTTTAATTTGTGCAGCGCTGCATGTAGCACGTTGCATTAATTTGTGAAGCGCTGCATGTAGCGTGTTGCATTAATTTGTGCAGCGCTGCATGTAGCGTGTTGCATTAATTTGTGCAGTGCTGCATGTAGCATGTTGCATTAATTTGTGCAGTGCTGCATGTAGCGTGTTGCATTAATTTGTGCAGCGCTGCATGTAGAGTGTTGCATTCAATTGTGCAGCGCTGCATGTAGCAGAATTGCAGACAGGGTGCAAAGCGCATCTGGCAGGGCCAGCCACAGCAGTTCAGCCACCTTGATCTTTGCATTCCGAGGCTATAAATCCGGAAACATGCTGAGAGCATTTTAACCTCTCCGGTGTCCCTCCAACCCCCAACCATCACCCACACGCTTGATGCAGTTCACAAATTTACCACGTTAAAGAGTACACATTAAAATCTAGAACTCTTTACAGAGTTTATATGCAGTTATACTATGTACCAGGTACAGTATCAGGGTTTAATGAACTCTATCAGCTTTACACTGAACATTTTTCCCTGTACAGCAGAGATATGGAGAATAAGTGCTGTGTAAATGTCTCTGACAAAATGTTTGTTGTGTAATTAGTAAACACTGCCAATCTGCTGTTGACATGGTGATTCCACACTGTCAGGTGGAATATTTAACTTTGCTTGTTTCATGTAATTTGAGTCAGGATTGTTGGGATAAACGGGTTTCAATCAGTTTCCTGATAAAGACGATCTGCTCCCAGGGACCCAGTCTGCTAAGGTCAAAATCGCACATCTATAAGTTCTGTTCACGCACGGCTAGAACACTGCCACAAGTGGTGAAGGGGACCTGTTGTAGCTCTCTCTCAGGAAATGCAGGATATTGTGAATCTCAGGCCAAAGGTTTTGCAGCACTGCAAAGAGCAGCTGGAACTACAGATTTTCAGTACAACAGAGAGCAGCTGGAACTACAGACCCTTCAGAGAGTGAGACAGTGAGACGGGAACTACAGACCTTCAGAGAGTGAGACAGTGAGATGGGAACTACAGACCTTCAGAGAGTGCGACAGTGAGACAGGAACTAAAGACCTTCAGAGAGTGAGATGGTGTGATGGGAACTACAGACCCTTCAGAGAGTGAGATGGTGTGATGGGAACTACAGACCCTTCAGAGAGTGAGACGGGAACTACAGACCGTAATAGAGTGAGATGGTAACTACAGACCCTACAGAGTGTGAGACAGGAACTACAGACCTTCAGAGAGTGCGACGGTGGGACGGGATATACAGACCTTCAGAGAGTGAGACAGTGAGACGGGAACTACAGACCTTCAGAGAGTGAGACAGTGAGACGGGAACTAAAGAACTTCAGAGAGTGAGGCGGTGAGACGGGAACTACAGACCTTCAGAGAGTGAGACAGTGAGTCGGGAACTACAGACCTTCAGAGAGTAAGACAGTGAGACGGGAACTACAGACCTTCAGAGAGTGAGATGGTGAGACGGGAACTACAGACCTTCAGAGAGTGAGACGGTGTGACGGGAACTACAGACCTTCAGAGAGTGAGACAGTGAGACAGTATCTACAGACCTTCAGAGAGTGAGACGCGAACTACAGACCCTTCAGAGTGTGAGATGGGAACTACAGACCTTCAGAGAGTGCGATGGTGAGACAGGAACTACAGACCTTCAGAGAGTGAGATGGGAACTACAGACCTTCAGAGAGTGAGACGGTGAGACGGGAACTACAGACCTTCAGAGAGTGAGATGGTGTGACGGGATCTACAGACCCTTCAGAGAGTGAGATGGTGAGACGGGAACTACAGACCTTCGGAAAGTGAGATGTGTGACGGGATCTACAGACCTTCAGAGAGTGAGACGGTGTGATGGGAACTACAGACCCTTCAGAGAATGAGACGGTGAGATGGGATCTACAGACTTCAGAGAGTGAGACGGTGAGACATTTATCTGGCCTGATTTAAGAAACCCGTGGAGAAATGCACGTTACCCACACATGCCCGCTAGCTAGCTAGCGGAGAGTACAGGGAGAACGCAGCTCTGCCTGACACCGAATGATACAAGGCTTGGGCTAGAGCCAGCGATAAAAATGCAATCCTTTAAGACACTGCAGGCCCTGGCTGGTCTGCAGCATTGCCAACAGCGCACATGAAGTGTGGAGTTTCAGAGGCTTGTGGAAATCTACATTAAGCACATAAGATTCACTGACGTACTGAATGCTACTTATTAACACGGCACATGCAGTTCCCCACAATGTGATTTTCATTTTAGTTAAAACTTTGGAACACAGGAAAAATGGACCCAACAGACTCCACGTTCCTTGCTGAGGTACGGGCTAACACAGACAGCATGGTATCAACACCACCCACAACAGAACTGAAGAATAGCAATGCTGCTGGGGATGTCAGTGATTTATGAATCCAGACCTTCTCTTCATTCACACTGACTGTATGTCAGCCTCTGGATAAGAGCACAAAGCTAAATGCCTAAAATGTCATGTAAATATTGTAAAAAATGGAACAAACTAAAGGATATTTCTTATCAATTCCAGAGGAATAGGATTTAACATTTCTTTTAAAATGCTTTCTTCCCTTTTCTCCCCAGTTTGGAATGGCCAGTCATATTTATCAGCGCTCATTTCCACTACACCTGCTATCAACTCCAGACGACGTACATGGACAACCATGTGCTGTGATAGGGACACTGTGCTATAGGAGACATTGTCTTTCAGATGAGCCACTAAAGCCGCGTTTCCACCGCAGGAACTATACCCCGGAACTAGGAACCTTTTGAGGAACTCAGTGCGTTTCCACCGCAGGAACTAGGGTCTAAATTTAGTTCTGGGGGCTTTGCTTTACCCCCCAAAACGTTCCTGCTCGGGGAGTAGTACTTTCCGAAAGTACAGGAACCTTTTGGGTGGAGCTTGCAGCGCTGAACATTTCTGATTGGTCGAGTACTCGTAGCATTTGTGTTGTATTTATTTTCCGCCATTACCCGCCATGTTTGAAAATATGCAGCGGCAAACCAATTTATTTTCATAATAACTTCAAATCAAACTTGTATGTTATGCGGCGCAGTAGCCTACTTTTGGTTATAGCCTGTCAACGTCTTGGAATTATAACGTGTGCTCTTCTGTTCTTTTCTTGCTTTAGTATTCGTTTTATAAAATGCTAAGCATTCGTGCTGGGACAGCATATTACGTAGGCTACCAAAACATTCAAACGGATTAATTCGGTTGCTGAATATTTTCTTCCGGATTTTCTTTGTTAGCCCGTTGTAATTGACTCAAAACGTTTGATACAGTTATGTGAGGTATGCGGTAGTTCTGCATAATTAACATTGGTGATACAGTACAAGCAAACTGGAAATCACCTTCCGCACTTTTTATCCGGGTAAAATAACAGGTTAATTCTAGTAATCTTCCCTTTAGCTTTTTCAGACTGCCGTAATTTTACTCAATTTTACTGCCATTTTTCAATTCCACGAAAAGACCAGGAAGACTATGGACTCATTTATGGTGCATGGTTCGCATCTGGAGGGAACACTTCGCTGCTCGGCTAGCAGTAGCCTAACTTCGAAGGAAAGCAAACGGTGGCTGTACCACTACTAATTTACATTTTCACGCAAGTCCGAGTTTTCGTTCTATTCTTGTCATTTTGCGATTAGCCTATATGGAATTGACGACGAGAAAGTAATAAAACAGCAAATTGTTTACAACGTGTGCATGTTTTCTGCTGTTAATGAATGTGTTTGAGAGGATATATGAAAATCAATAAATACAAAAGTAACCATATATAGTCATTGTTGGTAACCCGTTGTATATAAGTGGAATAAACCCCTCCGGGCTGTCCCGGTTATTAGAAAATAATGTAGGCTACTTCGGTGGTAGTATGGGGTTACAGAAGAAATCATATGACAGATGGACCGACGACAACGTCAGTGGGCTAATTTGCCTAATCTTCGCGGTACTTTAGACCCCGGTGGAAACGCAGACAACCATTGGCTAAAGGAACCTTTTAGTTCCTGGTAAAGTAGTTCCTGGGACTGAAAGTTCCGGGTAATTTTGGTGGAAACGCGGCTTAAGTTCTGACTCAGTAGGTATCCCATGGTATTTATGCCAATGTATATATAAGCTATTTAAGCTTCTCTACCATGGAGATATATCTCCGATGGACTCCCCCAATCCACATCTAAGAATGAGGGATAGTGAGATTGATAGTGTTGTCTATAGTAGGTGCTTCAGCGTGAATCTCTGACTTTGTATTTATGTGCTTTTATTGGTTCACCGAAAATTGCGCAGCTGGGCAGCACAGTCTACTGTAGGTTTGGAAAAACGTGAAGAAAATTTTACAATTATTTTTAGAATGTGGGCACAGGAGCAGCATGTTAGAAAAGGAGGTTGTGAATGTACGATATCCAACTGAAATGAGAACATTCATGATCTAGAGTTGCCAATTGTCTGATATTCTGTTGTTGTTTTAAAAATGTTTTGCCGCGTTGGTACTGTTGAACCACGAAGCATTTCTAACGTGGCCTTGACCAGCAGGTTCCATCTGTTAATGCTGTCGTAAATATTTTATATTCAGCTGGTGCACCGGCGCTGTAGCTCTGAGCTTCCTGTTTCTGGAGGCTCATCTCTGTGGGACTGAAGCCTGGGGGCCCTGTTCCCAGCCTGCGTGTACTGTCTGTTTCAGCCCTGTTCCCAGCCTGCGTGTGCTGTCTGTTTTAGCCCTGATCCCAGCCTGTGTGTGCTGTCTGTTTTAGCTCTGATCCCAGCCTGCGTGTGCTGTCTGTTTTAGCTCTGATCCCAGCGTGTGCTGTCTGTTTTAGCCCTGTTCCCAGCCTGCGTGTGCTGTCTGTTTTAGCCCTGTTCCCAGCCTGCGTGTGCTGTCTGTTTTAGCCCTGTTCCCAGCCTGCTTGTGTGCTGTCTGTTTTATCCCTGTTCCCAGCCTGCGTGTGCTGTCTGTTTTAGCCCTGTTCCCAGCCTGCGTGTGCTGTCTGTTTTAGCCCTGTTCCCAGCCTACGCGCGTGTGCTGTCCAGATGCTCCGCATGTCCTGCAGCAGGTTCTCTGATCTCAGCCAAAAATGCTGAACAAAGGATCAATGAATCCGAGCTGCATAGATCCCTAAAGCACAGTTGTGTGATCCTGCACAGATCCATAAAGCACAGATGTGTGATCCTGCACAGATCCATAAAGCACAGATGTGTGGTCCTGCACAGATCCCTAAAACACAGCTGTGTGATCCTGCACAGATCCCTAAAACACAAATGTGTGATCCTGCACAGATCCATAAAACACAAATGTGTGATCCTGCACAGATCCATAAAGCATAGCTGTCTGATTCTGCACACATCCCTAAAGCACAGCTGTGTGATCCAGCACAGAGCTCTAAAGCACAGCTGTGTGATCCAGCACAGAGCTCTAAAGCACAGCTGTGTGTGATCCTGCACAGAGCTCTAAAGCACTGCTGTGTGTGATCCTGCACAGAGCTCTAAAGCACTGCTGTGTGTGATCCTGCACAGAGCTCTAAAGCACAGCTGTGTGGTCTTGCACAGATCCCTAAAGCACAGCTGTGTGGTCCTGCACACTGCCCCTCCCTATCGCTTGCATGGATACACTCCACCCTCATTGGCCTCATTTGTGAAGTTGGCTGCACCAGTGTTGGAATCAACAGCATATGTTACTGTTGGTTAGTTTTGTCCAGTTAATATCATTCCAAGCCAGAGAACCTGTGTATACAATTATTTTGTTTATTTATTTTAGCTACTTTCTATACTTGTTTGTGTCACATTATTATTTCTACCAACTGCATTCTTGCTTGTTTATTTCATGTTTTATTTCATTTTTTTCTGATCACTTTTGAAAAGAATTTCAGTTTCAGACTCCGCCTTCCTCTGTGACTGATTCACATTACGACCTACCCTGTCTGAATTATAAATAATCCAAACCCCTTTTCTCCCAGCCAAATCCATGGATCCACCCTCTTTGACGAACATATTAAAGACTGAGCCTTTGGCTGTTTTGTTAAGTCTGGGGGAAGTCAAACGGTTCACAGTGTCCTGTGCGAGGATATAACTGCTCACGGATGTCATGACTTATCCACCGCGCTGGAAAGTAGCTCTCCTTCGGTTTCCAGCTCGATAAAGGATTTTGTTTCTTTTGGAATAAAACTTGGGCCACAAGGCTCTCAGGGCATCAGAGACAGAAAGAGCTGACAGCTCACGGATTCCTACTTTAGTGTGGACATCTCCCTTAGCTTGGGGGTACATAACCACACACGGTTGTTTTTGCTTGTGTCTCTTAAATTATGGTGTTGGAATCTGCCTGCTGTAGGTAGTCACACAGAATAATGTTTTACCGGCTGGGGTATTGTATTGTGTTTTTATTATCACCAAAAGACTGCTGTCAATGATGAAAGACAACAACATTTCCAGCAGCAGTATGTCACTATTTGGATATCTATTTGGCATAGTTTTCATCTGTGTGTGAGCCAATGTATTTGTGTTCACTACATTTATTTATTTATTCATTAATTTACTTTAACCTTTATTTGACCAGGGAAGTGCAATTGAGATACAATATAAAATGATAATTGGACAGGGGATTCCGTTTTTATAGAGAATGTAAAGGGAATTCAATTTTATAGCTAATTTAAAGGGAATTCTATTTTATAGAGAATTTAAAGGGAATTCAGTTTTATAGCTAATTTAAAGGAAATTCAGTTTGTCATAAATTTCACATCATTTTCCCAACAAACATGGGCTCTGTGGCCCAGCTACCTGACCAACTCACTGTAAGCAACACTGGTCCAATAATGAGCGCAAACAGCTTGCTGAGCATACTCTGTTTCGTTGGGCTGAATGTATGGTGCTTTACAAAATGCATCATATTCTCCATAATGTATGTACACGTATGTGTGTTCATTTATTTTTTGACGTACGTGGTGCTATGTCTGATTTATATCACTCCAACAGCTGAGCAAACAGACAAATGTCTGTTGGTGAAATGAAAATACAGCACACCCTCTCTAACAAAGGATTTTGCAGCTATTGTTTAGATTTTACACAATTTATGAGTGAAGTATGGTTTTACAAACTGCTGTTTAAGTGGTCCAGATCTTTATGTAAACCTTGTGTTTGCTGGCACAGTTCTGCTTCCTCCATGCACTGGTTCATAGAAGCAGCTGCCACAGGAAACGGTGAATGCCTGCATGGCTGCGCTTACAGTACAGTTAAACAGATGGTGCAGGAAACGGTGAATGCCTGCATGCCTCCTGAGACACTGCAGTTACAGTACAGTTAAATAGCTGGTGCAGGAAACGGTGCATGCACGCATGGCTGCACTTATAGTACAGTTAAACAGCTGGAGCAGGAAATGGCGCATGCATGCATGGCTGCACTTACAGTACAGTTAAACAGCTGGCGCAGGAAACGGTGCATGCCTGCATGCCTCCTGAGACACTGCAGTTACAGTACAGTTAAACAGCTGGCACAGGAAACAGTGCATGCCTGCATGCCTCCTGAGACACTGCAGTTACAGTACAGTTAAACAGCTGGCGCAGGAAACGGTGCATGCCTGCATGCCTCCTGAGACACTGCAGTTACAGTACAGTTAAACAGATGGTGCAGGAAACGGTGCATGCCTGCATGCCTCCTGAGACACTGCAGTTACAGTACAGTTAAACAGCTGGTGCAGGAAATGGTGCATGCCTGCACTGCTGCACTTACAGTACAGTTAAACAGCTGGTGCAGAAAATGGTGCATGCCTGCATGGCTGCAGTTACAGTACAGTTAAATAGCTGGTGCAAGAAATGGTGCATGCCTGCACGGCTGCACTTGCAATACAGTTAAACAGCTGGTGCAAGAAATGGTGCATGCCTGCATGGCTGCACTTGCAGTACAGTTAAACAGCTGGCGCAGAAAATGGTGCATGCCTGCATGGCTGCAGTTACAGTACAGTTAAATAGCTGGTGCAAGAAATGGTGCATGTCTGCACGGCTGCACTTGCAGTACAGTTAAACAACTGGTGCAGGAAAAGGTGCATGCCTGCACTGCTGCACTTACAGTACAGTTAAACAGCTGGTGCAGGAAAAGGTGCATGTCTGCATGGCTGCACTTACAGTACAGTTAAATAGCTGGTGCAAAAAATGGTGCATGCCTGCATGGCTGCTGAGACACTGCATTTACGGTACAGTTATACGGGGCAGAGCAGGTTTGAGTGGTTAATGAGGACTGACTGATGATAACTATGCATTGCTTTAAATTATATATAATAGAAATATATGTTTGGGACAAATACATATTTTTTCTTGATTTAGCTCTGTACTCCATAATTTTAGATTTGCAATCCAACAATTCATAAGTGGTTAAAGTGTACACTCTCACCCATTCAAGGGCATTTTAATACACTTTGGATTTACCATTTAGAATTTACAGCACTATTTATAAATAGGCTCATTTCAGGACATCATAATGTTTGGAACATATTGATGTTGTGTAAATGAAAGCAGTCATGTTTAGTACTTCATTGCACATTGTTTGCATGCAATGACTGCTTGAAGTCTGTCACCCATAGACATCACAAGATACTGAAAAATGTGAGCCACTGAACGACTGTGAACCACTGAACGAACCAGAGCCACTGAACAAACCAGAGTCACTGAACAAACCAGAGCCACTGAACGAACCAGAGCCACTGAACAAACCAGAGCCACTGAACAAACCAGAGTCACTGAACGACTGAGAGCCACTGAATGAACCAGAGTCACTGAACAAACCAGAGCCACTGAACAAACCAGAGCCACTGTACGAACCAGAGTCACTGAACGACTGAGAGCCACTGAACAAACCAGCAACGAGAAGCAAACATTTTAATTTTTTTGTTTACATCTGTCAAACAGCACTTCTGGAAATGATTTTTAATAAAACAATAGCCAGATACTTTGAGATCCTACAAGATGCTTTGGAACAATTGTAAACTTGTGTATGCAGGGCCCGAATTGGAATCCACAATTTAAGCCAAATTAGTCAGTGACGTATAGCTCAACACTGCTACTTTAAAGCTAGCAGAAATTAATCAGATTTCAGGAAACCAATCCCCCTCAAGTTCCTCAAACATGTCTATGGCCCAGTCCCAATCAGAGCCCAGTCCAAATCAGGCCCAGTCCCAATCAGGCCCAGTCCCAATCAGGCACAGTCCCAATCAAGCCCAGCCTAACCAGGCCCAGCCCCAATCAGGCACAGTCCCAATCATGCCCAGTCCCAATCAGGCACAGTCCCAATCAGGCCTAGTCCCAATTAGGCACAGTCCCAATCAGGCACAGTCCCAATCAAGCCCAGCCTAACCAGGCCCAGCCCCAATCAGGCACAGTCCCAATCAAGCCCAGTCCCAATCAGGCATAGTCCCAATCAGGCCCAGTCCCAATTAGGCACAGTCCCAATCAGAGCCCAGTCCCGATCAGGCACAGTCCCAATCAGAGCCCAGTCCCAATTAGCCATAGTCCCAATCAGGCCCAGTCCCAATCAGAGCCCAGTCCCAATCAGGCACAGTCCCAATCAGAGCCCAGTCCCAATGAGGCACAGTCCCAATCAGAGCCCAGTCCCAATAAAGCCCAGTCCCAATCAGGATCAGTCCCAATCAGAGCCCAGCCCAACCAGGTCCAGTCCCAATCAGGCCCAGTCCCAATCAGGCCCTGTCCCAATCAGAGCCCAGTCCCAGTCAGGCCCAGCCCCAATCAGGCCCAGTACCAACCAGGCCCAGACCCAATCAGGCCCAGTCCCAATCAGAGCCCAGTCCCAATCAAGCTCAGTCCCAATCAGGTCCAGTCCCAATGAGGCACAGTCCCAATCAGAGCCCAGCTCAACCAGGTCTAGTCCCAGTCCCAATCAAGCCCAGACCCAATCAGGCCCTGTCCCAATCAGAGCCCAGTCCCAATAAGGCCCAGTCCCAATCAGGCCCAGTCCCAATCAGGCCCTGTCCCAATCAGAGCCCAGTCCCAGTCAGGCCCAGCCCCAAACAGGCCCAGTCCCAACCAGGCCCAGACCCAATCAGGCCCAGTCCCCATCAAGCCCAGACCCAGTCAGGCCCAGCCCCAAACAGGCCCAGTCCCAATCAGGCCCAGTCCCAATCAGGCCCAGTCCCAATCAGAGCTCAGCCCAACCAGGTCCAGTCCCAGTCCCAATCAAGCCCAGACCCAACCAGGCCCAGCCCCAATCAGACCCAGTACCAATCAGAGCCCTCTGGACTCACATGTTACTTACACTTTAATGGCGGATTTCCGGGGACTCAGGGAACAGGGGCTGGAGGGGTACAAAAAAGTGAAATAGGCTTTTGACATCACCCAATATGTGACGTTGCTGAGAGACGGAGACGCAAACTTACTCAAATAGCTCTATGACAAGAGAGGAAGAGTCGAGTCACCACCTGACCCAGGCACACTCAAACTGTACATTCCCAGGGGGTGTGCCGTTGGCTGTTGGACGACTACAAAACACTGGTTCAGTAAGGTACGATACTCATTTAATACAGCTATTTCTAGCCAAGAAATTTTAATTGTGGGTTCATGCAGTGTCATAAAGTTACAGCATGAATAAGGCTGCGTATTTGTCAGAGAAAATATTGGCCTGTGGAGCAGTCACGGCAAAGCTGTTGAAAATCACAGAAAACTGAAAAATCACGGATTAAGGGATTTAAAAACATTAATTTATTAAATTAATCAATATCTCATGCTCAGCAGTGGGAAATGATTGATATAACATATGCAAGTGCATTTACAGTTACTGTATTAACAGTAGCCAACAAGTGCTTGAAGTTTCAGAAAGATTTGTGGCAGGCGCTGCTTGTAGCAAACACAAGTAAAATGCATTTAGCCAATTCAGTCCAAAACAGAAATAATGGTCGTGTTTTCATAGTTACTATTACATGTAACATATACCCCTTGCTTTCCAAAAGAATGACAGGAACTTCTTACATTACTGACCAGAACAGAATTTTTAGAAGTTTCCTCGATTTACAATGATTTAGAATTAACAAGAGAGTAGAGAGAGAGCGCAAAAGGTCCGCACAAGAGTCCTCACAAAAAAAGCTGTTTTGACAATGGGACTGCCCTATGCCCTCATGAGCTTGACGGGAACACGCTTTTGAGTCCACGAATCCAGAGAATGGGATTCAGCCTGTGGCAACTAGGGCCTAACACTTGATGAGCTCCTTAGCTTCTTAAATTCAAATCCAACATTCCTGCAACCCTACTCTGAAGATATGGGCCATTTGACAAAAACGAGAATTTTTTTGTTTGTTTGTAAAGAACCGAATGGGCCATTTAGCTCCACAGTGCCCCTTGTGGCATGAAGTTGTCATTACTGCAGGAGCCCCACATTGCTGTTCTTCTGAAGTTCGTCCGGTGGTGAGTCTCCTTTCAGGAACTGCTCAGTCATCCACATAATAAATCTTCCAGCCTTAGACAAAAGCATTAAAAACCATGCTTTGTGTGTCTATGTAGTTCGTTGTCTGTTTAACAGTCAATGAGTTAACCATTTTCCTAAAATCTTAAAATAAAAGCAGTAAAATATTAAAGTAAACCATTTCTTCATTGTGAAGAATTATTATCATGGACTCTCATAAAATATATCCACCTATATTACCTGTCCCTCCTGGACAAAGTAAAATGGGTTATGTTTTTTATCCATTCTATTCCTAGTCTTAATTTTCTCAGATAAAATACCCTTCTGTCACCATTAAGACAGCCGCCCTCCAAACAGTAAAAAAAAGTCACTTTAAGCATCTTGCTCTTGCAAATTCCTCAGAAAACTTTAACTTCAGCGATGTCGATGCCCTTTGTGCTGTTTCTGGGTCCCTTCATTGTGCCGTGGTGGCAGCAGTGCGCGCACAAGTTTGATCGGAAGGCAGCGGTTTATTACAAGGCATGCAGTCCCACAGAGCCACAGCTGTGTGTGAGTGGACGAGAGGGGAGGGGGGGGGGGAGGGTGGGGGGGGGTTAAGAGCTGCCAGCATTCTTCTTATTCGGAGCTGTGACTCTGAGAGAGCCTGTGAGCGAGCGTGGGCTGGGTCTGCTGCTGGGTCTGTGAACGGGGAGGGAGAGCGCTCGGTCTGCAGGGCGCACAGATAACCTGGGAGATTCACCCGCTGCTTTTCCCTCTCTCCCACAAGGGGAACTCATGTCTGGCTTATAGACATGAAGACCTTTGTGCATTCCAGGACTTTTCTGTTTCTCGCCCTTTCTGCGGCTCAGGTCCTGTTTGTCCGGTGCCAGGACGGAAACAGTGGTGAGTGAACGCGCCTTGTGTCGGTTTTTGACGCGCTTTGTGTAGGTTTTTGACGCGCTCTTTGTAGGTCTTTGCTGACTGCGTTGTGCGTGTTGGCAGTTTTCGGGGAGAGCTGCTGTGATGGTTAGTGTAGAACAAGAGCTCAGCGCGCTGGCTGGTGTTACACAGACGTGTAGTTCCGCTGTGCTCTGAGTGAATGTTACATGATGTTTTAGCTGTGCTCCAGGTACATGATGTTTTAGCTGTGCTCCAGGAACATGATGTTTCAGCTGTGCTCCAGGAACATGATGTTTTAGCTGTGCTCCAGATACATGATGTTTTAGCTGTGCTCTGAGTGAATGTTACATCATGTTTTAGCTGTGCTCCAGGAACGTGATGTTTTAGCTGTGCTCCAGGAACATAATGTTTTAGCTGTGCTCCAAGTACATGATGTTTTAGCTGTGCTCGAGGAACATGATGTTTTAGCTGTGCTCCAGGAACACAATGTTTTAGCTGTGCTCCAGGAACATGATGTTTTAACTGTGCTCCAAGTACATGATGTTTTAGCTGTGCTCCAGGAACATGATGTTTTATCTGTGCTCCAGGTACATGATGTTTTAACTGTGCTCCAGGTACATGATGTTTTACATACTGACTCAGTAGGCTTTGTTTAGCATGACTCGTTTCCCATTGCCACACAGGTAAAAGCGGAGAGAGAACATCATAAAGTTGTGTTAGCTGTTTTGCGTGTTCATTGTTGGTTGAGTACGGTGCGGCCAGTTGTACAGCGTAATGAGCAGATAAGTTTGGGCATGTTCTTTCCTCTTTGGGCTTGTTGGCTTGTTTGTTAAGTTGTAGTTTGCACGGACAGATTGGCAGTGGAAGATGAACGCTCTCGGTCCGGGTGACGCTTGGCGGACTTCAGTCGGACTCTGGGTGTTGGTCTGGCTGTTGGCGGGGGGGGGGGGGGGGGTGTGCACTTCTGTTGTTGTAACCCTTTGTATTGCTATCGCTAGGGGGGGAGGGGGGACTGTAAAATCCTGCTCGCATACTTGCTCTACTCCTTTCACCTTGTTTGGTTCATTAAATGCTACCCACATTAATCAACCCCCTGCACCCCCCCCCCCCCCCCCCACACACCCCACCTCGCAACCCCCCTGCCCACTCTCACATCTGCTTCAGGACCAACCCTAGTGGATTTTTGAAAGAAGGCAGCTCAGATCATAGTTTAATGCAGGACAGATGTGGGAGGGCTGGGATGTGCATCTCACTGAAATGGTGACTGGGTTTATTCTACAAATGTAGGAAACGACCGTGTATCACCGTAACTCAGCATTAGTATTCCTTATTAAAACTACATCTTAACCACATATGATGCTAAAGTTCCCTTAGTAACGACACTCACTCACACACACACACACACACACACACACACACATACACATATACACACAGATGATGGACAGTTAAAGCTTTCGTATCAAATAAGGCTGTGTTAGCAAGCCCTTTGGCACACTATTAGATAATTCACATTTTAATTGAAGGGAAGCATAGCTGAAAAATAATAACTGGCTGTGTCTTAAATACTGTGTGCCATTTGAGTGCTGCCCTGTTCTCAGTGGTTCATAATTTATGTATTATCTAGTATTTCCTTTTGGGGGAGTGAAGACTTTTAAAATGAGCCCCCTGGTGGCCGTGGCCGGTCCAACATACAGGGAACATGAAAGTAATTCCCAGAACACAGGCTGAAGTGGACAGAGATCTTCGCCCATGGATAACCAATTAAAAATGCCACAGCCCGTGAAATCACTGCTCATTTGGCTGCACCATTTGCACTTGTTAGAAAAGAGTGGTTTCAGCTATTCAAACGATGTACATTATCTGTCTGATTTAGGAAAGAGTGGTTTCAGCTATTCAAACAATGTATATTATCTGTCTGATTTAGAAAGCCAAACGAATGCGAAGGCTTGTTGCACGGCTCAGCAGCGCTGGGTGGGACCTGACAGAAAGCAGACCCCGGAGATCAGGAACGGGGGCAGGGGTGAATGAAGCTTCACCAGTCAAAGCTGAAACGGAATGGAGCCCGGGCTCCAGCGCTAACCGGCGGTTTCCGCGGTTCTCATTGTTTTGATTGCTATTACTGTCCGGCTCCTTTCGGCTGCTCGCTCCTCCACCGGCCCAGCGAGGACGGCTCGGTTTCCTTATTTGGCCATTTCTGCGGTAGAGCTGCACCCTCCGGATGTGCTGGAAACGGGATTTGGGAAGACAGGCTGTGCCAGTTCATAGGGACAGACAGATGTTCACACAGTTTTGTAGATCGTCGCAAAGCTTCACTGAATGTGGCCCCCTCATAATACGTGTGTCCACACACCAGTCGCAGCTCGATGTGAAGTTTGAGCTTGTGCGAGACTCCCTTCATGAAAATTTGATGTTATAGTTTTAACATTACTGCAGAGATGTGGGCACAGTTTGCAAGCACACATGTATTTAGGTGAAGCTGAGGGGGACGTGTAGCGCATAGCAGCGTAGGAAAGCAGTGAAGCCGAGGGGGCCGTGTAGCGCATAGCAGCGGAGGAAAGCAGTGAAGCCGAGGGGGCCGTGTAGCGCATAGCAGCGCTAGAAAGCAGTGAAGCTGAGGGGCCGTGTAGCGCATAGCAGTGTTGGAAAGCAGCTGGTTCACACGTTTCGCCTCTGCCCCCGTGTTTTAAAAGCCACCCAATTATCCCTATAAAGGCCGTGAACCCCTCAAAGGGCAGAACATCTGGCTGAGGTTTGATTGTGTGTCACGTCGTATCGTCCCAAACCAAACGCAAAAGACCTTCGCCTCGAACGGCTTGGGCTATTTCAGTACGTAGTACTTTATGGTTTACTCAAATGAAGGGTTCTGAAGTTTCTCGTACAATAAGCTCGGGTTTGGTGGAGAGGCAAAACAAGCTGCTGATTGGGCCACGAGGCAGCCAGCAGAAATTCCTGACACACCCGGTGATCCAGAGTATAAATAAATTCCTACAATGATAGCGGTCCTCTCCTGCTGGGCTGCATAAAGAGCATTTTTCACCTAAAAGCATGATGGCGCCAGTGTCCGCCCGCGTGCTCGGAAACGTTACACTGCCGTCAGCAGAACATGCCTTCTGCGTTGCAAGCTGTTGCTCAACTGCCATTTTTATGTGGAAAATGGTGGCTGGAAATTAAACGTGGTGAAATTTTCTAGAACAAGGGTAATTGCAAGCAGCGTGTAAAGAGGTTGCAAAACAAGCAAAGAAATCCATGTAAACTGAAGAAATGCCAGCTGTGGTGTTTACTGAAGCTGACTAGATTACTGCAGAAGTGGAAGCTGGGCGACTCTTCAAACATAAATCTTTTGATGAGTGGAAACACGTTTGAAGTTTGAAACCATAACGTTAAGAGAATGGTAAAATTCATATCACGTGTGCACACATTCACATTCGACTGCCTGAAAATAACCTCAAAACATTTCATGGCCAGAAGGAAAGAAAGAAGCCTTGCTTTAATTTTGAAGCTATAAAAAGCATACACAGATAATGCATACACAAAAGACAGCCAGCAACATTTTTGTAGTTGAACTAAAATATAGCTTTGGCCATTCCATATTTTCATATTTAGCAAGATGCTGATGAATAATGAATATAAGCAAGTTAAGGCACATGGAACGTGTGAGGTGGTTATGAACCACATGCAAATGATGCAAGAGCATTCCCCCTTCCAGGCCTGCCCCTTCCCGACCTACTCGCTCATAAAATGCACTCCAGACGTCTTCAGAAAGGAGCAAAGAATGCATGACGTCACCTCAGCACAGACGCCACACTCCGTGAGACAGGAACTTAAAACTTTTAGCTGTACGTCCATCACCAGTTAGTTATGCGGGTTTTTCCCCCCCATATTTCTACCCTAACAGTGAGAGTGCTATACATAAATGCAGCATTAAGTAACACACACAAGTTATTTTTTTAACGCAAGAGTCAGGTCAGGGGTCAGTGCCAAGCAAGCTTCATGTCACCTAGAGAGATTTATTCTTCACTGAAAATGTTGACGTCAGCTTTTCCCCGAGCAACAAGAAATGACCACAATTCATAATGTGATTTTGGTTGTTGTGGCAGTGTCTATCAAAACACAACAAAGTATTGATTCAAGGTCCAGTCACAGATGAAGACCATGAGGCACTCTGTGCATTGAAGCCATTACATGGTTCTGCGCTCCCCGCTTATGGAAATAGCGGACCGCACGTGGTCCAGAAACACCTTTCTGAGCCCCGGGACTCCGACCCAATATTTCACTGTCACCCGGCCTGGGCCTCTGGGGCTGAACGTGGACTTCTCCCAGACACAGATGATTTAACTGATAGATTTTTGATTCCGCACACGCATGTCCTGCCTCTCCATGGGAACGGCTTTTACAGTCAGCCGTGGCAGCCAGCGAAATGTGGAAGGTGATAATTTCCAGATGTTTAAAACTGTTTGTTTTGGCTGCGTTTGCGAAATATTAAAGCTCATCACGGCTGCGAGCAGCGGGGGAGGAGGCCGCGGCGCGGGTGTCAGAGCGCGGCCGGGGCCGAAGGACGGGGAGGCGCGGGCCAGTGAGCTCAGAGGCTCCTTTACTCTCCGTTCGCTTCAGTGTGCCAGCAGCAGCCCTTCTGAAACGTGCGCTTAAACACCCGTGGCCTGTGGTGACAGACCTGTCAGTCTCTTCCTGGCGAATTTGTTCTGCTATTAGAACATTCCGGCAGGTCAGGGGGCGGAAGGGGGGGCCTGCGGGGCGAGGGCAGGAAAGGTGGACCCAGCCTGGCTGCAGTGGCAGTGTCACCCCGAGCAGGTTTCTGAGTTCCGGCTGTTTGCACAGCTGCTTTTGCTTGTCTGAAGATTACGGAGGCGTGGCTTCTGTACGGAGGAGGACTTGGGCTGGCTGGCAGCGACCTGGTCTCCCAGACCTGCGAGCGTGTCCCAGCATTCCCTCCTGCGGCCTCATGGCCCAGGACATATGGCGGCGTGCGATGCATGATGTCATACGACATTAAAAAGCATTTACAGGCTTAGTGTAAGCACACGGGCCTGGTTAGGAAAACCCAAACTATCATTTTCACACAGAGAGCGTTCCAGCAATTCATTAATCAGTCAGACTTAGCAAAAGTAGAAAAAGAAAAAAGTTCATATTTACACCAGAAAAATAGATTTGAAAAAAATTCATGACTTGGAACCCTAGCAGGAGAAATATCTGGATTTAATAAACACAGAACTGACTCGCAATTCAAGACAGGTGTCAGATTTTTTCTGCTTAAACCCAACAAGGATAGTTCATCAAACTGTGTTTGTGACCACGATAAAATTTAAAAAATAAAAAGTAATAAATAAATGCAGAAATAAAAAGCTAATTATTTATTATTTTTGTGAAAATTAAGGACAAATGTTGACTGAATCCAAGACAAGAACATATTGGTCATGCCTCATGATCAACCATAGACCTTCACGTGCAGCCAAAATAGTGGCATAGCTGACCAACATGCTAAATGTTTCTGACACCCATTTCTGAATGATCTAACACTATCACATGCATCGTAACAACCTTCTTAATTAGCACATTCATTTCAGTTCCTTTCCTCATACCTTTGCTCAGTGCATTTACTCTCGTTATTGTGATAATGTGCTCAGATTAGCCTTAGAACCCAGCACAGAGGATGCTCCTGTTTGGGGCTCCGGCAGAGGCAGGGCTGGGTCTCTGTGCAGCGTAAGGTCTGTGCGGAAAGTTCCATCATATGCAGTACAGGCCTGTGAGCTCAGCTATGCCCACCCTGCTGTATCTCAGAGATTATTATGCTACATTTACATTACTATCACTTATCCAGAGCAATGTACAGTAGTGCAGAACCTCCAGGTGCTCCTGTTTCCTCCCACAGTTATACTCCCGCCATTGCTCTTGACCGAGGCACTTGCTTCAGAGCTGGAGTTGGTCCCCGGGCGCTGCACTGTGGCTGCCCACTGCTCCTAAGTAGCTAGTATGGGTCAAATGCAGTATGGCACAAATTACCCCCCGGGGCTCAATAATGTGCATATCATATCGTATCAGTATGACACTCAGGAATGGAGCAGTTTCACCAAGAAGGCACAGAGGCCTATTTATAATCGCTAGGTTTAAGGTCACTCTAATATAGAACAATTATGTCCATAATGCCTTTATGCCGATTATTTGTGGGTTTGTGGAAGATCTCTGCTTGGAAAAGTCTAAAAATATGCAAAATGCTGTGAAATATTAAAGGACTGTAAATGTTTCAGTCGCTTCTCTCATGGATAATCGAGTGAAGATGGTGATGATGTCATGTGACTATACAGCTTGCTAGCTGTGGTAGGAGCCATTCCATCTGGGGTTCATTAAACTAATGTGCCTCACCAAAAAGAAAAAAAGTATCACATTAGCTTCAGCAAACTTTGTGTCTTCAGCATCGACAGGATTCCTTGAACAGTTGTGACACGTGACTTTGTAATGTCCTGTACTGCATGTGGTCTGGGTCATGTGATTGTGTTTGGAATTATAGTTTGTTTTCACTCAACACAGCCGGTATAGCTGATACTGTTCTGCTTAGCGCAACGAAGCATGGAACAGTTGGTTGCATCCAGGAAGGCTAAAGAAAATGAAGGTATTTCTTGGTCAGCGATGGAGAGAAGTGTTCAGAGATCCTTGCTTACATTTGTCACTCAAAGTTAAGAGCACAGACCAATGCATCCGGACCACTGTTTCTTTAATGTCTCTGATGAATGATCAATGACCATTTGATCATTTAGGACTGCCCATATTTCAGATTTGGCCCAGGGTTACCATGTGATTTGACCCTTGCTACGTAGATCTATAACCACTATTGATTAAATATTGGTTTTGTTTCTATTGGTGGAATTTTCTGTTACCTGAAAATGTGCTATTACTCAGCCAGTACTCTGTTACTGGTTTTTTCTAGAAACAAATGGTCTTAGTTTTCAGCAGACACGGATTAGGAAGCTGATCCCTGGTGCTGATGTAAGCAGAATCTGACGTGAAATTAAATGATCTACTACAGCATTAATGTGCTTCACCATGAGGCACTATGGGTAATGGAATAATCTCAGAACTACAGCATTAATGTGCTTCACTATGAGGCACTGTGGGTAATGGAATAATCTCAGAACTACGGCATTAATGTGCTTCACCATGAGGCACTGTGGGTAATGGAATAATCTCAGAACTACAGCATTAATGTGCTTCACTATGAGGCACTGTGGGTAATGGAATAATCTCAGAACTACGGCATTAATGTGCTTCACCATGAGGCACTGTGGGTAATGGAATAATCTCAGAACTACAGCACTAATGTGCTTCACTATGAGGCACTGTGGGTAATGGAACAATCTCAGAACTAAGGCATTAATGTGCTTCACCATGAGGCACTGTGGGTAATGGCTCCAGCAGATTTTCCCACAGCACGTGGAGCTCCTCTCTCAGACAGAAAGGGAGCCATCCAGCCAGACTAGTCGGATGTGGAAAGATTGCATGTTGCAGTGAGTCATGAAGGCCGGCACAATTTGATAATTGTACATTGTGGAGAGGTTTCCAGGACCTGCGCAAGCTGTTAAACTGAGGCAATTTCACTTGCAAGAGGAAAGAAACCATTTGAATAGTAGGCTTCAGCTCTGTACAAATTTTCATGTGAAGTACCAATCATAAGGTACAATCTGTGGCATATACTTGTGTGTGTAAGTGTGTGCGTGTGTATGTGTGCGTGTGCATGCATGTGTGTGCATTGTATAGAAGATAATTTATGCTCATTAACACATTTGCTAATATCCCCTTGGACTCTTCCACAGTACAGTACCTTCTGATATAAAACAGAACCATAGTTTGGCTTGTTCTGCAACATTTACTGCAAAAAATAAAAGAATAAGCTTCCATAGAGAAGGCTGTGACTAAGGCTATAATAACGACAATGATGGTTTGCATTTGAAGACTCCAGATTCAGACAATGATGTGTTCCCTAGTCAAGAAGCTTCCTCATCTAATTGCAATGTCCATAGCTGTCTAAACAACAGTTTCACTGGGATATCTTCCATCCAGGGTCTTTCAGACAGAACACAGTACCAGTCTAAGAGGGAAACTGTTTTTCTCTGCTGTAACTGTTGCTGCTGTTAAGTTAGCGTTCTCTGTTTTGGCCAGACTGTGTTTCCGAGCTCTGTGTTAGGCCAGACTGTGTTTCAGAGCTCTGTGTTAGGCCAGACTGTGTTTCAAAGCTCTGTGTTAGGCCAGACTGTGTTTCAGAGCACTTAGAGCTCTGCATTAGGCCAGACTGTGTTTCAGAGCACTTAGAGCTCTGTGTTATGCCAGACCGTGTTTCAGAGCACTTAGAGCTCTGCGTTAGGCCAGACTGTCTTTCAGAGCTCTGTGTTAGGCCAGACCGTGTTTCAGAGCACTTAGAGCTCTGCGTTAGGCCAGACCCTGTTTCAGAGCTCTGTGTTAGGCCAGACTGTGTTTCAGAGCTCTGTGTTATGCCAGACCGTGTTTCAGAGTACTTAGAGCTCTGTGTTAGGCCAGACTGTGTTTCAGAGCACTTAGAGCTCTGTGTTATGCCAGACCGTGTTTCAGAGCACTTAGAGCTCTGTGTTAGGCCAGACTGTGTTTCAGAGCACTTAGAGCTCTGCGTTAGGCCAGACTGTGTTTCAGAGCACTTAGAGCTGTGTGTTAGGCCAGACTGTGTTTCAGAGCACTTAGAGCTCTGCGTTAGGCCAGACTGTGTTTCAGATTACCTGGAGGTCTGTGTTAGGTCAGACCGTGTTTCAGAGCACTTAGAGCTCTGTGTTAGGCCAGACTGTGTTTCAGAGCACTTAGAGCTCTGTGTTAGGCCAGACTGTGTTTCAGAGCACTTAGAGCTCTGCGTTATGCCAGACTGTGTTTCAGAGCACTTAGAGCTGGATTTCCTCTGCCTTATCTGACTGAAGATATGATGATGCAAACAGTCGGTTCCTGCCTGCTTGTCGGGAGTCCCCAGTCACTAGTTTTTTGGCGAGGGGGTTGTTTTTTTGGAGCCCAGCCCAGAAGAGACTTCACAGAGCAGGCTCCGCTCGTTAGAGCTCACTATCTGAGCTCCAGGAAGCCCGGTCTCTGGGGCGCGTCTACTGCACAACTGGATTTTTCTGCGAAAGATTAAACAACCTTTCAGCCCGATGACGAGTGGCACAAAACAGAAACTGTTATTCTGTCCTGTGAGGTTTTAATGTTTTTAGCAGATCCACTGTGACGTGTAACACCACAAGCCACCTAAACAGCAACTTTGAATCTGGAAATAAGGGAAATTAATTAAAATATACAGTAAAATATAAAATTAAAATATACCCACTTTATCATGTTTACCCCGGCAGGGTGGTGCACTGACAGCCATTTTCCAACTTTATGCCCTGTTGTGACTCTGATCACATGACAGCTGGGTGGCTTAAATGCTGCTTACAGCTGTCTCTGTTTGCATTATATATTTCTTTGGCAGGAATCCTAGCACCTTATTCAGACATGGAGCTAGGATTCCTCTGAAAATGGCAGTATACAGCAAGCCCAGGAGAACTCCTCTGTTTAAACTAATGTCATCAGCGCTGTGCAGTCTGTTAAAAGCTTTTGCTCATGTTGCACGCGTCAGAGAGACACAATCAGGCTGGGCTCCAGGCTTGCGGTGGCCCCAGGTCAAACTGGGGATCGGTGGGGGGGGGGGGGGGTGAGAGTGATTGCAGACCCATGGGGGAGGGGACAGCTGCTAACCATCATGGATGCAACACGTGGATTTAAATTTTTTTTTTTAATTCTGCACCCCCCCCGCCCCAAACCCTTCCCTCACACACTGAGGGCACCCTAGTGGACCAACCATGTTGCTTATGCCTAAAACTGGCCCTGGAGAGACCATTATGCCTGTCGCTCTGTATCTGACTCCAGTTCAATCCAGACACATTTGGGGTCCATGTGGCGGAAAGGCCAAAAATCTGTAAATCTGTAATCTGTAAATCTGTAAACCTTGATTCTCTGTAAACAGGAAACAATTTTATTATTATTTTTTTTATTTTAAATAAAGGAACTGTATTTTTCCTGTATCTGAAATGAGGCATCACTGTTCCAAAGTTGAGTTCAGTGTACAGATATGCTGTAAACCGAGCAAGGCCTTTGGGTTCAGTATGAAAGACAAGGTGACCAATGGGGCAAGGGCTTTGGGTTCAGTATGAGAAACAAGGTGACCAATGGGGCAAGGGCTTTGGGTTCAGTATGAAAGACAAGGTGACCAATGGGGCAAGGGCTTTGGGTTCAGTATGAAAGACAAGGTGACCAATGGGGCAAGGGCTTTGGGTTCAGTATGAAAAACAAGGTGACCAATGGGGCAAGGGCTTTGGGTTCAGTATGAAAGACAAGGTGACCAATGGGGAAGCAATCGGCCTTCACAGTGTAACAGTACACTGCTGCCCCCCATGAGGGACTGTATAATTCCTCTGTAATGTGGGACTGACCACACTGCATTTGTGACTCAGGCCAATAAGGCTAATCACACTCTTTACTGTGGGCATTATGGGTAAATACTGCAACACTGAAAGCATATGTAGCCTCTAACAGACACTGAGATAAATAATATATACAGTACTTGTGTCTTTTCAAAGTCATTGGCTTTTGTTTTAGCGCCTAATTTTATCAAAAAGAAAAACTAAACCAGTGCAAACTAGCACAGCCTGTAATCTGCCATGCTGTACACACATCAGCACCCTGCAATGTACTGGACCATTAACAGTGCTGTAGCAGCGATTACCACCATCATATCATTATCAAGCAAAAACACAGCTATGTTCTTTTCCCTGGCAAATAGAGCCGCGCGCGCACACTATCAAAGATGAACAGAATACTAGAACTCCACGAGGTTCTGTCCTGAAGGACACGTAGCCCTGCCTTGGGGTGGAAAGAGAAGACTGAAACGAACGTGTAATGGACAGAGCAGGCGGTGGACCACAGCGAAAGGGTGAGTCATGGTTTGGGAAGTGTAGTAAAAACACATCCCAGGACTGTGGAATGGTTTTCCAGTGGTGACTCAAGGGGGGGGGGGGGGGTATTTATGACACGGGAAACCCAGGTTACCTTGGGATGATAAATTGTGCATGCTATACTGTAAGGCAATTTCCCAGCAAGGCTAGCCGCTACAAGCTGAACCATGCTCCCTGGAGTACAATCCCCCAGGAAGAGACAATGGCATCTGAATTACTGCACCACTGTCTGAACAGAATCTAGTGGGGAATACATACACCATGACCCCAAGAGGCAGCCCAGAATGCATATATCAGACACCAGTAACCCAAGAGGCAGGTCGGAATGTTTGCTTTAACTTACTTTACATCCAGGATATATTTCTAGAACTCGCAAAAGCAAAAGAGAAGGGAGTGGGAGTCTGTCATGTTTATGTTGTTGTAAATTATTTATTTTTTCTTTTTCATCTGTCATGAATCAGAAAACTGCTCGGTTCATTGAATAAGTGATGGAGAAGGTGATGTCAAATTCTGGGAGGAAAACTTTCTCTCCACGATGCGTGTCTTAAACTGACTTCCTTGAAGTTCAAGTCAGGTGGATATAAATTATTCAGATGTTATCAAATGCTACGTTTATTTATTTATTTTTTGGAAAATCGTTAAAAAGGACATATACTGCTTTATATATATAATGCTTGCAAACGTATTCAGAATGAAGGCACAAAGTCATTAAGTGTTTAATCCCTGTTAGGTTCATTATGAATCTTCAGGGTGTAGTATAGTGGCTGTTTCCGCTATAGTACAGAGAGGAGGATCATGTAAAATGATGTAAAATATTTTCCCAATAATTGAACATTGAGCAAATCTGGCTCTTTGTTTCAGCCACACACTGTAAGCTGCATCCGATAGAATAATAGCCCGATCTGTGCTGCTCTTCCTTACTATTTAAACAACAAAATGGCCTTGGGCTGTCATCTCAGAGAGAAAACTGGAGAGGGTGAGAGAGAACACTTTAATTTATTTTTGAGCTGGATCTGAGCCCCCCTCCTCTGCAAATGCATTACACAGCTGAGGATTAGCATCTGTCATTGGCATGAGCTCTGCTCGGGAGCTACGTAAGTACACTGCATCCCAAATAATACAGTCCAATCAGATGATATATCAGTGAGTGCAGTGTGAATCACAGAGCTTTCTATCTTTTTTTGAATAAATGTTAAATTCTGTGCATTTTTTGTTGAACATTATAACTAACAAAAAACGAATGATTCCCAACAAGGCTTTTGCTCATCATTCTTTGCATAATGTACTGGATATTGTACATATGATCCAGTTGTTTTAATGCACATCTCAGGACAGTTATTTATGATCTAATACTGAAGGTGCTAATGATATGATATGAATGAGACAAGATAAATAATGACCTGTGCAGGTGTCCCTCCAATTCCCTATGTTATCGGCTTCAATTTTGAACTCGCCAAACTTTATTTATTTATTTATATATATATATATATATATATCTATTAGATCAGCATCTATAACCACATTATTTACAGACAACCTTCCATTATCCACACCCTCTTCCCCACATCTACATCCAGCCAGCCAGCATCTAACCAGCATTTATCAGACCACCATCTATCAGACCAGCGTCTATCAGATCCTCATCTATCAGATCAGCGTCTATCAGACCAACATCTATCAGATCAGCGTCTATCAGACCAACATCTATCAGACCAGCATCTATGATATTAACATCTATCAGACCAGCATCTATCAGATCAGCGTCTATCAGACCAGTGTCTATCAGATCAGCATCTATCAGATCAGCGTCTATCAGATCAGCGTCTATCAGACCAACATCTATCAGGCCAGCATCTATCAGACCAGCATCTATCAGACCAACATCTATCAGATCAACGTCTATCAGATCAGCATCTATCAGGCCAGCATCTATCAGACCAACATCACTCCCAGTTATCGGCACTGCAGCGGCCCGTTAGCGGCAGATCCATTCACACTACTCCGCAGCCTTTGAGCAGCCGATGCTCAGCTGGACGGCCTGCTAGTGGGCCACAGCAGGGCGCACTCGTGACAAGCTGGCAGCCTGTCTGCTGTGGTGGCCACTGAGGGCAGCTGACTGCACAATCTCTCCCACACAAGTCTCAGAAAAGCGCAGCTGTGGCTAGCTGTGATTTCATGTGAATAAGACGTGACTCAGTACGCAATCCTAAACCAGGACCTCCATAAGTACGTACAGATATAATAAGTATGATTATATGCGTATTAGTATAATTCATAGTTTCATTTTTATATCTCGTGGTTATGCAGTATGCATTCTCCAATATGGTCTGCAATTATGGGACATTTATAAAATAGCCTGGGTGTTGTGGGACAGGCATTCCATTATAACATTAACAAAACATATAAAATATTATTCCATATCCACATTAAAAGAAAGCAATCTGTATTTCTGTAAAATTACTGGTCTCAAAACACACACACATCCACGCACACACACACACACACACACACACCAAACAAGCACCCATACACACACACACACCCATAAGCACACACACACACACACACACACACACACACACACACACACACACACACACACATCCAGGCACACACACACACACACACCAATAAGTACACACACACACACACACACACCAAACAAGCACCCATACACACACACACACACACACACACAAAGGACAGCTTCTTTAGTTTGAAAGAGAACTATACTTAACTATACTTAGCATGTCTCTGTTCTTTCATGTACAGCAGTTACACCACAACCTCCCTTAAATTAGATCACAAGCAAAGTACAGCCGAGTATAATCTGCTCAGAACCTGCTGAGGAGAGACTCCCTGCTTAACTTCAGCCCGTCAAGATGAGTCTCTGTGGGTTCCTTAGTGTGACATATGACTGCATTCCACCCCAGAGGAGATGGAAATCAAATAGTTGGAACTGTGTTTCTTTTGCACCTCTGCACCTTGAACTAATGCACTTGTTGTACATCGCTCTGGATAAGAGCGTCTGCTAAATGCCTGTAATGTAATGTAATGTAACTATAAATGATGCAGCTCCATCTCAGACAAGCTTGACTAATTTTCCATATTGTACAGGTTTCTGTGAAATGGACTGGTAAATGGACTGCATTTATATAGCGCTTTTATCCAAAGCGCTTTACAATTGATGCCTCTCATTCGCCAGAGCAGTTAGGGGTTAGGTGTCTTGTGCAAGGACACTTCGACACGCCCAGGGCGGGGTTTGAACCGGCAACCCTCCGACTGCCAGACAACCAGTCTTACCTCCTGAGCTATGTGCTGTGCAGCATTTAATGCCAAAGCTGTTTTTCAAATTTAGTTTACAGCACATGACATTGGGAATCAGTCTCTTTAAGTCATAATGTACAGTTTAAAATAAGTGTGTGAAGCTTGGAGTATGGATCACACCATCAGAAGCATATACTAATTGCACATAAATGTATGATGGCCGATAAACATTAGCTCAACATGTCAACTACTTCTGTGGAAAATCTCACAAAATCACAAGAACTTGAGGAACTGTTCCTCAACACCTGGACTTTTTCTATTGTCAGAAAGTGTTATTACACAACAACCGGATTGATTGACAGAATGATTTACAGATCGTTCAGCACTTAATAATTTTATTTGTGTTTATCAGAAAAAATTCTGAAATAAACAGTAAAGACAGAATTTTGCTAAAAAAAAAGAACAGGCTGTTCGCAAACGAACATGAGCATGTTACAGCAGTTCTGTAGTTTGCATTAAAAGGGACAAAAAGATCCCACAGTGCTGATGAGGTTTCCAGCTGCCTGCGGCCCGGCAGGGGAAAGCAGCCGAATGCAGACATACGATGGGAGAGAAAAGAAGCCAAATGCAGAAATATGATTGGAGGGAAAAGCAGATGAATGTGGAAATATGATTGGAGGGGAAAGCAGCTGAATGCAGAAATACGATGGGAGGGAAAAGCAGATGAATGTGGAAACCTGATGGGAGGGGAAAGCAGATGAATGTGGAGATACGATGGGAGGGAAAAGCAGCCGAATGCAGAAATACGATGGGAGGGAAAAGCAGATGAATGTGGAAATATGATTGGAGGGAAAAGCAGATGAATGTGGAGATACGATGGGAGGGAAAAGCAGATGAATGTGGAAATATAATGGGAGGGGAAAGCAGATGAATGCAAAAATACGATGGGAGGGAAAAGCAGATGAATATGGAGATACGATGGGAGGGAAAAGCAGCCGAATGCAGAAATACGATGGGAGGGAAAAGCAGATGAATGTGGAGATACGATGAGAGGGAAAAGCAGATGAATGTGGAAATATGATGGGACGGGAAAGCAGATAAATGCAGAAATACGATGGGAGGGAGAAGCAGAATGAATGTGGAGATACGATGGGAGGGAAAAGCAGCCGAATGCAGAAATACGATGGGAGGGAAAAGCAGCCGACATCAGAAATACGATGGGAGGGTCAGGGGCTTGCCTGCTCTGTGTGGTGTGAAACAGTTGGGCGTGCACAGACAGGAAATGAGCCCACAGTCAATGTGGTCATTTCTGCAGGAAACGATGAAAAACTCTCAATGCTGTGTTGGCATGGGGCGTGTCCAGCCAACCTGTAACACAGGACACCATTTAAAACCCGCTGGTACAGAGCTATGGAGTTAAGGAATGAGACTACAGTCATGCCGGTCTGTCTGTCTGTACGTCTGTTTGTCACTGTGTCTGTGTTTCCCCATCGGTCTTTCTGTCTCTTTACGCCCCTGGGATGGGGTGGGAAGGGGTGATGGGGAGGGGTTGTTATCTTTGGAACATTTTCCCATATAAACACAATAATCCCCACATAGCGGTAAATTCATATCTGCACTGTGTTTTTGGTGTTATTGCTATCAAAGAAGAGGGTGTTGGGGTATGTGACAGGACAAACAAAAAATTAATTAATTAACTTAAAACTTGTAATAATAAAAAGGAGGGAAGCCACGCCTCTTTCCTGAAGCCAGTGCAGGCACTCTGATGATGTGTCCACTTAACTGCTCCATCCCTTCCTCCCATGATGCTCTAGGGTTCTGAAACTATGAACACAATATAAAAACCTGAAACACCAACTTAGGCTCCTTGTTGAAAGCATTGAGGTGTTTATTTGGAAATGATTACAGCTGTTTGACACAGGAAAGTGCTTTACTAAAAGATAGAAGGCAAGCTTTCACCTTTATTTGCTCTTTCTTTTGTGCAAGTGCCCAGAGCGCTATGATATGATGCTTCACAGATTCCATAAACCACTGACCTGGGGGTTACAGTGTTATGATTTATATTATCATTTATGTGAAATACAGGAACAAAAGGGACATCGCATCAGAGCTCTTGCATAGTACCACCACTGCCATAACCCAAAGAACACCATTCATTAGATACGAGGACAGCTGAATTCTGAAAAACTAAAACCCAACCTTTTTAAACAGTCACCTGAAAAAAAACACCCTCACTATGACTGAATTACATATTGCCGTTGTAAGAATCAACTATATTAGTAGAAAAATGGGCCACTCGTACACAGAAAAAAAAAATTATGACGGAAAAAATGTTCTTGAAAATATGTTAATTATCTTACAGAATTATGTTTCGACACATTGCGAGTTTCATCATATGATTTAGAAGGTTCAATCATACAAGTGTCTTCTGGTGTCAGCGTAGCATGCCACGCCAAGGCGTAACTTGGCGGGATGGCATACCTGTATATGCTGTCACTAATGTTAGATACTAACAGGACACCACTGAGGTGCTACAGGCTAGCGCTAACCGTGTGCATATGAAAGTGTAATAGTGGACTCCACCAGGGCAGTAGCTGTGCTAGCGCTAACTGCGTGCATATGAAAGTGTAATGGTAGACTCCACCAGGGCAGTAGCTGTGCTAGCGCTAACTGGATGCTTATGAAAGTGTAATGGTGGACTCCACCAGGGCAGTAGCTGTGCTAGTGCTAACCGTGTGCATATGAAAGTGTAATGGTGGACTCCATCAGGGCAGTAGCTGTGCTAGCGCTAACGTGTGCATATGAAAGTGTAATGGTGGACTCCACCAGGGCAGTAGTTGTGCTAGCGCTAACCGTGTGCATATGAAAGTGTAATGGTGGACTCCACCAGGGCAGTAGCTGTGCTAGCGCTAACTGCATGCATATGAAAGTGTAATGGTGGACTCCACCAGGGCAGTAGCTGTGCTAGCGCTAACTGGATGCTTATGAAAGTGTAATGGTGGACTCCACCAGGGCAGTAGCTGTGCTAGCGCTAACCGTGTGCATATGAACGTGTAATGGTGGACTCCACCAGGGCAGTAGCTGTGCTAGCGCTAACCGTGTGCATATGAAAGTGTAATGGTGGACTCCACCAGGGCAGTAGCTGTGCTAGCGCTAACCGTGTGCATATGAAAGTGTAATGGTGGACTCCACCAGGGCAGTAGCTGTGCTAGCGCTAACTGCGTGCATATGAAAGTGTAATGGTAGACTCCACCAGGGCAGTAGCTGTGCTAGCGCTAACCGTGTGCATATGAAAGTGTAATGGTGGACTCCACCAGGGCAGTAGCTGTGCTAGCGCTAACCGTGTGCAGATGAAAGTGTAATAGTGGACTCCACCAGGGCAGTAGCTGTGCTAGCGCTAACCGTGTGCATATGAAAGTGTAATGGTGGACTCCACCAGGGCAGTAGCTGTGCTAGCGCTAACCGTGTGCATATGAAAGTGTAATGGTGGACTCCACCAGGGCAGTAGCTGTGCTAGCGCTAACCGTGTGCATATGAAAGTGTAATGGTGGACTCCACCAGGAGCGCTAGTAGAAGTGTAGCGCAACGTGTGCATATGAACGTGTAATGGTGGACTCCACCAGGGCAGTAGCTGTGCTAGCGCTAACCGTGTGCATATGAAAGTGTAATGGTGGACTCCACCTTGATCAGCCCAGATGGCTAAACCACATTTGAGCTTAAACCTCAGAGAGCAAAACCCATCAGAGCAAAAAAAAGAGAGAAGAGAAGAACAGGCATGTCTTGGGCTACTCTAAGTTTCCTGGCTGCAGTCCATGCTACACCCCAGAGAGGCACAGACTTGCGTGTGGGAGAAAATGTCTTGCATGTTGCAGCCATAAACAACAGCGTTTTTGGAAAAAAAAAAAAAAAAAAATCTATATTCAGTTGCTATTCAGATGACTTCTTACCCCAAAGTACTGAAATTATGTCCCCATTCTGACAAGATCAGATTTATGGAAATGTACTTTAACCCTTTACGGTGTGAGATCTCCAATAAGCCTTTAGAATGTTCTCAATGGAACGTTCTAATGCTGATGTAACAATCACTACTGCTGATTGAAAGCAATGGAGTTCTTAAACACTGCATTTTGAAAATAAACAAACAAAAATTCCAAAAACCCACTCTTCAAAGGGTTAACTAGGGATGCTTATAATGTAAAAGGAAACTGCACTCCTCATTGTATCATAAACAAACCTCCATAAAGGCCTGGAGTGATACCATTCTCTTTCATTTTGAAGAGTGAGGCTGGTCTGGTTAGCTGGAATAGAAGGAAGCTTGCAACCTCTCCCATCTTTTAATGCATCAGGAGTCTATAAACATGTCTGCAGTCACGTTACCCAGGATAGGGGCACCGACAGGGACTTCACGGCTCATGAAACATGTGACAATCCTGCCCGACTTCATTAGAAGCTAATTACAGAGGGACGACAGGCCAGGATGGCTTATTGATTTATGCCTACTGCCCGACACACCAGCCATTTAAAAACAAGCCCACAGATTCATCGTAAAAATTTCCTTCAGCTCTAAGTCCACACCTTACAGAGAGATGCCCCTTTTCTGAAAGGATCAACACGTTCTTAGCAGTGCAGACAAACATTTCATACTTTCAATAATTAATGTTCTATTTGAATGCTCAGAATAAAAAAACGCCATAAATGTGACGAATGGGATTATTAATATATTGACACAGACAGAATAATGAAGCAAATTTATTAAACGTATTAAATATTCTGACCGTGTCACCAAATTTCACCCTTATGGTTAAAAAAGGAAGCTTAAGCACATCTGACTCACTCTTTCCACAGACATCGGTCATTTAACCTCTAGATTCTGGCTATAACAGCAAATCCCCAAACACTGAGGGAAAGTTACGAGTATTTCCACTTCAGTAGGGGAAAATTCATAAAGCACTGCATTAACTTTCCTTTCCGGTTGACACAAAGACGAGGGTTCATCCGTTATTTTTTAAATCAATTTTCGTTAGTGTAACTAGTTTTAGACAAGAATAGACGTGTTTAACGATCGGGTTTTGCTATATGCATGCCGGGTTTTTTGTTTGTAAAAGAATTCTGTCAGGTGCACATCAAGTTCAAAGGCTGCTATGGATACGGTGTTGGGGGGGGGGCACAATTTCTCTACGTGGATCACGTTTCTCAGTCGTCATGTTTACTGGAGCTTTTACAGCGTCTGACAGAAAACAGAAATCAGAAATAAGAGAACAGAAATTGGTTTGTGGGATGGGCAGGGCGGGGGTCTCCTCCGCCTCTCTTAACGAGTTCTTACAGATCTGCGGTTCTGAAAATCAGAAGTGCAGCGGAATCCCCACTTTTAAAAGAATCACGGGGATTACAGGGGAACATACTCTTTGAACAAAAGAGCACAGATGTGAAGTCTACGCTCTGATTGTTTACGTAATGACACGTTCAGAGCTTTTTGTTTAATTCGCAGTGCGGTCTGTCGCAGTTAGATGGCATTCATTCCGAGGCAGTCTGCACATGTAAAAGCATCTATCGCTGCGTCTAAACGGACATAGGCCTACCCGGTCTGGGATAAAGCTGAGGAGACTCTAAATGCAGACACGTCACAATTTTGGGCACATCTGGAATGCGGAACAGCAAATGTTTCAGTAATAAATCTGAGATAATGTGCTTCTAATGCAAATAAAAGCTGAGCGGGGATCCTATCCTGATGTTTGCAGTGCATCTAGTCTTTTCTTTTGGCGTACAAAAGCGCTGTTTGCTCTCAAACTTGAACTCGGGTTTCAAGAGCGGGTTCCGGGCAGCACCGTTGGTTGATGCAAACGGAACGGTGATAATAAAAACTATAATAGGTCACATAAAAATGTTTAGGGAGCTTTACCTCGTGAGATTCTGGCTGTCTTTAGCCATACTGGCAGAGACTCAGCGTGACCTCCCTCCTGTTCCCACAGAGATAGCAGGAAAGGAGCTGTTGTTTACAGAAATGCTCTGACTAACTGCACAAGTGTTTTGGTAATGTGGGCCGAGAAGCAAACGATAAAATACTTCCATCCACTGTTTTCAAAAATCTTAGATTTTATTTAAAATTAACAGCTATTCAGATATACATCGTCCAACAGCAATTGCGGTTAATGCGTTACGGCCCCCAGTTCGCCAGGATAATGCATGAAACAGGGTTGCGAAGATGACATCTGTCTGTAATCTGTGTGTGTCGTGATTGAATGAATTGTTTTCATATTGTAGACCAACCTTATCTGCGGGAAGTTCAGACGCTTTCTTATTCGTGCAGTAAACGGCCATTAACCAGAAGGTTCAATGTTTTGTAATTGATGGGGAAACTAATCAAGCAATAACAGTATCAATAACAGAGCACACAATTGCTTTGAAAAGTATGTAATCACCCCAGAATTTCTTCAGTTCATTTGTCTGACACGTACGCTCAGGGGTGACACCTGGTGTTTGGAAGTGAAATAGGTCAAAGCTCTAAATTTAAGGGGCTACACCCTTCATGGGTAAATTCCTTTGTACTTTAACAATGGAACAGTTTCAGTAGTAAAACACACAGGACACACTTCATGAATGTTTTACAGCCTGAAATAAAAAATAACTGGAACTGAACAAGCCATGTTACAAAAAACACAAACTGACCATAGACTGTATACAAATAGGGACTGACACAGTGTGAGGTGTTGTGAAAGGCAAAAGCTTTGCAGCACTGATATTAAATGGCCTTAGTAAATACTAGCCAGGAGCACAATGCATAAGTTATAAAGTAGCAATACATTTCTTGTGATAAATTTTGTTCCAGATGTGTTGATTTTTTAAATTCTTCATAGAAAAAAAAATGGGGGAAGTTACTGTCATTGCTATAAAGCAGGTGTTTGAATAACTACTACTAGAGTAACATCTGCCAATAACTGACTTAAAATTTAAAGAGTTTGTCTTTCTAACAGTTTTCATCATTTAGTAGTTAAAATAAAGACTTGTGTAAGGCTATGGCAAATAATCTGTGAAAGGCCACACTTGTTTACCTGGAAACCGAAGTAGGAGTCATCACAGATACATGGGCTTCAGTATCACATGTGCTGTTTTAACACTGTTAATATGCTTTCCAGCTCTGTTGGAAAAAATGCTCAACATATTCTTTAATGCAAGTCTACATTTACAGCAGTCATTTTAAAATTCACCCACCATGATGAGTTATATTCATATAATTGCGCTTTGATGCACTTTGCAAAAGCACGTGTTTAACTGTGGGTAACTTATGGCTCAATGTTTCTCATCTTCCTGTGTGTGTGTGTGTGTGTGTGTAGGAGATGACCTGAGCTGTACAGAGAATGGGCAGATCTACACCAATCGGGATGTTTGGAAACCGGAGCCATGCCGGATCTGTGTGTGTGACAGCGGAACCATCCTCTGTGACGAGTATGCGTGTGAGACGGTGACCGACTGCGAAAATCCGACCGTCCCCGAGGGGGAGTGCTGTCCTGTGTGTGGTTCCAGCAACAGCGGAGGCAACACCAACGGTTAGTCGATACGCTGCACCTCATTATCATAACTCAGACCTGGTTAGTCGATACGCTGCACCACATACTCATTATCATAACTCAGACCTGGTTAGTCGATACGCTGCACCTCATTATCATAACTCAGACCTGGTTAGTCGATACGCTGCACCACATACTCATTATCATAACTCAGACCTGGTTAGTCGATACGCTGCACCGCATATTCATTATCATAACTCAGACCTGGTTAGTCGATACGCTGCACCACATACTCATTATCATAACTCAGACCTGGTTGTTGTACGCTGCACCACATATTCATTATCATAACTCAGACCTGGTAGTAATACCTGCCCAGAGGTTTGTTGTTCCAAACCAGGAACCTGGTTAGTCGATACGCTGCACCTCATTATCATAACTCAGACCTGGTTAGTCGATACGCTGCACCACATACTCATTATCATAACTCAGACCTGGTTAGTCGATACGCTGCACCGCATATTCATTATCATAACTCAGACCTGGTTAGTCGATACGCTGCACCACATACTCATTATCATAACTCAGACCTGGTTAGTCGATACGCTGCACCACATACTCATTATCATAACTCAGACCTGGTTAGTTAATACGCTGCACCACATATTCATTATCATAACTCAGACCTGGTTAGTTAATACACTGCACCAGATATTCATTATCATAACTCAGACCTGGTTAGTCAATACGCTGCACCACATACTCATTATCATAACTCAGACCTGGTTAGTCAGTACACTGCACCACATATTCATTATCATAACTCAGACCTGCTTAGTTAATACACTGCACCAGATATTCATTATCATAACTCAGATCTGGTTAGTCGATACGCTGCACCACATATTCATTATCATGACTCAGACCTTGATGAAAAGAAAAAAGCTATTCAAGTAGACATTTTCCTTTTTCCAGCCTGTGTTTTAGTTGCGGAAAATCTACCTTTAATTTACTGATTTATATTTGTTTTGTTACACATGAGCAGTACATTTTTAATCCATCAATATATATTAATCCACCAATGAATAGTGGGTCTGAAAACTATTTAATCTAGATTTATATACATGTGAACAAACTGTGCTTACACATCTTTTTGTCATTTCAGCTGGAAGGGTATTTAAGGTGAGCTACAACCTCTAACTTGAACTTCACAGGTGGGTTTCTCTTAGTTTTAATATGATAATATTATTAAACTGCAAAACTTTTACTGAATTATTTTGAATTTTAGGGTCAGAAGGGAGAACCTGGAGATGTGCCGTATGTAAGTACACTTCTCCAAATGAAGGAACTTGCTGATTTTCCCATGATTTCTGAATAGGTTTTTTGTGCAGATGCACAGGATAATTTGGGTTTTATCTGGCCTCGTTTAGGGATTGTGCCTGTTGGCTGAGTGTTCAGAATATGTGTTTGTTTGTCTCCTCTGCTTTTCAGATCGTCGGAATAAGGGGTCGTGCAGGACCAATGGTAAGCATAATTATGATTCATTTTACTGTCAATCTGAAATATTAATGGTAAAAACTGCACACAGCACCGACTCTTGAAAAATACATGATTTAACTGTTTTAATATTGGTGCCTCACTTGTGTGCAGATATTCACATTTAGTTTGTAACACTAGGTGGCAATAGAGTTCCACTATGCAAATACCACTTCACAATTTGGAAGAGGATTAGCTCCTAATTTAAATAAAATCAATAAGACAAATAGAACTATGGGATGTTGATTCAGCTGCATGTATGAAGAATTCACAAATTGAATGATTAACTTGAACTCATATCCGTTTGATTTTAATTGCTAATGAGCTCATTTGAAAAGTGAAATGAGAAGAGCAGAGATGACCTTTCTGTTGTCTTTTGGTTTTGATATAAACAGGGCCCTCCCGGAGCGGCAGGGTTCCGAGGGGACCGCGGGCCCAAAGGAAGACCGGTAGGGTCAATGAAACCATTCTGCTTCCTGGAAAATTCATTTTCTAAAATGTACTCCACATTTTTTCTATTTACATACATATGTTACATATCTACAGGAGAACTTTTACTGAGTAAGCAAACTGAAAAATAAAAAATTTACTGATGAGATGTAAAGTTTTATCAGTTATTGAGGAGGGATTGAGCCACTCTTTAAGTCTATTTTATCATTTGATTGTTTGTGGTGAAATGGAGCCATGTGGGCAGTTTGGTGGAGTGACAGGTGTCAAAAGGAACCAGATTCTGGAGAGCTGGGTTTCAACATAGCCTTTAACAAGGACAGTGCATGTCTCAAGTACCGTACAAGCGTACTAAAAACATTACTAGGCCATATAATACCGTACCAGAAGGAGCTTGTGACCTTGCAATATAAATGGCAGAAATCTTACATTTTTCTGATGGTAGCAACTCTGTTTCATTTAATTTGTGTGACTAACAACAATGACAGCTATCTGAATATGTGCTGCTATTCCTGAGCTTTCTCTTGAGTGTCTGAGGATGTAGCTTTCTGCGCAACGTGTCACAGAATGCAAACTGTTAGATATAATGAAACTGAGTACAATGGATTCCGTACAAAGAATGGACTTTCACCTTAAGGAGGAAAACCTCTGATACGCTTTACATCACCCTGACTACGAGTGCAACATTGCAATAACGTCTGGCAAACATACTTCAGAAAACCTGCACTCTTTCACAAAGATCTACACTGCATATTGTTTGGTAGATCAGATTAATGGGTCTTACATCACACTATTAACGTTCTATGATTTCAGACAGAGAGCAATACAGAACAAAGTGCAATCACCAAATTAAATTGCTAATCAGTTGAACTGCTATCATTGACTATTGAGCCGGAGAAGGGATTGATTGTTAGCGGATGAGAAGCAGAGACAGCTAGAGGGCTGTGATAGAATTAAAGTAAAGGTACATATCTGCATTCTCTGGCTTATACTGAATTCAATGAAGTCTGTCGTGTAGCAGTAGTAGTACATACACATACTGTTCTGTATAAGGTCCTCGACTGGCCTTCAGCACTAGGCACTGAAAAACAATGTACGACACTTTGTGGAACAAACTAGTATAACTGCGAATGTCTTCCAGCTTTCTGGATATCCTCATGCATTCCTGAAGCACATGGTAACCAAAAGAACTCTGCTTGAGACACTGTTTACTGGAAAAGTCAACATTGTCCTTTTGATGTGGTACAATTGCATAGCATGAAGTTATGTATGACCTGAACTCCAAACATTAAAATGACAAGAGGTACGACTTGATTCGCTCAATTAGAGTGACAAAAGAATTCTGGGAAAATTAATACTTCGTTTTATCTGACAAATGGGGGGCGTTTGCTTTTTGGGTTTGCTTGTGTTGGGAGGGGGTTTGTCCTTGTACAATTCAACAGACCCAGCAGGAGCGGGATGGAAGCAATCTCTCAATGTAACCGAACCCTTTAAAGAAACATATGGGACTTATGATAATTAGACTAGAGGGAACACAGTTTAAACCCCATGTGGCATGTAGCATGTATCAACTGTCGTATAGCAAGCCAACATGACACTCCATTAGTTATGAGTTTTTGCTTTTTGCTTATAACATAGACTGTTGTTAATGCTGTTACATGCGTAATTTAGCGAGTTATAAATCTGGCCTTACATAGCGTATATTGTTGTAGTGTTTGCTTTAGTTGTCGTGAGGTGACAGCCCTTTAATTCGGACCGTTGCAACCCAGTTTCATCTTCATTAGCGTCTTAGCAAAGGCTGGTGGTAATCAATGGAAGTGTTGCACTTGTTAATACTACTCCATCCAGTAATACCTCCAGTAATACCTACTCCATCCAGTAATACCTTTTTTGGTAACTGACCAATTGAAATCACATTTCCAGTGTTTCCTTATTGGCATGCAGCTGGACTGAACTTGCTGCAGCCACAATATGAACACCTGCCTTTGGTAAACGGTGGCAGGGTTAGTGAACACTAGAGTTCACTGTAGTTCCTTTTTATCTGGCTTCCTACACCATTAAACTGAAGGGAAGGGCTTGTCCTTTGAATGCGTTCTTGTTATGGTACCTGGTAAGTGCACAAAGGACGCTATTGGAATGGAAGTAATTCCATCCCCCACATTAGGCCTTGCAGGCTACGCCCCATTCCTACACACCAGCGAGCGTCTGGCACTGACCAGAGATGTTCACTCCGTACAGACACTGACGTCTGTCACCACACGTAAGCCCACAAAGTTCCCATACAACCCAGACGCACAGCAAAGCCACACACTTTGTGCATTTCTTTCTTCATCCTTCTTGATCTTGAACTACACCCACCTTTCCTTAATTCTCCATTGGAACTTACATCCTCTGAAATGCTCAAACCCCTCCCTAGTTATTCATGTCCCTGTTAAGTGCTACGCGTATTACAAGTACTTAGCATCTGTGCTTGTGTGAGGATAATTCAGCCAATGCAACATGCGTGAAAAGTTTATTTGGATGCCATCATTATTTCCTGTGGATGCCAGGTTCAGAGATTTCCCCGTAGCTTCCAAACACATCTCTCACACATAGGCCACACTGTAGAGCAGTGCTGGAGGAGTCACACACACACACACACACAAGAATTTATTGCTGTACTTGTGAGGACTTCCCATTGACTACATTCATTCCGTAACCCCTAACCCTTACCCTAACCCAAACCCCAACCACTACATGCTTAACCCTAACCCTAACCTTAACCTAACTGTAACCCTAACCCTAACCCTGAGTCCTAACCCTAAAACAGCCTCTTGAACTTGTGGGGACCAGCAAAAGTTCCCCACCTTGCATAATTTTTCTCATCTTTCTATCCTTGTGGGGATATTTGGTTCTCACAAAGATAGTAATACATGTCCACGCACACACACACACACACATGCACACACACACAGTCCACTGTACAGCAGTGCTGGGGGAGAACACAGTGCTGGCAGTCAGTGACAGAAGTTCAGAGGTTCCAAACCTGTATGGAGCTCATGGTACGTTCCAAAAGAGAATGGCCATCCTGGTCAAATTCCTTTGAATGAATGACTTTCTGGCCACCTAATCATCCACTACATCTGATTGGCTGCACATTCCCTTGCATTCCAGACCCACTTATACTTCCCAGGTCATCACAGCAAAAGAGAATTGAGTTCCCAGTTGGCCAACCCGTTTAAATACTTAAATAAAGGTAAAATAATAATAATAATAATAATAATAATAATAATAATAATAATAATAATCAGACAGATAGACACAGTCAGACAGACAGACTGACAAAATCAGGTAGACAGACAGATTGCAGTCTGACAGGTGGACAGACTGGAAGAGACAGACAGACAGATGCAGACAGTAAGACAGACAGACACAGTCAGATAGACTGACAGAGGCAGACAGCTAGCCCAACAGAGAGACAGGCAGACAGACAGAGAGACGTGCAGACGGACTGACAGAGACAGATGGACAGATACAGTTAGACAGACAGACAGACAGACAGATAGAGAGATGACAGAGATAGACAAAACAGACAGACAGACAGACAGGCTTACAGACTGACAGAGACTGATAGTTAGTCTGACAGACACAGTCAGACAGATAGAGAGACAAAGAGACTGACATGCAGACAGACTGAGCGACAGGCGGACAGACTGACAGACAGATGGACGAATACAGTTAGACAGACTGACAGAAAAACAGATACAGAGACAGGTGACCTGTTTGATAACTGGGTTAACTGTTAGTTAACAATAAAGCCTAGTCAGATAGCTGGCTGTTTTGCTAGCTAACTGCGTGACAGCTGATCTGTCTAGCTAACAGCCAAGGTATATACGGCATGTGCATTTTAGAAACCAAAGAGTGGCAATCTTAATCATTTGGCCGAATGCTACCCTGAGTCAAAATTTCAAATGGCAAACATTACTGGCTGGTTAGAGAAATGCTGTTGCTTGAGCTGGTACATACGTAGCCATTAGACTAGTAGCACCACTCTGTCTGTGGTAACAAGCAGTGGTGGGAACTGATTCCAGATTCTGGGAAACTGGGAATCTGGAATAGACTCCTTTCATAAGGCGTAACCATGCATGCACCATGGCTTATATTGAAGGTGCCCTGTAACCAAGGGCTCATTTTAATCTTTGAGAGCAAAGCACCATTAAGGGTAGCAAAAAAACTTGACAAAGTTGATGAGCAGTATTCAGTATTCTTAGAGTTTTGTGATGAAAAAGGAAGAGTACAGAATAAACTGCACGCTCCATATATTCCCATATTTTGAAACAGAATTGGCTTCCAATCAGCACTAGTACTCCCAACATTAATGTGAGGACTGGGGATAAGCCATCTTCATTCTGAAACACTCAGTAAGCATGACACGTATCCTTTCAAATAAAACAAACCTGAACATAACCATCTGCTTCCCCCTTTATTTACTCTCTCTGAAGATGGCTCCCTTGCTAACTGATAATAAACAAATAAGCACTAATTGGTTATAGAGATAAGGAGCCAGCAGTAAAACGATCTGATTCCCTCTGTAATTAGACTGGGTGTTTACTTGCTACAACAGCAAAACATGTCTGTGAAATGAAATGACCTTGCGAAAAAGATACGATTCGAAACCTGGATGTCAGGACAAGCAGCTGGTTCTCAGTGTTGGCTACTGATTGAGTCAGACTCAAGAGTAGGCTGTTTATTGTGTTTTAAACAGCTTTTTGTGCTGTTGGCTGTTGGCAGGCCATTTTTAATGACAACTAATAATGCACCCAGTTAACTCAGAGACATGTTCCACGTACAGTTTAATTTTCAATGCTGATTGAAACCCATCACCTTTTGCTGACTACCTGGCTCCTACTGTTCTTGTTTCAATGTTGAGTGACATCTGTTCAGATGTACAGTAGCCAGTAAGTAGAATGACAGGTGCCAGTCATTCACTAAATGCCATCTCTCTGTTATTGTCTAAAATATGCTTGATTGGCAGAGGGCATGTAGATGAATGTAGATGACGTTTATTCCCCAACATTAAAGAGTGCATGAAACTTAGTACAACCTTAGAACATTTTATGTAATTAGTTTCTGTATTACAGTATAGTTCGGTATAGTGTTCACAGTTAAAAACTACAGGTTCATGAAGTATGTGTTCATTTGTCCTGATCTTCATGTGATATACTCAAAGTTTCGTTATTGTAAATTATGTTTTAGTACTCCTAAGGTTGTAAAGTTATAATGTAAAACATCAGTTAATCAAAACATGGTGTGCTTAGATACAGTATGCCTTATCAAGTGTGTAACTTTCAAGCACAGAATACAAAAGTCATACAAATGATTTTATATAAACACAGACTGAGTGATTTATCTCATTGATGTGACACAAAATATGAAGAAATCAAATGATCGCATGATTTGGCAAGATGACAAATCACAGTTACCAAGTTACAGTACATGAACAAATGTAGGAAAACATGTGTAGCATTGCTTTGGATTATTTCTTGTTTAATTTCTGTGAAATGTACTAGAGAAAGTAATTTGTAGCTTGGCATCACTTTGATATGATGACTTGGTACACAGCCAGGCTTTACAAATTGTGTTTTCTCAAATGTAGCCAATAGGCTTAAAGCTTAAAATTACAGCTAAAAATGTTATATATGAGAAATTTGGGTTTTCATTTTGATAACTTTTTTTGAGATACACTACATGGCCAAAAGTATGTGGACACCTGGCATCCAACATCTCATTCAAGATGATGGGCATTAATATAGAGTTGGTCCACCCTTCTGGTATAACAACCTCCTCTCTTCTGTGAAGGCTTTATACTAGATGTTGGAGCATTTCTGCAGGGACTGCAGCCAGAAGAGCATTAGTGAGGTTGGCCACTGATTGGGTGATTAGGCCTGGCTCGCCATTGGCTTTCCAGTTGATCCCAAAGGTGTTGGATGGGGTTGAGTTCAGGGCTGTATGCAGGCCAGTCAAATTCGTCCAAATCGTTCTTGGCAAAACCATTTATATGTGGACCTCACTGTGTGCCTGGAGGCAATGTCATGCTGAAACAGGAAAGGACCAACCCCAAAATGTTGGGGAAGCACAGAATCACCAACATATAATTGTATGCTGTACAATTGATATTTGCCTTTACTGGGACCAAGGGGCCAACACATACTATGAAAACAGCCCCAGACCAGGGGGTGTCCTGATACGTCCAATTAAATGAGAAGATTCAGTAAGCCTTCAAAGAGATGCAGATTTCTGGGGTTTTTTTCGTTCTGAAATTGGGATATTGAGCATGCAGCATGACCTAGGCCCACATTTTAATTCAACAAGGTAGCCAATTAGCAGAGTCATTCTGAAACAGACAAAACAATGAAAAAGAAAAAAACAATGAACAAGTCATAAAATGGCTAATATTATCAGTGGTTCAACCTATTCTGGGGGTCAATGAAGCCAGACTTTTACATCACTATCCATAGCCCTAACCTTTACCAATAATATGGTTACATTTAACCCGCAGGCTAATGACCATGTCATAAAATAAAAGTTGTTAGCTTCAATCTGTGATAGTCCATTACAGGCTTTAGCAGATGGTGTCCAGAGCGACTTACGTAGCATGTACATTGCATCCATTTATACAGCTGGATACATACCGAAGCAATGCAGGTTATGTAGTTTGCTCAAGGGTACAATGGCAGTGTTCCACTCAGCAATCGAACCTGTGACTTCTAGGTTACAAGACCAATTCCTTACCCATTATACTACACTATATATATAAACAGCGCCTTCATTTCAGGGTGTCATAATGTTTGAGACAAACTATGTCACTGGTGTTTCTGATTAGTCAGGTGTGCTGCATTGCTTCCTTAGTGCCGGTGTAAGAGAGTTTTCAGTATAGAGTCTTGATTCTAGGCTTTTGATTGCCTTTGGAGTCTGTTATTGGCATGTGTCAACCTGAGGACCAGAGTTGTGCTAATGAAAGTCAAAGATGTTTGGAGGCTGAGAAATAAAAAAAACAAAAACAAAACAGACATAGGTTGTTTGAAACAGAAAGAATGTTTCAATATGCATCCATGGTCCAAATTAGAGACGAATCCACTGATTGACATCTGTTTTTAGGGTCCACGAGGTTCACCTGGGTATGATGGAGAGCCAGGAGTCCCGGGGCAGCCAGGAGAGCCAGGACCACCTGGACACCCATCACATCCTGGGGTATGCTACTGTCTGCCATAATTTAGCAACAGGACAATTAATGACACTTTAATGTCACCTTCTGTAGTATCACTGATCTATATCACTCCTCATTCACTCACTCACTGTAGTATTATTGATCTATAACACTGTCCTCATTCACTCATTCACTGTAGTATTACTGATTGATATCACTCTCCTCATTGACTCATTCACTGTAGTATTACTGATCTAAATCACTGTCCTCATTCTCTCACTCACTGTAGTATTACTGATCAATATCACTGTGCTCATTCACTCATTCACTGTAGTATTACTGATCTATATCACTCTCCTCATTCACTCACTCACTGTAGTTTTACTGATCTATATCACTGTGCTCATTCACTCAATCACTGTAGTTTTACTGATCTATATCACTCTCCTCATTCACTCACTATCTGTAATATCACTCCTCTCTCAGGGTGAGTTGGTCTCTCAGATGTCAGGAGGCTTTGATGAGAAGTCCGGAGCAGCAGGTCAAACTGCTATGGTCCCTGGAACAAGGGTGAGTCAGAACTTCAGAAGCTTTGGTTTCCAGGGCTATTTTACTCAGTAATAATTAATTCTCCAGGACTATGTTACTCAGTAATAATTCATTCTCCAGGACTATATGTTTCTCAGTAATAATTAATTCTCCAGGACTATATGTTATTCAGTAATCGTTCTCCAGGACTATATGTTACTCAGTAATTATTCATTTTCCAGGACTATATGTTTCTCAGTAATAATTCATTATCCAGGACTATATGTTACTCAGTAATAATTCATTCTCCAGGACTATGTTACTCAGTAATAATTCATTTTCCATGACTATATGTTACTCAGTAATAATTTATTCTCCAGGACTATGTTACTCAGTAATAATTCATTTTCCAAGACTATGTTACTCACTAATAATTCATTTTCCAGGACTATGTGTTACTCAGTAATAATTCATTCTCCAGGACTATGTTACTCAGTAATAATTCATTCTCCAGGACTATGTTACTCAGTAATAATTCATTTTCCAGGACTGTTACTCAGTAATAATTCATTTTCCTAGACTATGTTACTCAGTAATAAATCATTTTCCAAGACTATGTTACTCACTAATAATTCATTTTCCAGGACTATATGTTACTCAGTAATAATTCATTCTCCGGGGCTGTATGTTACTCAGTAATAATTCATTTTCCGGGACTATATGTTACTCAGTAATAATTCATTTTCCAGGACTATATGTTACTCAGTAATAATTCATTCTCCAGGACTATATGTTACTCAGTAATAATTCATTGTCCAGGACTATGTTACTCAGTACTAATTCATTATCCTGGACTATGTTACTCAGTAATAATTCATTCTCCAGGACTATGTTACTCAGTAATAATTCGTTTTTCAGGACTTTATGTTACTCAGTAATAATTCATTTTCCAGGACTATGTTACTCAGTAAAAATTATTTTTCCATGACTGTATGTTACTCTGTAATAATTGTCCATGACTGTTACTGGGGAAAAAAATCATTTTCCATGGCATTATTGAATAATATTTCTGTATTTGATTTTATTATTTTATTGCATGACTTTATTGCTTCTTGCACAGGCAGGTGTGCTTCCTAGGCACTTAGTGTCCATGTTTTTCTGTTGTAAATATCTTGATATATGACTGTATATTTAAGGGATAATATGTGTCTACCTAGATATGTGATTTATTCTTTGGGTTTCGGTGTTTGTCTGTTAGGGGGAGGCTGGAGTTAGAGGACCTCCAGGACCTACTGGCCAACCTGTAAGTCAACTAGTTCCCATTCTTAAAACTTTCACAAATGTAATAATAACAAATAAAAAAAGAATGCTCCAATGGCTATGGATTTCAAAATAAATACAGATGGGGAATCTCTTTCTCTTTTCTCTCTCTCTCTCCCTTCATCTCTCTCTCTTTCCTCCCTCTCTCAGGGGCCTCCAGGGATTCAGGGCCCTCCTGGTGAGGTTGGCGATCCAGGATACATGGTAAGAATGAAGCCACAATTCCAGCCCTTTCAAAGTACTGCAGAATAACATTGTGTTGGGGCCTGTGGTAATATAACAGTATACAGGATGCATGACCTCATCGGACAGATGTGGGCAGGGTATATACTGAACTGAATGCACCATCGTGAGTGTCTTCTCCATTTTGAAAACCACTGGACTGTCCATATTGAGATCCACCATGATGAAACTCTGGGGCTGAAGTGTCTCAGATGTGTCTGCAGGGTTTGTGTTGAGATAAAACCTTTGGGCTGGTGTGTCTCAGATTTTGTTTATAGGGTTTGTGTTGAGATAAAACCTTTGGGCTGATGTGTCTCAGATGTGTTTGTAGGGTTTGTGTTGAGATAAAACCTTTGGGCTGGTGTGTTTCAGACGTGTTTGTAGGGTTTGTGTTGAGATGAAACCTTGGGGCTGAAGTGTCTCAGATGTATTTGTAGGGTTTGTGTTGAGATAAAACCTTTGGGCTGATGTGTCTCAGATGTGTTTGTAGGGCTTGTGTTGAGGTAAATCTATGTTCTATTTCCTCATTGTAGGGTACTTCTGGTCCTAGAGGCCCTGAAGGTCCTCCGGGCAAAATGGGTGAAGATGTGAGTATCTATAATCTGTTTGCCCTTTCTTTTTAAGAGTATGCTTGGCAAAACAAGATACTGAAAATGATCCAATGCAATTTTATCCCCCTACAGGGAGAGTCGGGGAAATCAGGAAACTCTGGAGAAAGGGGATTTCCTGGTTCTCCGGTAAGGTCCACGTTCTAATACTCCAGTCTTTCCTCTTCATCTCCAGTCGTTACATGTGTAGCTGTTTGCGCTCTGAGGAAGCATACTAACAATGTGATATATTTTAGGGGGCGAGAGGTTTTCCAGGGACACCCGGCCCCCCAGGCTTGAAAGGCCACAGAGTGAGTATAAATGCACACCACATCCATCCCCCACTCAGTGTATGTCACTCATCCAGCTCCCTCATGCTCACCCACACCACATCCATGCCCCACTCAATGTGTGTCACTCTTACAGCTCCCTCATGCTCACCCACACCACATCCACCTTCCACTCAGTGTCTCACTCTTACAGCTCCCTCATGCTCACCTACACCACATCCACCCCCCCACTCAATGTCTCACTCTTACAGCTCCCTCATGCTCACCCACACCACATCCACCCCCCACTCACTGTCTCACTATTACAGCTCCCTCATGCTCACCCACATCACATCCATCCCCCACTCAGTGTCTCACTCTTACAGCTCCCTCATCCTCACCCACACCACATCCATCCCCCACTCACTGTCTCACTCTTACAGCTCCCTCATGCTCACCCACACCATATCCATCCCCCACTCAGTGTCTCACTCTTAGAGCTCCCTCAAGCTCACCCACACCACATCCATCCCCCACTCAGTGTGTCTCACTCTTACAGCTCCCTCATGCTCACCCACACCACATCCATCCCCTACTCAGTGTCTCACTCTTACAGCTCCCTTATGCTCACCCACACCACATCCATCCCCTACTCAGTGTCTCACTCTTACTCTGCTGCTATGCATTCGGTTGCTGAATATGAAAGGACACCATCTTAATCAGCAGTGGTATCTTCCCCTGCACTTACACAGAGATGCTTTATATAGATGATTGTGGAAATTGATTGGTTGGAAGGAAGTTTATTTAATCCAACACGAACAAGTCATGAAACACTTCTTTCATGAGAGAGTTGCTCACATAACAAACTCAAATATAAATACTAAGCAGTCACTGATTTGGGCTATGAGCAGATATTAGGGCATAAACCTATCATTTCATAACATGATGACTTAACATCTTTGCTTGAATCTGCACTGCTACAGCAGTGACATGTAGAAGCGCAGTGGAAAGCTTAGTGTGATGGTTGTTTCAGTTCAGGTAAAACCTGCAGTTACTTGTGAGCATCAGCGTGATTAACTTTCTCATAGACTACTTAGGGCCATCTTGAGCGGGAAGGCCATTATATCATATGGGTGTAACTCACTATGGCTAAATAAACGGAATGTATTACTAATAAAAAATCTGTAAGAAGCTTGCAATTGTGTCTTTCACATCTTCCAGGAATAATATCCTATCCTGACACAATTTTTCCTTTGCATACTGTAATACAGGGATGTTTTGCTTTGTGAAGCTTTCACTATTTTATTCATTCAGATAACCTAATTTGACACTTGTAAGACTTGTAACACAGTTGTGTTTTTCCTGTCATCGATGAAATACACAAATGCCGGTGCATGTGTAAATGTTAATGCAGATGTTCCTTTAACGTTACAGGGACACCAAGGACCTGTTGGTGTTAGAGGTGAAACTGGTGCTGTTGGGTCAAAGGTAAAAGGTCACACATGTGATTTTGATGCTCATATTGAATCAGTGTGCTTCATTTTTATCAAATGACGGTAACAGCGTGTTGGTTTCCCCCCCTGTGCGTTTCCTCTCTCAGGGAGAGTCTGGCCCCACAGGTCCTTTGGGCGGCCCTGGCCCTCTGGTACGTGTCACCACATTCCAAACCAGTACAGTGCGCCGTGTCATGGAATTTTCTTTAGCCCGAAAATAATAAAACATAATAAAAATCTGTTTTTTATTGTCTCACGTAAATGCAAATTGTAAATTGGCCTATGAGCAGAGCCGTTTAATGTCCTCTGCAGGGTCCCAGGGGAATGCCAGGAGAGAGAGGTCGGGTGGGTCCTGGAGGACTGCCGGTAAGAATGATCATGGTCATGAGCTCGGAGAAATCTGATTCATTTAACTCAATCCTTTTCATACTGTATCTGTTTAAATCATTACCGGTAAGAATGATCATGTTCATGAGCTCTGAGAAATCTGATTCGTTTAACTCAATCCTTTTCATACTGTATCTGTTTAAATCATTACCGGTAAGAATGATCATGTTCATGAGCTTGGAGAAATCTGATTCATTTAACTCCATCCTTTTCATATTGTATCTGTTTAAATCATTACAGATAAGAATGATCATGTTCATGAGCTCAGATAAATCTGATTCATTTAACTCCATCCTTTTCATATTGTATCTGTTTAAATCATTACCAGTAAGGATGATCATATTCATGAGCTCGGAGAAATCTGATTCATTTAACTCAATCCTTTTCATACTGTATCTGTTTAAATCATTACCGGTAAGAATGATCATGTTCATGAGCTCGGAGAAATCTGATTAATTTAACTCCATCCTTTTCATATTGTATCTGTTTAAATCATTACAGATAAGAATGATCATGTTCATGAGCTCAGATAAATCTGATTCATTTAACTCCATCCTTTTCATATTGTATCTGTTTAAATCATTACCAGTAAGGATGATCATATTCATGAGCTCGGAGAAATCTGATTCATTTAACTCCATCCTTTTCATATTGTATCTGTTTAAATCATTACCGGTAAGAATGATCATGTTCATGAGCTCGGAGAAATCTGATTCATTTAACTCCATCCTTTTCATATTGTATCTGTTTAAATCATTACAGATAAGAATGATCATGTTCATGAGCTCAGATAAATCTGATTCATTTAACTCCATCCTTTTCATATTGTATCTGTTTAAATCATTACCAGTAAGGATGATCATATTCATGAGCTCGGAGAAATCTGATTCATTTAACTCCATCCTTTTCATATTGTATCTGTTTAAATCATTATAGATAAGAATGATCATGTTCATGAGCTCAGATAAATCTGATTCATTTAACTCCATCCTTTTCATATTGTATCTGTTTAAATCATTACCAGTAAGGATGATCATATTCATGAGCTCGGAGAAATCTGATTCATTTAACTCCATCCTTTTCATATTGTATCTGTTTAAATCATTACCGGTAAGAATGATCATGTTCATGAGCTCGGAGAAATGTGATTCATTTAACTCCATCCTTTTCATATTGTATCTGTTTAAATCATTATAGATAAGAATGATCATGTTCATGAGCTCAGATAAATCTGATTCATTTAACTCCATCCTTTTCATATTGTATCTGTTTAAATCATTACCGGTAAGGATGATCATATTCATGAGCTCGGAGAAATCTGATTCATTTAACTCCATACTTTTCATATTGTATCTGTTTAAATCATTACCGGTAAGAATGATCATGTTCATGAGCTCGGAGAAATCTGATTAATTTAACTCCATCCTTTTCATATTGTATCTGTTTAAATCATTACAGATAAGAATGATCATGTTCATGAGCTCAGATAAATCTGATTCATTAAACCCCATCCCGTAAATATCATATCTGTTTAAATCAGAGAAGCTGCATTCTCATTTAATGTAACTTAACATGATCAACCTCAACCTTGGTTTGTAAGAAGCTGGAATAGCCTATGAAATGTATTAGAAATATTCCTTGCAAATGACATGTTATACACATGTTATTGACATCCAGGTATGACGAATAATGATTAAAAAGGAATAACATTTACAGACAGTGCTCTGAGCAATAACGTTTTGTATTTTTGCAATTTAGGATATATTTCCTGAATTTATTTTTATGTTATAGGGCACACGTGGATCACCTGGCAATGTTGGAAAACCAGGTCCAATGGTAAGAAAGTACAAAATATTAACTATAAATGTTCCTTTTGAATATCACTATGTATATTGAAGGCATACTATGTAGGATTTTTAGCCTCGCTTTGATCCTGTGTTTGCAATCAAAGAAGTCGCCTCCTCCATCCTAAACCCCGCCCACTCCCCTCCCTTTCTATAGTTTTTATCTGGTTTTTATTTTTATATCTTCATTTTTTGATAGTTGTCACCATCAAAGAAAAGCGATTCCATTGTTGACTCTGGTTTTCAAATGAGCCCTGTTGGCTTGTTGTTTTGCATCTCTGTACTGGTGCTCCTTCACCTTCGCCATTGCGGTAGTTAATTGGCTACAAACACTCTGCTGAAACCTGATCCCACCCCTCAGTAGCCACACCCACCCCTTCCCACACAGAAAAGAGGACCACACCCGGAAAAGTCTTGAAAGCATTTTAGAAGGAGAAATACAGGCAGAGAACTGCGGTTTCAGCACATGTGCGCAAAGACAGAGAGCTTGCCAGTGCGCCATAGATATGACTGAACATGGTTACTTTATAATATTTGCAAGTTTAAAATACTGCATAGTATGTCTTTATAGCCAGTCAACTAAATTTATTACATGACACATGGCACAGTGTCAAAGTTTTGCCATGGTATTAAAGCCATACAGTATGTGGTATTATATTACTTACTGTATATGACTGTGTATGTATTGTATGGCGGTAAAGACAGTGTGACTGTGGCGAGTGTGTCTATAATGAGCGTGTTACAATAATGAGCATGTTACTGTAATGAGCATGTTACTGCAATAAGCATGTTACTCTAGTGAGCATGTTACTGTAATGAGCGTGTTACTGTAATAAGCATGTGACTGTACTGAGGGTGTTACTGTAATGAGTATGTTACTGTAATGAACATGTTACTGTAATGCGCCTGTTACTGTAATGAACATGTTACTGTAATGAGCATGTTACTGTAATGAGCGTGTGACTGTAATGAGTGTGTTACTGTAATGAGCGTGTTTCTGTAATAAGCGTGTTACTGTAATGAGTATGTGACTGTACTCAGCATGTTACTGTAATGAGCATGTTACTGTAATGAGCATGTTACTGTGATGAGCATGTTACTGTACTGAGCGTGTGACTGTAATGAGTGTGTTACTGTAATGATCATGTTACTGTAATGAGCGTGTGACTGTAATGAGCGTGTTTCTGTAATGATCATGTTACTGTAATGAGCGTGTTTCTGTAATGATGAAGTTACTGTAATGAGCATGTTACTGTAATGAGCGTGTTTCTGTAATGAGCGTGTGACTGTAATGAGCGTGTTACTGTAACGAGCGTGTGACTGTAATGAGCATGTTACTGCAATGAGCGTGTGACTGTAATGAGTGTGTTACTGTAATGATCATGTTACTGTAATGAGCGTGTTACTGTAATGAGCGTGTGACTGTAATGAGTGTGTTACTGTAATGAGCGTGTTACTGTAATGATCATGTTACTGTAATGAGCATGTTACTGTGATGAGCATGTTACTGTACTGAGTGTGTGACTGTAATGAGTGTGTTACTGCAATGAGCGTGTTACTGTAATGAGCATGTGACTGGAGCGTGTTTCTGTAATGGCAGTTTGTAACGCTGTTTTGACTGAGAGACTGCACCATATGTAGCCTACTACAGTAGGATCAGTTCCTCATGCAGCATCTGTAATTTCAGGGTCCTCTGGGGCTCAGTGGCCCCCCAGGGTTCCCAGGAAACCCGGGTATGAAGGTGAGTTAAGTCAGACCCCTAACAACATGCTTATTATTTACTAAATGTGGCCCACTTTCAGATTGCAACAATAAATAATGCTGAATGAATATTCCCTTCAATTAATACCTTCTTGCAGCATTTAAACATACTGGCAACCCCTTGTTTCACTATTTTGCGGCCATTTTGAGATGGTTGGCTGAACTTCACGTTCCTGTTCCTCAGGGAGAGGCTGGCCCCACAGGGGTCCGTGGCACAGAGGGTCCCCAGGGCCAGAGGGGAGAGACGGGTCGTCAGGGAACATCTGGTTCAGCTGGCCAACAGGTGCGTACCTTCACACGGCAGTAGCAACACAGATTCAAAGCAATTACGTTTTTTGATGTTTTTAGAGCTGCTTTCATGAGTAAATGCACTGGTTTCAGGGTCCATCGGGTACAGAAGGAGGGCCAGGAGCCAAGGGACCAATAGTAAGTTCAGAATTATCTATTCAAATAAATCACCCATGCCTAATTAAGTATTTATTATTATTATTATTATTATTATTAGCTGTTGTTGTATATTATTATACAATATGATAATAGGTAAAATATGCAGCCTGTTATTTGTATTTTTGTGAATCATGTCTTGTAGGTAGTCTGATTCTTCTCTCTGTTGTAGGGAGCTGTTGGCCCTCAGGGGCCAGGAGGTCTGCTTGGCCCTCCAGGGCCTCCGGGACCCCAGGGAAGCACCGGCCAGCCAGGCGTGAAAGGCCAACTGGTAATGCCGACCGGACGGGCGCCTCCTGCCACCTCCCTCCTGCCACCTTCCTCCTACCACCTCTCTCCTGCCACCTTCCTCCTACCACCTTCGTCCTGCCACCTTCCTCCTACCACCTCCCTCCTGCCACCTCCCTCCTACCATCTCTCTCCTGCCACCTCCCTCCTGCCACCATCTTCCTGCAACCTCCCCCATACCACCTCCCTCCTGCCACCATCCTCCTACCACCTCTCTCCTGCCACCTTCCTCTACCACTTCCTCACACCTCTCCGCCACTCCTCACCACCTCCCTCCTGCCACCTTCCTCCTACCACCCTCTGCCACCATCTTCCTGCCACCTCCTCATACCACTCCATCCTACCACCATCTTCCTGCCACCTCTCTCATGCCACCTCTCCTGCCACATCTCCTACCACCTCTCTCCTGCCACTTCTCTACCACTCCTCCTGCCACCTTCCTCCTACCACCTCTCTTCTGCCACCATCCTCCTGCCACCTCCCTCATACCACCTCCATCCTACCACCATCTTCCTGCCACCTCTCTCATGCCACCTCCCTCCTGCCACAATCCTCCTACCACCTCTCTCCTGCCACCTTCCTCCTACCACCTCCCTCCTGCCACCTTCCTCCTACCACCTCTCTCCTGCCATCTCCCTCCTGCCACCATCTTCCTGCCACCTCCCTCATACCACCTCCATCCTACCACCATCCTCCTGCCACCTCCCTCATGCCACCTCCCTCCTGCCACAATCCTCCTGCCACCTCCCTCATACCACCTCCATCCTACCACCTCTCTCTCACTCGTATCCCACATGTCCTGTCTTTCGCCACATCAGGTGTAACACCATGTCCGTTTCACATGTAAACACACTTCCTCTCTACCTGTTTCAGGGAGACATTGGAGTGCCTGGCTTCAAAGGAGAGGCAGGGCCTAAAGGAGAACAGGTAAGACCAAATTATTATTATTATTATCATTATTATCATTATTATTATTATTATTATTATTATTATTATTATTATTATTATTATTTCTATCTACAGAGATGGAAAACACATACAGTCAGATAATGCAGTCCTACTACTTTATAAAGAAAGAAAACAACCTGCTGTATGTCTGTGTTTCTGACACAGGGCCTGCTGTATGCTCTTGGGATAAATAGTTAGGAATGCAATGTGATAGTATATGAAGTTTACATTTACATTTACACTCACATATTTTTGAGAGTAGAATAGCAAAGTTCCTGAATGTTGCTATGTTTACACTTACATTGAAAATCGAAATAAAAGTCCTGCCTAACTTGTGTGATGCGTTTGTGGCCCAGTCCTCTTGTGTCAGATGTGATGTTGATGTTGATGTGTCATAGGGCCCGCCCGGTGCCCAAGGGCCGCTCGGACCGCAAGGAGAGGAGGGGAAGAGAGGTGCGCGCGGGGACCCTGGTTCCATTGGTCCACAGGGCGGTGTTGGTGAGAGGGTGAGTCTGCCCGTCCACGCACCCACCATGGAGTACCCCAGCACAGCGAAACCACGCTTTTAAACGACCTCCAGCAGTCAGTCTGACAGGGGATGTGCGCACCATGCCGAAGGCTTATTTTTCACTGTGTGGGCATTTGTTAAACTGAAATACTGCACATCTGATGTGAAATAATGCTTCTGCCACTGGTCTCAAGAATACCCGTCATGTCAAAACTATTCAGGAATTCTTCTGAAAAACTCTTCTGGTTTTATTGTAGGGTGCCCCTGGCAACAGAGGATTTCCGGGAGCCGACGGATTGCCTGGACCTAAGGTACTTCATCTTTCAGTCTGCAAAAAATGGCGGAAGAATTTTCGGTGAATGTTGACGCGACAGTGAGGCATTTCTCCGTGGTTTTTTCCAGGGTGCACAAGGAGACAGAGGAACCGGTGGAGTGCCTGGCCCAAAAGGTTCTTCTGGTGACCCGGGGCGCACTGGAGAGCCCGGCCTCCCTGGCGCACGGGTACGAAAACCCCCTCTCGATTCTGTACCCGCGCCGCCCAGGCGCGTCTTGAGTTTGTGTGAGTGTACGCTACGGGCTCCCGACCTGGCACAGCGGGCCTAACACCTGTGCCCACTTTCCAGGGCCTGACGGGAAATCCTGGAGTGCAGGGGGCGGAGGGCAAGCCAGGCCCGCTGGTGAGTTGGAAAGCCTCGCTCCCAGTCTGCACCACCATCAGGCAGTCAAGCCAAGGACAAAGTAAGGAATGTGCTTCCTTTTTCAGGGGGGTCCCGGGGAGGACGGACGTCCGGGCCCAGCCGGATCCATCGGAACCAGAGGACCCGCTGGATCCATGGGCCTGCCAGGCCCAAAGGGATTTAACGTGCGTGTTCTCCCGCCCATGGACAGCCAGAGCCTCCTGAGACTTATGCGCCATGCTGTCATGTGACTAATATTTTCTATATGGTATTTGGACAGGGAGATCCAGGGAAAACTGGGGAACAGGGAAATCCTGGAGTACCGGGACAAAGAGTGAGTATGGGCATTAACTGAGTGATTCATTATGTAACCGATTCACTTCCCCTTGTCCTATGTGATTGGACATTAACTGAGTGATTCATTATGTACCTGATTCACTTCCCCCTGTCCTATGGAATTGGGCATTAACTGAGTGATTCATTATGTACCCGATTCACTTTCCCCTATCCTATGTGATTAGGCATTAACTGAGTGTTTCATTATGTACCTGATTCACTTCCCCCTGTCCTATGGAATTGGGCATTAACTGAGTGATTCATTATGTACCCGATTCACGTCCCCCTGTCCCATGTGATTGGGCATTAGCAGAGTGATTCATGATGTACCTGATTCATTTTCCCATGCCTTATGTGATTGGCATTAACTGAGTGATTCATTCATAATGTAAGCGATTGGCTGTGCCTTTCTTATATGATTTTGGGCATTCATTTGGTAATTGATTTATTGTGTGACTAACAGATTGATTCTGTTGTAGGGGCCACCAGGGAAAGAAGGAGAAGTTGGGCCGGCAGGTGCTGCTGGTCCTGCAGTAAGTCTTTCTCTCATAGGTCTGATGTGAAAGTAGAGTGGATTGAATGTGTTGCATGAGCAGGCTCACATACATATTTAAAATATTGCACCTCTTTATATTCTGGTGAAATTTTGAAAACACTCCCACAGATTCCCAGATTCAACAAAACTAACCCAAATCTACAATTGTAAGGGATTCTCCCTTATATTCTCTTCTTGGAGAAAATGCTACTTTTTTGTTTCTCTAAAATGATCACTGATCAGCAGCAATTCTACCAAAGTATTCCAAAAAAAATTTTGAACCAGGTCAAATTTGGAATATGAAATCAATCATGATTTTCAACGGGTCATTTTTCTCACAGTGAGCAAATTTGCACCTTTTAGAAAGCAGCAGAGAGCAGGGGAATCACAGTGATAGAGGGATTACCTCTGAGAAAGAGCAGAGGAATCACACTGATAGAGGGATTACCTGTGAGAAAGAGCAGGGGAATCACACTGATAGAGGGATTACCTCTGAGAAAGAGCAGAGGAATCACACTGATAGAGGGATTACCTCTGAGAAAGAGCAGAGGAATCACACTGATAGAGGGATTACCTGTGAGAAAGAGCAGGGGAATCACACTGATAGAGGGATTACCTGTGAGAAAGCAGCAGGGGAATCACACTGATAGAGGGATTACCTGTGAGAAAGAGCAGGGGAATCACACTGATAGAGGGATTACCTGTGAGAAAGCAGCAGGGGAATCACACTGATAGAGGGATTACCTGTGAGAAAGCAGCAGAGAGCAGGGGAATCACAGTGATAGAGGGATTACCTGTGAGAAAGAGCAGGGGAATCACACTGATAGAGGGATTACCTGTGAGAAAGAGCAGGGGAATCACACTGATAGAGGGATTACCTGTGAGAAAGCAGCAGAGAGCAGGAGAATCACACTGATGGGGGGATCATTAGGCGCCACTTCCTGTTCCAACCAGAATAGAATGGCAGACCGGCCGTTCGGAGAGGGTTAAATGATCCAGGAATGCTCCAGCTGCCTGCGGGCCACAGTAGTGCCCAACCCGTTGACATGTAGTACTGATGGCAACTCGATAGGTTCTCGCTTCCAGGGGTATCTTCACAAAATGACACGTGGCAAATGAAAGATATCATTCATAAGAAGATCTTAAGCCATTCCACATAAGCAATGATGCAGAATACTGTAATTCTGATAGCACTTTTCATAAATGTAAGGAAGACAGTGACAGCAAGATAGTTGAGGAAGAGTCTAAAGAAGAATTGCTTATCCCCCATAATTTTAGCGCAATCAATCTGGACAAACATTGTAGTCAAGCTGCACCTTTACAGGTAAACTTGTTGTTCTGTAAACAGCCATGAGAAATAAAAGGCTGTGATTAATTAAAGGCTATAGCCAAGGGTGATTAAGCACTGTTGGACTGGCTTGAGAGTTTTTTCCCCATTGAAGTGGGAGATGTAGCTCGCTAATGCTAAAGCTAGGAATGAGAGAGGGGGATGTGAGTGAAGCTCAGAGTTGTGAATGAGGGGGATGTGAGTGAAGCTCAAAGTTGTGAATGAGGGGGATGTGAGTGAAGCTCAGAGTTGTGAATGAGGGGGATGTGAGTGAAGCTCAGAGTTGGGAATGAGGGGGATGTGAGTGAAGCTCAGAGTTGGGAATGAGGGCGATGTGAGTGAAGCTCAGAGTTGGGAATGAGGTGGATGTGAGTGCAGCTCAGAGTTGGGAATGAGGTGGATGTGAGTGGACCTCAGAGTTGGAAATGAGGGGGATGTGAGTGAAGCTCAGAGTTGGGAATGAGGGGGATGTGAGTGAAGCTCAGAGTTGGGAATGAGGGGGATGTGAGTGAAGCTCAAAGTTGGGAATGAAGGGGAAGTGAGTGGAGCTCAGAGTTGGGAATGAGGGGGGTGTGAGTGAAACTCAGAGTTGTGAATGAGGGGAATGTGAGTGAAGCTCAGAGTTGGGAATGAGGTGGATGTGAGTGGAGCTCAAAGTTGGGAATGAGGGGGATGTGAGTGAAGCTCAAAGTTGGGAATGAGGGAGGGGGATGTGAGTGAAGCTCAGGGTTGGGAATAGGAGGGGGATGTGAGTGAAGCTCAGGGTTGGGAATGAGGGGGATGTGAATGAAGCTCAGAGTTGGGAGTGAGGGGGATGTGAGTGAAGCTCAGAGTTGGGTATGAGGGAGGGGGATGTGAGTGGAGCTCAGAGTTGAGAATGAGGGGGATGTGAGTGAAGCTCAGAGTTGGGAATGAAGGGGAAGTGAGTGGAGCTCAGAGTTGAGAATGAGGGGGATGTGAGTGAAGCTCAGAGTTGGAAATGAGGGGGAAGTGAGTGGAGCTCAGAGTTGGGAATGAGGGGGATGTGAGTGAAGCTCAGAGTTGGGAATGAGGTGGATGTGAGTGGAGCTCAAAGTTGGGATTGAGGGGGATGTGAGTGAAGCTCAGAGTTGGGAATGAGGGGGATGTGAGTGAAGCTCAGGGTTGGGAATGAGGGAGGGGGATGTGAGTGAAGCTCACAGTTGGGAATGAGGGGGATGTGAGTGAAGCTCAGAGTTGGGAATGAAGTAGATGAGAGTGGAGCTCAAAGTTGGGAATGAGGCAGATGTGAGTGGAGCTCAGAGTTGGGAATGAGGGAGGGGGGTGTGAGTGGAGCTCAGAGTTGGGAATGAGGGGGATGTGAGTGGAACTGTGAGTTGGGATTGAGTGGAGCTCAGAGTTGGGAATGAGGGGGAAATGAGGAGGATTTAAGTGGAGCTCAGAGTTGGGAATGAGGGGGATGTGAGTCGAGTTCATAGTTGGGAAAGAGGCGGATGAGTGGAGCTCAGAGTTGGGAATGATAATGTAAGCGAAAGGTTGCAAGTAGAACACTGCCATTGTACCCTTGAGTAGGGTGCTTAATCTGAATTGCTTTAGTGTGTAATGTATCCCGCTGTATAAATGCATTATATATAAAAATTCAAAAGTTGCTGTGGATACAATTATGATAATATTTACTGTATGTAGTGGTGGGAGAATCTGAATCATTAACATGCAGTGTTCTGATGGATCCACATTATTTAGATATCCCTTTTAGGGCCATAATAGCTGTATCTCCATTAGAGAGAGTACACTAGCCTTCAGTCCCCTGCCATCAGACCTGGGGCATGTCACATAAGAGATCTGTGGGCATGTCACATAAGAGATCTGTGGGCATGTCACATAATAGATCTGTGGGCATGTCACATAAGAGGTCTGTGGGCATGTCACATAAGCGATCTGTGGGCATGTCACATAAGAGATCTGTGGGCATGTAACATAAGAGATCTATGGGCATGTCACATAAGAGATCTGTGGGCATGTCACATAAGAGATCTCTGGGCATGTCACATAAGAGATTTGTGGGCATGTCACATAAGAGATCTGTGGTATGAATGCAAATCCATGTGAAGAATTGACATTTTTCAGTCTTTGTCAGACAGCCCAGCACTACAGTTTCTTTTATGCTTTTCTTAATCAGTATAATATTTTGAATAATTATGAGCTACCTGCTGTGATGTATTCTTCATGTAAACAAAGCAAACCAGCAGATATGTTCCACAATCAGACCAAATCTCAATTCACTGCTACCTGCTGTGCAAAGTAATGAAAGATAAGTCACTTATAAATCACTTAACCCTACAACTGGCAGCGAAACTACGGGTGTGGGTGCCTTTTCACGTCAAAAGGTAGTTTAATTTTTTATTTATTTTTTAATTAGAAATATATCCACAACTCAGCAAAAAAATCGAAAAAGAATGCCTTTCTATCTACAACTAAACTAAATTTTGGTGTGGAAACCTCCATAAATGCATTTGAGTGTGAATAGTGTGAATAGAATTGTTTGGTGTCAGTTAAAGGGTCAATACTGAAAACTACAAATGCATTTATGGAGGTTTAACATTGTTGCAATACGGCTACAAATCACAAATTGGTTGACAGTGATTTATTAACAGCACACCGTACAAAATGTGGAACAAAATTAAATACAAGTCAAGGCCAGCCTTTAAACTACACCCACAAAACATAGGGAATATGAAGGGGTCTATCTATGATGGTTGTGATTAAAACATGTCTGGTCTAAGATAAAGATTGATGATTGTCTCTCTTTATGAAGGGTCCCGCGGGTGAACGAGGAGAGCAAGGACCTCCCGGTGTCAACGGGTTCCAGGTATTCAGGTTTTTTTATGGATTATTTCAGACATACAAATTTAGGAATGCAGATGCCTTGAGTGCAGTAGCTAATCCACATCAGTCTAGCATGTCAGACACCTTTCATAAATCAGTTCCATTTTTTCAGGGCTTACCTGGAAGTGCCGGCCCACCTGGAGAACCAGGCAAGCCAGGTGATCAGGTAAATTCACCTCACTTGCCAAATTTCCCACGATACATTTGGTGCAAACTGTAAATCATCTTGTGGACATTTGCAGTGAGAGGAATGCTGTGCTTTTGTGTTGTATTCAGGGTATTCCAGGAGAAGGCGGGGCCGTTGGTCAGATTGGCCCGAGGGTAAGCCGCATTCATATTTATACTGCGCAACCGCTTCCCCTGTGGAATGCAGGCCCTTTACCATCCTGGGGCGTGACTGACGGCTGTCTCTCGCTCCGTAGGGGGAGCGTGGAACCCCAGGGGAGAGGGGGGAACTTGGGTCTCACGGTCTGCAAGGATCGAAAGGAGTCCCGGGAGCAGCTGGGCCAGATGGGCCAAAGGTACGGTACGCCCACCGAAACGAAAGCGACCCGTCATTAACGGCTCGATGCCTGGCCGGCCCAAAGCCACTTCAGCTCCTCCTTCCACATGCAGTGCATTATAATGCACCTAAGCGGCAGGGGATCCCAGCATGCATTCACATGACAAATTGTGCAGTTGGCACACATACAGTAACCATGCTAAATATTTACCATTGACATGCACATGGCTGCAAGGCATTGTGCCTCAGTAAAACATTACGTGTTTGCCAATGCAGTTCAGCTAATACTGACTAATTCACATTATCTATTTGATCACAAAAACATGTTTAAAAAGGACCAGAGGTTATCAAAGGAAGCATCCAATTTCTGTATAAAATTTCAAATAAAATTGAAGTTTATTTATATAGCACATTTTATGAAGAATTAATGTATCTTTCCCCTGATTCTGTAGTGGCAGTAAAGCCCTCTAAAGGCCTACAGTGAAGGCAGTAAAGCTGTTTCTCCTGCCCCACAGGGCAATCCCGGGCCAGCGGGCGCACTGGGCGACCTTGGCCCTCCTGGGCTTCAGGGAATGCCGGGAGAGAGAGGAGGCTCTGGACCCCCCGGGCCAAAGGGTGAAAGGGTAAGCAGCCACAAATGGCTCACGCAGTAATAGACGCAGTAGAGCCAGACCCTGCTCAGGCCGCACTCCTAACGGCTCACATTTGTCTGTGTGTTAGGGCTCTGCAGGAGAGAAGGGCTCAGAGGGAACGGCAGGAAACGATGGAGCGAGAGTGAGTTCTGCTGCTCACTTCCACAGGGCCTGGAGCCTCTGTGATCTCTGCAATTAAAGTCCACATCAGGAGATGAAAGACGTTATATAAATTCAATACATCTTGATGATGATGATGATGATGATGATGATGATGATGATGATGATGATGATGATTATTATTATTATAATTATTATTATTATTATTATTAATAAAGATCTATAATTTCTCATTTAATTTCTAAATATATTTCCCCTTGGTAGGGACTGCCTGGCCCACTTGGCCCACTTGGACCACCAGGGCCCAGTGGTGAGAAGGTAAGAGACCGTGCTGTATGCTGTGTTAAACTGGCCCAGATGAGACTGTGCTGTAGGCTGTGTTAAACTGGCCCCAATGAGACTGTGTTGTACCCTGTGTTAAACTGGCCCAGATGAGACTGTTCCTGGTTACTGACGATGAGGTTCTGTACACCCTGTTAAACTGGCCCAGATGAGACTGTGCTGTACGCTGTGTTATACTGACCCAGATGAGACTGTGCTGTACGCTGTGTTAAACTGGCCGAAATGAGACTGTGCTGTATGCTGTGTTAAACTGACCCAGATGAGACTGTGCTGTACCCTGTGTTAAACTGCCCCAGATGAGACTGTGCTGTACGCTGTGTTAAACTTACCCAGATGAGACTGTGCTGTATGCTGTGTTAAACTGACCCAGATGAGACTGTGCTGTACCCTGTGTTAAACTGATCCAGATGAGACTGTGCTGTACCCTGTGTTAAACTTACCCAGATGAGACTGTGCTGTATGCTGTGTTAAACTGACCCTAACTACGGTTATGTTTCAGGGAGAACCTGGACCCCGGGGTGCTCCTGGACCTCATGGCTCGAGAGCTAGTCCAGTAAGTCCACATTATTTAGATTAACTTACTTAACTGAGCATTAATTTAGTCTAGAACACAGCTGGACACATATTTCATCTGGTGTTGCTTCTGTGTTATCTGCTTGTAATATATGACCTCATTTTTGTTTAACTATTTTATATTCTAGGGGTCTCGAGGTGAACCTGGTCCGACTGGTCCTGTTGGGTTCACTGGTCCACCTGTAAGTTCTCCATTTTGTTTAAAAATGTGATGCTCTGTGTCTCTGACACTTTTCAGGGGCCTGCTTTTCAGCAGTAATGCTGGATCTTTGCGTTTATGTTTTCTGTGAGCAGTAGAAGTGCTGGATCTTTGAGTTAATGGTTTCTGTGAGCAGTAGGAGCACTGGATCTATGAGTTTATGGTTTCTGTGAGCAGTAGGAGCACTGGATCTATGAGTTGATGGTTTCTTTGAGCAGTAGGAGCACTGGATCTATGAGTTGATGGTTTCTTTGAGCAGTAGGAGCACTGGATCTTTGAGTTGATGGTTTCTGTGAGCAGTAGGAGCGCTGGATCTTTGAGTTGATGGTTTCTGTGAGCAGTAGGAGCGCTGGATCTATAAGTTAGTTTCTGTGAGCAGTAGAAGTGCAAGATCTTTGAGTTGATGGTTTCTGTGAGCAGTAGAAGTGCTGGATCTTTGAGTTGATGGTTTCTTTGAGCAGTAGGAGCACTGGGTCTTTGAGTTGATGGTTTCCGTTCTCTTGCCACAGGGTCCTGATGGTCAGCCTGGAGTGAAGGGGGAGACCGGGGAGCCTGGGCAGAAGGGCGACGCTGGCTCTCCAGGCCCCCAGGGGCTGGCAGGGGCACACGGTCCTAATGTGAGTGCGGAGAGACATGAAAAATCTGAGAAATGAAGCAGAAAGGGGCCCCAGGCTCACAGCAGCTGTTCTTTTCTAGGGGCCCGCTGGAGTTGCTGGACTGAAGGGGGGCAGAGGGACCCAGGGAGCTCCGGTAAATGCATAATCCTAGTCTCGTTTTTGTGCCGTTGCCATGGAATCTCAGTCAAACACATGCATCACTGTCTTCTCCTTCATCTCTAGGGCCCGACCGGTTTCCCTGGCTCACCTGGCAGAGTTGGCCCACCTGGCTCCACGGTGAGTATTTCAGTAGCGCCGCATGAGTCATACAGTCCCCACTGATGACATCATCTCAGGAGCCTGTGGAAAACAGGATGACTCTTTGGCAAAGTGAACGCAAAGCCATTTTACCGCTATGAGCTCAAGCGGGACTGGTCTTTAGTGGTGTATTGACGGTTTTCTCTTGGCTAGGGTCCTGTGGGAGAGCCAGGACCCCTCGGTGCACCTGGAAAAGATGGTCCGGGTGGTCTCCGTGGAGACCCCGGCGCACCCGGACGGCAAGGGGAGCGGGGGCCGTCTGGTCCGTCGGGAAGCCCTGGCGATAAAGGCGACTCTGGAGAGGACGGGCCCACGGTAGGCATCCCTAACGCTGCCTTCACAGGGAGCTCGGCTGGCCGCTAACCCGACGCCATTATGGCCGACGATAGCACGGAGCACAGCGGTAAATTTCAGTTAGGATGACTCAGAATGGCGTTGGTGGCTAGGGCAGATGGCACTTTTACCGTTGAAGTAAAAAATGATCTAACTTCCTGCCATTATAGTCAATGGAATTCCAAACCGGATGTGACACAACCCAAAACAGCAACACAACACGGACACGGAAAAGGGAAATTTCATTTTATTGCCCCCAACATACATAAAGAGCCATACCAAGCACATCCTTTTCCTATCCATGTTAGAAATGACCTGTATTACAGGACAAACACTGAGCAACATCACCAAAGCAACGTATACTTTATTTCCCCGTCCCGAAAGTGCTGTTCTGCCGTGTTCCGGGATCCATGTTCACATGGCTCCAGGGTGGTGAGACACAGCCAGGCTGGACATGCAGCTCCCAAGGAAAGCCACGTGTCTCCTTAACCAGAGAAAAGTTGTGTAACTTATTCTGGTTTATTTAGGGCCCTGATGGACCCCCAGGTCCTGCAGGAACTACAGGACAGAGAGGAATTGTGGGTCTTCCTGGTCAGAGAGGAGAGAGAGGCATGGCTGGACTTCCTGGTCCAGCGGTATGTATCCATTTTACATCCATTTTCATACATTCAGTATATCTGTGGTTAGAAAAATGTGATAAAACCTTATTCAGTTTTTTTTTAATTTAATTTGTTAATTTGTTCCTCAAGCCCAGCAAAATCTATATTTAAAACTAACAATCAAATGACTTTTCTATGTGTGAAGCAGTAAGTAGTGGATGAAAAGGACTTAAATTAATTATGGACGTATGGCACAGATGTTGGTCTGAAATATTCAGAGCCCACAGAACTAGCATGTGACTGCAGCTGAGACCCCAGAAAGGACTGCACATAATTAGCGACCTGGAGGGGTTTAGTCCACAGAGTATTGCCTGCCCCTTCACTGAACTCCAACACCGCTGAACTCCAGCAGGCACCTGTGATTGGCCAGAAGCAATAGCTGCAGAGAAGCTCCACTGGCTGCTCGTGTTCTAGAGCACACAGGGTGCAGTGCACTCGCTCACACTGAGTACGTGAAAAGGTAAAGATCAAGCATAAAGGTTCTGTGTGTTGATTTCAGGGTCCCCCAGGAAAGCAAGGTACCCCAGGAACTCAGGGAGATAAGGGACCCCCAGGACCCGTCGGAGCACCCGGGACAACTGGCCCTCGAGGGGACCCTGGCCCTGACGTGAGCTTGCCTTAACCTGCCGAAAAGCCTGCAGGAAATGTGTCTGCTTTCAGTGCTGTGGGAGTTCAGCTCAAGGCCTGCTGGCTCTCTCTGGCTTTCATAACGTTTCGGAATTTGATTCTCTCATTTTAATCAGATGGCACATGTGTTCAAAATTTTCTGTTGATATCTTATTTCATTTTCAATGTTTATTTTTTAAAATTACTCTTATTTTTACTTTACGTTTGCATTTTTGACATGCTGTCATCTTCAAAAGAAAATGACTACCGAAAGAAATGCACCGTGACGATGTTGATGAAGATTATTATAATTATTATTTTGCTTGTACATGCATTAGTATACGTATTGATAACCTGTGCTTTTTCTTCCTCAGGGTCATGCTGGCTCAGACGGACCTCCTGGAAAGGAAGGCGTGATCGGCGCTAGGGTAGGAACGCACACCCAGCAGCTTTAGAGCACATTCTGCTCTTCATCACGTGACCTCGGAGAATGACGCTGCTCTGATGTTCTGTTGCCAGGGCGACCGAGGAGATGCAGGTCCCGAGGGTCTGGCGGGTGCTCAGGGGTCTCCAGGGCCCCCAGGTCCGGTCGGTACCCCAGGTGGCCCCGGGAGGAGAGGAGACGCGGTGAGTGCGCACGCGCGCCGTTTCCATAGCGATGTTAACCGTTACCACATGCTCCGTCTCATGCCCCGACATTCTAACAGCTGGGGAGCGAATGATAGATGAGCTGTGCAGTTTCACATGGCTTCCATTGCTCCAATGGCTTTGAAGTAGAGTAAAACAGGAAATATGTGTGAGTAGGCGGGACCAGTGCCTGGACTTCAGCATACTGCTGTACACGATAGGATTTTAGCTGTTTTACCTGTCTGTCTTGCAGAGTTTTGTCATTCATAAAAGGGGTGAATATTTATTCTTGGATGTAAACATAGTTTTCACACCTGTAATGTGTACCTGAAATAGCAGGCAATGCTGTCAGACTTACCTGTTGGAGGGGTCTTGTATGTTTGCGACAGATAAAAATAGAATATGCCCAAAGCATCAGCTTGCCATGCTAGCATAAAACATAGATCAAAGCAATATGTGAGGGTTGACTGTGTGCTGTGAGCTGTGAGGAGCTGTGTGCTGTGAGCTGTGAGGTGCTGTGTGCTGTGAGGAGCTGTATGCTATGAGCTGTGAGGTGCTGTGTGCTGTGTGCTGTGAGCTGTGAGGAGCTGTGTGTTGTGAGCTGTGAGCTGTGTGCTGTGAGGATCTGTGTGCTGTGAGCTGTGAGGAGCTGTGAGGAGCTGTGTGCTGTGAGCTGTGTGCTGAGCTGTGAGGAGCTGTGTGTTGTGAGCTGTGTGCTGAGCTGTGAGGAGCTGTGTGCTGTGTGCTGTGAGGAGCTGTGTGCTGTGAGGAGCTGTGTGCTGTGAGCGAGGGCTGTGTGCTGTGAGGAGCTGTGAGGAGCTGTGTGCTGTGAGGAGCTGTGAGGAGCTGTGTGCTGTGAGTGAGCTGTGTGCTGTGAGGAGCTGTGAGGAGCTGTGTGCTGTGAGCTGTGTGCTGAGCTGTGAGGAGCTGTGTGTTGTGTGCTGTGAGGAGCTGTGTGCTGTGTGCTGTGAGGAGCTGTGTGCTGTGAGGAGCTGTGAGCTGTGAGGAGCTGTGAGCTGTGAGGAGCTGTGTGCTGTGAGGAGCTGTGTGCTGTGAGGAGCTGTGAGGAGCTGTGTGCTGTGAGGAGCTGTGTGCTGTGAGGAGCTGTGTGTTGTGAGGAGCTGTGGGCTGTGTGCTGTGAGGATCTGTGTGCTGTGAGGAGCTGTGTGTTGTGAGCTGTGTGCTGAGCTGTGTGTTGTGTGCTGTGAGGAGCTGTGTGCTGTGAGGAGCTGTGTGTTGTGAGGAGCTGTGGGCTGTGTGCTGTGAGGAGCTGTGAGCTGTGTGCTGAGCTGTGAGGAGCTGTGTGTTGTGAGCTGTGTGCTGAGCTGTGAGGAGCTGTGTGCTGTGAGCTGTGAGGAGCTGTGTGCTGTGAGGAGCTGTGAGCTGTATGCTGTGAGCTGTGTGGAGCTGTGTGCTGTGAGGAGCTGTGAGCTGTATGCTGTGAGCTGTGAGGAGCTGTGTGCTGTGAGGAGCTGTGAGGAGCTGTGTGCTGTGAGGAGCTGTGAGCAGTGAGGAGCTGTGTGCTGTGAGGAGCTGTGAGCTGTGAGGAGCTGTGTGCTGTGAGAAGCTGTGTGCTGTGAGGAGCTGTGCGCTGTGAGGAGCTGTGTGCTGTGAGCTGTGAGGAGCTGTGTGCTGTGAGGAGCTGTGAGCTGTGAGGAGCTGTGAGCTGTGTGCTGTGAACTGTGAGCTGTGTGTTGTGAGCTGTAGCTTTTTGAAGTACATTTGCATGATTTTTCTTGCCAGGGTTCGAGAGGCCCCGTAGGTCCCCCAGGCTCAGCAGGCAAACGGGGATTGATCGTAAGATTTTTCACTTTGTTTTACATATGCATATTATATATTATATTTCTGTCATGCTTCATAGGGAAAAAACATATTTCCTATTTAATAGAAAAAAAAACATAAGGGCGTGATATAGTTATTGAAAAGCAAACTTTTGATGGTTCACCACTTTTCAACACTCATGACATATGCATCTATCACTCACACACACATGCACTCACTCACACACACACGCAGGCACACACACACACACACACACTCACGCACACATACGCGCGCACGCACGCACACACACACACACACTCATGCACTCACTCACATACACACACAAAACAATGCACTCAACTAACACACACTCACTCACACACACTCATGCACTCACTGACACACACATTCACTACACACACACATTCACACAGAAACGCACACAGACATTCACTACACACACTGACGCACACACACACACACAAAAACACACACTCACACACACATTCACTACACACACACACACACACAAAAACACACACTCACACACACTGAATGAATCATGTTATGTAATCACAGGGACCTCAAGGGCCCAGAGGAGATAAGGGGGATCTAGGAGACCATGGAGAAAGAGGACAGAAAGGTCACCGGGGGTTCACTGGATTACAAGGCTTACCTGGACCACCGGTAAGTCACAGCATCAACAGCCGCACTAACTGGTAAAAGCAGGTTAAAATGAGGGAGCACGAGCACTGAATCCAAACGCAGAGGGGGTAAAATTTATTTAAAATTTCCTTAAATTTCGGTTCCGGTGTCTTGTCATTTGTATCTAAAATTATTATATAAATGCAGTGTGATTCCAGCATCACTGATTAAATTAAATGTAAGCAGTAAACCTTTGCATAGTATAGTAGTGTTTAAATGCTATATTAGTACAACAGTGGGAGTTTGAGGAGGAGGTTGAGGGTGCATGGGGAGAGTATGATACTGATGTTGTTCTCACCGCTGCGTGTACACTCTGTATTTTGATTTTAGGGTACAGCTGGTGAACAGGGAGCTCCAGGAATTGTTGGGCCAAGTGGCCAGAGAGTAAGTACCCATGCACGGCTGCCAGCTAAGCTGCCATCAGCTATCTATGAAGACCATGCAACTTGAGTGTAAAGCTAATCATGTGGGTTGTGGGGCTATTATAGGGACCTCCTGGTCCGGTTGGGCCTCCAGGAAAGGAAGGGTACATCGGACAGCCTGGACCAATGGGACCACCTGGAACGCGTGGAATTAGTGGAGAAATCGGACCGGAGGTGAGTCCAGATGGGCTGGTTCTGGAGGCCATATTGCACGCTCAGCTTTGGGTGGGAAAGAGGATCACTTTGAGCACCTTCTCCACCAATCAGGAGCGTGCTGCTGATCCTGGCATCATTTCCAGTCCAACTCAGCTTTGTTTCATTTGCTTGTAACAGGGACCTCCTGGAGATCCCGGTCCCCCTGGGCCCCCAGGGTCCCCTGGCCCCCCCACAGCCGCCATGGATGACTTGTTCGGCCCGCAAGATTACGAAGATATCGGTCCCCCACCCCCTCCCGAGTTCAGTGAGGACGAGGCCCTTCCGAACAACGGGTCTGCCCCCATGTTCCAGGCTGACCCGGGGGTCCACGCCACCCTCAAAGCGCTCAGCAGCCAGATCGACAGCATGCGCAGCCCGGATGGGAGCAGGAAGCACCCAGCCAGGACCTGCGAGGACTTAAAGCAGTGCCACCCTCTGAAGAAGAGCGGTGCGTCAGCCTTGCCCTAATATTAGCCCATTAGTCATGAGAACACCATAACCCTGTACACACTAGGAGTGCATCAGCTTCCTGCTAATGTTAGCCTGTTAGCCATGAGACCACCTTAAACCTGTATACATTAGGAGTGCATCAGCTATCTGCTAATGTTAGCCTGTTAGCCATGAGACCACCGTAACCCTGTGCACAACAGGAGTGCATCAGCCTTCTGCTAATTTTAGCCGTTAGCCATGAGAACACCTTAACCCTGTGCACACCAGGAGTGCATCAGCCTTCTGATAATTTTAGCCCGTTAGCCACGTGACCACTTTAACTCTGCATGCTAGCAGCGTGTCCACCTTCTGCTAATGTTAGCCCCTGATTCAATTCAGGATTTTGCGCCTGTTTCACTGCTATGCATCAATTAGCTTCATTATTTCTTTGCCTCTCATTTTTTTTGTCATTAGCAAATGTTTAATTGTGGTTCAGTATGAGAGTCACCCAGCACTGGTATAAACCAGTGCACTTTGTTGGAATGAAATCCAGACCCTAGTTTCTCATGCAAAAGACAGGTCTATTAGTGCTGAATTGTGTGTTCTAGTCATAACTGGAGTGACTAGATGGCCTAGAGGACTGTGCACATAATGCAAGGAGAACCTACAGTAACACAGTGAAGTACGGTACCACTGAAATCCGGGTTTTCTCAGAATGTCAGGACACCTGAAAAGGGGTTGAGATATGGGGCTGTACCGGGACAAACGGGACGTCCCATCAGCCTTGTGGGAACGTATTGATAGGCTGCTGTGTTCTCAGCGCCCTCTTGTTTAGAGGCTGTTGATTGCTGTTGATTTGCAGGCGAATACTGGGTGGATCCAAACCAAGGCAGCGCAGAGGATGCTATCAAAGTGCACTGTAACATGGAGACGGGCGAGACCTGCATCTCTGCCAACCCATCCAGCATACCCCGCAAAACCTGGTGGACCTCCCCCAGCCCCTCCGACAGCAAGCCCAAGTGGTTTGGAGCCAATATGAACGGAGGAGCTCACGTGAGTTCAGTCCAGGAGTTCCATTAACGCCATGTTTAATACACACAAGGGCTCCATTAACACCACGTCTACAGCATACAAGGGTTCTTCAACTTATCAGTTATCGCCATGTTTAAAATGCACAAGGGCAACGTTGAATAGAATGATTTATACCAGCTTACAATCTATTTACAGTGTTGGTTTTGTGTCAAAGGGCAAGCTTCTTTCTTTAAAGACCTGGTGCAATGTAAATAGTTGTGTTACTGTATATGTGGAAGGTGAAAAAAGTGATAAGCCTATTTCATTCAGTTGAGGATTAAAAAAAAAAATCCTGATTGAAAATACAGTAACAAGTGCCTATGCTGCCCCCTACAGGAGTATTTTGTTATTGGTCTCAAGGAGGCCCATGTTGCTGGAGATGGAGATGTTTAGTTGGCTGTCAGTCAGAACTCAAAGAAAATACATATAGAAAGTTATGTTGCATTTAGAAATTGAAACATTACAGCAAAAATATACATCCGACTATACATCTAAAACTTAATGAGCTCTTTTAATACAAGAAAATAAGTGATTCCACCGGATCTTTGGATATGCTTACACGAATAATGTTTGAGGTGACCGTCCAAAACAGTCTGCTCAGATTGTACCATAACCATGGTTACGATACATATCTGTATCGTGAATCACCATGGTATCAATTTAAATCATTCCACTATACCTGAGGAGGGCATGTACTGTAATTGTTCAAAGCAAATGAAAATAATTGATTGAGGCTCTTCATAGAGTATATTTTTTATATTTTTCCAGTTCACCTACGGAAACAAAGACCAGCCACCGAACTCTGTCACCGTTCAAATGACCTTCCTCCGCCTGCTGTCCAAGGAGGCATCTCAGACCATCACCTACCACTGCAAGAACAGCGTGGGCTACAAGGACGAGGCTGCTGGAAATCTGAAGAAAGCTGTTATCCTCAAGGCCGCGAATGACCTCGACCTTCGGGCCGAGGGAAACAACCGCTTCCGATATACGGTCATGGAGGACAGCTGCTCTGTGAGTACAAGACCTCCATCAGCTACATGCTCCAGTTACAATGGAACACATTCCTTCCTGAAGAATTAGTCCAATGTCCTTCTTATTAACTTGGAAGTATTGAATTATTAATATATTATCAATGTATACTCACCTTCTTGAGCAGAGTATTGTAATGATAGTTTCTAACGTTGATACAGTCAGTGTAAAAGCAGAACACATTATCTTTCATACAGAATCAACCCGAGAAACATGCACTGATGTTAGGACTCATGTACTTAATTGTAAATTACGTTTAGCATTTTCTTGACCAGCATGTTAAAATGCTAATACGGGTTTGGGCATCAGTGCAGTGAACGCAGTTTGCGCGAGACGAGAAAACCGACCAGTGAACGAGCATTCCGTATTAAAGAGGGTGGGAATGAGTGGTGCTTTTCCTGCTTCTGAAATGTGAATTTCTTCCTCTGTCCAGAGAGCCACCGGTAACTGGGGAAAGACAGTGTTTGAGTACAGGACACAGAAAACGGCCAGACTTCCCATAGTGGACATAGCCCCCGTGGACATCGGCGGTGCGGATCAGGAGTTCGGCATCGACATCGGGCCCGTCTGCTTCTTGTAAATCGAAAGGACACGGATTGCGCCGGGCCTAATTCTGAGTCTCTCAGACTGACTGCTGACCTGGCCAGCCTTGTACAGACAGTACGGTGGGCTATTCCAGCCCTTTGGCAAGATATTTATTGTGCCTTTCCAACCTTTTAAGACATTTCAGGAGATTTTTTTACCACAGTATAAATGGAAACAAAAATGTGATGCTTGTTTTCAGAAAACGGAGCTTGACACAATCGTGCATTGCTCATGCAGTTAAGAAAATCCATGGTCACTGATCACTTATATTATCATGCTAGGATGACGTTTCCTTTAGAGCAGGTGGTGTTAATTGCAATGAGGTTTTATTTAACAGTTTATGTTAGGAGATGGCAGTTCACTTATTGCATTTTTAGGATGGTAAAATTAATTTGGCTAAATAAATCTTCAATCAAAAATGCATTATGACCTATTGTCATTATCATTAACTGCTGTTTGAAGATGCATACCACTTTAGCAGTAAAAGGCCAAAACGGTTTAAAAATAAAAATCTATTAACCTATTAAACATGTATTGCTTTTTGTTTTTGTAAAAAAAAATTATAGTTTTGCTCAGCAAAAACAAATACAGGATGATCTATTCTAGGTACAATAGTTTTTTTTTTTTTCCTATTTTTGTTATTTTTGTTTGTTTGTCAGTTTGTGTAAGTATTGGTGCTACAGAGAAAACTGTTCTGACTTGCAGTAGAAGAGGGCATGCTCCTGCGACAGACAGTGTTTATGGAAACGGCCCAGTGTTCAGTTGCTTTTATTCTACCCTGGCGTTCCGCGTGGTGCCGCGAGAGAGCAGATCCCTTAATGTAAGCTACCTCGTCTCAACTAACTGGGATGTTTTCATTACTTAAGCCATTTTTCACAGGTGCTGTGTCGAAGCAGGGATCATGTGTACTTTCTCCAGAAAAGTCAAAGTTTTTTGGTGATGCTAATAAAGATCTTTCTCTCACTGGTTATGCAACAGATTCAACGTCTCCTGAAAATTATGTTGTAATAACTGTTTATTGGCAACGGTGCACACTATTTCTAATCATCTGTATGTTTTATGAAGCATGCAGGTGGCCTTTTTAGGTAGCTTGCTTTATCCTCAATTCCTGACCTTTTCTACGTTGACTTTATCATTTTTTAAGCCCTTTCAAAAGGTAACCATGAATGTTTACTTTTATGTATTTTGCTATGCGACCAATTAAACAAATGCTTGTTTATCCTTACTGCTGCTTTTGTCATATTAATCAAATCTTTATTTAGAGGAAGCATCCAGTTCTAATGTTAATATCAATATAGGTAATATTTGCATGGAAATGCGTATTGGTAGCATAGTGATACAGGTTGGTTTGGCTAATTCTACCAGTGATGTTTGTACTGTTCAAAGTTGCAAAGTCTTCTTTTGTTTTATTATGTGTGTAATTATCGCAATGGCTGTTTGTGAAATATCTGTACCTAGAGTCAAACATTTTTCAGTAATATACTTTAGAATATATTAGCTAGAGAGCATTTGCAGGAGGCCAGAGGGATGTTCAAACATTAATCAGATATGTCCCTCTGTTTTTGCAGAGGGTTTAACTGAACATCTGGTCCAGTTTTGGTTTCTCCCAGACTATTTTGTTGATAGTTTGCTGTTTAGAGCTTCTCTCTACAGACCCATGCTATCATATGTCAGGGAGCACATCATATTTGTTTCTTTCAGTATTCAGGGGAAGCCCAGTCTGGAAGTATGATAGCATGCTTTCATAAGGACTTAAGCAGGTCTGAAAGGACCCCCGCCCCATAAATAAACAGATAAACAGACAGATGAATAAATGTATTAATCAATAAGTAAATAAATAAATATGTTTTAAAAATGTGCAGGCAGCACCTAAGAATATCTAGGACTGAATGTTCCCTAATTTGTAATAAACTAATGGTGAAAGAAATGCAGTACGTTTTTCTGGTGTTACTTCGGCTTTATGGACAAGAAATAAATAAAAAATCCAGGACTGGACTGATCAACTAGTCAAAAAAAAAAAGAAAAAAAACCACTCTATCATAAACTTGATAATGGGCTTGTGATCATGACATGGCCTGACACCAGCGAGTCCGGGACAAGTGAGGACAGAACATCAGAACTCTGTGCCCGACAAGCGTTTGCCCTTTACCAACGCACCACCCCGTCATTTACAGGATAGACACGCAGGAACTCTGATTGGGGAGGAAAGGGTTTCTTTGCTATGAAAACGCCTCTGCACCTGTACAGGTATCCATCCTCAGCATGCACCTGCTCCTTCACTTCCTCTCATTTCTCCCCAACTGTGAGTGTTCACTGTTTTCAGTGCCAGCTTAGTGCTTTGATCCAGAAGGCTGCAGGTTTGAACCCAAAGTGGTGCGATGCAGTCAACCTTTCAAGTGAGGTACAGTATTTTGCCTGCACGTATTCAACAGATATGCCACCCTTAAAATGTGTAATGCGTAATAAATACAAAATGCATAATATGAACATATTAAATGTAACCTGAAAGCAACCCTGTGCAAGGGTGTCTGACAATCCAGTAATACTACTACCATGTTCCATTAACATTTTGACTTTTTCTGTCAAACTAAACCCAAAAAGCTGGAAACACATTTTTGTAAATAGGAGACACAAAGTATTTTGAAAGAACATGCATCCCACAGGTGTTTTTCCTGGGTTAATTAAGCAATTACCATCCCGGCATGCTAGGGGTTTTGTACAAACGTTCCGGGTAGGTTTGGTTGGCAATGATGATGGCCGTCATGGCCAGAGGGCAGGGTGGGCCCGTGGCATAAACGGTCTATGCGGTTGTTTAGGGCCACAACCGCTGGGGGGGGGGGGGCACACATCCAATGTTTATCTAAGCTAAATAACGTTATTTTCGTAATTACGTTATTCATCCCCTATCGCGGAACTAGCGGTATAAATTTTAAATGGAATGGCAGCCAAACATTTCATAACAATGTAATATAAGAAGGATTTTACCAAACGAACCCCCCCCACCCACAGAAACCCACAGCACCCCTTGGACAGATTTGCTTAGGGCCACCAAACTCCTAGGGCCGGCCCTGCCAGAGGAGACCTCAGTGAGCTGAAGAGTGATGGAGCAGTCAGGAGCTGTGCTGGCAGCAGCGGAGGCTACACAACTTCACCGACTCGGACAAACCACTGTTTCCATCCCCGTGGGTCACGACCTGTAACTAAACGCCTCTTACCCAGTATGTCTGCGTTTAACTTTAACTGCTTTTCATCATTCTCAAACACAATATATGGTTACATCATTACATTTAAAAAAAAGAAATTCCTTTGCACTTTGTTAAACGTTTTGTTTGTGAAAAGCTTTCTGAATGGTGTAGACAGAAAACTGTGTCTGTAATTTGTGATATGTTGTATGCTAAACAAATTAAAATCAATGTAAAAATCAATGCAATCCATAATTACTAAGTAGTTTGGTCTGCATATTGGATAATGCATTGTGTGCTGTAATTTTTGGGTACATCTAACATATCAAAAACTATCGTGTCCTTTGAATTCATCAACTATATTTTTGCAGAGAATTTCAAATTAATTTCAAGCTCCAAACAAAATGTTCCTTAATGATAATTAGTAATTTATATTTTTGAAAGAAAACTGCGGTGCCCATGTAAGTTATCTGAAAGATGAAATAAAAGGAGACCAGCCTCTCCGTCTGTGGCTGGAACAACTTCTTTTCACCCAGGAGAGAGGAAAACCAGCCATATTGGACTCAGGATGTCCTTTGGAAGCGGGCCCTCTCATTTTCCTTTTGAATTAAATAGTATCTTTGCTTTTGTAGTCCCTTCTGTTTTACCTTCAGAATGTTCAAATCCAGTTGGCTTTTATTGTGATCTGCATCATTTCCATACAGCCCTTGCATTTAAATTATTGTGTGTCTGTATCCAATAACCTTCTGAATAATTCAGCTAATTCCTAAGAGAAGTATTAATAGTTTATAGGAAGATAAAGGAATAAAGAAAAAAGTAAAAGTAAATCAACAGCCAGTTTATTGTAGCAAACATAAAACTAGAGACAGAGACCATGAGGCCACTGAGGAAGAGGTGGCTTTTTATTTACAGCCACAGTAATGACCATCTTATCCATTACAAAATAAGACAATGAGGTAGAATAATAAGAAATGTACCATGCAACATGTCCGTGTGCAAGTGTGACATTATTTAGGTTTATGGTACAGGATGCTTTGATGGCCCAGGCAGGTTTTGCTTGTGGCGAACGATATTTCAGGTGCGTACAGCACCTATGGTGTGCTGTGGTTTTTGGATTGTGGTTTAAAGCGTGAAAATTCACGCCTCCCACATTTTCAATGCCTCTGGTAGTTTTGTGAAAATGGCACGGAAATGCTCGTCGTGTTCTTTCTTATTAGTTGGAAGCAGGAACCCTTTTTCCTGTGGATTTGTTGCTGCATGGAGGCGCTTTTGGGACGTGCATTGGGTCTAGCACTGATACAGGAAGCTGTGCTCCTTTCCATACTGTAACACAGGCTCTCAGGCTTAGGGAACAGTCTCAACCAAATTTTAAAATAACAATAATCAGGTAATACATACATATATAACCTCTGGAGGCAAAATAGCAGTGAGTTCTCTCACTTTAAGCTTGTGACTATAAGTACCTCAGTCTGGATGCTGCACACCAACACACAAAGCAGGAGGATTGATTTGGGCTGCAGTGCGGTAAACTACCTTAAAAGAGTGGCTAGGGGGAGACATTGTTAGCTCTATAAGACAAACATACACATTTGTTTCGCAAGTGATGTGAAGCTGTCAGCTCATTCACATGCACAGAAGAGAAATTCCACTCCGATTAGACACTTCTCACCACTGGAAGCTGAGCATCTGACATTCTTACCTGGTACGCACTCCACAAGGCTTCCGCAAGGACATCAACCACAAGGAATTTCAAGAATGATTCATTGGCTCTTGAGTGATGCAGTACTCGTTTCTTTAATAACTACAATAATACAGACTAAAATATTGCATACAAAGTAAATGGACAAGTATATCATATATGGACAGGTTTTTAAAAGTGCTTTCTGGTGCAAGAGGATACTAAAATATATAATAAGAAATTGAACTGCAATACAAATATACATCAGAAGTAAATTATTGTGCTAAATGGTTACTAAAACACTCAATGATTTGATGCCCATAAAAAATTCAATCAGAAGAAATACATTTGTTTCAACTAGAAATATGTGTTCAAAAACATATAAAGTAATGTGCAAGCGGATCATTTGGCATTTTATTGTTATTCTAAAAAGTTATTTGTCAGATTTACCAAATTTCCAAAGCAAGTACATGGTACGGTATAAGTGGAGAGGCTCACGTCCCTTAGCTCCTTGGCTGACAAGTCACAAACATTGGACCCATACACGTGACAAACAAAGAGAGCAAAGGCTGCCTTCCCAAAGTTAATGAAATGAATGCATTAATTAGTAAAACAACGCATTTTAATGAGGATATTAAATCTGCTATAGAGGCAGACTCTTTGGGTCGTCTCAGTACTCAGCTACACCTTGGCTACACAACGAGATGACTGCACAAATGACCCGCCCTCACTCTGGTTCTTACAAAAATAGAGCTTTCCCTCAGACTCTTTCCGTGTAGCGTCGTTTCAAACCAAATTTAATTTTAAACCAAATTCAAATGAAAACACAGACAAACCTCAAGGTGACACTATTTACATCTTGGTAGGAGATGCAATTTTGGCTCTTTCCAATACAAATGATTAACAGTAATAATAAAACGTCTTCTTGGCATCAGCAGCGGCTGTCTAGGGGATCGAGGGAAAAGACAGTGCCTTCTAAGGTTAGTCCCATTTTGAACCCCTCCTGAAAAAAAAGTGGAAGGAAAACCATTAGCAAAAATGGACTTCTCTTAACTTCTGAAGTTAACTTTACATCCTGCAGAACCACGGCTAAAAGCCTGAGTGATGGAGACCCAGTAGAACCTGAGCTTGAGGGTCTGATTACTAGGAGTAGCAGGAGGGGCACTGCTATTCCACCGATCAAGAACATAATTCATATATATTCCTCCTGTAAATAAATATCCAGTTATATTAATTAATAAAGTACAGAAATGTACTCGCTTCCATTTGCCCACTATTAATTTTAACAACAACAACAACAGCAAAACGACAAAAACAACAACAACAACACTACCACAACAACACAAAAACAAGTCATCTATTTGGTTTCACTGTGAAATTTGGGAAAATGAATGATCTGTGAAATGTTAGTTTGATGAACATGCAAATTTAGCAGTGTCTGAGTAACCAAGTACATTTATTTTGCAACAAAGATTTTTAAAAAATGTGCTAGTCAAAGCATGCTTTGTCTGAAATAAACCACGAAGAGAAGCAAGTCAAAATATCCAGAAAAATGAGTAAATACAAACCATCTCTGACGCTGGCAGCAAGGAGGAGAAGAACAGGATAGAAAAGACAGTATTAGACCAGTACAAGCAAGGCAAGAGGAAGACTGTACTATGTAACTCAGAGGGGTCAGCTGTGACTCAGAGTGGTCAGCTGACCGTATGTTACTCAGAGTGGTCAGCTGACAGTATGTGACTCAGAGGGGTCAGATGACAGTATGTGACTCAAAGGGGTCAGCTGACAGTATGTAACTCAGAGGGGTCAGCTGTGACTCAGAGGGGTCAGCTGACAGTATGTAACTCAGAGGGGTCAGCTGTGACTCAGAGGGGTCAGCTGACAGTATGTGACTCAGAGTGGTCAGCTGACAGTATGTGACTCAGAGTGGTCAGCTGACAGTATGTGACTCAGACTGGTCAGCTGACAGTATGTTACTCAGAGGGGTCAGCTGACAGTATGTTACTCAGAGGGGTCAGTTGACAGTATGTTACTCAGAGGGGTCAGCTGACAGTATGTTACTCAGAGTGGTCAGCTGACAGTATGTGACTCAGAGGGGTCAGCTGACAGTATGTTACTCAGAGGGGTCAGCTGACAGTATGTTACTCAGAGTGGTCAGCTGACAGTATGTGACTCAGAGGGGTCAGCTGACAGTATGTGACGCAGAGGGGTCAGCTGACATTATGTAACTCAGAGTATGTACACCTTATTGTGCAGGTGGCAGTGCAGTACAACAGGTAAGGACCTGTGTCTGAAGGTTGCAGGTTCAATTCCCAAGTAAGACACTGCTGTTGTTTTGTTTAAGCAAGCGGCTTAACCTGTGCTTCAGTAAATATATCCAGCTGTATAAATGGATAGTATGAAAAAAAGTCTCTGTAGATAAGAGCGTAGTGTAAAGTGTTAAATCCCATCAGGCAAGGCACAGGCACAGGCACAGTGTTAGCTCACACAAAACATTCTCACACAAAATCCATCAATTCCCATGAAAGCAAGAAAATGCAAGAAAACAATATCATTCATGAATCACAATCTGCCTTTGCATCCATTTTTAAAAAAGACACAAAATGCCTTTTAAAATATTTAACAATGATACTTTATTGAGTGCAGCACTTAGATCAAGGTACTAATATGAATCTTTAATGAACAGTTGTGTATAGCACCACATCACTTGATCTGTTAAAATTTCAGCATTATCAGGAGTTCTGTCTGTTATGTCCTTATCAGTGTGCCATGCTACAGCAGTAATGGAGGAACTGGCTAATAGAGAGGGAAACTGCTGCATGACTCTCCTGAACCCACCATTTACACAATCAAATAAACTTCAGAAGCTACAATAAGGCATAAAGTGGTATTTATATGAATAGTTTCATTATTATGAAGCAATGACATCAGTTTAAATTTGCAGAACATAAAGAAGATTAATGTTTTTGAAAATGTATTTTTTTTCTTTCACAGTCTCTTACCCTGTCGCACAGAAGCCATTTGCACTGAATCACATAGGTGCAGACTCATTAAGCTCCTGGCTTTACACAACAAACAGGCTAACTGAGCATCTGAAGGAAGGAGATAAGCTCAATGTAACTCTGCTGTTGCTGAGTGGGAGAAAGCGAAGCACTTCATAATGTGCATGCTTCCTCTTTTTCTACGTACAAACAAGGACTTAAATTCAGTGTTAATCCAGTTTCACTTTGTTCATAAAAAATACATGAATCTTGTGAACGTAAAGTGAGTACACGGGCTGAACAAAATGCAGCCGCACGCATTCACCGTTCTCTGGCCGGGGAAATGGACGAGCCCCCTAAACGGCTTGTACCGCGAGCCGCCCCCAGGGGCGTGTCTGTGCGAGCAGATTCAGACAAAAGGGCGCGAGAGGCGCAGCATTCACAAGCATGCAGTCACCTGCATCTCGTCCAGCTTGGACTGGATGTCGGGGGGGAAATCGGCCGCTCCGCAGGTGAAGGGGTCAAACGGCTCAGCGCCGAAAAGGTCTGTACCTGGAGGGGAGAGACGGGTCAGGAAAACACCAACACGCCGCTCCTGTTCGCCGTGCTGGGTGGGGGGGTGGGGGGGTGCTTCAGCAGGAGGAGACGCTAATTCAGCATTTTCACAGTGACAATCTAGCATTCAGACGAAAAAAGGTTTTCCGCAAAACGCATGTGTAAGGTGTGTGATGCTCAGATTTACTAGCACTTTCTAGGAGCTATGACAACATATCCCTGAACAAACAGAATCGCTATCTAAATGTCATAGGGCAGCTGTTTTACATGGATATCTAAATAAAGCCTCAGTGTGGGTCCCCCTGCAGACGGCACGCTTGGGGCCCCCTGCACAGCCCCAGTGTGGGTTCTCATGCACAGCCCCAGAGTGGGTCCCCCTGCACAGCCCCAGAGTGGGTCCCCCTGCCCAGCCCTAGAGTGGGTCCCCCTGCAGATGTCAAGCGTAGGTCCCCTGCACAGCCCCAGTGTGGGTTCTCATGCACAGCCCAGAGTGGGTCCCCCTGCACAGCCCCAGAATGGGTCCCCCTACACAGGCCCAGAGTGGGTCCCCCTGCACAAACCCAGTGTGGGTCCCCCTGCACAACAGCAGAGTGGGACCCCATTCACAACTCCAGAGTGGGTTCCCCTATGAAGGCCCAAAGTTGGTCCCCCTGTGCAGGCCCAGAGTGGGTCCCCCTGCACAAGCCCAGCAGCGGTCCACCCTGCACAGCCCCAGAGTGGGTCCCCCTGCAAATGCCAAGCATGAGTTCCCCTGCATAAGCCCAGTGAGGGTCTTGTTGGGGGCGAGGGCGGGCAGCACAGGGGTGTACTCACTCAGATGAGAGGGTCTTGTTGGGGCCGAGGCCGGGGGCGTGCCGTTGCTGGCTGGTACCGGTGTCAGAGGAGGAGCAGGAGAGAATGGAATCATGTCAAAAACATCGGTGGGAGCCGCTTTTGCAGGCACACTTCCTGCCTGCAAATACAGAAAAACAACTGTGTACCCAGAAACAGACTCCCACAGTGCTAATGTACTCTCAGTAAACATCCGCTGCAAGTGCACATAACAGACATCACCATCAGTGCTAACTGTGCTAGCTCAGTAAACATGCATCACCACCACTGCTAACTGTGCTAGCCCAGTAAAAAGACATCACCATCACTGCTAACTGTGTTAGCCCAGTAAACAGACATCACCATCGTTGCTAACTGCGCTAGCCCAGTAAACAGACATCACCATCTCTGCTAACTGTGCTAGCCCAGTAAACAGACATCACCATAAGTGCTAACTGTGCTAGCTCAGTAAACATGCATTGCCATCGCTGCTAACTGTGCTAGCCCAGTAAACAGACATCACCATCGCTGCTAACTGTCCTAGCCCAGTAAACAGACAGCACCATTACTGCTAACTGTGCTAGTCCAGTAAACAGACATCACCATCACTGCTAACTGTGATAGCCCTAGAAACATGCATATTCTGTATGAGATAGACATACTCACACACATGTACATACATGCTCAGACACACACACACTCACACATACATACACACAAACATGAATGTACCCATGCACGCAGACACACATGCACTCATGAATGCACACACCCACACACACACTCACACACGCACACACACGCACATGCACGCACACACAAACACGCACGCACGCACACACACACACACAGAGACACACTCACACACAGACACACACACATAGACACTCACACACATGCATACACACGCACACACACTCACACACGCGCACTCACACACACACGCACACACACACACACACACACACACACACACACACACACACACACACGCATGCACACACACACTCACACACACACACAGACACACACACACACACATGCACACACACACACACCAGTGGAGCAGGTGAGAAGCAGAGACAGTAACAGGCTTTACTCGAGGGCGGGGGAGGCTGTATCCGCTGCGGGGCTTTGGCAGAGGGGGTTTAGCAGGGGGAGGGGTTAACAGGCCAGCGGACAGGCTAGAGTCGGGGGAGCTCATAGGAGTGAGAGTGACAGAAGAGATTTCTAAGCAGGAGAACGAAGTCAGGTTGTGACACCAGAAGAGAGAGGACGGCCTGGTCGTCATGTAGGCCTCGTTAGTAGAGTTTATATGCAGAAGCTGTAGAGAGATCAAACAAAGCGCATTTAACCAGAGAGAGAAGCACTCCTGAACAAAGAGAAAACAAGACCTGGAGCAGAGGATAGACAGTCATACTGAAATTCACAGAGGAAGAGGCTGCAATCAAATTCACATTGATTCACAGCAGAAGTTTGGCTGTGATTTTCATTCCTAATTCCTAAACTTACAGGCGACACTTGGGCTAGCATCAACTGCTCCTCCAGAACCTGCAGTTGCTTTTTCAACTCAGAATTCTCTGTTTCTAATTCTTGAATCTAAGAAACAGAAGGAAAAAACACTTTAATCCAAAACCAGGTGACAGAAAAGACACTTTGCATTAATAACAGTAAAAAAAGAATAATAAAAAAAAGTTTTCAAACTGTAAAAAAGCAATAATGTCTTATAACTTACTCCTATAATCAAATATATCTGTGTGCAGGAACAATATACCGGCACCTCTATGGATTCCAGTTTTATTTGTTAAGAATACCATCATTTCTAAGACTGCCACAATGCCTTAAACTCAACAGATTTCGATTGGAGGCCCTTCCCAAGTAGTAAGATAGCAACTCGGAAACTGTGAATGTTCGATTCTATATATAGATACCTGCTTTATATATAGGCTTTATATCTTATATATAGGTCTAAGTGAGCCATTTCTTTAAGCTTATTTTATTTGGTTGAGTTATTAAATGAAATAATTTTTTCATCCTGAAACTAAAAAGCTCATACTGGCCATTGAAGGGAAGATTGATTAGGCTCATTCAGAAACTGAATGATGTAACAAACATGGCATTTCAGATTATAGCCAATCAGCAATGTGACCGTTCAGTCTGCCACCAATCAGAAGTGAGATCAATGAGAATAACCATTACAGAACAGGCCTACCATGTCAGACCTCCAGCTCTTGTGTTAAGAAATGACATGTCTAACATCAAAAGGAAATATAATACTTTAAAAACAGAAAAACAGTTGTACAGTGTTTAAATTCACTGAAAGCTATAGCCAACCAGTAAAATCTAAAAGAACATGTTTGCATGGATATCAACATCATTTGAGCAAATATTTGTGAATATTCCCCTCATAATCTAAGGCAGTGAAATGGAGGATGTAATGTTCAGGAGTAAGTGGTATTGGCCAATCTGGGGATCTGGGGTCTCACTCGTTTCTGCAAGCCTCCAATCTGCTTCCTCGTCTCCACATCCTTCCCCCCAGACTCCAGGAACTTCTTGTACGCCAGGTCAAACGCCTGGCCGATGGTTAGCGTTATCTCCTCAGCCTAAAACGCAACGGGTGGAGCCGTTAACAGGAGAGCTGGCTTTGATTCATACACACACACAGTGCAGTCACCCTGCATGCACAGTGTACCCCCTAATGCCATCATCCTGCACACACAGTGCGCCCCCTAATGCCATCACCCTGCACACACAGTGCGCCCCCTAATGCCATCACCCTGCACACACAGTGCACCCCCTAATGCCATCACCCTGCATGCACAGTGTACCCCCTAATGCCATCACCCTGCACACACAGTGCGCCCCCTAATGCCATAACCCTGCACACACAGTGCGCCCCCTAATGCCATCACCCTGCACACACAGTGCGCCCCCTAATGCCATCACCCTGCACACACAGTGCGCCCCCTAATGCCATCACCCTGCACACACAGTGCACCCCCTAATGCTTTCACCCTGCATGCACAGTGTGCCCCCTAATGCCATCACCCTGCATGCACAGTGTACCCCCTAATGCCATCACCCTGCATGCACAGTGTACCCCCTAATGCCATTACCCTGCATGCACAGTGTACCCCCTAATGCCATCACCCTGCACACACAGTGCGCCCCCTAATGCCATCATCCTGCACACACAGTGTGCCCCCTAATGCCATCACCCTGCACACACAGTGTGCCCCCTAAAGCCGGCACCCTGCACACACAGTGCGCCCCCTAATGCCATCACCCTGCACACACAGTGTACCCCCTAATGCCATCACCCTGCCCACACAGTGCACCCCCTAATGCCATCACCCTGCACACACAGTGCACCCCCTAATGCCATAACCCTGCACACACAGTGCGCCCCCTAATGCCATCACCCTGCATGCACAGTGTACCCCCTAAAGCCATCACCCTGCATGCACAGTGTACCCCCTAATGCCATCACCCTGCACACACAGTGCGCCCCCTAATGCCATCACCCTGCACACACAGTGCGCCCCCTAATGCCGACATCCTGCACTCCTAAAGTTCCACAGGCAGAGGACATACTCACGCATTTTTCACTGTCAAACACATAACAGAGGTGTTTGTTGGACTCGGAGTCTTTGCAAATGAAGGTGAAAATCCTCTTGTCAGTTTTGTCATCAGCGCAGAATGATATCCTGTGCAACTGGCAATTGTACAGCACATCCTGAAAGAAGATAAATCACATGACAAAGCTGAGTGCACTCTACTATGAGCAAACACTGAGCTTTCGCCTCATTCGTTATTGAGCCTGGCATTGTACCATTTGAGCTGTTCTGCCCATGTCAGGGAAGGCATGATGTACTGGGCCATGTGAAACTATTTGCCCCTTCCCGTTTTCCTCAATTACTGCATATTTGTCACACTGAATGATTTCAGATCTTTAGACAAAATGTAATATCAGACAAAAGGGAACCCGAGTAAACACAAAACACATTTTAAAATTATTGTTTCACTTATTTAAAATAAAAAGAAAAAAAAAACACCCATATTTTAATATGAGGTTAAAGAGCAGACTGTCAGCTTAAATTTAATAATGCAGTTCCGTGTGGGAAGTACAGCCCTTGTAGACATACCCCCCCCCCCCCCCCAAGGTAATTGGACAGTTGGCTGTTCAGTTGTTTCTTGGCCAGCTGTGTGTTGTTGCACAATTAGTTCATGCACTAGAAAGCTAACAAAAGGTCTACAGCTAATTATAAGTGTGGGACTTGCATTTGGAGTCTGTTGCTGCTGTCTCTCAACATGAGGACTAAAATAACAACTGTTCGATATAATGATATTGAGCTCAACAACAGCAAATGACCACAGAGGACCACTGCAGTGGATGACCAAAAAATATTTTCAATTGTGAAGAGTAACCTCTTTTCAACTGTTGAAGAGATTAAGAGCACTCTAGAGTGTAAGCATAGATTTGTAAAGAATTTCTTGAAAAGGGCATTAGAAAACCTGCAGAGTTCTGGAACAAAGTCTTATTGACAGCTGGGGCAGTTATTGACCAGTACCAAAGTGATGGAAAGAGAAAAGTGTGGAGAAAGAAAGGAACTGATCATGACCCAAAGCACCCCCATCATCTGTAAGACAATTCTGAAGTACAGAAACATCTGCTCAATTTCAACTAAATGCCTGAAATCTCATTGGACAGTGCTTCACCTTGCAGCAGGACAATAGTCACATGTACACTGCCAAAGCAACCAAGGAGTTTTTCAGGGCAAAAAAGTGGACTGTTCTTGACTGACTAAGCCAATCACCTGTCCTGAAGCCAACTGAACATGCGCTTCACTTTCTGAAGACAAGACTGAAGGTAAAATGGCCCAAAAACAAGCAGGAGCTGAAGATGGCTGCAGTACAGGCCAGGCAGAGCATCACCAGGGAAGACATCCAGGGTCTGGTGTTGTCTATGGGTAGCAGACTTCAGACAATCATCCAATGCAAAGGATTTGCAACCAAGTACTAAATATATAGGGGGGGGGCTGTAATTCCTACAATTAAATACCCTCTAAATAAGGCTGACAGTCTCCTCTTTAACCTCATATTCATTTTTTAATTTCAAATCCAATGTGCTGGAGTACAGAGCGAAAACAACAACAATTGTGCCACTGTCCCAATTAATTGTAAGTCCCATACAGTTGCATTTAACTGTATATCCCATGAGCATATGGGAGGTCATATGTATTTCCCAAATGACAAATCCCTCTAAAACCTGAGAACCAGGTTCTGTTCGAATGAAACGCCACACAGTGGAGCCAGAAACAGCTCAATCGCTCACTGAGACGTTCAGAGGACGAGAGGCCCAACGCTACTGCACCCAGTGTACACAGCAAACGCACCTGTGTCCACATCCACTGGGGGGCAGCAGACGCACTGGTCTGATGATGTCAGCAGATCAACCTTGCTTCTGAAGTTGTGTGTATATAAGAAGTCCTAGACCTATTTAACTCAGTTATGGTCCCATTGAGTTCAGTGGGTCTAAATCATTGAATTATAAATGTCCTGACTGAACCAAGTTATAAAGAATTGCTAAAAAAAAAACATAAATAAATAAAAAAACAAAGCATAAAAAGCCTTGCTTACTACTTGGGGTTTGCAGCACATATGTTGCCAAGCATGCATTCTTATAATGAGACTACCTTGAGTCTTAACCTTTCAACCTCGTTTTGGTTGAAATGCCTGTTAAAAATAAGCAGGACTCACTGCAGGATAGCCTGTCAGTGACAAGACTGCCTGAGTTCAGCGGTGTCATCAGTGTCTAAGAACTGTTGCTCGTTCCCACATTTGATATTTCATGCTCAACGTGTGTGCTTACCCCTATCTTACACTTCACTCTTGCCGAAAGAGTACCCGAAGTGTCTAATGTTTGTGAACAATTTAGAAAGGCAAACAGTTAGGACAGAGGAGCGGATTGGCCTGAAGAATAGTTTTGGGTACGCTATAAAAAAAGACTCCACATTGCCTGTAGTTTGTACCATTCATACCAAAGGGCAATGACACAAAAACCTTGGAGGTTATTTGCTGACACCTCCGTGACAGGAAAGATAATGCTGTAAGATGTAAATGTTCTTTCCTGTTCCAGCAAAAATGGAATCTTGTTAAATTTGCCTTGCCTTGTCCCATTAATTCTTCACTGTGATAGTGAAGTTAAACTCAACAAGTTTGGGTTTTTCATCAAAAGAAGATTATGGCAGGGAAATACAGACAGATGTGACATTTTATATCTGGGTACATCTCTGCGTACATAATTTTACATTTTACAATGCCAGAACATTCTGAATGAAACATTCTGTTCATGACATTTTATTGCTCACAAGGGGAGATACATTCTTTTAACTAGTGCTGATCTCTGTAAACCATCCAAAAATACATAGCTTGTCAACAGCAAGAAAAGAGCCAATAGTCCAGGTTCAAAACAGCTCCAAATGCAAGAATCTGCTACAGTTTTCTCCAAAAGATGGATAACCCATAACCAGTGATTTTTCTAAAGTTAAACTTTTCTTAAAGAACAACCACTCAATCAACACTGTGACCTGATGTAAGCTGAGTGTACAAAAACCTACAAACACAAAGCTGTTTGTTCATATTGACAAGTTTAATCAAATTTAAGTTGTTAAAGGCAGTACCTCATTACATACTCCTTCTGAAGCACAGCTTTGCAAAGCCTGTGTATGACTCAGAGACTACGGCATTGCACATTATAACGCACCTTTGTTTTTGGGTCTAATAGCTTCACACCGTAGATTGAGATTTGCAGTTCCACTTTCGGAGTTTTCTGGCCCTCAGACTTCTTGATATGCCTCTGGAACTGTGAAGGGAGAAGGGACAAATGAACTGGGCCCTTCAGAAGCAGGCGCTACGCTGGAAAAGCACCCCTAAGTACTGAGTGCTTTTGCTCCGGTAAGAAGGAACTCCACGCACAAACTAACCAGAGGAAAAATGAGATCAAGGTAAGAAGAGCTTCAACTGGCTGGACACATAACACTGATCTCCATTTTGTCAATTTTCCTCTTGGAAAAATAAAAATGATTTGAGCATACCATTTGTAACACAAGAATGCAAGAAAGTAGAAAAAGCAAAGAAAAAATGTGTTCATCAAGTGTGGAGTTCATCTCACCCAGGAAGAAAAATAACTCCAAGACTGAATTCATCATTCTTACCTTGGTTAGATGAGAACTCCACACTTGACATCCACTGCCTTTGTGGTTAAGACCAGAGAAATAAAGGACGGGAAAACACAGAGGAAGAAAGAAAAGGGTTAACGGAAGGATAAGACATAAATATGTGAAAGAAGAGGAAACATAATTCAAATAGGGAACCAGGGGTTGATCAAGTGTGAACTCAGCCTGAATCCTTTCCCCACCGCTGTTTGCACAGATTAAATCATGGGTGTCAGAATTCACGCCAGTGATTCATTTGAGTCACCGATGGGCTAAAAAATCCACAGACCGTTCTCTCAATGCCCTTAACTGGCCGCTGATTGATAGGAAAGCACAAATACCGGCAGAGACTGTGGTCCTCCTGGACAGGAGTTTGACACCCCTGGCTTAACCCAAGAACATTTTTAGCATCATTAGCAGAGCGACGTTATTGTAGTGATGTGTAATCCTTTATCCCTCGTTTGCTTCTCTGCACCGTTTCACTTTCCATATAAAAACTCTGACTGAAACACAGCCGAGCACACGCAGAAGCCGCCAAAGTCATTATGCCGGGTCATTTGACAAATGAGGGCTGTGTAAAAAATAATGCCAAGGCAGTCTGAGAGACAAGCAGGGACTCGCGCTTATCTCTGCAAGCGCTCCAAACAAACAGGGCCTGTCGGCAGCCAGGAAAGAGCCATTCATCTTCATTCAAGACAGCTCCACAAGCAAGAATGTGCTACAGTCTTCTCCAAAAGATGGATAGACGGAATCCTCCATAATCAATAACGTGATTATTATTTAAAATGTACAACTTTTCTTAATAATCAGCTATTCAGTCCATACAGCATGCACACACTATAAACACAAAGCTGTTAATTCATTTTGACTAGATAATACAGTCAATAAATATATCACTATACACAACTGCATCACAGATATTTTACAGCTGATGCTGACACGCTTACCTCAATAAATACACATGCATGCACACATGCGCACACACACACATGCACGCATACATGCATGCACACACAGACACGCACAAATGTACACATGCACACGCACACATACACACACATGCACACACACACACATGAACGCACACACACATGCACGCACACATGCATGCACACACACATGAATGTGCGTGCACACACACATGCATTCACACACGCACGCACACACACACACACACACACACACACATAATGCCACTACATTTCCCAAGGGAAAGCCTAATGAAATGATTATACCAGGGTCACTAAAGCTGTGCTTTCACCTTGAATGTCCAAGGCCAGAGGAGAAACGCAATTCACTGCACATTTGCTAAGTCTATTTCCAAGAATTTCTGAGTTTAACTTCACTGTTAAATTGGCCTGTGTGTTACAATGAACAACAATTTTATTTTTCTCTATTGTTCTACTGAGAAATTAAAATAACCTGCTTATTTCTGGCACCTGAGAGACAAGCCAGTGAGACTGAGATTTGAGTAGTGCAGTCTCAGAAACTTCTGTTGCTTCTGTTATCCTAGCATTCAAGTCTTATGTTATAAAAAATACTAACATAAGATTTGGGTCCTCTATAAATAAGATGAGTAAAACTCCCAACTAATGAGCTGGGATCACGGGCCATTCAGAGTGAGGAAAACAAGAAAATCTCCATGTTTTCTGTGACCCCACAGCAGCAATAGTTTCCGTTATCTTCCACATGTATCCGAAATACACACACTGCTTTGCATATTTACACTCTGCACTCTGTATTGTAATTTAGCTGCCATGAGCAAATAATATGACAATATAAAATCAGTACCACATAAGTCATACTGTACTGGTCAAATCATTTTCCTTCAGTCTTAACATGCTTTAAGACCATACTTTAAGACCAGACAGGGCCAGTTACTTTGCTACATTTTAACAATGGCACCATAATAATCTTTTATCCATCACTTATAAAAAGGAACAGATAACCGCTCTTCCAAAGGGCGCCAATAGAGTCCAGGTAATGGACTGGAAATGATTTCCGCCACTCTTGGAGAGAAATGTAAGAATGCTATTATTGTTAAAAGACCCTTAACTACAGGTTTCTGATCCTTACATACATGCATGCGCACAGCCAGCAGGATAGAGAGACGACCAAGTGAGAAAAATTTCAACTGAACTATACTATGGTCGTACAGGCAATAGATATGCTCAAAATGAAAGGCTATAAGTACTGCATGAACAGCTGTTAAAATACTAAAGGTTAAAATATGTATCTACTGTGGCATCATTGACTACTGACTGTAGAATGTAGTTGAACTAGTGACAAGCCTGCGATTTTGCAATTTTTATTACAAGTAGGACATGTTACAAATAGTTAATGATGAAAATGATGTAATTACACTGCAATAAATCTTAATATGCTTCAAGCAGCATTAATTGTGTTATATTTATTGTGTTTGACTTAATTAATGTAGATAAATTGGAAGACATATCGTTCTTACAATCCCCTGACCATGGTTAGTCTAGATGAATGCTAGTAATTATATGCTAATTCTGATATATTGTTGTCTGCGTAGATATACGAAAAAAATAAATAAACAAGTTTGCAAGTTTGTAACAAACTTTATTTATGTCATTGCTGTACAGCTTTACAAGAAATGGCCTTGTCAATAAATTACATGAACTTCATTTTGCAAGCCTGGACCTTTATTGGGGTTGATTCAAATAAGCTATTTTAGCAAGAGAGAATACTTTTATTTGCCTCTAACAATGGGAGGAGATATGCAATGAGACCAAAATAATCGTTGGCCATTACGTAAGGTCCTTCATGACATCATCAAGGACCTGCACCCAACAGCTCAGAACCTGGTAATACACTGAACTGCCATTCCATCTGTGTTTCGGAACTGATGGACTGATGTAAGTCGATATTGTAATAATGGAATTGCTTTCTTGTACTGTTGCTGATGCTTAATACATTCCATAGTACACTACATTACATTACAGGCATTTAGCAGACTTACACAACTTTTTTTACATAGCATTTTACATTGTATCCATTTATACAGCTGGATATATACTGAAGCAATTTCGGTTAAGTACCTTGCTCAAGGGTACAACGGCAGTGTCCTACCCGGGAATCGAACCTGCGACCTTTCGGTTACAAGTCTAGTTCCTTACCCACTGTGCTACACTCCGTCCCATAGTAACCCCATACAATGCAATCTGAAGCCATTCATGGATTTACCATATATATATATATATATATATATATATAATATATTATATAATTATATATATATATATTATATTATATATATATTATATATATATTATTATAATATATATATATATATATTAGGACTGTCAATCAAATAAAATATTTAATCGTGATTAATCGCATGATTGTCCATAGTTAATCGCCAGTAATCGCAAATTAATTGCACATTTTTTATCTGTTCAAAATGTACCGCAAAGGGATGTTTTTCAAGTGTCTAATACTCTTATCAACATGGGAGAGGACAAATATGCTTGCTTTATGCAAATGTATGTTTATTTATTATTGGAAATCAATTAACAACCCAAAACAATGACAAATATTGTTCAGAAACCATCAAAGGCACTGCATTTAGCATAAAAAAATATGCTCGAATCATAACATGGCAAACTCAAGCCCAACAGGCAACAACAGATGGGCATATTGACGTGCTAAATTTAACATTACTTAGTAATATGAGTACTCACACAATGTAACGTGTCTAACTTTACACTTATAAAGGTTCACTAAAACATCCCGTTTTTTTTAAGCATTAACACAAAATGATGGACCTCAATGCCTCACAACAACAGACACATTGTACAACAGGTACATTGGTCAGCTAAATTTTCCATTTCTCAAAGATCATTCCCTGGATCCCTTGCACTTCTAAAGCAAATCACACAATGTAATTGTGTCCAACCTCACATGGGGAAAATAAAGGCTCACGAAAACATCCCCTTCTACTATGTGGAATCAAAAGAAGATGATACAAAATAAAACAAACAATAAATAGGCTAAAGTGAGCAGGAAACAGTGGAAAGGGAGTATAATACAGAACTAGGACTCGAACTAGAATATTGCAGTTAGGCTATACTCCCATTTCTTTGGATACAACAGTTAGGTTATACTCCCATTTCTTTGGATACAACAGTTAGGTTATAGGCTACTTCTATTTCTTTGCACCGAACCCGGTGCAAAAACAGACAAGCCTGTTTACATTGACGGACGACAGGGCAGCTCGCTTCCTCTGAAAAATATGCCCAGACAATGAAAAACTGCGTTCACGCTGTTTTACTCGAGAAAACATGGATTCCGACAGAAAACGCTGCTTTATTTTATTGTTAAGGAGTATATTAAGTGAATAAATAGAGTGAAACCGCGAAACTAGTTAGGCTGTAGTAGTACTGAAATGTAAATATGCTATCACTATCAGGTGTTTCGTTGTATCATTTGCAGCATTTATTTCTGAGAAAAGTAACGTTTGCTAGCTAAGCTGGCTAGCGAAAAAAGTTGCTGATGGATATCGTAACGTTTAAATTTCACATATTGCTATTATGAATGGGAAACATAAATGATACTAACGCATATCACATAACCACACACCCAAATGAAAATGCATGGAAAGCCTGAATACACCATTTTCCTTTCTTACCACGAACTACAAATGCCGCCATTTATCTTACTGTGACGTCACCAATCCGGAAGTAAAAAAAGTCGGAGCTCAGAAATGATGCTCGAATATCCGACCTATAATACTATGGCAAGCCGTTTTAGCTTTAATTCATTTATAGAGGATATCACAAATACAATTATAACTAGTGAGAATAATTCTTGATATCAGAAATTCAATTGTAACTAGTTTTAATTCAAGCGTTTTCGCCATTCATTTCAATGGGACCTTTCATTTTTGATATCAAGAATTAAATTTTAACTAGTTAAAATAGGAATTCTTGATATCAAGAATTGTATTTTAACTAGTTAAAATTGGACATTCTAATTAAAACTAGTTAAAATTCTATTATTCATATCAATAATTCCAATTTTAACTAGTTAAAACGGAATTCCTGATATCAAGAATTCCAATTTTAACTAGTTAAAAAAATTCATGATATCAGAAATAGGTATTTTAACTAGTTGAAATTATATTGTTGATATCAGTATGATTTATATAGAATTTTTTCGTCATATCTAAAAAAAACTTCATGTGAAGTAATATACATTATTACAGCATTAGAGCGTTCAAATTCCACACAGCACTCATTGTATCCATTATCAGAGAATAACTGACAATGCATAGTAGAATACAACTTCCTTCATCGAGATTTGGTTTGAACTAGTTAAATATTAACTTTCCATGACATCAAGAATTGGCATTTTAACTAGTTACAATTTAATTTCCGATATCAATAATATGCATTTTAATTAGTTAAAATCGAATTTGTGATATCAAGAATTTGCATTCTAACTAGTTAGAATTTGAATTTTCGATATCCTATAGAAATAAATTAAAGCTAAAACGGCTTGCCATATAATTCCGAGTTCGACTGCCGTTCAGTTGCTTTTTTCACAAGTCGGACCTCGTTTTTTACTAGTTCCGAGTTGTCTTGAACGCAGCATACAGGTCGGGCAAATGGTCATCATAACAGAATGTGTGTTAATGCATCAAAAAAAAAAATAAGTGCCGTTAAAACGAATTTGCGTTAACGCGTTATTACCGCGTTAACTTTGACAGCCATAATATATACACACACACACACACACACACACACACACACACACACACAATAATCAGATGATAGGTTTTTGAAAATAAATGCCTCAATTTTAAGTATAATTACACAAAACCTCCAATAAAAGTTACAGACCATTGAACGCAGTTCAGACGAGCCAATGACAGCACAGCGCTATGTCAGTGTAGCAAAGGCTTCCTATCAAAAAAAGTATTACAGTAAGATGTGCATCATTCAGTCAAAAGATCTGCTGTCTTGCATATCTCTGAGGAAAATATTAGCACGTGAAATGATGCACAGAAATGAATATGCAAAAAGAAAATCAATTCATTAAAAGTAATTTGCAACACTAGAAATCTTCTCTGAAAATTCTCCGGACATAAAAAAATATTTACGCCTTATTCCAAGGACAGCAGAAAGTACAGCGGGGTGGGGTGGGGGGTGTTCTGGCCCTTTTGCTAGCACAACAGATCACCGCAGTGTGTGTGAGTGTGTGTGTGTGTGTGTGTGTTACCATGTGAGCGTCTGCTTGCATGTGTGTGTTACCATGTGAGTGTCTGCCTACGTGTGTGTGTGTGTGTGTGTGTGCGTGTTACCCTGTGAGTGTCTGCCTAGGTGTGTGTGTGTGTGTGTGTGTGTGTGTGCGTGTTACCATGTGAGTGTCTGCCTGCGTGTGTGTGTTACCATGTGAGTGTCTGCCTGTGTGTGTGTGTGTGTGTGTGTGTGCGTGTGTGTTACCATGTGTGTCTGCCTGTGTGTGTGTGTGAGCGTATGAGTGTGCGTGTGTGACCATGTGAGTGTGTGCTTGCGTGTGTGTGTGAGCACATGTGTGTGTCTGCCTGCCTGAGTGTGGGTGTGTGATAACATACACAATACAAGTAATGAGCTATACTGTATTCCCAAGAAATGGGAAAATTTGATTATTTAATACAAAACAAATTACTCAAGTAATAATTTATTTCTCATCAAAGTTATGTATTTTTTTAAATATCAGAATTATTCACACCCCTTCTCCTTGCTCTGTGCCCTCCCATCCCAGAGATAATGTTGAGTGGTGTTTTGACCCATCTGCAGCCTAGTTAAGGCTTTGAGCCAAGGTGAGGCCCGTTTCTTGGCCAAAATGTTCTGGCACTTCCTGGAGCTCATGATTCCACAGGTTTTATATTTGCTGTGCTTATATCAGTGGTTTAACAAACCATTGGTTTTCATAACCAACCAACCCCCTCACCCCACTCCCCCACCTCACCACCACCACACAATAAACATTAATAAAACATTTTCAGTTGATTAACTGTTTATTAACCAGATTAAATGTTGAGTTGCATGTCTTGGTAAATACTGCAATCAGACTTCTTTCCCCTGGGACTTCTGGGGCAATAAAGTTGTATACGATAAGATCAAATTGACTGCATAATGGAGAAGGAGGGTCTGACACGCATTTAGATTTCTGTTGTTCAATTCACTTCAATTTGCTTTGATTCAATTCAGCTTAGCCTGCCTCATCGCCCAAACGACCACAGCCAGCAAGAGTATGCATGTTCTGTTTGAGTGGTGCAGACCGCAGGAGTACACAGGCAGTTTATGCATCTGCATGTAATCCATGAAGTCTTAGCACAACACCAAGCAAATAGAAATCTATGAGCAAACTTGAGTAACATCTATTTGAGCTTATAGAACTGGGCACACACCATACAGATTATTGTAAGGAGCATAACATAATATAACACTGCTGAAATGAATAGATCAACCATAAAACACTGCTAAAATGAAAAGATAATACATGAAACACAACTGAAATTAATTGATAATGCATGAACCAATAAAAAATGAATATACAATGCATTAAAGCATTAACATGAATAGATGATGGATAGATCCTGACTAACTGAATGAATGTTATATTAAATGGTACTAAAAAGAATGAATAATACATACATCAATACTAAAAGGAACAGATGATACATAACAGTACTAAAATGAAATTAGAATGCATAAAACACCACTATACAAAGAGATAATTGGTAATACATTAAACACTACTGAAATGAACAGGTAATACATTAAACACGACTAAAATTAACAGGTAATGCATTAAACACTATACTGAAGTGAACAGGTAATACATTAAACACTACTGAAATGAACAGGTAATGCATTAAACACCACTGAAATGAATTGGTAATGCATTAAACACTACTGAAATGAACAGATAATACATTAAACACTACTGAAATGAATTGGTAATGCATTAAACACTACTGAAATGAATTGGCAATGCGTTAAACACTACTGAAATTAATTGGTAATGCATTAAACACTACTGAAATGAACAGATAATGCATTAAACACTACTGAAATGAACAGATAATGCATTAAACACCACTGAAATGACTCGGTAATGCATTAAACACTACTGAAATGACTCGGTAATGCATTAAACACTACTGAAATGAACAGATAATACATACAACTTACTTTCAGTTTTCTCACTGCATCTCTCACAACTTCTGTGCCTTTAGGTTGATCAACTTCTGTGTTTCCAAGGAACTATAATTCAATTAGAAAACAGCATAAAAATGCATCTCGCTCACACACACGCACACACACAGTAAGCAATTACAACAAATTATGTATGCTTCATAGCTAAGGTAACAAATGCACAGTAATTACACATTTAGCGAGGTAGAAAAGGCCATAAGAAGAAGCACAAAGAATCGGTTCCAGCTCTTCCAAAGAAACTCAAATACATTTGTTGATTTCAAAGTGAGGACAGCAGACCAATACATTATGCAAACATATTTTAATTCTGCAGAAAATACATTAAATGAAATAACACAGTGCAAGCATCAACAGCAAATTGTTTAAACAAATTCAAATATAAAACTTATTGTCTCAGGGTGCCGTCTTTGATTTTGGCAAGAATTACGGAGATGAAAAGATGCCTGACTGATTACTTGAGAGAGTGGTTCATTTGATCATTTTTTAAAGTTTGAAGTTTAATCCCCCCCCCCCCCCCCACCCCCCAGCCACCATAAGGCTATCCAACAGAGGGTGCTGTTCACCTTCTGTCATGCAATTCCATGTGCGCAGCATTTTAAAAATTATACAGTATCTCCCATTAAAATTCGGCCACACAAGTAACACAGTCACTCAACACTTAAAATTATTAATGTTAACCACAAAGCAGTTCAGCTGAAAACTTTTCAAACAGGGCACATATAACTGCGTCAGTTTGGTTTTGCCCAGTTAATTTAATTCATCTTCATGTATGGTGAGACATGCGCAGTTGCTAAATGTTAGCGTGTGGCAGTGGACTCTTCCTGTGGGGAAGAAGTTGAGGCAGAGTGTACTCTCCCAGCCCATTTCCCTCTCCTCTACAGAGTGCACAGGACACTTTTACAGCAGACTGCACACAGGACACTCCCACAGCCACTCCGCACCCATATCCACACCCATATCCACACCCACTCTCACACCCACACTCACTCCCACACCCGTACACACTCCCACACCCACTCCCACACCCACACCCACACTCACTCCCACTCCCACACCCATACCCACACCCACACCCACTCCCACATCCACTCCCACACTCACTTCCACACCCATACACACTCCCACACCCACTCCCACATCCACTCCCACACCCACTCCCATACCCACACGCACATCCACTCCTATACCCACTCCCATACCGACACCCACTCTACCTCCCACACCCACACCCACTCCCCTGCCTTTAGCCATCGGTGGAAAACAAGCCAGTGGCCATCACCTCTGTCTGCGCTCCAGACGTCCACAGCAGATGCTCAGCCCAAGGGCTGGGTCTGCACAGAACACACTTGTGTTCAAAGCCACAGCCGGGATCACGGCACAGGCAGACCCCAGATCCAGTGTGGGGATGGGCTGACAGCTGCCCACTTCTTCTTTGTGTGAACCGTCACAGCCCCCCTACCTACCACTTCCAGTCTCTCTACAGTGCTTCTTCCAGCTGGACACAGTTTCAGTCCAATCACTGGATTGTAATTCAGTGTATAGGCATCTGTGTAGGCACTACATCACAGCTGAGGTCACTAGTCTTTTCCTAAACCCAGCTTTAGATCGACTGAACCTACGGTTTCCACTCAGCTTTCTTCATTTCACAGCTATTGTGTGATGTTCTGCCAACCAAAAGAGAAAACTAATGAGAGGACCAGTTCCTAAACTGGCATGGCAGCACGGAACATGCCATGGAAAAGCGGGTGAGCTTTCAGCCGAGAGTAGAGGGTGTGGAGCCCTGACATTCTCCTAACCAGAGGAGCAGATCTGGTCTTCCATAGCTCAGACTTGGCTTAAAAATCTCATTCAATAAATGGTCATCCATTCCTGCAAAAACAATAATGCGAACAGATAAATCATCTCCCTGAAACATACCTTGGCATTATATGCAATATAATGTTTTGCCAGGGCCTCTGGAGTGTGCATCCAGGACTTATCTGAAAGAGAGGAGTAAAAACAACAACAAAATGAAATGAATGAACCAGTACAAATGACAAAAGGCTCGAGTCCAAAGCGTGATTTATGCTACAGCGTTTACATGAATAAGCTGGTGTCACGCCATCATTCACTGAAGACAGGTGGTCAACCAACTTCATAACCATCACAATTCACAACCTTAATGCCATACACCATTACACATTTAATCATGGGGAAAAGAGCACTAAGAAAACCCCAGGGTTCCTGTTCATTCCTGTAGAATATAGAAGTTATCCATACACTACAGACCAGCTGTAGAATATAGGAGTTATCCATACACTACAGACCAGCTGTAGAATATAGGAGTTATCTATATACTACAGACCAGCTGTACAATATAGGAGTTATCCATACACTACAGACCAGCTGTAGAATATAGGAGTTATCTATATACTACAGACCAGCTGTACAATATAGGAGTTATCCATACACTACAGACCAGCTGTAGAATATAGGAGTTATCCATGCACTACAGACCAGCTGTAGAATATAGGAGTTATCCATTCACTACAGACCAGCTGTAGAATATAGGAGTTATCCATACACTACAGACCAGCCGTAGAATATAGAAGTTATCCAAACACTACAGACCAGCTGTAGGATACAGGAGTTATCCATACACTACAGACCAGCTGTAGAATATAGGAGTTATCCATACACTACAGACCAGGTGTTCGGATCAGTACAAGAACAGAACCGCTACAGGTAAGAACCAGTATAGTTATAGGACCAGCACAGGTGCAGAACCAGTACAGGTACTAAACCAGTACAAGCACTGACCCAGTACAAGTATAGGACCAGCACAGGCACAGGAGATTTAGCTGAGACACAACTAGCTTCAGAAGCAGCTGACACCAGTAGAGATGCCAGAGCACTATTGTAGAGTCTTAGTCATGCTGTAGATTTAACTCAATCTACTGACAAATTACTAAATGCAGGATGATGATTCACACAGAAAGTAATCCATTTATTACAATGAAATTATGTCTTTGTTTTTAAATGATCTATTAAGCACCAGAAATAGCTGACAACTCCCTAATGGAAACTGAATATATTGAAATACAGTAAAAATATGATGGGGACTTTTTGGAAAATAAAACTCATATACTGCATATATTTCAATATCTGACGGCAGCAATCATTGGCATGCTTGTCTATACTGTATATTATGATATGTTTTCAATATATTTTCTAATGGTATGTGTATCCTATAATAGACTGATGGCCTGTCCAGGGTGTAGTCCTGCCTCTCACCCAATGCATGCTGAGATAGGGTCCAGCACCTTCCATGACCCTGACCAGGAATAAGCGAGTATAGATAATGGATGGATGGATAGATTATAGCTTTTGATCTGGTTAATAGATAGCATATTTTTAAAATACAAAATTTTTGAGTATATTCTGTTGCTGTAATGGCTGACATGTCGAAGTGATAAGCTAGCGCATGCTTATTAAAGGACTCCCTCAGTGCCTTCTGTTGACAGATGGGGCTGAGGTGCCACTTTCGGTGCTCAATTATGTGAGGGCAGCAGAAGACTCGTTTGTGATTTAGAAGTGCATGCTTTGGATTTAATCGTAACATGGGCTTCCAACGTAATGAATGTGTGAAGTGAGGCTCTCTGTGGTGCTCTGAGTGAGGGACTGTGGGGGAAGGAGCAGTTCTTCTTCTTCACAGACCACACTGAAGAACTCTGCGTGCTGACTCCTGCAATGCGGGGTGATGGAGGTGATGGGGAGGGATCCAGACCTGGGGGTCACAGCATCAGAACAGACACGCCCCAGCCTGGAACGGGGACGGGTGGGGCAAGGACAGACATGCCCCAGCTCGGCGGGGAGGTAGGGGGCGCTCTCTTAAGGCCGGGAGGGCAGCTGCCAACACAGCTGGAGCCCTTTCACCATAAGACATATTTAGGATGCATGCTCAGTTTTCTCGTTTAGGACAAGCTCAGTTTTCACATTTAGGACACATGCTCAGTTTTCACGTTTAGGACACATGCTCAGTTTTCACATTTAGGACACATGCTCAGTTTTCACACGCCCTGAGTCATCAGTGTGAAAACAGTGAGGCTGCACTGGCAGACAAACTGCCATTTCATGACTGTGCACTTTTTATTAACTCTGCTTTGGCTGGAAAAATACAAAGAAAAAAAGGTCAAAATAATAACAGTGAAAAATTAGTGAAAAATCATATTCTTGACAAATTAGTTATTGCACTGTACTGCTGTGCAGAACCCCAGAGTGAAACCACCCCCCCCCCCCCCAAATGTAAACCCAGCGTGGAAACTCCATATGGAGCCCCAGTGTAGAACTCCAGTGTGGAAACTTCATATGGAGCCCCAGTGTAGAACCCCATTGTGTAACCTCCATATGGAGCCCCAGTGTAGAACTCCAGCGTGGAACCTCCATATGGAGCCCCAGTGTAGAACCCCAGTGTGGAACCTCCATATGGAGCCCCAGTGTGAAACCAGTGTAGGACCCCAGGTTGCAACCGTACAGGACAGCAGGACCCAGCTTGGAACCCCCCTACCATCAGGGCAGGAGGGAATGTTGCTGTGGAGATGAGGATGATGAAGAGGTTTTTGTGATGATTCTGAATTTGAGCATGAGCAATAAAATATGGCCAGCTATGACTCAATAAATCCATCACCTGTCACCAATTCCTGTCACTACAGCACAGCTTATATGAGGAAGAGGAGGGAAGAGTAAGGAAGGAGCCCCAGACAGAGACTGACTGCTCCTCGGTAACTGCTGGAAACATGAATCATGACCCTTTTTTATAGTAACATCATTACTCTACAACACTGTACATATATTTACAAGGCACCATCATGTTAGTAAAGTGTGCCAACTGGCTTGCTTACTTTGATCTTTCTGAAGTCTGCATTACAAGACATCAGAGAGTTATCTGAGGCAGGCAACCACGGAGTCCTGTAGAGCTTAGTAATATCAGAGCAGGGCAGTGAGCAGATTCTATGTCTGTAAGTATTCATTAATTATAATTAGATTCTTCTTTGTCTAGCCTACAAGGGACAAAATCCAGGCTTAGCAACCATCAAGTTACCAAGCTCATTATCTGTAGTTTTATTCTTAGGCATAATTCCAGAAATACCCAGTGAGGCAGTCTCACATACACTTAAAACCCTGGACCACATTTTCACATTCTCAGGACAAAATGGACAGCTAATCCCTCATTTTCACATTTAAAATTCCTGTGGAAATGACTGAAAATCCTTCAAAGAGTGCTTTACAGTAATGGTGCCTAGCATCTGCATTCAACAGATGTTTAAGCATGGAATCAAATAAATAATTATACATTTTGGAAAAGGCTGAATGCCTCATGCACACACACACGCGCACACACGTTTGCATAACGTTTCGTTTGCATAACTGTGGGGGTTATTTTTCATTCAGGTGAAAGAGAAAGCAATGACTCTTGATTCCCTGTTCATAATATAACCACCCTATTTTAAGGTCTGAACGGAAGATAAATAGAGTGTGCGCTGGCATTTCTAGCCTTGCATTTTATTAAGCAGTTAAAGTCCAGGGCCTAGTTTTATTACAGATTGCATGTACTCATCCATCTCCGGCTTTCGCTTGTTCAGTCCTGCTGGGCTCCTCCCTCTGCCCTCCCCCCCTTCCCCCACCCCCATGGTCCGTAGTAAAGGTCACGCGCCCCCCCCCCCCCCACCCTGCAGGACTTTGGAAGACTGACTGAAAGGTCAATTTGCAAAGCTACTGTAAATGACACGTTTAAGTCAACGTTCCTTCAAATCACAATTAAACACTGGCAAGGGCAGCCGCGTTGTAAGGAATCGTATGTCTGTGCAATTATTTACAGCATGACTGCCAGTGTCTTCAGCGTGACTGCCCCCTCTGGTGTGGGGGGGGGGATCGATTAAAACGCTGCTAAACGAGACTAGCATGCGCCAGCTTGCATTTGGAATGGAGTGAGAATGTCAGAGGTCGCAGAGGTTCGAGCTGTTTTTTTCCTCTGTCCCCTTCTAATGATGACATTTAAATGGTGCTCTAGGACAAAACTGTAAGTGGAGGACGTACATAAATCACAGCTCGGGGAGCGACGGCTATATGATCCGCTAGCTTTTCTGAGCATTTGGCACGTGCTTAGAAAAAGTCAATGGACCTGCGGGCCTGTCCCAGAGAAACGTTTGGCCGAGCGTCTTCTCAATAACAAACTGCGTTTGGATTGAACGCAATGGTCTGTGCTTCCCGCCATTTTGCCGTTTTACAGAAGCGATGATGAAAAGACAGCTCCAGAGGGGACTGATTTATTTAGGGGCTCTTCTGGATTTATCACAATAACCCCAACCCCACAGATATAATATCAGCTCTAGCTCCCCAACACCTGAGGAATTCTCCCCCACACCTGAGGAATTCTCCCCACACCTGAGGAACTATCCCCACACTTGAGAAATTCTCCTCACACCTAAGGAATACTCCCCCACACCTGAGGAACTCTCCCCACACCTGAGGAATACTCCCCCACACCTGAGGAACTCTCCCCACACCTGAGAAATGCTCCCCCACACTTTGAGACAGACACAAAGGGCCAGTATCTATGCAGGTTTCTATTTCAGCCAATTACCTTGCCGCAATTAGCTAATTATCTGGACATGCCAACACAGGTTAATTAACAGACTACACCACGATAACAGGCTTCACACAGAGGCACACAAATAGCATTTAGCATTCACCTGTAAGCTTATCAATGCAAATCAAATGATTAAATAATTAAAAGCACATGTAGTTATGGAATATAGCAATGAATCCATCTTTCCTTGCCCACCCTAGATGTTATTTTATGCTTCCAATATCAACACTTACCAATTTTTTTAAGCCATGTTAAAAGACTTCTTTAAGACTGTTTCTGTAGCATCATTTTTGTTTTTTATGAATTATATTTTATTTGCTTGCATGCATGTACAATACATTGTGATTCATGTATGTGGAACACTATGTGTGAGTCTGAAGAATGTGCTATGCAAATAGCCTCTGTTACAGTTCTCTGACCTTCAGATTTGTGCTTCTGATTGCATATCATCAACAGCATCTCTCTTCTCTAACATATCCACTAGTCTTCAGCTCAATGTTTTTATAACCAAATATAGCTACAAATAGCGTACCTAAAAAAACGACAAACATATACAGGTATAACATTTTTGACAATTCTAGACATTAAGCAAAACATATAACAAATTTGTCAAAAAATGTTCCATGAGAGTAATTTTCTCGCTTTTGAGATCAATAACAATATAATAGAAACAGAAATATAGAAATAAATGCAGACAATGTTTAAGGTCTAAATCAACAACAACTTCCTTTTCAGATAAGAAGGTGGGTGTTTGCACCAAACAGGCCTCCAGGCTTCAGTCCACTGATGGGGACGCTGAGCTGAAGGAGAACAGGGTCATGGCTGAGACCACAAAACTGACAGGCCCATAAGACCCTCCCCTCCACACAGGGTTCTCTAGAGGGTGCGCACGCCTCCCTCTGCCCAGTCCTACTGGAGCACTGCAACGCACATTCAGGCTTTAGAGGAGGTGATTTATGATGTACCGATTTAAAAAAGATGCAATCTCTATCATAGTGAAGGATAGTTTGAAATTGACTTTCTGTTCAGATGGAGAAGAAAGCATGCCATTTTTTTTGGTGGGTCAGGCACTACGCTGAATTCATGCTCCAAAATATTCTCTCAGCATCTAATTTTCCAGTCCAGGTCCAGGCCCTTTATCTGTTGTCATTAGAATGACAAATAGAAGGCACTGTGCAATGGAAATGATACACTTCACAGTGAGCTAGAGCTTTAGCCCTGCATGGGGAAACAAGGGCCGGATTATGAGCATAAAGATTATGGAGGACCAGAAATTCACTGCAGCAACAGACATGAATTATTGACCAAAATTTTTTTAATCCTTTCTTTATATCCAAACAAATGTACACACACACACACACACACACACACATGCACACACACACACACGCACGCACGCAGGTACACACACCAACTTCCATTATGTCCCATGACATTAAATTCTGTACAATACATTATCATATATCAGATATAAAAATCATATTAAGAACTGTGACAATGGCTATACTGTACACACAAATACATATGCATAACAGGCGATTCTGTTTCTTTTATAGAGGATGTTTATGCTATATCTTGGTATAGTATGCACTGCAATCTGATCCAGCAGAAAGGTTCAGCGCTGAAAGAGTTAACATCACAGATTTGTCAAAGTGAGCTAAGTGATTGTCCGAGTTCCCTCAGAAAGGTTAATCAAATGTTACACTGGAATAATGCATCGCCACCTCTTCACATTCTCCCCCACACATCAGCCCCCATAACTCCTCACACACCAGCCTCATAACTCCCCACACATCAGCCTCCATAGCTCCCCACACATCAGCCTCATAACTCCCCACAAATCAGCCTCCATAACTCCCCACACATCAGCCTCATAACTCCCCACAAATCAGCCTCCATAACTCCCCACACACCAGCCTCCATAACTCCCCACACATCAGCCTCCATAACTCCCCACACATCAGCCTCCATAACTCCCCACACATCAGCCTCATAACTCCCCACACATCAGCCTCCATAACTCCCCACACATCAGCCTCCATAACTCCCCACACATCAGCCTCCATAACTCCCCACACATCAGCCTCATAACTCCCCACAAATCAGCCTCCATAACTCCCCACACACCAGCCTCCATAACTCCCCACACATCAGCCTCCATAACTCCCCACACATCAGCCTCCATAACTCCCACACATCAGCCTCATAACTCCCCACACATCAGCCTCCATAACTCCCACACATCAGCCTCCATAACTCCCCACACATCAGCCTCCATAACTCCCCACACATCAGCCTCCATAACTCCTCACACATCAGCCTCCATAACTCACCACACATCACCCCCCATAACTCCCCACACATCAGCCTCCATAACTCCCCACACATCACCCCCCATAACTCCCCACACATCAGCCTCCATAACTCCCCACACATCAGCCTCCATAACTCACCACACATCACCCCCCATAACTCCCCACACATCAACCTCCATAACTCCCCACACATCAGCCTCCATAACTCCCCACACATCAGCCTCCATAACTCCCCACACATCAGCCCCCATAACTCCCCACACATCAGCCTCCATAACTCCTCACACATCAGCCTCCATAACTCCCCACACATCAGCCTCCATAACTCCCCACACATCAGCCTCATAACTCCCCACACATCAGCCTCCATAACTCCTCACACATCAGCCTCCATAACTCCCCACACATCAGCCTCTATAACTCCCCACACATCAGCCCCCATAACTCCCCACACATCAGCCCCCATAACTCCCCACACACCAGCCTCCATACCTCTCCACACACCAGCCTCCATAACTCCGGGCTCGTGCACCTTTTTGGGTTTCTAATGCTAGACAGCCTTCCACCTCCACCCTCACCAGCGGGAACTGGCTAGATGAGCAAAGCGTCTCATTTAACCAGCACATGAGCCGCCATTGGGAGAAGGAATAGCTCATCTACACTTTAATATTCAGTGGCAGCCCCTGTACGGTCTGCAGGGCGCGATAAACTCTTCCGGCGCTTCCAGGGATAAGGATGGTGAGGCCCCCGGGCAGGCCTGTTCCCGGCATTAATAAAACATTGCTTGGGTTCCCTAATCTTATTAAAAGCCTTTCAAATGGGATTTACAATTAAAGTTGTCCTATATACAGTACAGTGCTGCTTTGAAAGATTCTATTTACAGAAATAAGAAATGGAATCCCATTCCGCAGTTTAACAAAGAAGATTGTGGGGTGTTAAGAGACTGAAATGCACACTGAGCATATAATTGGAATGTAAATAAACCCTGTACTGCAATTTTCCTGTTTGTCCTACAGTACATATGACCAACACCACTTGTTGGACGGCTGGATGTTAAGCTCCAGGATGCTCGCTGTCTCCATAACCTGTCGGATGCTGCAGTGGGTTTGTCTGCAAAGTGCATTGATGAGATAACAGTGTCGGAGCCCAATTGAGTGTTTGTGATCGCAGACAGTTTCACACTTTTTTGATTAAATCATCAGCAAACTGACTCAAGGTCAGTCCTCAGTCACTCTCCCGCGTTACTGCAATGAAATCCCACAGCAAAAAGAGAACAATAATCATAGCGATCAAAGGTTAAATGCAAAGTATGATTTCCCTTAACTTTGTGCTGTCTGATGAACATGCACAGTCCAGTCTGCAATGCAGTGAGACATTTGCTGGAATGAAAGGTGATCAGGAACAAACTTTGTAATGTTTCAGCCTGTTTTCAGAACAAATATTAATGAATTTTCAAAAAAAACAAAAAACATTTTTTACATAATGCATTTGGATGCTAATCACAGACTTTTGGGTTTGATTTTTTTGTGTTTAATCATAAGTGAAGCAAAACATAATTTCAAGGAGTCAATGACTGCTACCCCAAATTGCACGTTCAGAGAAAAAGCAATGTAAGAAAATACAATTACCAACAGAACGTTACAAAAATTTAGCGTGGCCAGCAAGGGATTTGAATCAGACTGCATGGACATGCAAAAATAGTCTTAGAGGGATTTAAAATGTAAAATCAGCCAAACAGTTTCCCCAGAAAGGGATAACTTAAAATACCCTTGGGTGAAAAACAACTCCTTAGAGGATTATGTTTTAAAAGTAATAAAATAAACAAATCCAAAAAAGCACTTCAATTGAAGAACATGATGGAAAGCACCATAATACCCCCATGAGATGCACCTTTACCATTCAACCTTCACCCATTACCATCCAGCCATCACCACTCAGCCATTTACCAATCGCCCTTTACAATTCAGCCATTACCATCCAGCCATTTACCATTCGCCCTTTACAATTCAGCCATTACCATCCAGCCATTTACCATTTGCCCTTTACAATTCAGCCATTACCATTCACCCTTTACAGTTCAGCCATTACCATTCACCCTTTATAATTCAGCCATTACTATTCACCCTTTACAATTCAGCCATTACCATTCAGCCTTCACTCTTTACAATTTGGCTATTACCATTCTGCCTTTACCATTCATCCATTAGCATTCAGCCTTTACCATTCACCCTTTACAATTCAGCCATTACCATTCAGCCTTTACCATTCACCCTTTACTACAATTAAGCCATTTACCATTAACCCTTTACAATCCAGCCTTTACCATTCATCCTTTACAATTCAGCCATTACGATTCAGCCTTTACCATTCACCCTTTACAATTTAGCCATTATCATTCACCCTTTACCATTCAGTCATTACCATTCAGCCTTTACCATTCACCCTTTACAATTTAGCCATTACCATTCACCCTTTACAATTCAGCCATTGCAATTCACCGGTTACCATTCACCTGCACAGTGTTTTTACACATTAACATTACAGGAAAGACTGGAGCTGATGAATTCAGCCACATTTTTTAAAATCCTTTGATGTTTTCCAGTAATCACCAGAAAAACATGCAATACTGTAATTACAAAATAAATAATTCCATTAAGCCCCTAGGCTTATGAAGAGGGCATTTAAGAGAGAGAAAATCAGCTTGGATGGGTGTTCTAGAAACTACCACAGTGATTCTACAGCAGTATCATTTAAAACGAGGATCACTCTTACCTTCCTGGTTCTGATTACACTGGATGAATGACTCACACTCCGTGTGTCCAATCTATGTGATTCACCTTTATTTTGCCAAGGCAGGTCACCTGAAAACTCAATGTTTTTGCTGTGGTGAGCTGGGGAGTGAAAGCGTGTTGGAATTTGGACTTGGAAGCAGAGGTTAATACCTCTCTACTTTTTTGATAAGTGACATGAGATGTTTACTGACCCATGAGTCTGAACAGCTCAGTGCCCCGCTGCCACTCTGGGGTATCTGATCTGCATTTGAGTCACAGTGGGGGGTGGCTGGGTGCCCATACTGACCAACACCTTGTCTAGGGGCATCACAGTTACCCAAGGAGCCAGACATAGACTTAGACATAAAGAGAGAATAGATTTGAGAGAGAGAAAGCGAGAGCAAGCAAAAGAGAGAGAGAGAGAGCAGAAGAGAAAGAGAGAGAAAGCAAGACAGACAGAGAGAGAGAGAGAGAGATGTTATAAGTTCTTCAACATTCAATATTCAATCCATAATGAACAGAGGTGATTAAGTGCAGTACAGAAAGCCCTGTTCCAGCAGTGAGCCGGCATGGAGGAGAGCTGTATCTGATAAAATAGACCAGCGGCACAATCACAATTAATAAGGTCCTGATGATTCCCATGATTACATCAGCTATTTTCCGCTGCAATTTGATCTTGCATGCTTAGTATGAAATATTAAATGCACATAATAATGTTCCGACATGCTGGCTGCAATGTGCGTGAGTGCAAACTAATCAACAGGACAGGAATGGGATTATTCGAGGTTACTCACATTTTCTCCACAAACACCATAGAATATTTATGTCATGGATTAAGATAATAGATGCTTTGTTCTGAAGCTCACTCCACATTCCCGCAGTAAGAAGTCTGTGCTTCCAGAGAGAGTGGAAAACTTCTGTCTCACTATGAAAAGCTTTCATGCCCATTTATGTAAGATGACTTCACCCTCCCATGTGTAGATTCACAGAGAGCAGAACAGTGCTCAGCCTGTACACATTTGCTAGTGTAAATGGACACATTAGCACAAGGCAAAGAGTATAGTGTGAATAGCGCGCATCAGCAATTTAAATGAAGTTGGCATTATCACCCGCAGACTTACTGTAGACTAACTGATTCCACTTATTCTGATTTGTGATATGGTGGCACGGTGGTGCAGTGAGTAGCACTGTCGCCTCACAGCAAGAAGGTCGTGGGTTCGAATCCGGCCTGAGCCTTTCTGTGTGGAGTTTGCATGTTCTCCCCGGGTACTCCGGTTTCCTCCCACAGTCCAAAGACATGCAGTTAATCTAAATTGCCCATAGGTATGAGTGTGGGAGTGAATGGTGTGTGCCCTGCAATATATTGGCAGCCTGTCCAAGGTGTATTCCTGCCTCTCGCGCAATGCACACTGGGATCGGCTCCAGCACCGCCCGTGACCCTGCCCATGATAACATAACATAATATAATGACGAGAACAGGCCATTCAGCCCAATAATGCTCATCATCTTCCTGACTAAATTACCTGCTAAATAAGCGGGTATAACTAATGGATGGATGGACGGACGGTGATAAAGCCAGTCCCCAACTGAACCCTTTAATGCTGACATGCTAAAAGAAGAAAAAAGCCCTTAAATAAATGTAACCACAATCTTCAAATGAAAACTACAGTAGTTGATTTCAGGGATCATTTACACCTTAAACATAAACACATAAGTATATTTGCATATATATTTCTTTATGGGAAACTTATTACAGCCTTTTCAGACAGTGCAGTGTTACACGTGACCAATCAGGACAGGTGTCTGCTTTTTGCCGAGCCCTGTCTCAGGTGATTTCTGCCAGGCCAATGAGACTGATCATTTGGAAGATCACCAGAGCAGGATACGCAGGCCCTAAAATGGTCTCCAGTGCATCATGCGGCTTATCCCATTAAGGACTCCACTGGGTCATTTTGGGGGGGGCAGATGGCTGCTGATATGTCTGGCTGGCAGGAGCAAGATTAGGAGGAGGGCTGGGGCTACCTGACGAGTACAGGGTTCTGTTCTGCCCATTTCTCCGGAACCTTCTACGCAGGCAGAGACAGGGACACCAAAGAATCGAGAGGCATTGTGGGTATTCTACCTTTTTTCCTGTTAAACGCTCGATTCATGGTGGAAAACGTCTGATCTCCGCCACTGGGGAACCTGCGGCAGTTCTACCTGAGGAAGAGAAAGAGCACATTATGAGCAATGGAAAAAAGGACATTTTACACAAACAAGCAAACAAACAACAAACAAACAAGAAAACAAACAACAAACAAACATTTTTCACTCAACACCTGAGTTACTTTTGCTTCACACAAAAAAGCCAGTGTTCATTCCCAGTATTTGACCACCAGAAGTTCTCAGGCTACGCCCACAGATTCGGTGTCAATCAAGCACATTTATGATGTCACTGATGCTAAGTAAAACGCTACGTGAAATTTGTAATGTCTAATATCAAATACATGATTCCCCCACAATTCTGGAAAAAAGTTCTGAAAAATAAACAACACATACTTAGTGTTAAGGTAAAATGAATTCCCTTGTTTTGAGGTGTATGAAAAAGAAAAGCCAGCAGACTCTGACTCTCTGTGATTAGGACTGCTGCTGGTGAGCACTAAAGCATGAATGAATGAATGAATGAATGAATAAGTTCACATTTCTGGAAAACCATATAATTAAATAGTGCTAAAATTAAAATTGTGGTTGGCTAAAAATACAGATAATGCATTTCTTTTTAAAACCAGCCACTGATAACCTCATTTCAGACAAGGTTTTGGCATTATGCTACTATAATCATGCTATGTTAAGTTGCTACTGTTATTATGTTTTTAGCACTCCAGATCTTTAGATCAATTCTCAAGGACAATTTAGCCTCATGAAAGATAATAAGTTTTTTTGATGCTGCTTGTAATAGGCATATCATTCTGTGGTATTACTTTAGTTAAACTCTCCTCAAAAAAACTTTTGTTACGAACTGTTTTGAACTTTGATATATATATATATATATATATATATATATATATATATATATAAAACACACACACAGAGTAGTTCATATCATTGATAAGCTAGCACACAAAATAAGAACTTAATTTTTCTCTTTTTCACAGCCACAAAAAATAAGAACTTAATTTTTCTCTTTTTCACAGCCATTAATTCAGTGTTTTTTTTCTTTAACAGTGTGCAACCAATTAAGCAGGCTTGCTTTATCAGCTTGTTATACCTGTGAGATATAAATTACACATCAAAGCAAACCACATCTGTAACACAATTACAGGCATGAATATTTCATATTGATAACATGATATTGTGCCTGTATTAAATTAATGTGCCACTACCATGTAGAATGTTAGGTAACTCACAGTATACAAAGTTTTGATGCTTTAGTATGTCGCTCTGGCCTTCAGTAAGAACTGATCTCCCGCATGGAGCCCACGTGGGTTACGGCTGAGAGCCAGTCTAATTAAAATGCTTTATCATTTCCATTAGAGTCAGAGCACCAGAGGGCTGGCCTACGTGGTATCCAGGGAGTCAAAAACACTTTTTTTATTTGATGCGCGTAACCTCGAGGAAAAAAAGAAAGAGAAGAAAACATAATCTCAGGCGAATACCCAGGTGAAAGCCAAAAGAAAAGAAAAAGAAACCTTTCATCACCTGCATGGTGGTATTCAAAACGCAAAGCCTTTTAAAAAGCCATTCAGAGTCGCTTCTATAGAGAACAATTCAATGTTTGGTGAGATAAATCAGCCACAGAACTGCTCAGAACAGATAAAGCTGGGGCTGACTGGATTGGTGAGAAGCTGCAGGTCTTAAGGCATATGTGCTTGTGAGGTTTAGGATGACAGAGAGGTGATATATAACCTGTAAGGAACCTGTACCCAAGACACCAAGTCACAGGAGTCTAATTAAAAGAAGTTTGGAAAGTGTAAAAATCCCTTTCCCTCTCTTTAAGAGCAGCTGCAAGCTTCCAGAGCTCTCCCGGATTTGGGTAGGAATGATAAACCAGGACAACCCACCAGTATCTTGCAAACAGGCACTCCAGAAGGCAGGCAGGCAGTGCACATGAGGATCAGCATTAAGAAAGGGCAGAGGGAGCAGTGGTCTGGCAGGCAGTGCACATGAGGATCAGCATTAAGAAAGGGCAGAGGGAGCAGTGGTCTGGCAGGCAGTGCACATGAGGATCAGCATTAAGAAAGGGCAAAGGGAGCAGTGGTCTAGCAGGCGGTCCATATGAGGATCAGCATTAAGAGAGGGCAGAGGGAGAAGCGGTCTGGCAGGCAGTCTAAATGAGAATCAGCATTAAGAGAGGGCAGAGGGAGAAGCGGTCTGGCAGGCAGTGCGCATGAGGATCAGCATTAACCCCTTAGCGCACATGCCAAATATGGTCAATCCTTGCCCATTTAGGGGGTACCCTATTTAAAGCTTTATAACTCCAGACGTGAACACCACAGAGACTTGAAAATGGCTTAAATGAAGCAAGACATTTGTACCATTTACAATACTACTTTATATTCATAATTTTGGAAGAAATAAAGTGCCACAAATGCAATTGTCTAGGCAAAAAATCTAAAATGAATTTGTTCTTTTTTAGTTTGCAATTAAATACTGGGAGATATATGCAGCAGGTTAAAGTATACATGTCCTGGATCAAAAACCTCTTGACCACAAGTTCATAAAATCTAAGGGTAGATATGTAGAAGTTAGAACTACTAAAGAGCAATAAAGCAAAAACTAAGCAGTGTACCCAGCATCTCCAAATCTACCCAAAATTTCTAAATTATGCATTGCTGTATATCACAACAAATTCATGCATTAAACTGCAAATCAACTGTATTTACTCAAGAAACTCACTGTTTCATCATTTTCAAGTGGTCATTACAAGCTTTTTTGTCAGTACAGTGGTCTAAAATAGCTATGGGTCCAGAAACATATCCAAAATTTCTCCAAAAAGGAATATAGGCTAATGCTTTTTGTCCATTGTAAAGCACATAAATGAGCCCCTTATGAAGGTTTAAAATGAAATATTGATATCAGATTTTAAAATAATGCAAAAATATTGTCACACAATGCTGTACAGTACCAAAATGTGTAATAATTAGGCTAACTCTTGTATTTCTATACTCTGTACTCTCGTATGTTTTCTTGTATGGGGATGAGACGATATGAAAACAATTTTCAACCGTCCACCACGTTTTGGCAATGTTACAACACTCTTGTCATCACTGTTGCATGCATCACAAAAACTATTACACTACTAATTAAGGCTTACATTACAGTGTGAAATATCCACATTATATAACACCACTAGCCTTTTTAAAGACACTCAATTTAAAAAATGATGTATATAACCAAAATATTTTGAGCAGTAATACTTACATAGCAATGATGAAATTGTATCTGTGTTCAGTAGATAGAGACAGAGACAGTAAATCAATGATACAATTCTATTCGCTGTTTTAGCTCCAGAAAACGGAGTCAGATAGATCTGTCAGCAAACATATGGCTTAGCTATGCCCAAAAGTCCTCAAAATAATAGTATTTTCCAAGAAATTACAAAAAATCGTTGACACCGTTTCGTTAGGTGCAGCGTCTTTTACTGCTGCCACAGAGTGAATGCGTAAGTGAATGCGATGATAAGAAAAATTTTGGTTACGCTGACCTATAAAACGCTATTCCAAAAGCAAAATTAGACATGTTAAACATCATTAGAAAGCTTATACTCTCACCGACTAAATAAATGAATTGTCAATCAAGCCAGACTGTACTAAAAAAGGCGACAACGCCGTAAACAACAGGTGTGGTATTACGCACAGCTATTTTGGAAGGTACCCAGGCATCATAAATGAGCGTATATTTCACAAACGGATTGTCCAAGACAATATATGTATATTTGTTCAATATTTAGTCCCAGATATTGACTGTAAAATGACATGGTATCATTTTTTAAAACTTTGTCTCGTATATTTCATTATTCAGTGAGCAGCGTTTTCATTGCTGTATTGGCATATTTTAGGGCTATTGTCGGGTTTATCTTGTTGCTATGATGGAGTAAGATTTTTGAGTGGTCAAAGAATATTTTTATGAATGCCCAGATAGACAATATTGTTCATTATGTCATGGGTGGGGGGTGTAGTTGCAGGGAGGGGGTGCTTGTTAAATGAACGACCAGAGCGACAAATCCTGAACCCCCCCCCCCCCCCCGGGCCCCCCTCCACCACAGGCCCCTCCCCCCACGGTGGCTTTATTTTCACAGTCAGATCGACAATTTGCCCAAACACACCTTCGAGAAAAATTATGGCCAACAATGTCAAACATATATTGCTGGATTTTTAAGAAAAGCAAAGTTTTTTTTCTCTCCAAATTTACTTCTGCTCGTGCGTCTTCCACTTCAGAAAATTGGCTTTTTTTGAAAACCAGGGATTTCTCAGCAGAGCAATATTCAGAGAGACAGAGCACTAAAAAGTGAGATGGACTCCATTTCCTCTCCTCACTTGCAACATCTATTTCCTGGAGGCCAGTTTATGGTTTATAGACCTTTATTTCTTTATCCATTTTACTTAAGCAGCACCTGATTTATGGCAATATTGATTAGAACTAAGAGAACTCAGTGTATGGCTGAGTCTCATCAGCTTTGCACTAAATATCTACAGGCTTATGGTCCACTCCGTACTGCTGCTTGGAGGCAGCACTCGTATTTGCACTTGGTTTTCTTTGCCAGAATGTCCTTTAAAACATGCTCCGGAGAAAAATATCTGCTTCTCAAAGACTGAATGTTAATCTTAAACGTAATTTGTTTATCAAATCAAACTCTGCCCCCCATGAGCCAATGTTTTCATTGTTTATTCTTCCTCTTCTTCTTCTTATTTATTATTATTATTATTATTATTATTATTATTATTATTATTATTATTATTAATAATAATAATAATAATAATAATAAAATGCACTATGTTCCAGTAGAGTTTACGGAGCTGGTGGTATTACTGGGCTTGATAAATTAATGCCGGACAGGAAAAATGAATAGTCATTTGTCTGGCTTTTCCCAAAGAGCCCATTAGAGAAATCACACAATAGAAATGTGAAGGCTTATGGGTAAAGTAATTTCAACTTTTCTGAGTGGGCATTGATCAAGTGAATAGGCCTGCGCTGTGATTGGGTGTCCCAGATCAACACATCTTTTACTGAGTGAAGTGAATCTCGCCTCAACTTTGGTTTCAATAATGTAAAAGAAGACAAGGTGTTTTTATACATGTCTAGTGTGGTTAGTTCCAAAGAAAAAGTGCTACTGTAGGTGTCGCAATTATGATTCGTAAACTTATCTGCTCAAATGCTGCCCTTGAGAATGAATGTCACAGTAATCCTTAATTTCTGGTGTCCTTTTGTGTAGGCATAGCGTTCGTTATAATAGGTGCCCCACCCATTACTGCAGTATGAGCATGGCTTCTCTGAGCATGTAAACAAAGGAAAAAACTGTGTCCTCTATTTGCTTTCAAGGTAAAACAGATTAGACAGATCACCAAGTCTACCTGCGGTGATTCATGTCAGATTATTATATATTTCAGGCCATTACATATTTCTCTCTGCTCAGAAATGCCCCTGTAAACTCAGGCGACAGTGTATATTGGGGGGGAAAATAGCACAGAATCAACAGCTAAAATAACTTAAATGCTTATTTTGGCGTTAAACACCCATACGGGTCTCTGGAAATACAAAACCCCGCGAAAATGTGGGAACGCCATGGTTTGAGGGGTGCTTTTCCATGAGGGCTTGGTTCAAGTGAGCAGGAGAGACTCTCTACACTGCAGGCAGGATTGAAAGCCCTGTTTCACAGCCAGTTCTCTGGCTGGGCTGTGGACATGATGGGGAGGAACCACATGCGGTTACTTAAAAAAACAGAATGCAGGTAATAAGTTCCACTCAGACTCTCCAAGCCTCGCAAATATAACTGCTCAGCATTTCGTCTGTTTATTCTCTCAGCAGGGGTTTATTATAAGTCAAAGTCTACTATCAAGAACAAAGTGTGTGTGTGTGTGTGTGTGTGTGTGTGTGTGTGTGTGTGTGTGAGTGTGTGTGTGCGTGTGTGTGTGTGAGTGCGTATGTGCATGTGCATGTGTGTGTGTTTGAGTGAGTGAGTGCGTATGTGCGTGTATGTGTGCGTGTGTGCGTAGTCTCCAAGTATTTGGACAGTGACACCAATTTTGTTGTTTTGGCTCCGCACATTGAATTTGAAATAAAACAGTGAATATAAGGTTACAATGGCGACGGTCAGCTTTATTTTGAGAGTATTTACAGCCATACCTGGTGAACTGTGTAGAAATTGTAGCCCTTTTTATACATAGTCCCCCTATTCTGGGGGATGATGTATATATTGGACAATTGGCTGCTCAGCTGTTTCTTGGCCAGCTGTGTGCTGTTGCATCATTAATTTATGTGCAAGAACACTAACAAAAAGTAATGAGTTGATTCTAGGTGTGAAATATGCATTCGTAGCTGTTGTCTCTCAACATGAGGACCAAAGAAGTGTCAATGCCAGTAAAGCAGGCCATCGTGGTCTGGAAGAATGAATAGAACAGAGACAAAACATTGCATGAGTCAAAATCAATTAATCAAATTTAATTGATGATTTGATTCAGCTGATTGGACACAACCAGGCTTGATTGCAGCCAGCCCTGTTGAATCTAAACCTCACTCCTATTGAACCTTACCATCAGTATTCACCACAAAGTTTCTGCAAGCACATTATGCCACAATCAAAGAAAATTACAGAAGAGATGAGAAAAAAAAGTTGTTGAAATATATAATTCTGTAAAGAGTTACAAAGCCATTTCTAATGCTTTGGGACTCTACCTAACTACAATGACAGCCATTATTTCCAAATGGAGAACCCTAGGAACAGTGGTGAATCTTTCCAAGAGTGGGCAGCCTGCCAAAATTTCTCCAAGGGCACAGCAACAACTCATCCAGGAAGTCACAAAAGATCCCGTAAGAACATCCAAAAACCGCAGGCCTCTAGCCTTAGCTAAGCTGAGTGTTCATGACTCCACAAGAAGAAAGACATTGTTACCCAAGAGAAACATCAGCGCCCATCTCACATTTAAAAAAAAAGCACCTGGATGATCCCCAAGCCTTTTGGGATTATGTTCTATGGACAGATTAATCAAAGGTTGAACTTTTTGGATGACATGGGTCCCATTATGTCTGGCGTAAAGCCAATTTCACGGTAAGAACATCATACCAGCAGTCAAACATGATGGTGGTACTGTGAATGTGAGGGGATGCTTTGCTGCCTCAGGGCCTGGACAACTTGCCATTATTGAAGGAACCACAAATTCTGTACCAGAAAATTCTTAAGGAGAATGTCCAGACATTGGTCTGTGACCTCAAGCTGAAGCATAATTGAGCATGAAAGCAAGTCCACATCTGAATAGCTGAAAAGTGCCTAAATTAAAGTTTTGGAGTAGCCTAGTCAAAAGTCCTGAATTGAACCCAATAGAGATGCTGTGGCAGGACCTGAAACAAACAGTTCATGCAGGAAAACCTAAAAAATCAATTTGTCTCAGTTAAAATTGTAGTTCCGCAAAGAAGAGTGGGCTAAAATTCCTCCACAGCGATGTGACAGACTGATATCAAATTATAGAAAGTGTTTGGTTGCAGTTATTGCTATTATTACAGGTGGCGCAACCATTTATTAAGTTTAAGGAGGCAATTACAGTCTCACACTTTTTTTCACTGAATAAACAAAATAGTAATTTCAATGATAATTTGATAAATAATTAATGCCACCATCTGAATCTAATGATAAATTACATTTGATTAATTAGTTGGTTTAGTAACTAAGGAGGAGATAACTTTTTCACATGGATTATATGGATGTTTGATAACTTTCATGAAATAAATTAAATAATAATTTAAAAAATGTATATTGTGTTTATTCAGCTTCCCTTTGTGTAATATTACATTGCTAAAGATTTAAAACCATTCAGTGTGAGAACTATGCAATAAGAGAGGAAACAGGGAAGGGGCAAACACTTTTTCATGACATTGTATATCCTTAAGAAGCGGTGTAAGACATAGCAATGGTAGTGTTATAGTTTGGGCATGAATGGCTGCCACTGGAACTGGCTCACTGGTCTTCGCTGATGATGTGACTGCTGACGGCAGCAGCAGGCCGAATTCTAAAGTGTACAGAAACATCTTATTTGCTCAGATCCAACCAAACGAGTCAAACCTCACTGGACAGTGCTTCACCTGGAGCAGGACAATGACTATAAACACACTGCTAAAGTAACCAAGGAGATTTTCAGGACCAAAAAACTGGAATGTTCTTGACTGAACAAGTCAATCACCAGATCTGAATGTAACTGATCATGCGGTTCACCTGTTGAAGACAAGGCTGAAGGCAAAAATCCTCCGAAACAAACAGAAACTCTTATGGCTGCTGTACAGGCCAGACAGAACATCACCCGGGAAGTCCCCCAAATGGGGGAGGGGGGGGGAGGAGGGGCAGTCTGTACTTCAACCACATATTCATTGTTTCATTTCAAATCCAAAGTGCTGGAGCACAGACTCAAAAGAACAAAAATGGTGTCACTATCCAAATACTTACACACTACACTGTATATATATGTAGTATATATACATACACACACACACACACACACAAAATGCTGTTGAGATATTTAGTTTCTGCTACTGAAAGCCTGAATATACAGAGTAGAAAAAGCAAGAATGTGCATGAGTGTTCTCAGAAAGATTCCTTTAGCTCCCAAACCCAGACAGTGCAGCCATTAAAATAAAAAAATAAAAAAAGACTATAAAAATGAGGTAGTTCTATTTATAGAAGATTGTACTGTCGCCAAGAGTAATGCAAAGTTAAACGAGCAGGGACAGGGGAAACGCTAAATAGCTGCATGCATGGACGCCCACCTTATTCCTGCATAATCTCTCAGACAGTGGACCAAACCTTACAATCTCAAAAGAACCACCGGCAAAGCTCAGTGATCAATTTCTGTGACAACTTCACAAAAGGATGACATTTAAAGAGGCCTAATATATGTACACTGGGCTGGTTCTGTCTAAGGAATTCATTACTGTCCTTGATATGCTAAGCTTATCTGAGCTCTATATGACTTAAAGACAGTGAAACAGTCCAAGTTCCATATAGGGTATATGAAACTGGCATCATTGTGGCTCTGTATAACAGTTTCTCGCTGATATTTTGGCAGTTTATTTATGAAATAGCTTATTGCCCACTCTCAAAACATTTCGTCCACACCCGTACCTGTCAGCAAAAACTCACAGATACCAACATCCTCCTTCACTACTACTCTGCTTATCTTTCAGTTTAATTCAGCTCAACACAGGCGAGACAGGCTGTGCTTTGCTTTCAGTTTAATTCTGCTCAACACAGGTGAGACAGGCTCTACTGTCCTTTCATTTTAATTTAGCTCAACACAGGCGAGACAGGCTCTACTGTCCTTTCAGTTTAATTCAGCTCAACACAGGCGAGACAGGCTCTACTGTCCTTTCATTTTAATTCAGCTCAACACAGGCGAGACAGGCTCAACTGTCCTTTCAGTTTAATTCAGCTCAACACAGGCGAGACAGGCTGTGCTTCCCTTTCAGTTTAATTCAGCTCAACACAGGCAAGACAGGCTGTGCTTCCCTTTCAGTTTAATTCAGCTCAACACAGGCGAGACAGGCTGTGCTTCCCTTTCAGTTTAATTCTGCTCAACACAGGTGAGACAGGCTGTGCTTTCCATTCAATTTAATTCAGCTCAACACAGGCGAGACAGGCTCTACTGTCCTTTCAATTTAATTCAGCTCAACACAGACGAGACAGGCTCTACTGTCCTTTCAGTTTAATTCAGCTCAACACAGGTGAGACAGGCTCTGCTTTACTTTCAGTTGAATTCAGCTCAAAACAGGCGAGACAGGCTCTACTGTCCTTTCAATTTAATTCAGCTCAACACAGGTGAGACAGGCTCTACTGTCCTTTCAGTTTAATTCAGCTCAACACAGGTGAGACAGGCTGTGCTTTCCTTTCAGTTTAATTCAGCTCAACACAGGCGAGACAGGCTGTCCTTCCCTTTCAGTTTAATTCAGCTCAACACAGGCGAGACAGGCTCTACTGTCCTTTCAGTTTAATTCAGCTCAACACAGGCGAGACAGGCTGTGCTTTACTTTCAGTTTAATTCAGCTCAACACAGGTGAGACAGGCTGTGCTTTCCTTTCAGTTTAATTCAGCTCAACACAGGCGAGACAGACTGTGAACACAGGCACAGATTCACACTAGGAACACACTTTTAAAATAAATATTTAATGAATAATAATAATGATAATTATATAATAATACAAATAATAATAATAATAATAATAATAATAATAATGTGTTATTGCACTTGACTGGTAAACCAATTAGATTTCTTGCAAACATTGGACTAAACTGTGAAAACGGTGTGCGAGTACAGCTTTTTCAAATACGATGAGCATGTACATATCACACGGGAGTTAGGGGTCAAAGGTCACTGAGGATTTTGCTAAAAACCCAAAGGCATCTTTAGTCAAAGGTTCCTGAAAAGCCTTCCCAGTAAGGTATGGTCCTCAGCACACAGAGCAATGTGCTCAGAAACGTTATTCCTGTTGCACAAAGATGGCCTCAGAGATGCCACATACGCATGCATATACGCAGCCAGGATGCCAAACTGAGCCAAAATGGCCAAAGTTCAGATACAGAGAGAGCTGCAGAAACACAAAAGTGTGTTTCGTATTTATTGATTGCTTTACAGCATTTCTTATTTCCTGCAGGGCATCCTTTGTTTCCAAAGGGAAATCAGGACACATCTGCTTTAGGCTGGATGAGGGCTGGTCTATGCTGTGTTTTATGACTGCATTGAGGGCCAGGACACAGTGTGGATACCAATGGCCCCAATAATCTCAGGTTTAAAAGCACAGCTTTCTCCCACACGTTATACTTGCTTGTGTTTTTCCCCAAAGACAGTGTATTACATTTAATATATCACTCGAAAAGCAAAAGCATATTTTGTGCATAACGTTGCAAAATGGCGAAATTCAGCTATACAGCACTCCTACGTGAATTGCTTTAAATCTCCTATTAGCCAATATATTTACTTATCCCATAATTAATTAATTAATTAATTAATTAATTTAATTGTTGTGGGAAAACTACCATTATAATAATTTCATTTGTTTAAGCGTTATTCCACATTTACATCCATGGAAATATCTCATTAGTCGTTCTACTAAGTATAGCCTACACTGTTACATGTAGATTTAGTCTCTCTACTAAGTATAAACTGTTATATGTAGATTTAGAGGCTTAACCTTGTCAAATCATCACCCTTTAAAGTGCATTCAGATTGGCTGAACCCCAGAAATCCTGAGGCATAAATGCATTAACATTTTCATGAAATATATAATTTCCTACCAATATCAACCAAGCAGAGAAAATATTTCAAATTGATAACAGATATTGAGCATATTTAAAGCTGGAACCACACTACAGTGTATTATTTTTGTAAACCACAGTGTCACTTTGAAATAAACATACAGTCCTGCATGTAGGGAAGGGCCTTGTTGGAGTGTGATGGCTGACTCTCCGCTGCAGAGTTGTCTGGCTGGATGGATACTGTCCCCTCCTAGAGAGGCCCAGCAGCATCATCCCAAAAACCCTACCCCCTCCATCACCCCAAGCACTTACTGATCCCAAAAACCCTGCCCCCTCCATCACCTCCAGCATTTACTGACCCCAAATCCCCTGCCCCCTCCATCACCCCCAGCACTTACTGACCCCAAAAACCCTGCCCCCTCCATCACCTCCACCATTTACTGACCCCAAAAACCCTGCCCCCTCCATCACCTCCAGCAGTTACTGACCCCAAAACCCTGCCCCCTCCATCACCTCCAGCATTTACTGACCCCGAACACCCTGCCCCCTCCATCACCTCTAGCACTTACTGACCCCAATACCCCTGCCCCCTCCATCACCCCCAGCACTTACTGACCCCAAAAACTCTGCCCCCTCCATCACCTCCAGCATTTACTGACCCCAAAAACCCTGCCCGCCATCCCCTCCAGCACTTACTGACCCCAAACACCCTGCCCCTCCATCACCCCCAGCACTTACTCACCCCAAAAAACCTGCCCCCTCCATCACCCCAGCATTTACTGACTCCAAAGCTCTGCCCCTCCATCACCTCCAGCATTTACTCACCCCAAAAACCTGCCCCCTCCATCACCTCCAGCATTTACTCACCCCAAAAACCCTGCCCCCTCCATCACCTCCAGCATTTACTCACCCCAAAACCCTGCCCCTCCATCACCTCCAGCACTTACTGATCCCAAAAACCTCGCCCCTCCATCACCCCCAGCACTTACTGACCCCAAATCCCCTGCCCTCCATCACCTCCAGCATTTACTGACCCCAAAAACCCTGCCCCCTCCATCACCCCCAGCACTTACTGACCCCAAATCCCCTGCCCTCCATCCCCTCCAGCACTTACTCACCCCAAAAACCCTGCCCCTCCATCACCTGCAGCATTTACTCACCCCAAAAACCCTGCCCCCTCCATCACCTGCAGCATTTACTCACCCCAAATCCCTGCCCTCCATCCCTCCAGCACTTACTCACCCCAAAAACCCTGCCCCCTCCATCACCTGCAGCATTTACTCACCCCAAAAACCCTGCCCCCTCCATCACCTGCAGCATTTACTCACTCCAAAAACCCTGCCCCCTCCATCACCTCCAGCACTTACTCACCCCAAAAACCCTGCCCCCTCCATCACCTGCAGCATTTACTCACCCCAAAAACCCTGCCCCTCCATCACCTGCAGCATTTACTCACCCCAAAAACCCTGCCCCTCCATCACCTGCAGCATTTACTCACCCCAAAAACCCTGCCCCCTCCATCACCTCCAGCACTTACTCACCCCAAAAACCCTTCCCCCTCTATCACTCCCAGCACTTACTGACCCCAAAAACCCTGCCCCCGCCAACCCCACCAGCACTTACTGACCCCAAAAACCCTGCCCCCACCATCACCTCCAGCACTTACTGAAGTCCCGCAAACAAACCCGGCTTTGTGATTTACTGCCATCCAGAGGGACCCAGAGACTAAACGGCAACAGTTACTGACCCATAGACAGGTTTAAAATCTAGCAGAACTGCAGCTAGCTGGTGAGCTATAGTGGAAGGAAACAAATGTTCCCCATGGGATCACACAAAACAGAGAGCTCCACAGCTCATTCGCTCCAGAAAAAGCATTTAAGGACAAGCTAACGCCCAGGCAATGCACACATAAACATCAGGGTCGCGCTGCAAACAAACAATTCAGTGTCACTCTGTCAGTGTAAATGGCCTGGAACAGTAAAATTACAATCAAGTACCAACTTACTGATAATATATATTTTTTTCAAATTTTAAACAAGAATAATGACCTTACTAAAATAAATTATAAAAGTATTCTAAAAGTAAAGCGTTCTGAGGAAGGTGTGAGTAATGTTCATCGGCTGGTCTTCGGTTAGTTATTATTTTTTTCTTTGTCATTTTTTTGCCCATTTTTGTTAGTGTTAAAACTAGTGGGTCACTAATCATTGAGCATATAAAACGCAAACTTTGGTCATGGATTCAGAAGATACTTTAGTCAAAAGCAGTGTCACTATTCATTTGTACTCAGTTAAAGTTTAAATTATAAAATGAGAGCTTAGGAGAAGATAACTCAGCATGACCTACTTTGACAGTAAAAGCAGTCCTCCTCGAAATCCAGAAATCCACAAATTTATTAACAGGGTCTCTTCCACCATGAAAGAAAGAAAAACAGCTCCAAGTTCCAAAAAACAGACAACAGTCTGTAGGTTAAAACAAAGGGAAAAAAATGTGATGCAACAAAAAAAAATAAAACTAGCATCCAAAAGTCACGTAATAAAAAGCCTTATTTGGCACCACTAACGTAAACCATCTGAGCCTACCACCATTTGACATTGTGCAAAAACACGTAGCGCGGTCCCAACATAATGCCACAGAAACACAATGACTCTTTGTGTTCACAGCTGCTTCCAACAATCCTGGAATTTTGCTTGCTAAGCTCAACAAGTTAGGAGACATCACAAAACAATCTGTTTATTAATTTACCCTGCAACATTCCTCACCGGGATCAGTAGCTAAGCTCCAGCATACTTTCCAAGCACATTCCGCTTTCTTACTTCCCCTCTTAACAGAGACAGAAGAATCAAAAACACTCCCGAAACAATCAGACAAAACAGTACCTACTAGCAAGAGAGATGGAACCAGAAAAGACTTCAAAATGGTCTCAAAGTTAAATGAAAATACAATATACCGCAGTGGAGCAGCGTACTTGCCTTGAAAGCCAGCGGAATGAAGAGGAAGTTGTAGCGGTACCTAATAGTTTGCAGCTGTGGGCCAGATGGTGCCAGTATTGTGCTAAAAGGCATGGTGGGTCTGCAAACTCAACAAAATTTCTGTTTAGTGACACCCAGCCTAGATTTTCAACTCCAAACTCCTACCCCAACTCATATTACTCTCTCAAAAGCAGTACTTTTCATTTAAAATAGCATTTAGGAAGGAACACAGCATAACACTTTGTGCCTCGTATTAATAACTGACCAACAATCCAAGATACCTAATATCATCACTTATTTATCTTTCAGGGGGCATCAGAAATGGCTTTCACAGAAATGATGAACTCTCATTGAGTTACTGTACAGGACACTGCAGGTTGCGAATTTGATTAAAACACATAAAACAACAAGCTAAAAAGCAAAGGGGAGTTATGAATTTGGAAAAGAGGGACAGAAAATCCTCTGAAAAACAGCATCTGCTGCATCTGCTAAAGCGCTCGCGTGCAGTGCAAGAAATGCAGATTCTGGCAGCTGAAGGGAGCCCTGCCTGGGTGAAACCAAACACTTCTGCGTCTCACCCAGCTCTGGAAAAGGAGGATGGACTCCTTTGTGCGCTTGTGGAAGGCGCACAGAGGACAGAAAAAACATATGTCCTTTATTTATAAACAAAATGAGGCGGGGGCCCCTTTCCACCCCCTCGCCGGACCCCGAATCATCCGGGACAGGGCGCTGCTGTGTTGGTGTTGGCGTCGCCTCCGAACGTCTGCTCGGGGGATCATTTCAGGAGAGGGAACGCGGGGAGCCGGGCTCTTAAATTTCACCCATTTTACCTTCCTCTCCGCTCTCTTCCAGCACTGTATGTGCACAGCTGTGGGAAGGGGCGAGGTGTTGTTTTAAGGTTAGCCAAGACATTCCACATTTCTCAAAGAACTGGTACTTCTCAAAATAAAAGTACTTCTGTAAGGGATCTGGGTAAATGAGAAACACATTATCAGAAGAAAAAAAGAACAAAAAAAACCCCTTATTTTCCTGGAATCATGAAGCTTATTTACTTTCAGGAAATCGGTTCATGTTTAGTCAGACATTCAATGATTCATCGAGAATACAGACATGCAATAAAAAAAGGGGGGGGGGGGGGTTCTGAAAAATACTGACTGCTCAGACTTTGTGTAGGGCAGTACATCAAGTACGCAAGATGTTGTGCAATCCAAACTATTTCCTGATAAGCGTTCAAATAAATGAGATTGGCCTCAATTACATTTTCAGATTGATAGAGTTGTCACACCTTTAATACAATTTTCATATTTTGGAAAATTGAATTTCTTTTAATTTATGAAATAGTGGCTTGATGTGAATTTTTTTTTCTTATTGCATATCTCTTAGCAACAGATTCTTTAACGTTCACACCCTGGTAATAGATTCCTGGAATTTTCTTTTTACCATGGAGTTGTGACCCCAACCAAGGAGATCTAACAGACCAGGAGACAGGGGAGCTACATGTTGTCCTGGATTAGCTCGGATTCTCAAATGGAGGGAAATCAGACATTTGCATTTACATGTAAACATTTGGCAGATGCACCGTTTCAGAGCAAACTACTAAAGTGCATACATAAAGGATTAGATCCATCAGTGTCACAGTTGAGGCCAAAAGTTTTCATACACCTAGGCTAAAGATATTCAAACTCAGTTTTTCACAAAACGTTTCATGTTACCATACATTTCTTTTACCAAGTCAATTAGGGCATCTACTTCGTTCACATCAGAGGTAATTTTAAAACAATCGATTAGAGACAGATTTATTTCAGCTTCAATTCACTATATCAGAATTCCAGTGGGTCAAAAGTTTACATACACCAAGTTGACTGGAAAATTCCAGAAATTGATGTAATGGCTTTTTAGAAGCTTCTGATTGGCCAATTGTCATAATTAGGAGTTAATTTGGGAGTTCATTGGCACACGTGGCTGGAGGATAAAGGGTGAGGCTTTTAATCCGAAGAACACCATCCCTACTGTGAAGCATGGGGGTGGCAGCATCATGTTGTGGGGGTGTTTTGCTGGAAAAGGGACTGGCATCATGAGGAAGGAGGATTATCTAAAACTACTGAAGCAACACCTCAAGACATCAGCTAGAAAGTTAAAACTTGGTTGCAATTGGGTCTTCCAGCAGGATAATGATCCTAAGCATACCTCTAAAGTTGTAACAAAATGGCTTAAAGACAACAAAGTGAAAGTGTTGGAGTGGCCATTACAAAGCCCTGACCTGAATCCCACTGAGAATTTGTGGACTGAACTGAAAAAGTGTGTCCGTGTAAGGAGGCCTACAAGCCTGACTGAGTTACACCAGTTCTGTCCGGAAGAATGGGCAAAAATTCTGGCAAAGTATTGTGAGAAGCTTGTGGAAGGCTACCCCAAGCGTTCGATTCAAGTTAAGCATATAAAAGGCAATGCCACCAAACAGTAACAAAGTGTATGTAAACTTTTGACCCACTGAAAATCTGATATAGTACATAAAAGCTGAAATAAAGCTGTCTCTTATCTATTCTTTTGAAATGACCTCTTATGGAAATAAAGTAGATATCCAAATTGACTTAACACAGAAAATGTATGGTAACATGAAATGTGTAGAGCTGTGAAAAATTGAGTTTGAATGTCTTTAGCCTATGAGTATGTAAACTTTTGGCCTCGACTGTAAGCCAACACCACAATGTTTAGTATCAGTATAATGTTCTGGAAACGACAGGGAGATTGATGTTGTTGCATTTTAAGTAGCATGTCGATCAGAGGGTACAGCGTTAAAAGTATCAAGGGTGGGACAGTACAGCTCTTATGAAGGCTTAGAGTGGCAAGCAGAAGACAAACTGACCTTCAAATGTCTCAGATAACCAGACACCTTCAGTGGTCATTTAACTGAAGGAAACATTGTATAATTTGTACAGAGCGTGAATGTGTTGCGTTTGCCTGAGTCTGAAACACCAGCTAATTCAAAAGGTCAGGCTCGGCGATAAAAAACACCAGTGCAGCACACACCAAGTTTTAGAGAGAAAACAGGAGTGTTTGTGGGCTATTAGAGAGAAGGAGCTCCAATCCGCTCTCATCTTTACAGCAAGAGCTCGTTCCACTCTCAATCTGTACAGCACAGAGTCTCTGTCTGTCCAGCACATAGCCCCTCCGTCTGTCCAGCACAGAGCCTCTCTGTCTGTCCAGCACAGAGTCTCTGTCTGTCCAGCACAGAGTCTCTCAGCCTGTCCAGCACAGAGTCTCTGTCTGTCCAGCACAGAGCCCCTCAGTCTGTCCAGCACAGAGTCTCTGTCTGTCCAGCACAGAGCTCCTCAGTCTGTCCAGCACAGAGTCTCTGTCTGTCCAGCACAGAGTCCCTCAGTCTGTCCAGCACAGAGTCTCTGTCTGTCCAGCACAGAGTCCCTCACTCTGTTCAGCACAGTGTCTCTCAGTCTGTCCAGCACAGAGGCTCTGTCTGTCCAGCACAGAGTCCCTCAGTCTGTCCAGCACAGAGTCTCTGTCTGTCCAACACAGAGCCCCTCAGTCTGTCCAGCACAGAGTCCCTCAGTCTGTCAAGAACAGAGCCCCTCAGTCTGTCCAGCACAGAGTCTCTGTCTGTCCAGCACAGAGTCCCTCAGTCTGTCCAGCACAGAGTCTCTGTCTGTCCAACACAGAGTCCCTCAGTCTGTCCAGAACAGAGCCCTTCAGTCTGTCCAGCACAGAGGCCCTCAGTCTGTCCAGCACAGTCTCTCAGCCTGTCCAGCACAGTCTCTCAAGCACAGAGCCCCTCAGTCTGTCCAGCACAGAGTCCTTCAGTCTGTCCAGGGAACCAGGCATAACTGACACCCTACTGACCGATACTGTTAAGGGTAGGCTGGAAATCTCCCATTATGTTCTTTATTGAATGCTTTAATGTTAAATTGAAACTTGGTATAAATGCCGTAAACCTCAGATATGTGCTTTCAGGTGGATATAATAGTTTTGTTATATTTAAAGTAACAATCTCCAAGATCTCCATTTCGTTGTCATTGGCGGCATCTATGGCCGCCAATGTTTTTGGACCTCACTTGTATTTGTAAGCAATGCCTTGTGCTTGCAACTTATGGTTTGTGTTTGTACATTGCGAGTTGAAACTGAAACACAAGTATTTTGTACTTGTAAGCAATGACTTGTGCTTGCAACTTACGGTTCGTGTTGAAAATGCCTTGAACGATTGGCTCTCCATACCGGAAGTGTAAAAGCAGTGCCAAAAGTCTGTCTGTAGCGAGCGCTGTGTGTTTCTTCTTGTAAACTGTGCGTTGCATGCAGAGGGAGTGTCGCACGTAAATACTGTTTTGCATTCGTACCTTTTCTGTTCATAAATGTTAATAAACCACTTCAGATCACAAAACACATGTAGATTTTAATTTACAGACGTGACCCTCCCCCCTCACGAAAATCTATGTCCACAAACAACGTTTTTTTTACAGGTTCAACTTGCAGAGTACAAACACAAACCATAAGTTGCAAGCACAAGTCATTGCTTTACAAGTACAAAATACTTTTGTTTCAGTTTCAACTCGCAATGCACAAACACAAACCATAAGTTGCAAGCACAAGTCATTGCTTACAAATGCAATATACTTTTGGCACTAATTTGAGCCCATATTTATTGTCGTACATTAGGCTAACTTAAGCCGTCTTTATACTGCTGATCCGGGTTAAAATGCTGTAGCAGACCTGGGGTAGAATTAGTGATGATCAATTTCCACAGACGTTCTTTATCCACCTTTTGCCCGGTATGAACATCTACACTGCAGAGAAGAATTTGTGGGATTCGCTGTGGCGCGTGCAATTATGTATCTCGTGCACAACAAACATTGTCTTTCTCCTGAATAATTGTTGTGATATTTTTGAAACAACTGCCTTGCAAAATGTTACCCCTGGTGTTTCTGGTTTTGCTAGCTAAACTGTTCGAGAATAAATTAGCAATCAGAACAAGAAGAATAAAACAAAAACAAAGGAGATTTCATCAAAAAGGGCAACGCCTGTTGCGTTAGCTCCGCCTACCCTCTCTGGCGGACCAACCACTGATGGGTGATGGAAAACGTGTTACTAACTGCGCTGCTTGTGATTTTTCCCAGGAATGTCGCCTCAGACACCCAGTTCATAATACTTGGTAATACTGCAAATGCAAGGGCTTTCATCAGTGGACCATAGGCTCAATCACCATTGTGTTACCTCATTCGGCGATAGATAGGGACTTAACAGACATTTATTTAAATGAAAATCTTTGAGATTATTACTTTAATAGTCCACATTTATCTCAGTCAAAAATTTAATTTAATAAGGTATCATATTAACAGTCCTGTTGCAAGACCCCAATAGAGTTATCAATAATAATAATAATAATAATAATAAGCTGTTGGAAATTTGGGCTAGTACAGGACAGTCTTCTCTCTAGATCAAGCAGGGGGAAAAAATCTCTGTTATAATGGGGACACTGTGCAGTAGGAGACATTGCCTTTCAGATGAGCTATTTAGCCAGGTTTCTGACTCAGTAGAGATCCCATGGTATTTATGCCAAAGCCTTTGTTTCTCTGGTGTCTTGGCCAAATTCCCAGCCCTATCCACTCAATGCGGCCATTTCATTATCTCCATCAATCAATTTAATTGAGTCAATAATTCCCTCATTCTCCAGCCCAGCTGATGCGTGGCAAACATTCTGGCACAAAATGGCTGCCGTGCACCACCCAGTTACGCATTGTTCACCATGACAGAGGTGGGTGCTCTTCTCAACAGCCTGCAATCAGACAGCTTAAACAGCCCATAATGTCACAGCAAATTAATTTTCAAGGGAAGGAGGGGAGTTTAGTGGTGGGCCATCACTTTGACTAAAATATCAAGGAAATCAAATAACCAAACTGAATTTTAACAAAGGGCAAGCCCACCTCAGCCCTTTAGGACTGGTTTCTGCAAAAAAGTAAAGCCTGCCAATAAAATGCATCTCCTGTGTGGATTTAATTGAATTTGTGGGTAAAAAGAGCAGCCCAAGACAGGAAAACACACAGAAACACAAACTCACAGAACAACATTACAGCAGAGCTTTCCCCAAACAGCGACAGCAACTATCACAAATTTACCAAACTTACGTCCCAGACATACTTTGCTGTAGGAAAGGTATGCGCCTTTGTCTTAAGATAATAAAACAGGCGTGTCAGTCAAAATTTGAACAAGACAAAGAAAGCAATGCATGTAACGTTTCAGAAGAACATTTCCTCTCAAATAGCAAAGCAAAATTCCATCCAGGTTTACATTAAAAGCAGGAGGATCCCTGTCTAATGCAAATGTCACCCTAAAGAGACCACTAAGAGAGACTCAGAGAGAGCCTGAGACTCAAGCAAAGTCAAGTCAGGGAGCTCCATTAGGTCATAAATAAATTAGTACAGCACAAATAAAGGGGGGGGGAGGGGGGGTTACCAAATATTATAAATGTGCAAATGCAAATGGCTGCTTGCCTGCAAAGTGCAGCACAGGGGTGAACAGGGTCCCCTGTCCGCAAAGGGCCCAAAGGTGATGGATAGAGCTTAAACAGCCTGAGCAGGATGAGCCAGCACAATGGCGAGAGAACACGAGCAAGAATAAGAGCAGAGTAACAGAGGGAAAGAGTACAGACCAGCCTGTGGGAGTGCAGAAGTAAAAGGAGAAAAGGGGCAGCAATGGCTCCAGGTATAAATCTCATTCACACACCTTAACGAGTCAAAGAGGATGCCTGGCAGTTTAAATGCTTTCAGGCAGATATATTATTGTGGATATTTTAACAGGATACAGTTGATATATTGCACCTGAATTACAACTGAGCCAGATACTTGATAAGGTGGGAGATTTTAGAGAAACTAAAATGATTCCGAAATGCACTTCAGTCCAAAGAGAGCCAAAATAATGATGACCAAGAATAATATCCAGCCAATATAATGAGACACTGCAAGTCATTATAGTTTACATAAGCCACCAACATACAGTATATCAGAAAAATAACAAAGAGAAAAGCCCAAACACTACAGAGTGATTAAACATGCAGCTTAGACGCCCTTTTGCTATCACACCTACGTTTGAACAGCTCCTGCTAATTGAGGCTGGCACATTCTAATCCATTAAAACAGAAAACCACTTAGTTTTGCCTACATAGCATCTAAACATTTCACACTCAAAACTGGGCTCACTCAGTTTACGCACTTGGTGGATCCCACACAGACTGAACTATTAAAATCCACTCTATCATGGACCCGGGCATGCACACGCACATGCATGAACACACCTCATGTAAAATCACAATGTTACGTTTCCACAGAATAATAACTGTAAACGCTGAGTACATCACAAAATTACTTCTCATCATCTAAGAAGCTGTTTCCACTGCGGTCCTTAAAATGCATTATGAAATGTACAGAATAAATGGATAAACACAATAACATTAGGAAAACCACAAATCCCAGTCAGCCAAGCAAAAAGTCAGTGCACATAACACATTTACAAGGCTCATGCCAAAAACATAGTGCTATGATATTCACTCAAAATAAAACTATCAATGCATAATTAAGGTTACAGAGTTTCTTATCAAACTTCCTTTCAGCATAGAGGCAAACTCTGTTACGCAACTTGCTTTCCTCCAGACGATATCCATTCATACTGCTGAATATTTACTGAAGCAATTCAAGCAGGTGCAAAAGGGTACATCAGCCAAAGGGTGCCCCACCTTGGAATTAAACAAGTTTGCCAATACTGTACAGCGGCGGCTAACCTCTTGGCTATCTAAAGCCATGAGATGCTTTGGGATGCTCCAGTAGCACAGAGCTTTCTATTTGAAATAGCAAACCGTATGTGTGCAGTGGCTCTGTTTAATGTGTGTCTGAGATGTGGGGGTGCAGTGGCTCTGTTTAATGTGTGTCTGAGATGTGGGGGTGCAGTGGCTCTGTTTAATGTGTGTCTGAGATGTGGGGGTACAGTGGCTCTGTTTAATGTGTGTCTGAGGTGTAAGGATACAGTGGCTCTGTTTAATGTGTGTCTGAGATGCGGGGGTGCAGTGGCTCTGTTTAATGTGTGTCTGAGATGTGGGGGTGCAGTGGCTCTGTTTAATGTGTGTCTGAGGTGTAGGGGTGCAGTGGCTCTGTTTAATGTGTCTGAGATGTGGGGGTGCAGTGGCTCTGTTTAATGTGTCTGAGATGTGGGGGTGCAGTGGCTCTGTTTAATGTGTGTCTGAGATGTGGGGGTGCAGTGGCTCTGTTTAATGTGTGGCTGAGATGTAGGGGTGCAGTGGCTCTGTTTAATGTGTGTCTGAGATGTGGGGGTACAGTGGCTCTGTTTAATGTGTATCTGAGATGTGGGGGTGCAGTGGCTCTGTTTAATGTGTGTCTGAGATGTGGGGGTGCAGTGGCTCTGTTTAATGTGTGTCTGAGATGTGGGGGTGCAGTGGCTCTGTTTAATGTGTGTCTGAGATGTGGGGGTACAGTGGCTCTGTTTAATGTGTGTCTGAGGTGTGGGGGTACAGTGGCTCTGTTTAATGTGTGTCTGAGATGTTGGGGTGCAGTGGCTCTGTTTAATGTGTGTCTGAGATGTGGGGGTGCAGTGGCTCTGTTTAATGTGTGTCTGAGATGTGGGGGTGCAGTGGCTCTGTTTAATGTGTGTCTGAGATGTGGGGGTGCAGTGGTTCTGTTTAATTTGTGTCTGAGATGTGGGGGTACAGTGGCTCTGTTTAATGCTGAGCATTTCGGGTATGTGTGTGAGAGTACTGCAGAGCACCAATCTTCGGTCTTATCTGATCTGATATGCAGTCAAACTCAAAGTGCAAAAGAGGACAGGGAACGAGAAATTAGGGAACAAATTTCTTCATTTTAGAACTTTATTATGAGGAGACAGGGAAGATCATGCAAAGCCACTCAGCCGTGGGAAAACCGGCTGTGTCTGGAGCATGTCCCTCTCTAAAATACCTGCCTATTGGCTGTGTCTGGAGCATGTCCCTCTCTAAAATACCTGCCTATTGGCTGTGTCTGGAGCATGTCCCTCTCTAAAATACCTGCCTATTGGCTGTGTCTGGAGCATGTCCCTGTCCCTCTCTAAAACACCTGCCTATTGGCTGTGTCTGGAGCATGTCCCTCTCTAAAATACCTGCCTATTGGCTGTGTCTTTAACATGTCCCTGTCCCTCTCTAAAACACCTGCCTATTGGCTGTGTCTGGAGCATGTCCCTCTCTATAATACCTGCCTATTGGCTGTGTCTTTAACATGTCCCTGTCCCTCTCTAAAACACCTGCCTATTGGCTGTGTCTGGAGAATGTCCCAATCTAAAATACCTGCCTACTGGCTGTGTCTAGAGCATGTCCCTCTCTAAAACACCTGCCTACTGGCTGTGTCTGGAGCATGTCCCTCTCTAAAACACCTGCTTATTGGCTGTGTCTCGAACATGTCCCCCTCTAAAACGCCTGCCTATTGGCTGTGTCTGGAGCATGTCCCTCTCTAAAATACCTGCCTATTGGCTGTGTCTGGAACATGTTCCTCTCTAAAACACCTGCCTATTGGCTGTGTCTGGAGCATGTCCCTCTCTATAATACCTGCCTATTGGCTGTGTCTTTAACATGTCCCTGTCCCTCTCTAAAACACCTGCCTATTGGCTGTGTCTGGAGAATGTCCCAATCTAAAATACCTGCCTACTGGCTGTGTCTGGAGCATGTCCCTCTCTAAAACACCTGCCTACTGGCTGTGTCTAGAGCATGTTCCTCTCTAAAACACCTGCCTACTGGCTGTGTCTAGAGCATGTCCCTCTCTAAAACACCTGCCTACTGGCTGTGTCTGGAGCATGTCCCTCTCTAAAACACCTGCTTATTGGCTGTGTCTCAAACATGTCCCCCTCTAAAACGCCTGCCTATTGGCTGTGTCTGGAGCATGTCCCTCTCTAAAATACCTGCCTATTGGCTGTGTCTGGAACATGTTCCTCTCTAAAACACCTGCCTATTGGCTGTGTCTGGAGCATGTCCTTCTCTAAAACACCTGCCTACTGGCTGTGTCTAGAGCATGTTCCTCTCTAAAACACCTGCCTACTGGCTGTGTCTAGAGCATGTTCCTCTCTAAAACACCTGCCTACTGGCTGTGTCTGGAGCATGTCCCTCTCTAAAACACCTGCCTATTGGCTGTGTCTCAAACATGTCCCCCTCTAAAACGCCTGCCTATTGGCTGTGTCTGGAGCATGTCCCTCTCTAAAATACCTGCCTATTGGCTGTGTCCGGAACATGTTCCTCTCTAAAACACCTGCCTATTGGCTGTGTCTGGAGCATGTCCCTCTCTAAAACACCTGCCTATTGGCTGTGTCTGGAGCATGTCCTTCTCTAAAACACCTGCCTACTGGCTGTGTCTAGAGCATGTTCCTCTCTAAAACACCTGCCTACTGGCTGTGTCTAGAGCATGTTCCTCTCTAAAACACCTGCCTACTGGCTGTGTCTGGAGCATGTCCTTCTCTAAAACACCTGCCTATTGGCTGTGTCTCAAACATGTTCCTCTCTAAAACACCTGCCTATTGGCTGTGTCTGGAGCATGTCCCTCTCTAAAACACCTGCCTACTGACTGTGTCTGGACCATGTCCCTCTCTAAAATACCTGCCTACTGGCTGTGTCTGGAGCATGTCCCTCCCTAAAATACCTGCCTATTGGCTGTGTCTGGAGCATGTCCCTCTCTAAAACACCTGCCTACTGGCTGTGTCTGGAGCATGTCCCCCTCTAAAACACCTGCCTAGTGGCTGTGTCTGGAGCATGTCCCTCTCTAAAACACCTGCCTACTGGCTGTGTCTGGAGCATGTCCCCCTCTAAAACACCTGCCTAGTGGCTGTGTCTGGAGCATGTCCCTCTCTAAAATACCTGCCTATTGGCTATGTCTTTAACATGTCCCTGTCCCTCTCTAAAACACCTGCCTATTGGCTGTGTCTGGAGCATGTCCCTCTCTAAAATACCTGCCTATTGGCTGTGTCTTTAACATGTCCCTGTCCCTCTCTAAAACACCTGCCTATTGGCTGTGTCTGGAGCATGTCCCTCTCTAAAATACCTGCCTATTGGCTGTGTCTAGAGCATGTTTCTCTCTAAAACACCTGCCAATTGGCTGTGTCTGGAGCATGTCCCTCTCTAAAACACCTGCCTATTGGCTGTGTCTTTAACATGTCCCTGTCCCTCTCTAAAATACCTGGACCATGTCCCTCTCTAAAATACCTGCCTACTGGCTGTGTCTGGAGCATGTCCCTCCCTAAAACACCTGCCTATTGGCTGTGTCTGGAGCATGTCCCTCTCTAAAACACCTGCCTACTGGCTGTGTCTGGAGCATGTTCCTCTCTAAACACCTGCCTTCATTCAGCAACTCCCCATGGACCTCAGGACAGAAGCACAGTGCACACTGTAGCCCACGGTAACAGGCCTTCCAGGTAACATGTTGGCAAAGTTGAAAAGCCGGTTAATCTAACGTGCAGATTTATCAGAGCTTCCACAGGGCTTGTACTGCACCTGCAACTGTAAAGTGACAACCATCTTCACAAAAAGCCAAACAAATAACAGCATAACAATCCACCCACGTTTTGATGAAAAAAGTCGCAAAAATGATTCATTGATATAAAGCACCAATTGCTTTGAATGATTATGTTAAATGCATTAAAATGCCTGAGTACCAGTTTGCAGAGTATGCAATGGCAATAATTATTATTCAGAGAAAATAGGTATCATCTTTCCACATCACACCCTGCACTGATAGCACAACCAGTGAAAACTATGGTCCAATAAATGAGAATCATCACTAACTAAAATAATTGTTCCAAAATTTGAATCAAGTCTGAACACATCTACCTCTCTGTTTTTGATTCATGTGAGAATGTGCAACTGCATGCAGACAATGAGGCGGCCAGTAATGCCTGCTTAACCAAGCCAGACCAAGGGGGACCGTGGAGACCGAGGGCAGCTACGTCTCTCCAGCGTTGCCAGATGTGTGATAATTATCGCATTCGCATTATAATTCTGATTTCTGTATGATGTAGGCTAGTCATTAAATCCAAAATTGCCCAATTGTATTATAATTTTGTCATTGCATTAATTAAACGTTTTATAAAATGTCTGACTACATGAACAGCCCAGTCTTTCTGGGCACACTTGGTTGGTTGACGCTCAGTGATTGAAAGTGTGGAGGTGTTGAAGTGGCCCATAGCTGCAGATTCAGGATTGTTCTTTTTCTCACGTTTTTAATACTAATGTTACATTGAGGTCAGGATATAGATACATTCTCCAGCTGTGCTGCATTTAATCAAGGCCATTTTAACATGCAGTACTTCCCAAAACCTTACTTATTTCAATGAGAGCATGATTTTGGCTTGACCATGTAAAATGGTGACTGTGGCATAGCAGTCAAGTGAGAACAGGAATAATATAGATATTTCTGGCTGAAGGGTGTCTTCTCCGTAATAAACGCTCTGGGGTTTAAACCTCTAAAGATTGATTGCATTAGAGCAACTTTTTCCGCCATGTACAGTTAGCTCCATAATGGTTGGGACAAACACATATATATATATATTTGATTTGACTCTGTATTCCACAAATTTATATTTGTATATAAACAATTCACTAATTCTAATGTTATTAGAGACCCTGTGCAGTCAAAATCATGATTTTCAAAAGCTTATATTATGACCAAAGACTATAAGGTTACTTACACACTGATTTTAAAAGTATTTCATACATGTATGTAATGAATTAGATTTTTTTCCCTAAAAACTATACATTGCTCGACATTGCCGCCTGGTGGAGTATTTGGTATTGGTGGCATTGAGACCAAATTTGTGACGTCACAAATGTTTCTAATTTGCATTGACCAATGTGCGGTGGCCAAAACACTCACCCAGAATGAATAATTATGTAGTGTGCGCTCCCAAGTTCAAGGGCCATAACCAAATTCTCAAATACATATTGCGCGGGTCTGCTGCTAAAATTAACTATCCAGTTCAACGATGCCTTATTATGTGATTAAAGATTGCGGAGATAAGAATGCATCTTTTCACGCCTTGCTTTAGGTGTTTTACGCATGCTACCTAGCTCAATGTGCATGAAACGCAACGCAGCTAACTAACCCAACCAGGGAATCCTAGATAGCTTTTATGCTATCGATAGCCTAATTAAGCGTTTGCTTAATACGATCAGTTAACGTTACATTCCATTACATTACATTACATTACAGGCATTTAGCAGACACTCTTATCCAGAGCGACTTACACAACTTTTTTTTTTACATAGTATCCATTTATACAGCTGGATATATACCGAAGCAATTTCGGTTAAGTACCTTTCTCAAGGGTACAACGGCAGTGTCCTACCCGGGAATCGAACCTGCGACCTTTCGGTTACAAGTCCAGTTCCTTACCCACTGTGCTACACTCCGTCCTTTAAATTTAAAATTACTTTTTAAATTTACGTTAAAATTACTTAACGTTGATATAGATTATTTTATAAATCATAATGTTAGCCATCCTAACCTCACTTTACTTCACTGTCGATGATGTTTAGCCCAAACGGACGCTTACCGGTTAAACAGACCGGTTCCAGTAAGCATCCGGTTCGGGCTAGATGACGTCCTGCTATTAATCGAATCAAGCCTAAAAACTATAATGTTACTGTTCACTTCATCTTCCCAATTTACTTACTCTCTGGCTATTTACTTGCTGTCTGGCTATCGATAATTTTGCTGATGTAGCAATGAGCTGTACTTATCTTGTGTAAATATAGCTAACGTTATCTGGCAAGTGTGACTTTACTTTATTCTCCAGACTGTTATAACGTTACTGCCGCAAAAAAACCAATCGATAATGTTATGTGCTGACGTAGGTTATCCTATAACGTTAGGGTCCTATATTGTAGGCTGTAAGCGATAGGCTCATACATATACGGCTCACTATTTCTAATGCTGTTATTGCTGTACTCGTTATCCATTATTACGGTCGTATGATAACTAACTAACGTTAGCTAACAACTGACGTTACATGGAGTAAGCGCTGATCTAGGTCAGCGGGAGTGAGCGGCCCAGGCTGTCAATCAAAGTGAATGCATAAATAATTAGGACAGAACTGACACTCCCAGCCAGTCTTGAGTCTGCTATATTAAGAAATGCAGGTTTTATATCAAAGCAGGTTTTTTATCTTTTCAAAGTATAATAAGTAGAAACAATACATTTATATTGCAATTTAGTAACTAAAGGAACAATTTAAATGTAAGAAATGGGAGGCTGCACAGGGTCTTTAAAGTGCACATCCTCAGCTTTAATTTAAGGGTGTTTTCATACATTTTGTTTTCACCATGTACGAATTACAGCACTTTTTTTTTTTTTTTTTTTACATAAAACTCCTATTTCTGGACACCATAATGTTTGGGACATATTAATGTTATGTAAATGAAAGTAGTCATGTTTAGTACTTTATCGCATATCCTTTGCATTACCTTGCAGTACTGGCGGGAAAAAAAAACTGGTTTCGTGATTGAAATGTCACAAATTCGATTCCCGGGTAGGACACAGCCATTTTACCCTTGAGCAAGGTACTTAACCTGCATTGTTTCAGTATATATCCAGCTGTATTAATGGATGCAATGTAACATTGCATTACAGGCATTTAGCAGATGCTCTTATCCAGAGTGACTTACACAACTTTTTAGCATTTACATTGTATCCATTTATACAGCTGGATATATACTGAAACAATGTAGGTTAAGTACCTAGCACACGGGTACAATGGGTAAGGAGTTGGTTTTTTGACCTTTAGGTTACAACCCACATTACAAGACTTTTCAGCTCCTGCATGTTTCAGGGGCTAGTCGCCTGAGGATTTCTCTTCAGCACATGAAACATATGGTTAGGCTCAGATAAGGTGACTGACTTGGCCAGTCAAGCATTTTCCAGTTTTAGCTTTAAAAAACTCCATGTTGCTTTAGCCGTATGTTTAGGATCACTGGCAAGTAAATGTGGGTTTTATCTGTCCACAAGACCTTTTTATAGGTCTCTTTCTTTTAGGTACTTCTAAGTACACTGTAACCTGCCCATCCTGTTTTTGCAGCTGGTGGTTTGCATCTTGCAGCGCAGCCTCTGCAGTTCTGTTCCTGAACTCCTCTTCTGACAGTAGTCACTTACACATGTTCACCGGCCTCTTGAAGAGTGTTTCTGCTGTGTTTGGGTTTTTTTCTTCATCAACTGTAGAGGTCTTCCTTGGCCTACCAGGCCCTTTGCAATTATTGAGCCCACCAGTGCTCTCTTTCTTCTTAATGAAGTTCCAAATTGTTGATTTTGGTGAGCCTGAAGTCTGGCCTCTGTTTTTTCTTTCCTATTTCTCAGCCTCATGACGGCTTCCTTGACTTTCATTAGCACAACTTTGGCCATCATGTTGACAAACGCCAATAAAAGACTCCAAAGGTAATCAAAAGCCTACCATCAAGACTAGATATTGAACGCTCTCTAAAAACTGCAACTGAACACACCTGACTAATCGGAAACACCTGTGAAGTCAGGTGTCCCAAATATTATGGTGCCCTGAAATGAAGGGACGATGTATAATAAGTGCTATAATTTCCACATGGTGCAACCAAAATGTATATAAAACACCATTTAATAATAGTTGAAAACCTGTCCTTCAACCACCTGTGAATTGTTAGCTTATAAATATACCATTGTGGAGCACAGAGCCAAATAAAGTGAAAAAAATATATGCCTTTGTCCCAAACATTGTGTATCCGCATGGTTTTCCTTGGCTGTTTTAAAAGAAATCAACAATTAAAAGCATTCCTCATGCAAATAACTAAGAGGAATCTTAATGTTTCAGGTACAACTGGAAAAAAGTTGCACCATTGGTCTCACCATAGGTGAAAAACTGAGGCATGAAAAAAAAGCTCAAGAGAAACTGAAAAATTCATTTTAAACCAATAATGAATTAAAGCCACACTAAGTGAACAACATGCCATGTAAAATGGTCATCATCACATGATGAGCCTTACAAATAAAAAAATGGATATCAACTGCTCAAAAATTACTTTGTAACCTTGCTGGCTAGATTAGGAGAGTGAAAGTGAAACATTTCAGCAGCACTGTCATTTCAAGCAAAGGATTAAAAAGCAACATTCAAACAATAGGAAACTTTACAAAGGCACAACCTGTTGAAAATGTATTAACACCACACCTAACATTTAACCCTTTGACGCACAAGCTATGCAAACCCCTTCTAATGCACAACATGGGTCAAAAATGACCCGTATTCATTTCCTATGTTATTTCATGCATGGCTGAGTGTTTCTTTGCTATATCTTTTGAAATCAATTTATTTCATTATTTAATATTCCAAGTATTCATTAAATATCTTGTTTTTGATTACCACAAATCATTATTTTTATTTTTCCTTTCTTACTTTATGAACAAAAAATAGTTTTTGTATTACTACATCAAGTTTACACACATGGACCAAAAATGACTCATGTATACAAGTGTGATTTTAAAAATATAAAGACATACTATAATAATAATTTTGTTAAAATAATTATTTTAGCAGTGACTTAGACCAAAAATAATACATTTAATATTTCAAATATGTTTATTTGTCACTTTGTCACACATAACATGCATATATCACTGATAACTGGTAACACTGATATTGAACTGTAGTGTATCTGTTGTGGTACTGTAGTGAACTGTGGTGAATGTGACCGAATAAAAGAAAATAAAACTGATTAAATAAAATCACATGAGTACAGCGCAAATTGCCATCTCAGTGCTTACATGCCTCACAAATGTCACAAATGACAACTACATGTTTGTGCTCCTTGCACACAGGCCTGGTGCACTGGAAACACCAGGTGCTGACTTTTCTGTCTTTGGCAGCTGGGCAGATCTTGCACCTCTTCCTCTTCACTTGGTCCTCCTGTCTGATGTCCTCCTGTGGCTGGGTGGTGGCTGCGTTTCGTTTTTTTATCCCACATCTTCCCATTGCCTCTGTGATATGCTTTTGGAGGAGGGGTGTGCCCTCCATGCGCCTCTTCACATGTGGCATGACAAGCTCTTTGCCCAGCTCCTTGATGAATAGCCGCCATGCATTGGTCACACCACCCATGTAATCAGGGAGTTGTGCAATGAAGTTTGTGTAGGCATTGAGGGTGGCAACATCCAGCACATTGTGCCAGAGCACCATGGGCCACCTCCGTGTTCTCCGCTTACATGAGTAGGTGCAAACCATCTGATCCATTGTGTCCACTCCTCCTTTTTCTTTGTTATAGTACTGGATCACTTCTGGTTTCTTCTTCATACTGTTGTCATCCACTGCTTTGTCATCATGCATGGTGCTCAGGAGGACAACAGCCTTTCCCTTCTTCGGCACATAGCTCACCATGGTCATGTTGCCACTGAATCCAAATTCTGAGCTATGTCACTGATGGACATATCCCAGGCATCTTTCAGTGAAACAGCTGTTGAACCGGGTGCAGGTCCTGGGCAGCTCCTCAGGATGTTATGGCTTCTTGTTCTTCCCTGAGTGGGGGGATGCTCATTCCTTTTTACTCAATCTATTAGACTGGGTCTGAGTTTCCTCTTCAGAGGACTCATCAGACGAGTCTTCTATGTCATCAAAGGAGTCTTCTTAATTTAGGAGAGCTGGATTCCAAGACACACCCATAACTCCAGCTTGACCCTGTGGCACAAAGTCTAGGTCATCATCAGAGATTTCAGACTCAGAATCAGGACCAAGAATTGCCTCCTCATCTTCCTCATCCTGTTCTTCATGCAGCATCTCTATGACCATTTTAGCAGTAAATCTGGTAAATCTGGAATGACTGGGACCAGCCATACTAACACTCTGGATAAAGAAAATCAAAAGCACAAGAATGTTTTCAAATGCACATCAATATACTGTTATATTTTGAATTTTATTTTGTTGATTTTTGTTTATTTTTGCTAGGAAATGAATACGGGTGATTTTTGACCCATGTTGTGCATTAGAAGGGTAGTGATACAAAAACGATTTCTATTCAAAAAGTAAGAAAGGAAAATTTTAAATAAGGATTTGTGATGATCAAAAACAAGTTAATTGAGGAATACCTGGAATACTGAATGATTAAATTATTTTTTTGCAAAGATATAGAAAATAAAAACTCAGCTGGGTCACTTTTGACCCATGTTATGCATCAAAGGGTTAAAGCTATGAATGTACATCATGATGAAAAATAACTGTTTCATTTTGAATATGGTTACATATGATACAACACAAAACTAACTTGTACCATTAGTTAGTTAGTTCGTTAGTTATATTTGACAAACTGATATACAAATACAGAAATACAGAATATCACATTGTTGGGGATGGCACAATAAAGTTAGAAACTTATTTACATTGTGGCTCTTGATAGTAAGCAATCAATTCTGTCCTTGATGTGTATTCTCTCCACATTTAAATTCTCAAAACAACTTTTTGTGTAAATATCCTCATTGAATTTCATCTGGTATTTCATTTGAACCAGAACTGTCTTGCTATTAAAAATACCTTGAACCAAGAAAATGTAGGAATTTTTTTTTTTTTTAATGAAATCAATTAAGTTTTTGGAATAATTAATGTTCATGACATTGAACGGGAATTGAAACATTTGAAAAATGAAGACATTTCAAATGAATGCAATGGGTTATAATGGAGGTTTAATAAGACTCAAATATATTTCTGTGCATGAACTAAGAACACTAAAAAAGTATAGAAAGGAAATGAGAACTCATCAGCTGCAGTGAAAAGAGTGTGATCTGCATGGAAACTCAGCCCAGTCTTTCCCCCGCTGAATGCTGCACAGGTAAGGTCATACAGACTGCTGCACAGGTAAGATCATACAGACTGCTGCACAGGTAAGGTCATACAGACTGCTGCACAGGTAAGATCATACAGACTGCTGCACAGGTAAGATCATACAGACTGCTGCACAGGTAAGGTCATACAGACTGCTGCACAGGTAAGGTCATACAGACCGCTGCTCAGGTAAGGTCATACAGACTGCTGCACAGGTAAAGTCATACTGACCACTGCTCATGTAAGGTCATACAGACTTCTGCACAGGTAAGGTCACCTTCCCTCTCTCTCTCCCTCACCCTCTCATCCCCCCTGCCTACCTCTCTCCCTCATTATCTCACACTTTGTCCCTCACCCTCTCTCTCCCTCACCCTCGCTTGCTCACCTTCTCACCCTCCATCCCTCCCTCTCACTCCCTGTCTTTTCCCCTTTCACACTCTCACCCTCCCTCTCTCACCGTCTCTCCCTCCCTCTCTCTCACCTCTCTCCTCCCCTCCCTCACCCTCTCACTCATTCTCTCCTTCACCCTTTCTCCCTCTCACGCTTTCTCCCTCATCCTGTCTCCCTTAACCTCTCTCCCTCACTCACACTGTCCCTCACCCTCTCTCCCTCCCTCCCTCACCCTCTCGCACTGTCTCTCTCACCCTCTCTCCCTTACCCTCTCTCTCTCCCTCCCTCACCCTCTCACCTTCCCTCCCTCACCCTCTTTGCACTGTCTCTCTCGCCTTCCCTCCCTCACCCTCTCTCACTGTCTCTCTCGCCCTCTCTCCCTCACCCTCTCACCTTCCCTCCCTCACCCTCACCATCTTTCTCTTACACTGTCTCTTTGTCCCTTACACAAACCTCCCTGAATTCCCAGCACATGTGCATATATAAGAGTGATTTTGGTTTTCCTGTTAGTTTAAGGATTTCATATTCGCCAAAATGAATATTTCATGTGTTGCGTGGGCAATGCTAAAAGGCAATTACCGTGACAACGCAAAGCAAACTTTTCTGTGGTCCAGCAAATCCTCCCTGTGGTGAGGAAAGCAGAACAAGGACAAACCATTTTAATTTCCTGCAGCCCTTTCTTTTCTTTACCGCGCTCATTATTTTCCCCTTTCACATGCATAAGGCGGTAAGCGAAACTTTTCACTCTTGATAATAATCACAGGGGCCAACCCGGGCCCAGCAGGCACACCCACAGACGGCTCAGGGGGCCTCGGCAGCACCGCTGATCATTATGCCGCGGTCCCGCTGGTTTCCTAAGTCCCCCAGAATAATAAAACACCAAAGTTGCCAGACGCAGTGCCAAAAATGCGAAGTTAACTCTGGGCGCGGTTGGCGGACTTAGCGCAAGATGATCACGGTGAGAAATAAACGATGTGGTAACTGAAGAAACAGTTACTGGTGCACACACCACAGAGTAAGACTGAAAGAACAGGCTTGTCTGGTTAAAATCATTAAAGACAGTCATTCTGAAAGCCAATGTCTTCTGAGGAAATTATATGTAATAAATATTTTTTAAGTTTTAATTTTTTATTTCAGTGCACTAGAATGGCTTCATACAAAATGAGATCACAGCCGTTATTCAAAAAGCATCACTGAGGGGGGCTGCTTATCAAGGATGAGCAATATCCTGTCCATATCCAAACCATATGCATTATGAGCCAACAGGAAAAATCTATTCTACATCAACACTCCTTCTCCAAGACCTTCCATGAATACTATCCTAGCCAGCAGCCATACCACCACGCACTCTGCTCCTGCCGACTGGCTGAAGCTAAGCAAGTGTGGGCTTGGTTAGTACTTAGATGGGAGACCACCGAGGAATACTGAGTTGCTGCTGCAAGTGGTGTTGGTGGGCCAGCAGGGGGCAATCTTCCGTCTGGTAAAATAAACCCCAATGTCCCAGTGCAGTGACGGGAACACTGTGCTGTAGGAGATGCCGTCTTTCAGATGAGACGTTAAAACCGAGGTCCTGACTCACTGTGGTCATTAAAGATCCCATGACACTATTTGCAAAGAATAGGGGGTTTCCCGGTGTCCTGGCTAAAATCCCAGATCTGGCTCTCGCAAAAACTTGCCACCTAATCATCCCCTGAATTAATTGGCTAAAAATGTTCTCTCCCTCCAGTGGAGCTGCTCAATGGCCAACAATAGAGGATTGTGGTTGTACTGGGCAGCTCCCAGGTGTGAATGTGTATGAGTGTGAAGCAGTGCGTTCCTGCAAAAGAGCATCCGTGCTCAGCAAACCTACCCTGGGTAAATAAAGGTTAAATAAAATAAAATAGTGCAGCCTGTTCTTCACAGTCCATAATGCAGCTTGTTCTTTACAGACCATAATGCAGCCTGTTCTTTACAGTCCATAATGCAGCCTATTCTTACTGTCCATAATACACAGGCTGTTCTTTACAGTCCATAATACAGTCTGTTCTTTAAATTCCATAATACAGCCTGTTCTTTGCAGTCCAGAATGCAGTCTGTTCTTTACAGTTCATAATGCACAGCCTGTTCTTTAGTTAATAATGCACAGCCTGTTCTTTACAGTTCATAATGCACAGCCTGTTCTTTAAAGTTCATAATGCACAGCCTGTTCTTTACAGTTAATAATGCACAGCCTGTTCTTTACAGTTCATAATGCAGCCTGTTCTTTACAGCCCATAATGCAGCCTGTTCTATAATGCACATTTACAGCCTTACAGCTTTCATTTTCTCATTGCTTACTTTGCTAATGCGATTGCTAATGCTAAGACTTGGCTTTGCTGGAAAGAGTTTTACGCACAGAGCAGGTCTGTCGGCTCTTGTTTATTTTAAGTGATAGGTATTTGATTCCTGCTGTTAAACTTTATTGTTATGAAAAAAGCAATACTTTGAGGAGACAGGTATACTGCCTACTGATGCCAAACAATTACTTCAAAAGAAAGGAGGGAAAGGTACAAATAGATCTTCAAAGCTCTACTACAGTGAGCTCTATAATGTCTGGGACGAAGACATAATTTAAGAGTTACAAAATGAAAACTATTTGTTATCAAATGCATAAAATCAGCAGGTGCAGATTATGTAAAAAATAAATAGCTGGATAATACTTGTTGCCAATTTATGTATATTAGAACATTTACATTTCATCCAGCTTTGCATTTTTAATGCCTCTGCAAACAGAAACTCCTGGCTGAAGTTGCAAATGAAAACCATTAAATTCATTCACAATCGAATGTAGCTAATCAGTTTAGATTATGCAAAATAAATAAGTTGGATAGGACTTGATGCAAATTTCTGTACATAAGAATATTTACATTTTCTCCAGTTCTGCAGTTTAAATGCTTTTGCGATCTTGAACAGTTTCCAATAGCTTACGAGTGTGGTTGAAAGTGACCAAAAAAGGGAATAGATTAAAAGTGAAACCTTTGGTTTTTACCTTCAGCATAATTGGCCCCTCATGATAAACGTGTCTTCTATAAAATAATTTTGCTGAATAACATATTGCTTATAAACCCTTTGTTTACACAATACAATTTAGATGTATGATCATGCTGAACACATGTATGTGATATTACTATACAGTATGTGTGCATATCACAGACATATGATGAGTCCTTCCATTAGCATTGCTCTCATTTCTAATGAATATGCAACACATTAATGACCAAGTTCAGAGAGTGCTAAGCACGAGCTCATCTTCACACATGCCAACCCTCTTGGGGAAACACTGAGGATGTCACAGGGTGGCATTGGTCCTAAAAATGCACTTAAAAGTATGAACTTCCCTGGGATAAAAACTGAAACAGCTCATGAAAGATCGAGAGGCGAGGTTTGCACTCTCTATCGCTAAAAATAAAACCGCAATAAACTTTTACAAATATGCAACTTTTACCACTGACAAGCTAGGAAATGAATGTTTTATCTTACATGCTATCAGGACTGATAATCAGTCATAGGTTGAAACTCATTTGGTTCCTTGTCCATCACGATCAAAACTAAAATAAATATGAACTTAAAATTTAAATTAATCAAATGAATTACATGAAATTAATTATTTTCCTTAACCCAGTCACTGGGGATGCGCAAGCCAGTGCATTCCTAGTGCCGGTCCCAAGCCCAGATAAATGGGGAGGGTTGCGTCGGGAAGGGCATCCAGCGTAAAAACATATGCCAAATCAAATATGCGGATCTGATCCACTGTGGCGACCCCTAAAGGGAACAGCCGAAAGAAGAAGAAGAAATTAATTATTTTCCTTGTCATTGATTATTAGCATTTCCATTAAAAATGAAGAGAAGGCAGATGTATATTCTGCATATTGTATATTGTACACAGTATATTCTCTACACAGATTCACATACCCAGCTTCTGAGACTGGTCTTCCTGTCAGCATAAATTTGATGTGCCAGGAAGAGTATTTTGGCTGCAGCACTCAAACTAATTAAGCACTGCGATGCAATTCTGCCCACAAATTCTTACATTCTTCCATATATTCCGGCCCTGTGTTTTATTGCAAATACAGTTCTGGTTGCAACAAAGGGAAAACGGCATGTCGGCATGTTGGTCGGTTAACAGTAAAATGGGTAGGTGCAGTTCTGGGAACAGATGTGCATGCTGCATTGCGTTTTGGAGAAATATGCATGGTTCACGGCAGTACGGGATCCCCTTTCCATTCCCACCTAATGAAAGAGGTAAATCGCCTCAACTGTGGGGGGAATGGGAGCCGCAGTGGTAATGGACATGAGGTAGAGAGAGCGCTAGGCAACAGCAGCACACAGAACCACCTTCGGCTTGAAACAAATTAAAACGCGAGTTCAAAAATAAGAGGTCCCAGCAGTCCTTTGGTTGTCCTGCTGCTGGTTTAACAGCAGCTTCGATGAATCTGATTTATGAACGAGTTGCATTATCTCTGACAGCATACAACTGTACGGCAGCACGCAAGATTAAATTTAATCATCAGCATTAATGGGAGGAGTGAAACGTGAGAATGGCGGCCTCCTTCCAGCCAGCGGACCACACAGACCAGAGAGACCCGCAGCTGGGTCTGTTTACACACATGAAGGCTCACTTAATGCCTACAATGTCTTTCAAAATAGGAGATTTAAGGGTTGCAAAGAAGCACTCGTCTGTTTGAGCCCAGCGTGTGGACCGTGGGGTGAACAGCAGAAGCACTCGTCTGTTTGAGCCCAGCGTGTGGACCGTGGGGTGAACAGCAGAAGCACTCGTCTGTTTGAGCCCAGCGTGTGGACCGTGGGTGAACAGCAGAGAACTTGTCTGTTTGAGCCCAGCGTGTGGACCGTGGGGTGAACAGCAGAAGCACTCGTCTGTTTGAGCCCAGCGTGTGGACCGTGGGGCGAACAGCAGAAGAACTCGTCTGTTTGAGCTCAGCGTGTGGACCGTGGGGTGAACAGCAGAAGAACTCGTCTGTTTGAGCCCAGCGTGTGGACCATGGGGCGAACAGCAGAAGAACTCATCTGTTTGAGCTCAGCGTGTGGACCGTGGGGTGAACAGCAGAAGAACTCGTCTGTTTGAGCCCAGCGTGTGGACCGTGGGGTGAACAGCAGAAGCACTCGTCTGTTTGAGCCCAGCGTGTGGACCGTGGGGTGAACAGCAGAAGCACTCGTCTGTTTGAGCCCAGCGTGTGGACCGTGGGGTGAACAGCAGAAGAACTCGTCTGTTTGAGCCCAGCGTGTGGACCGTGGGGTGAACAGCAGAAGCACTCGTCTGTTTGAGCCCAGCGTGTGGACCGTGGGGTGAGCAGCAGAAGAACTCGTCTGTTTGAGATCAGCGTGTGAAAAGTCACAGCAGTCTCATGCACTCTGGAGAGCACACGCTTTTTCACGTTCTCCCATAACGGAGGATTCAGCAATCAGAGCGGCAGATGAATACCATTATGCATTCCAAAGTAGCCCAAGAGGGGGAAATGAAAGAATTAAAATACATTTTAAAAAGAGGATTTATTTTCAAAAATATTAGGCTAAAAATTGTAGTTGGGGTTGCATTTGGGTCGAAACCCAGAGAAGACGTTTGATCAAATTTATCCCAACATGCTAATGTACTGCGCACAAATGCTCATGACTCATTATGCAGAAGTATGTACAGTACCAGGGCGTCTGTGTGTGTGTGTCTGAGAGTGTGTGTCGGTGTGTGCGTGTGTGAGTGTGTGCATGTCCATATGTGCGAGTGAGTGTGTGTGTGTCTGAGAGTGTGTGTGGGTGTGTGTGTGTGTGTTTTCTACACTCTTGAATGTAAATGTCATACACCAGGCCATTGAGATCCAAAGAGACCAAGTAAACTGCTGACAAAGCGCACATTTATAAAACTGTGTCAACAACTTGCGGAATTGTGAAAAGCAAGGACACAAGCGTCTATCCAATTTCCCCACTCGCCACCCTGTGTGCGGCGGAGCGTAAATAATTGAATTCATGAGATCAGACATCAGGTTCCCCTTGCACAGGATTTAAAAACCCTTTATAACAACCCTCTGAACAGCAGCGAACTATGCCCAAGACTCCCGTTCCAGAATGCTGAACAGTTGGGTTAAAATAACACACCAGCTGCAGGTCTTCACTTTCAATTTTCATTGAAAAATATGCACATAGTGGCAAATTACAGATATAAAAAGAACCCCCAAAGACCCAAGTGCAAATATGGGAAATGTAACAAAAACAGTAACATCTCCTGCCATTGAAAACCAAAAGGGACCAATATAACACTCCAAAGGCTCTTTATGATTAATAAGTTCAGAGATCAGAGATAACTGAAAACATAGTTTTTGCATAATGGAAAAAAGAACCTTACGTTCCAAGTCACACGCGACATTGTGAAACTCATCTCTTCAACATTTTAAAGAGGGGAAGTAGAAGGAAGAGATGGTGCTTTCAGATTTCTTTTAGATTTTTTTTTTTTTTTTTTTTGTAATTCAGTTCCAGACCACATCTTAGCCTCGTTTAGCATTTAGCTCCATTAATTCAGGTCTCCAGACTGCTCTTCTGGGCCTGTTTCACCCACTCCGATCACTTAGTGGATTCCTTATCTTCATTTTAATTTCCCTGTAAAGTGCCCTGGAGTGTTTCAATGGAGTGCACTATATAAACGTGCATTTCTACTGCATTGTAAAAAACAGTAAATTATTAGACACAGTAGCCACTGGTTGGCTGATATTAAACCTGTGGAAATAATGAGCAGAATAGTGCAGAACAGGACCATTAGTACAATCCACTCAGGTAGTCAGGTACCATCCATCCATTATCTATACCTGCTTATCCTGAGCAGGGTCACGGGGGATGATGGAGCCTATCCCAGCGTGCATTGGGCGAGAGGCAGGAATACACCCTAGACAGGCCGCCAATCTATCGCAGGGCACACACACCATTCACTCACACACTCATACCTATGGGCAATTTAGAGTCTCCAATTAGCCTACCTGCATGTCTTTGGAGGGAGGAAACCCACACGGACACGGGGAGAACATGAAAACTCCACACGGAAAGACCCAAGCTGAGATTCGAACCTACAACCTTCTTGCTGTGAGGCGACAGTGCTACCCAATGCACCATTGTGCCGCCGGTAGTCAGGTACACACCTCCCAATGTGCACCTGTCGAGTGACCTTTGACCTCTGCTGCTTCAGCCATGCAGGACTCATGCACTAATCTGTGAATTCTCCACTGCTAACATAACACAATTGTCCAAATTGTTTTGCCACACTGTAGAAACCTTGTTTTCGCTTTGGTTAAAAGCATGTGACTAAACTGTAAATTGTAGAATCGTAAAACAGAAATAGCTTTTGCAAGCAAATTCCATGCCTAATTAAGAAAACCACTGGTGAAATCACCAGTCCTTATGGAATATGTGTATATTGCAACTTACCAAGAGACATATTCTTTTTAAAGTGTATAGTGATACAAAAAAATACAAAAAACGCTGTCACTCAGAAACACTGCGACCGTTATGCTACATAAGCCAATGTTTTCACCATAAATAATTCAATAACCTAAATATAAGGCAAATGGAAAATGAGGAACAAATAACAATAAATTACACTACGGGCATTTAGCAGACGTGCTTATTCAGAGTGACTTGGATGTTTTACACAGCATTTATACAGCTGGATATATATGAGTGCCCTGCTCAGGATAAAGCAGCAGAGTCATACCAGGGACGTGAACCGGCAACCTTTAGGTTATGAGCCCAGCTCCCTACCCACTGTACTACATGGCTGCCCATGAAGTAACACTAAAATGAAAAGCCTGCAGTAACAAAGCAAAGCTGTATAGAGCACACGACTCAGAGGGAAAAGTGTGCAGTAACAAAGCAAAGCTGTATTCAGCACACGACTGAGAGGGAAAAGTGTGCAGTAACAAAGCAAAGCTGTATAGAGCACACGACTCAGAGGGAAAAGTGTGCAGTAACAAAGCAAAGCTGTATAGAGCACACGACTGAGAGGGAAAAGTGTGCAGTAACAAAGCAAAGCTGTATAGAGCACACGACTGAGAGGGAAAAGTGTGCAGTAACAAAGCAAAGCCATATAGAGCACACGACTGAGAGGGAAAAGTGTGCAGTAACAAAGCAAAGCTGTATAGAGCACACGACTGAGAGGGAAAAGTGTGCAGTAACAAAGCAAAGCTGTATAGAGCACACGACTGAGAGGGAAAAGTGTGCAGTAACAAAGCAAAGCTGTATAGAGCACACGACTGAGAGGGAAAAGTGTGCAGTAACAAAGCAAAGCCATATAGAGCACACGACTGAGAGGGAAAAGTGTGCAGTAACAAAGCAAAGCTGTATAGAGCACACGACTCAGAGGGAAAAGTGTGCAGTAACAAAGCAAAGCCATATAGAGCACACGACTCAGAGGGAAAAGTGTGCAGTAACAAAGCAAAGCCATATAGAGCACACGGTTGAGAGAGATGAGCATGCGGATGCTGGATGGCTCGTTCAGTGAAGACACGGTGGCGTTCAGTGAGGTGCATTCACCTGGGAGGCACGCCACAGGGTGGGGCAGCCGTCATTCATCACCCCCCGACCACACCCCACCCCCACCTCCCCCCACCTGCCCCCCGGGGGCGCCCACAGTCCACCTGCACAAGCTGAATATTAAACGCTCTCCTCTGCCCCAGCAAAGGCCAGCGTGAGATCAGGGGTTTGGGGAGGGCGTGTGGGCCTGCACTCTCCAATAACACAGCTGGGTGGGGTGGTGAACACCAACGCACCAAAATATCGCCCACTGCAGACTCGGAGGAAATAAAGCTAAAATTACACAAAAAATAAATAAACAAACCCACTAATGAATAAATAAATCCATACAATACAAAATTACCTCATTATTTAAAAAATATATATTCATATTTACAATGATTCTCAATGTTCGTTTCCCTTCTCATTTCTTTCTCACGATATTGAATGAGCAGTTTCTGGCTCTCCAGCCCACTTAAACCCAACCCAGCCCAGGCATCATCCCTAGCAGCAAGCCTGCGATGTCACAGCTACAGAGCCCCGCCCACATCTCTGACCTCCCCCGCAATTCTCTCACTGTCATCAACATGAATGCTTCACTGTGGCTATAACTCTAACATATCACACAGTTACTTGCTTTTGTCATGCAGATCATCATAGCAGTGGCCATTATTCAAAGTCTGATTAGACATTGAAAAAACAGAACAAGGGATGCAAAAGACCCTGATCCCAAAACGAGCAGGCAGGGCAATTTTCACTTCACAACCTTGCAGACCCAAGGGGCCCATCACACTTTACTACACTGTAGAGCAGGCATAAGCACATACCATTACAGGCCATTAAACAGTCGCTGGCGGCTTGAGTCAACTGCCTTCTGCACTGACAACCAGGGCCAAAATGGGGGAGGTGGTGGGGCAGGGCAGGAGGGGTGACACATAGAAGGCGGGGCCACACAGAGAAGGCGGGGCCAAAGAGAAGATGGTGCTCAATTGGACACAAGCTGCTCCAAACACACGATTACACCCACAGCTCTCTAATGAACACAAACACACACATTTACACCCACAGCACTCTAATGCACACACACACACACACACACACACACATTTACACCCACAGCACTCTAATGAACACAAACACACATATTTACACCCACAGCACTCTAATGAACACAAACACACACATTTACACCCACAACACTCTAATGCACACACACACACACACACACATTTACACCCACAGCACTCTAATGAACACAAACACACACACATTTACACCCACAGCACTCTAATGCACACAAACACACACATTTACACCCACAGCACTCTAATGCACACAAACACACACATTTACACCCACAGCACTGTAATGCACACAAACACACACATTTACACCCACAGCACACTAATGCACACAAACACACACATTTACACCCACATCACTCTAATGAACACAAACACACACATTTACACCCACAGCACTCTAATGCACACAAACACACACATTTACACCCACAGCACACTAATGCACACAAACACACACATTTACACCCACAGCACTCTAATGCACACAAGCTGCCTCAAACACACATTAGAAAAGTTGAGGTGTGTGATCAACATGTCGGTGACACTGGCACTGCAACCCCACACTAAAATAAAAACAGAGCGTGGCCTTGTATTTGGGGCCCTGCTCTGATTGTTTTTCATTGTCACTGTTGATTTGCTAGAAGACTTCCCTTTCTAAAGGGGTCCCGAACCCTGGTCCTGGAAAGCCACAGTCTACTGGGGTCTTCAGCCCTGGTCCCAGAGAGCCACAGTGTCTGCTGGGGTCCCCAGCCCTGGTCCTGGAGAGCCGCAGGGGTCGCGGGGATTTGTCATTACTCAACACTTCATAGTTGAATAAAGGCACAGTGGACTTCTGGTACTTCTGGTTCATACCGGGCTTCTGGTGACTGGGTACTGCTATCACCAGCAGACCAGGAGAAAACCCAGCAGACCAGGGAACTCTCCAGAACCAGGTTGGGGGACCTCTGATCTACTATACATAACAAAAGCGCAGTCTTAGTTCTGCAAGTGCACGTGTGTCACCATGCACCGGTGATCCCTGCAAGCTGTTAGACAGAGAGCAACACGGTGAGTACACACCGAAAATAAGCACTATAACTACATACTCTGCCAGTGTGATACACAAAGTCCCGTGAGTTATTTAAGCAAACATTTCCTTTGAATTGGGCATCACTTTTTCTCCCTGATTCAACTAGACATTTTAGAATAAAGAAAAGTGGTTCATAAATTTCACCGTGTGATTCAAACTGTCCGTTAAAGGCTTAAATCTACTTTAGTAATTTAACTCTAATCTGCATGGCTGTGCCTACATGATAAGAAATTTAGCAGTAAAATGCAATGGCACATATTTTACTGTCTATGTCAGGAACTTTTTTTGGGTCTTCCAGAGTACAAACTGTAACTGCTCAGCTTTGGCACAGTTTATGGTTTAAGCAAGTGCATCTCCCTTTCAACTGGAATTGTGCAAGATGTCAACCAAAAAGGAAACAACACATGGCATGATTTTTTAACAGTTTTATAAAAACACTTTCATGACTTTTTCCCTTTATTTTCTCAGTTGTATGCCCAGCCACAACTAGCTACTGCAATGCTAACACAGTTCTCCAGACCACAGACTAACACAGCTCCACAGGAACACAGACTAACACAGCTCCTCAGGAACACAAACTAACATAGTTCTCCAGACCACATGCTAACACAGCTCTTCGGGAACACAGAATAACACAGCTCCTCAGGAACAAAGGCTAACACAGCTCCCCAGGAACACAGACTAACACAGTTGCTCAGGAGCACAGACTTACACAGTTGCTCAGGAACACAGACTATCACAGTTCTCCAGACCACAGACTAGCACAGTTCCTCAGGAATACAAATTAATACAGCAATCCAGAGCACAGACTAACACAGCTCCTCAGGAACACAAACGAACACAGCTCCTCAGGAACACAGGATAACACAGCTCCTCAGGAACACAGACTAACACAGCTCCTCAGGAACACAGACTAACACAGCTCTTCAGGAGCACAGACGCACACAGCTCCTCAGGAACACAGACTAACACAGCTCTTCAGGAACACAGACTAACACAGCTCCTCAGGAGCACAGACTAACACAGCTCCTCAGGAACACAGACTAACACAGTTCTCCAGACCACATACTAACACAGCTCTTCAAGAGCACAGACGAACACAGCTCCTCAGGAACACAGACTAACACAGCTCTTCAGGAACACAGACTAACACAGCTCCTCAGGAGCACAGACTAACACAGCTCCTCAGAAACACAGACTGACACAGTTCTCCGGACCACATAATAGCACAGCTCTTCAGGAGCACAGACAAACACAGCTCCTCAGGAACACAGACTAACACATCTCTTCAGGAGCACAGACTAACACAGTTGCTCAGGAACACAGACTAACACAGTTGCTCAGGAGCACAGACTAACACAGTTCTCCAGGAGCACAGACTTACACAGTTGCTCAGGAACACAGACTATCACAGTTCTCCAGACCACAGACTAGCACAGTTCCTCAGGAATACAAATTAATACAGCAATCCAGAGCACAGACTAACACAGTGACCCAGAGCACAGACTAACACAGCTCCTCAGGAACACAGACTAACACAGCTCCTCAGGAACAGACTAACACAGCTCCTCAGGAACACAGACTATCACAGCTCCTCTGGAACAAAGGCTAACACAGCGATCCAGAACACATATTAACACAGATTAACACATTCCATCAAACAGAGTTTCTGTTGCTTGATGAGGTCAGGAGAAGCTTTCCGATAGAAACTCCCCCTTCTAGAACAGCTTGCAATTACATCTCTCTGGACTCAAGGCCACAATCAGCACTGTCATATTTTAAACACATTAACATAATGAAAAAATGAAAAAAACAAACGCTCTGGAAATAGATACACCCACGCTGAAAAATTATTTGGAAAAAAGGCAACAAGAATTATCCACACCATGTATTTATCAAAGGATAATTACACATTATTAGAGTATAGGTTGTACTGGTGCGATGAATATGGGCATCAGCCAAAATCTGTTTGGTATGCACACTTTTATAATGAACTGCTTTATCGCAACTGATATGGAAACTGAAAACAAAACAAAAACAAAAAAGAGAAACTTTCATGAAGTCTTGGCTTAAATGATGCATGCTGTGCCTGGCACGCAGCTCGCAGTAATGCCTTGCTTCCGGGGCTGAAGCGTGGCACTGGAGTGGAGGATGAGTGGAGACACTTAAAGCGCTCGGCCCATATGATCAGAGGCTTGCATGTCAGACATTTAGCAGCCTCCGGGGCCTCGTGAGCACGCTGTCACAGGGAGAGGGAGATATGCGGCCCGCCCGCCGCAGTGCAGCCCCTCCTTCCCGCTCCAAGGAAAAGGAGGACGCTTAGCTGCCACTGCACACAAACCAGTAAGGACCTAACGCCTGGAACAGTAAGTTACATTGAATAATTCAACTCTGTGTTTTCAGGTCTGCATCAAATGAAATCCATTAAAATAATACACTGTTTATTACAGATAAACATGCAAGAGAAATCCATTTACAGAAAACGCAAGCCTTTGCTTTTAGACTTCATCTGATCACTACCTTACATTACAGGCGTTTAGCAGATGCTCTTATCCAGAGCGACTTACATTGTATCCAATTAATATATAGTGAGCACCATAATTCATTGGACAGTGACACATTTTTTGTTATTTTGGTTCTGTACTCTAGCACCTTGAGTTTGAAAGGATACAATGACAATGAGGTCGAAGTGCAGACTGTCAGCTTTAATCTGAGGGTATTTTCATACATATCGAATGAACCGTTTAAAAATTCTATAACCTTTTGTATGTAGTTTTCGGCATCAAAAAATATTGGACAGTTTAACACAATGTAGAATAAAGTAATCATTTTTAATATTTGGCCGCATATCCTTTGCACGCAATGACTGCTTCAAGTCTGTGACGCATAGACATCACCAGACGCTGGGTATCTTCCCTGGTGATGCTCTGCCAGGCCTGTACTGCAGCCATCTTCAGTTCCTGCTTTTTGCCTTCAGTCTCCTCTTCAGCATGTAAAATGCATGTTCAATTGGATTCAGATCTGGTGATTGACTCGGCCAGTCAAGGATTTTCCACTTTTTGGCCGTCAAAAACCCCTTCGTTGCTCTAGCAATATGTTTTGGGTCATTGTCTTGTTGCATGATAAAGTGCCGTCCAATGAGTTTGGAGGCATTTGGTTTTATCTGAGCAGATAAAATATTTCTGTAAACTTCAGAATTCATTGTTCTATTTCTGTCTGCAGTCACATCACCGATGACGACAAGTGAGCCTGGCAGCCATACAGGCCCAAGCCATAACACCCCCTCCACCATGTTTCACCGATGAGGTGGTATGCTTTGGATCATGGGCATTTCCTTTTTTTTCTCCACACTTTCCTCTTTCCATCACTCTGGTACATGTTAATCTTTGTCTCGTTTGTCCACAAGATTTTGTTCCAGAACTCTTGGGGCTCTTTTATGTGCTTTTTAGCAAACTATACTCTTGCCTTTCTGTTCTTCAGGCTTATCAATGATTTGCATCTTGTAGGGTACTCTCTGTAGTCCTGCTGGTGTAGTCTTCTACGTATGGTAGACTTTGACACATCTACACCTGCATCCAGGAGAGTGTTTTTGATCTGTTGGGCTGTTGTCAGGGGGGTTTTCTTCACCATAGAGAGTATTCTCCGGTCATTACATTACATTACAAAGTCCAGAATCAAGACTAGACATCAACAGCTCTCTTTTGCATTCACTAACGACACAAATGAATACACCTGCCTACAAAACACATCTGTGAAACCAATTCAACAAATACTTGTAGTACCTTAAAATGGGGGGACCATGTACAAAAGGTTCTATAATTTCTAAACGGTTCATCCGATATGTATGAAAATATCCTCAAATTAAAGCTGACAGTCTGCACTTCAACTTCATCTTCATTATATCCTTTCAAACTCAAAGTGCTAAAGTACAGAACCAAAATAACAAAAAATGTGTCACTGTCCAATGAATTATAGTGTTCACTGTAGCTGGATATATACCAGAGCAGGTTAAGTACCTTGCTCAAGGGTACAACGAAATTGTCCTACCGGGGAATCAAACCTGCGACCTTTAGGTTACAAGATCAAGTATACAAGTATACTTGATAAGTGAAGATAACTGCTGAAATCAAATGCAGCAGAGCACAGCGTCATGGACAAACGTGTGCACACCCCCAGCAGCCTCAAACTGCATTCAGTGACACTCCACGCCAGATCACAGACCTCCCCCTGTCTGCAATTGGTCGAAATACCACAGGGATGGTTGCGTCACGGTTGATTGGCCCTCTCATCTCATCACTACTGTCTCCTGGTAGCATCGTCACGGTGGCAGAGGATGCATTCACCCTCTCCTGGCCTTTCTTTCTGTTCCGCACTACCAAACACAGCAAAGTCTCAGCCAGTTCTCCCACTGCCACACCTGCTCTGCCTTCACCGCTGCCACTGTTTCAGTGAGGTTTGGTGTAGGGTAGCTCCAAACCGTAGATTGCAGAAACATACAGACAAAGTCACTGTGACGTCACCCACTGACCCTCCATGGGCTCGGTGAAAAGTGCAGTTTGTGGGCACCGCCATGTCGTACAATCTGGAGCCAGAGGCTGTGCAGTAGGGAAAAGGGGCACTCTTACATGGGCATGAAGTCCGGTCGTCTGCTAAGCGCGTGAGATACAGTGACATAAACTGTCCCTGATTCGTCCACAAAAATATTACAGTCTTGTCCAAATAACACAATAACCTAACAAATTACCACATGGGCAGACATTATATGAAAACAGAACACCTATTATGACTAAATTTTCTCACGGAAAAAAATGACTTTGTATTCTGACAGTATTAATACTACTGACTTGCATTGAAACGAGTGGCTGAAACAGCAATACTGGAGCCAATAGCAAGCAACGTCTCGAGACCAGGAAGTGAGCTTCAGAAAAGCAACCCGGTTTTGGTCGTGTGCTCCATACGCTCTGGTGAGAGCTGTCTCATAATCACTCTGCATTCCCCAGCAGTGTGGAGCAGCATCACATGAAGAACATACGTTTTATACACCGACAGTGTGGACGTGTTCACCAGTCGTTAAGTTCTTTCGTCATTTGGAGTATAACCCTACTGCCCACTTTGGACCAACTGATGGCAATGTCCACACTGACATCACCGTGCAAACATCTCGGCTTGTTCAGCCAGCAGGGATCTGCTCACGGCGATGGGCGAAGTCACAATAGAGTTTCGTTTCCTCCACAAATGTGTCGTTTTACATCACTTGGTCTGAGCGACTAGCCAAAGGAAATTTCCACAGCAAGTATACTCCCACCTTTACTTTTTCTTTTCTTATGTGGAGATCGGCAGTCAGTGCAATCAATGAAAAATAAAAATTCAGAAAAACTGCAGTCACACACATCTAATCTCCTTCCATCTTTCAAAACACAAAATGTCACAAATTAAATCCAGGATTCTTCCATTCAGCACTGAAGAAAGCTTTATATTAAGTTCCCTTTCCAGCCCAATTTATCAGCGTAAATTCTGAAAGGATATGAACATTCTCAGCCTTAGGGGTGGAGAGAAATGAAATGCTGATTACCTGAGAATAATTTTTTATTTCCATATGGACCAATGGCAACATATTTAATTAAATGATCCACCTCTATCGTCAGAATACAAAACAACCATATGATTTAAAAAAAAATATTCACAGAAAAACATCACAGGGTGACATCGCGTTATGTCAGGCCTCTATGTTAAGGCTTTGTGTAAATGGAAATGCAGGATGGTAGTCATAGGTGGAATTGGGTCTTCTGAAATCAATATAATTTTTATGTCACAGTGTTCAGTAAAGATTTATTACTACTGCTGCTTATGTTATAAGTAGGCTTCAAAAATATGCGTAAAAGAAATGAGCCACTGAGTAAAGGATATGAATAAAATCATGTGGCAAACTGATGAATTTCAAAGATGTTTAGTGCAGACATGCATTATATTAATTTATTACCCACAGAAAACAAACTTTGAGATAGCATTTCCTGGTGAAATGTGTTCAATATTTCGAAGACTAAATCTCCACTAGGCAATACCTTACTGCAGCCTTGTCTTTTATTATGTATACACACACACACACGCACACGCACGCACGCACGCACACAGACGCACACGCACACAGACACACACAGACACACGCACACACACAGACACACACACAGACACACACGCACGCACGCACACAGACACATGCACACACACACACAGACACACACGCACGCACACACACACACACAGACACGCTCCCTCTGTACTCTTTCTGATCAGTGGAAACCTTAATGATCCTGTGCGGAGTGCGCAGACGAACATGCCCGCTCTGCCCAGGCATGCGATGCCAATCACAGCTACTGACCACAGCACGGTTGCCAGGCTGGACTGGCACGGATACGAGGGAGAGGCTCCTGTACAGTTTAACAGGCTGAGTTTCTGCCACTTTCAACGCCTAACCCCTCCCCTCTCTGGGTCAGAGCTGACTGGGCATCGCCCTGCCACAAGCTGGATTCCATACCAGTGCATATTTACTTTAAAAATATATATTTTATTTGCTTATTACAAGAAATAAACAAGAAAACAAAAAAACACAAACGCAGAAAAATAATAAAACAGCATAATAATAATAATAATAACTGACTGCCTATCTGTACAAGCCTATTAGCCAGGTTCAAATACACATCACACTTTAATTAAGAAATGGTCCCCAAACAGTGGAAAATGTTTGGGAACAGGTACCTTTGATGAATCTATATTCCATTTCTAAATTCAGACATTTGTATATTGGAGACCATTTCAGCAAACAGCGGGTAGGGAGGAGATTTCCCAGTCTGCTAAGGTAAGGCTTTTGGAAAACTCAGAGACTGCTGGATGTCACGGACAGGTGCACAGTGGACTTCGAGCAGCCAAGGAGGGCAAGCCCAGCCTCGGGCTCCTTGTCCAGCTCAGAGTAGCAGATTAGCGTGTTTGTCCAGAAGCCCTTAAGAGTAGAGCAGAGCAGAGCAGAGCCAGAGCTGTGCGGCAGTGTCCCTGTGCGCCTGCATCTGTCACATGGTGACAAAACGGCAGTGTAGCACAGTGGGTAAGGAACTGGGCTTGTGACCGAAAGGTCATAGATTCGATTCCTGGGTAGGACACTGCCGTGGTACACTTGAGCAAGGTATTTAGCCTGAATTTCTTCAGTATATATCCAGCTGTATAAGTGAATACTATGTAAATGTTGTGTAAGTCGCTCTGGGTATGCCTGTAATATAGTGAAATGGAGAGATCAATCCTGTGTCCTTCTGGTTTTTAACATAGACATTTTACCGCAGTTTTTATGCCTGTAAATGTCTTTTTCCTTTCCAGTTTCATGTATAATAGAAACAGGCTGGAAACAAACTATTGAACAAAGAAAATTATATTACAAAGTTACATTAAATTATATTACAAAAATTATTTTACATTGAATAGACAAACACACCATACAATACTAAACCTTGCAGACAGACCATTACTGGTAATAAAGCAGTCATTACATATTGGTCAAGAACTGCAAGAGCATAGTATATTTTATTCATGACTTATAATACACTAAATACCATAGAACTTAGATCCTATTGTCCGTGGATAACTGTGATTTCAGGGTGCAGTGAGACATCACTATTCCCAATCTGCAAGGATTCATGGGATAGCATAAGAAGGAAATGCCAAGGCTTTTTGTGTATTCACCCTAACACAGCAGAAAAAGTGTCCCCGTTCTGATACAGCGAGCTGCAAAGCATTAAAGATTGACTTTGAATTCACCTGTCAATTCACCCTGCCCTTCCAAAAACCATTTCAGTTATGAATAAATTCTGCACCCCTCTTCCTGCTGCACAGAGGAACGCAAAGTTATCAGAGGAACCCAGATGAAAGAGGTGGTCTGACCTCAGTCCTGTAGACTCTACTTCCCAACCAGTGAAGAACCTTACAAACACAGATTTTTACAAGATCAGTCCCTACTGTAAAATAACCATATAATCACTATGCTTTGGCTTGCAGTCCTCAAAGAAGCACTGGTTAATGCCTGACATCCTCCACAGAAAACTGTACGGTGGTTTTGGAAGTCAATACCATCCAATTGGCTGTTATGCCAAAAAGTCAATGTTTTAGCATTCGACTACACACTCATTTAGTTAATAACCAGGATAGTTGAAATTACTCCATCACATCTTCTATCCATTCCTGAAAAAACTATGCTAAAATGCAGCCATGGCCACACTCGCAACATACATGCATGCATGTACAGAATATGAACAGACTACTGGAAACTCATTCCTTTAATCACCACAAGATTTTACAATGAGCAGTATAAATCAAGTAGAATATTATGATGCATGTATTCACAAGTAATAGTATTCTCATATGCTTTCCAGTGTAATAACAGACTATTACAACTTACATCTAGTGCTGTTACAACAATCAACGTATTGATGGCTGACTAAATAAAAAAAAATAAAGAACATAAATTAAATAAAAAAAGAAACCCAGCACTTAAACCAGGGTGTGACTGGCTGACTGAATATGACACATAATTAAATGAAAGTGCTGCACTTAAATTAGGATGTTAATGGTTGACTGAAAAATAGTAAGTAAATAAGTAAATAAATAAATAAATAGCCTTGCACTTAAATCTGCATATAAAAGTGAAGTAATTTAAATAAAACATGGATAAGAGAACACCCAGCAATGTTTCAGAGGACACAAGAGACTGACTGTACACTTGAGTTACTGATGCAGTGAACATCAAAAGGCTAATTATTAGCGATGTTTAGACTGAAATAAAAACATATTCTCTAGGCTTCTAAGGACACGGAGGACCTCACTCTCTCTTTACTCCACAAAAGTCATTTTTCTCAAAACACAAAACAAAGAAAGAGTAGTACAGCTACTGGGAAGAATGGCCAAGGACACTATGGGTGGCTTTATAAACACAAGGGCACTATGGCAGAGTTTATAAACACACAGTAGCAGTGTGGCAGGCTTTATAAACACACAAGGACACTATGGCACTTTATAAACACACAATAGCACTATGGCAGGCTTTATAAACACAAGGGCACTATGGCAGAGTTTATAAACACACAATAGCACTATGGCAGGCTTTATAAACACAAGGGCACTATGGCAGAGTTTATAAACACACAAGGGCACTATAGCAGGCTTTATAAACACAAGGGCACTATGGCAGACTTTATAAACACACAAGGATACTATGGCACTTTATAAACAGACAAGGGCACTATGGCAGGCTCTATAAACACACAAGGGCACTATGGAGGCTTTATAAACACATGGGCACTATGGCAGAGTTTATAAACACACAAGGGCACTATGGGAGGCTTTATAAACACAAGGGCACTATGGCAGAGTTTATAAACACACAAGGGCACTATGGCAGAGTTTATAAACACACAAGGGCACTATGGCAGAGTTTATAAACACACAAGGGCACTATGGGAGGCTTTATAAACACACAAGGGCACTATGGGAGGCTTTATAAGCACACAAGGGCACTATGGCAGGCTTTATGAGCACACAAGGGCATGATGGCAGGCTTTATAAACACACAAGGGCACTATAGCAGGCTTTATAAACACACAAGGGCACTATGGGAGGCTTTATAAACACACAAGGGCACTATGGGAGGCTTTATAACACACAAGGGCACTATGGAGCTTTATAAAACACAAGGCACTATGGCAGGCTTTATATTCGCCACTGGAAACTTTGGTAGGCTTTATAAACACACAAGGGCACTATGGCAGGCTTTATAAACACACAAGGGCACTATGGTACTTTATAAACACACAAGGGCATTATGGTACTTTATAAACAGACAAGAGCACTATGGCACTTTATAAACAGACAAGGCCACTATGGCAGGTGTTATAAGCACACAAGGGCACTATGGCAGAGTTTATAAGTGCACAAGAGCACTATGGCAGGCTATATAAACACACAAGGGCACTATGGTACTTTATAAACACACAAGGGCATTATGGTACTTTATAAACAGACAAGAGCACTATGGCAGGCTTTGATTTTCTGTTTCCATTGTCCATACTTGATTGGCAAACTAAACCCTTTTGGATAAAAGTTCTAAATGTGGGGTCTGAAAGGAAAATGTTGACTGTAACCCTTTTCTGGGGCCTTATGCTGACAGTGGCATGACCCTACAGAGGATACCCCGGGTGGAGACATGGCTGCTCTCTCACAGGCCACACAGGCCTCAGACAGGCCCAGAGCTGCCCAGAGCTGATAAGAGATTCAGTTCAGCCAAGATAAAGCCAGACAGGCCCGGCCGTTCTCAGGTCTGCTTCCAACACGAGCTCTGGTCTCTACCTCACCTGGGACAGACCACATTCCCAACCACAGCAGCACTGGTGGGTACTGTACCCAAACCTCATGAGCATCTACGTCGAATGTTACCTGGCAAGACATTTACACAAGGTGTGGAGATTAGATATGCAGTGACACCCATCTAAACAAAAAAAATAAATCAAACCAAGGCGAATACAGTTTGAATTTCACACATATCCAGTAGTTCTCTATTTTTCAGAACAGATGACAGTGAAAAAACACACACAATACACTTAGTTGAAACAATATTTGTTTACAGACTACGCAAATCAATCAGTCATTTACAAATGGCCTCGATTACAAAACTGTGTAGCCTTGAGATTTACAATACAATACTTTATTGTCCCGAAGGGGAAATTTGTACTTCAATGGATTTTTTTAGAGAGAAGATGCAAACCACAGGTAAGTCTCATGAACAGTTCTCTAAAAAGTACATAAAAAAAAAAACTGTAGAAAATTCTTATGGAGAGATCAGACAAGTAATAACCTGTTCAAAAGTGATGGATAAAGGAAAGTGTGGAGAAATTAAGGAAGTGCTCATGATCCACAGCACTCCCCCAATCTATGAAACGAGATGGAGGTAGTGGTTAGGGCATATATGCCTGCCACTGGTACTGGCTCACTTGTCTTCATTGATGCTGTGACTACTGAAAGCAGCAGCAGGATGAATGCTGAAGTGCACAGAACCATCTTATCTGCTCCGATCCAACCAAATACCTGAAAACTCATTGGACAGTGCTTCACCTTGCAGTAGCCTTGACCCCAAACCTACTGCTAAAGTAACCAAGGAGTTTCAGGGCCAAAAACTGGAATGTTCTTGCCTGGCCAAGTCAAACACCCAATCTGAAACCAACTGAACATGCGGTTCACTTGCTGAAGACGAGACTGAAGGCAAAAATCCTCTGGAACAAACAGAAACTGTCATGGCTGCAGTACAGGCCTGGCAGAGCCAGGAGAGATACCCAGCGTCTGGTGATGTTTGTGGGTCACAGACCTCAGGCAGTCAACCAACTACTAAACATGACAACAGACCAAGTTAATTTATCCAATTATGTCTGGTCCCCTGAAATGGGGGGACTATGTATGAAAAGGGCTGTAATTCCTGGATGGATCTCTGGATATGAATATTAATACCCTCAAAGCCGACAGTCTGCCCTTTAATCTCAAATTCATCATTTCATTTCTAATCCACGTGTCTTTATCGATGATGATGTGGTGTGCGGATGCTTTTCTTTTGTTTTTCAATTTGCAGTGTGAAAGGGAGCCTGCAGTGTGAAAGGGAGGCTCAGCCGGACCACCGTCCCTGCCTCGGTTTAGAAGCTACAAGCATGTGCAGCGCCACATCTCATGGAAAAAAATCTAATAAAAATAAAAATCATTATCAGTTAAAGGTGAGCTAAATTTCCTCCCTCTCCTAATCTGGCCAATTAGAATTCAGTGGAAAGAATAGAAATGGCAACTACCTTAACAAGAAAAATTGTACATCATACTTGACTGTACAGCTCCATAAAAAATCAATTTTTGGTATTTATAGGATAAATGTTTCACATTTGCACATTCGATACTTTGTGATGTGAATTAAAAGCTTTAAAAGAAACAGACCTTCTATTTCCACCCCAGAGCAGCTCCAGCAGCATAGCTGTTGTGAACTTAATCGCATTATACACTCTGACAGAAATGAGATTGGCCATTTCCTTCTCATCTACTTGCACATCTAGACTGTACTTAACAATTAATAGCACGGTGTGTGGGAGCCCAAGAACAGATAAATCCTGCAGTATAATCGAGTGAACTTCGCTGACATGGATCTGTGAGAATGAGAATGACTAGCGGAGTGCAGGCAGCACTGCTCCCTGACCCAGTTGGCGCATAATTGATTTCGTATGTCAGCTGCAGTCAGCGTAGGTCCCGCAGCTACCCCAGGGGAGTAAAGCAGAATTAATCGGGCTCTGTTCCAAAACTGCAGGCCGCAGGACGGGTAGCTGACAACAACCCAGGGCTTATCAGCAGACAAGAGCCATATTTGTCTTATCGATTAAAGCTCACGCTCCAACTATATCTGGATTCAAAATAATTAAACGGAGGCAGTCGACACTTTAAAATTGCACAGAAATGTGAACATTGGGTCATGCGATAACAAAATGCAGGCATTTTTTATTTAATTATGTTTTGCTCAAATGCTAATCTGACATATAGTCAGTTACCATGTCTTTCACCTCTATCTATCTTCACCTTTATCAGAACATGAGGGGCCCTTGTTCATTTTCACATTAATTTATTTACAATAGGACATAAACAACGTTCTTAATGTCACGTAGCACTGCGCGACAGTTTAGCAGGGAATTCAAGTAATAAATAACTTCTATATACCAACATAAGTGTTTATAGGGAACCATCTATTTAAAATCAACCTAGGTGTTTCATTAAATACCCAGAGAAAAATATTGTCTGAACTGAACAAGAACCACTTGAGAGAATACATGCAGTGTAAGTTAGCATAATTGTTGCATCTAAAAACACTTTTAAAGAGTATGCGGTACAGACTGTTAAACTAAATCTAAATGAATATGCACATCCCAGGACAACACCGATAAAACAGTATTTAGCCTCCATCATAAGCAATGTAAACTTTAAACAATCATAAATGAACAATTAAAGCTAGTGAACATCCCGTGCTGGACTGTTGAAAGCAGGTTCAAATTAATTCCAACTCACCTACTGCATACTATAGTAGTTTGGAGATTTCCCAGGGCAAATGCCTTTCATACAAATAATTCATATGAAGCCCTCATTTCTATATGTGGGAAAGATTTTAAGACCGAAGATGGGTGGTTGCTGTCATATTTTCAGTTTTGAAATGCCTTCTGACTAAAACTCAAATGACTTGAAACTTTGTTATGACAACTATCACAACAAAGCTTTAACAATTTCCCATCAATACCCAGAGCATAAAATGCAAATGTGCAGTCATTTGGTTCCAGTGAAATGCAGCAAAACGAAACTCATAATCCCCACTATAACTGCAGCACTCGCTCCGAACAAGACCATCTGAAAAAACAAATACATAGATCTAAAGATTTTAAAACCTGAAATGGAAATTGGATGTATTTATTTATTTTTATTTTAAAGTGTGTATTATTTGTTAAGCATTAGTGTTCAGACAGCCATCGTGGTTAACCAGAAAACAGATATGAGCGCAGTTCTCTCTGTTATCACCGGTTTTCAGCCTCTGTGTTTTCCTTTCTTAGTCTCACCCCCAATATTAAGATTGGACCAGCACCACCTCCCTTACATTTCAGCTGCCCTTTCCTTCCCTGTTTGCAGAAGATAAAAACCAGAGACAAGTATGAAGATCTCTGTCCAGGCACTGCATCAGTGTATCTTATCTGCGTGGAAGCAACCTGCTGACACCTCTGAGACACACATAAGAGGGAAACTGCTTACTGAAAAAGGGCCTACTTAAAGTGCCATTTCAGACCATGAAAGTACGCATTGATAAGCCTATGGCAAGTAATAGCTAAGTCTGCTCACAGTACAGTCAGGAATCAAAATCACAGTTAATGTATGCTGATATGTTTGTTTGTGTGTGTGTGTGTGTGTGTGTGTGCGTGAGTGTGTGTGCGTGCGTGCATGTGTGTGTGCGTGCGTGTGTGTGTCTGTGCGTAAGTGCATGCGAGTGTGCGCACGTGTGTGTGTGTGTGTGTGCATGCCTGAATGAGTGCATGCAGTTCATATTGTATAAAGAAAAGAAAGTTACAATTTTTTCATCAACAGCATTTACTTTCCCTGTAGTAAAAACGACATTTACAAAAACAACTAAATAATAAAGACTTTGTTCTTTTAAAGAAATGTTCTTTTCAGCAGCCGATTTCTATACCCAGCAGCAGAAAAACAGGATTTTTATATGAATCTGACATTATCTGCAGCACAATTATTTGAGGAATCTAAATCTGTGGTTTGGGGAGAGAATTAGCAATGCACGGTCGCATCTCAAAGCAAACTGAACGGATACTTTTCACGATTGGCAAGCACTCACAGGAGGATCTGCCAAAAGTCCTCTTTACCATATTCAGGAACCACAAATAAGATTTATTATTACATGGCTCAGCTGACCGATCAATTCTGATGGGCCACTTCAGACATTCTACGGTCAGCTATGTCAGAATAATGACCGCTGCTATGGGCAACGCTTTTAATACCACTCCGCAGACAGAAGTGGTCAATTTGACCGTTGTCACTAAAAAAATCAGTAAATCTGCCATCATGAAATCCATGTGGCTCCCACTTTATAACTTTTCATAAACATATGTATTTAACATTCTGATATAATTTGAACATCAATACTCCATAAGGGAATAAAGATATAAACATTTTCTTACTCAAATGGCCATGAAAGGTCATATATCTTGCCTGTTTGCTTGATCTTGACAGCGTATGATGTTGTTGCAAAATGACAAGGCTGCCAGTGCCAATAAGTGCTTGTGTCGCTGAGCAATTCTAATCATTATCACAGTTATTACTGCGTGACTTATGCTAGCTATACAGTATATATTCAGCTGGCTAATGTTAGCGACAACCCCATCATATAAAGTTGCACAAAGTCATACAAAGATTTACCATGACGGAGTGGAAACCGACTGTAAACAAACTGGAAGTGTCAAGAGGTGAGTGACTCAGACGCTGGGGAGGAAATGAATGTGGACGGCACTGACAGTGCCAGGAGACTGACAGTGAGCCAGAAATACAGACGCACAGCAACAACAAAGAAAAGAGAGTCGTCTTTCAGCTGTTGGTGAAGTGGTTCTGTGTACAGCTGTGCCAGTTAGTGTTATCCCCTCAAAGGTGAAAATCTGGTTATTAAGTTTTTAATAAATAAATATGGCCTGTGCCAACACAACTAAAGTATTATTTGCACAATCGTTGGCATTAAATGCAATGTTTTGGTAGTATGGATTCCAGGTGGTTCTCATGTTAACTTGCCTCATATCCTACTCCAATACTAACGTTAGCCAATGCTCCTGAATGGGCCTATATTATCTATGAGAACACAATGGAAATTTTGTTTCATATTGATCTCAATTTATTCAAACTATTTATTTTATACCGTTATTTGAGTAATCACACCGTTATACAGTATGTGTAATTTATGTATTTATTATTGTTATTATTCATAATAATTCTAATAATAATTCATTTATTTATTCATTTTGTGTAGCAGGCAGTCTTCCAGGCGAAGCGCATATGACAGCCCAAATAAAAAGTGGTAGTTAACAGCAGTATTTCATATGTGGCCAGATTATCATGGCCTGAAGGACAGTGAGATATTCCAACATTTTCAATTACTTTCAAGGGTTTAGGAGGATGGGAGTGAGGAGCCTTGTCCACACAATGGTGAATCCATCAATCACAGCCAGCCGCGCACTATTATCTCAATATTCACCCTCAGCACTGGGCACAAGCGCAGAAAATATACTTTTTTTCAAATACGAGCTTTTCAGCTCTATTACTATTAATTATCGTCTGAGCACATCTTATTATTGCATATAAATATTTCGTGAAATATTAAACGGCTTTTTTGTTCGATAAAAACTATTTTAGGAGACATTTTCACATCAACAAATCCTACATATTCATGGCTGGGTTCTGCACAAAGCATTTAGCTGTGCAGAATCTGCCCACATCAGAGATACTGAGGATACATCAAATAATGTGGTATGAAGGTCACTCCAAAAACAAACAGGCAAGGGAAGTGGGGATTGTGGAGGGGAGAAGGTGAAAAGCTGTGGGTCTGGCATCTGGGGCCTAAGGCTGTGACTTATAATGCCATCAAACACTGCTGCTCTGGCCCTGAATAATGTGCTTTATGTCTGTTGTTTTCAGCTGAAATCCAGTCATAAAGGGTCAAACTATGAGCATTTTTTCAAGTGAAATTATACAATACATCATGACAGACCTTGAATTTTCCTGCCACCAAATAATGCGTTTCATTCAATTCTGCAATGGACATTTGTCTGAATCTGCAGAGAGAAAAAAAAAACATTATGTGACCAGAAAAATACAACATCTGGAATCCATCGAAAGAAATGCAAGTAGCCTTCCTGGGCAAAAAAAGAGCACATTTTATTGAAGTGGATGTGAAGGTCACACTCGCTTAAAGCAAACACACTTTTAAATGAGTATATCAATCACTGTCACTCCAGCTTATTCACTATGCTCCAAGTCTTCACAGCAGCTTTCTGCATGCAGCAAAGTTATTACAATAAATTATGTACTGTTAGAGATGTCCATTTTAGGGTTGCACTAAAAGCATATAAAAACCACGGTTGAACAAATCACAACTGATCGTAGTTCAGTTTAATCTAGTGATGAAAATTTTAAAGAGCTTTTCCTGCAAATGCAAACAAACAATTTGAAGATGGCTTCTCAGGGAACATGACTTACACAAACTGACCTTTCACTGATTAAATCGAATGATGAAAAAAAAAAAAGCAAAAGCAAAAAAAAAAACTGAGCATGAAAGACAGTGAGCAACAGGGAAAGCAAAAGAAAAAACCGAAAAAAGAGAAAGTGAGAAACAGGCACCTTGTCTGATAAATAAATAGAAAATCTGTTCTTTATGTTCTTAAGAAGGCTGGACTGCTTGTGTCTATAGGAAAGAGAGGGGGTGGGTACAATGGAGACAGAGATAATTACAAGGCATTATAAAAATTAAAAAAAACTAACCAAGTAGGTTGCCAGAATGTTTGCAATCATGCTAATACATTGGGTTTTACTGTGGCCACACCCCCCTGTCCGGAACTGGACCCTGATTAGACTAGCAGCTCCACAGAGAGGACGACAGCCACCCAATCTGCTTCTGACTCAAAGTGCTGCCTGTGTTCCTCCAAATCCACAGAGGACAGCACTGTACAGAGTTGGTGCTCATCACTTGTGCTATCCAGATCAGAGAGTCAGTGTGGAAACTGCAAGCAACCAAAGATTCAAACATGAAGATTCTAAAACTACAATAACAACAACTATTATTATTATTATTATTACTATTATTTATTATTATTTATTATTTTATTTTTTTCTGTGATCAGAATCAAAAGGTATTAGGCATTCTGGACATGCAGAGCCTTCCTTAGTGCAGGTATAAGAGGGCTTTCAGTGTCTAGTCTTAATTCTAGGGTTTTGATTGCCTTTGGAGTTTGTTATTGGCATTTGTCAGCATGAGGACCAGAGTTGTGCCAACAAAAGAGAAGGAACCCATTATGAGGCTGAGAAAAAAGAAGAAAAAAAGAACAGTCAAAGACATAGGCAAACCTTAAGCTCACCAAAATGTCTGGAACATCAATAAGAAGAAACAGAGTACTGGTAATCTCAGTAATCACAAAGGGCCAAGTAGGCCAAGGAAGACCTCTACAGTTGATGACCAAAGAATTCTCATCATAATGAAGAAAACCTCTAAAACACCTGCCCGGCATATCAGAAAACTTTCAGTAGGCAGGTGTGGATGTGACTACTGCTGGCAGAAGACTTCACAAACAGAACTACAGAGGCGACACAGCAAGATGCAAACCACTAGTTAGCTGTAAAAACAGGATGGCCAGGTTAAAGAGGTCCTGTGGACAGATGAGACCAAGATTTATTTGTATCAGAGTGATGGCAAGAGCAAAGTACAGAGGCCAAAAGGAACTGCCACAGATCCAAAGCATACTAATCTAATCCACCCACCTGCACACACACACACACACAGACACACACATTCACACCTCAGATGTTAACCCCCCAGTTCCTCTTCTGTGTATAATCTCCAGGCTATACTGGCCGAGTGCTTTGAAGCTTTCTATGGTGAATAACATGTCTGACAGGATGTTTCATGACTCTTTCATTAAATAAATGAAATAATTAAAAAAAATTACTCAGTAGCCCTTTGTCTAATATTACATTTTGTCTAAAGATCTGAAACCATTCAATGCAACACATACACAATAATAGTGGAAATGGGGATAAAACCTTATCATGGCACTATAGTTCTCACAGAGCTGAAATCAGACTTATACGCCGTATTTCTGGGTCTAATTTCAGCTATACATACAGCTTAATTTCCCAGTTCATTTACCTGGATTTATCCGATAACTGATCTGTGGTTTCAAATGAATGATCTTTTGAAACCACAAGGAACTATAAGTCACTTTATTGTGTGAAGCTGAAAATGAAGAAGCATGATGCTCTTTCTTTGCCTTCAGCACCGTTGCTGCAAAGAACTTTAAATGTAAATGAATTGCAGGCCCAACAGCACAGTAATGCAATGATCACTTTTGGAAACGACTCTTTAAGCCACAAACTTGATTTCCATTAGCCTGACAGTAACAACAACCAGCTCATAAAATGTATCCATTTCAAATAATTTTGGATGCTTCGACGAGCTCGAGTGGAGGAAGAGCTGTGAGCGTGCAATACCAATCACTACTCGCAGTGAAGTGCACAAACCAGCTCCCTTACACTCCTGGCAAGACAACAGTCCTTCCATTAAACACTTCTCCACTGAAGATCCATAAAGATGAATTGGCAGGTAATGTACCCCAGCTTTTCCACCTCCAAAACTACATTCACACTGGCACCATCCATTTAGCATACAAGTGCTCAAAACTCATTTACACAAGATAAAAAATAAATAAATAAATAATTGAATAGCTCATGAACTCAAGCAGACAATGAACCTTACTCTACAATTGAAGGTTATATTACGCATGGACCCACGGTAGTTGAATACAGCATCACATAATTGAGGACCAGTGGCTACACACTCCAAAAACCATTTACTCGGTTTGAGCTATGGCAGCCAATCGTAACTGTTAAAAGAAACATTGAGACGGTTACTAAATCAGCCGACAGACGGCACAATACAAACAAAGAAGAGCAGCCAAGAGACAGGGAAAAGGCCTCAGCCAGGAGACAGGGGAAGGGCCTCAGCCAGGAGACAGGGGAAAGGCCTCAGCCAGGAGACAGGGGAAAGGCCTCAGCCAGGAGACAGGGGAAAGGCCTCAGCCAGGAGACAGGGGAAAGGCCTCAGCCAGGAGACAGGGGAAAGGCCTCAGCCAGGAGACAGGGAAAAGGCCTCAGCCAGGAGACAGGGGAAAGGCCTCAGCCAGGAGACAGGGGAAAGGCCTCAGCCAGGAGACAGGGGAAAGGCCTCAGCCAGGAGACAGGGGAAAGGCCTCAGCCAGGAGACAGGGGAAAGGCCTCAGCCAGGAGACAGGGAAAAGGCCTCAGCCAGGAGACAGGGAAAGGCCTCAGCCAGGAGACAGGGGAAAGGCCTCAGCCAGGAGACAGGGGAAAGGCCTCAGCCAGGAGACAGGGGAAAGGCCTCAGCCAGGAGACAGGAGAAAAGGCCTCAGCCAGGAGACAGGGGAAAGGCCTCAGCCAGGAGACAGGGGAAAGGCCTCAGCCAGGAGACAGGGAAAAGGCCTCAGCCAGGAGACAGGGGAAGGGCCTCAGCCAGGAGAAAGGGAAAAGGCCTCAGCCAGGAGACAGGAGAAAGGCAGCGTAAATTCAGTCAGGGGTGAAATGTTGACAATACCACGAGGAGAAGTGATTGGCTGGTTCTGACACTGGGACGGGTGTTGGGTAAGGTAATTGTTCTTATGGCCGCCTGTGTGCCCACTAAAAGCAGTACATCATTAAATGTGCAAATGGCACCAGCATCAGGCTTCTCTTTCACACAGCTAAGCCAGCTCAGCTCACAGGCCCAGTGAGAGTTGTGTGTCCTGATTCAGAAAAGGTAATAAATGTGGGAAAAAATTCAAAGCGCAGTAGAAAATGGTACTGAGCTACTGCAGCTTGCTACGCAATGTAGGGACCCAAGCTTTAACACTGTTCAGGTTGCACCACTGAAGTACAGAGGGGAAATAACGGGTTGAGAACACAAGATAGTCATTACTCTGTGACTCCAGTCACATGGTAGCATTCAGTGAATATAATTCTCAAGGAAAGCTCATTCGAACTACAATCAATCCCTTCCAAAACTTATTTAATATTATACCGTGCGGTTTATTTCAGCTCAAGAGGGAACCTGTAGTTTTAGTTTGTTTTTAAGCGCGTTTTAAATATAGTATCAAGGTGTGAATGCTAAATGGAAACTGCTGGGCAAAAAGGTTACAATTTAATGCCAATGTGCAAAACGTTCATTTTTGTCTTGGGGGAAAAATATGGTGGCTGGTAAACATTCAGTGGCAAATGAAAATAGTCAAAATTACATATTTTACATTTGTTAGCTGATTCGGCACAACAGCCACAAAAATAAACAAATTTCCAATAGATATATTTTTAAAAGAGATAAACCAAAGAACCATCTGTGGTAGTACCTGGAGTTCACAAGAATGTCGCAAAATTAAAAAGTGTAAAGGATTAAATATGGAAATATGTACAGCAGCATTGTACATGTATTCAAACACCCAGCTTATTGAAGAGGAACCAGGTAGGCTGTATTACGGTTCACCGAAGCGGACAATGTGTATGGCCAGCAGGGCAGGGCAGGGCAGCGCAGATCGCCACAGCGAGCAGATCGCCACGGCGCCCGTTCGAATGCGCGTGCTTCGGCGGTGTCCCACGCCATCAGTCACGGCCACCTGTCCGCTAAAAGGGCTCGGCCCTCTCCGCAAGGTCACACAGTCACGCCGATTAGAATCCATCAAGGCCCAGTCCCACAGACAGCCACCAAGCCGCCAAGCCGTGAGAGGCGAGAGGGAAGGGCAGTGATAGACTGCAGTGATCTCAGACAGCTGCACGGCCTCGGGGAATAAAAACACAGGTTACCCACAACACAGGACTCCATTTCACAACCCCCGAGAGAAGCCATTTAAGGTAAAAATGCAGCGTAAAAATGGTGTGGTCCAACTCAATCTGACACTTGATAATGAAGGGATTAATTATTCTCAGTCCTCCGTAGCTTTCTCCCCATGCCTCGTTTAATCTGGGGAAAGCAGTTAAAGTGAATGATCTATTGCAATCTAAAGAAATCTATGCAGACTGACACTTCTATTGAAAATAAGTAACATAAATCTCAGGCTGGTACTTAGGAAACCTCACCATTCATTAAGAGCCCATCACAGAACCCATGCTGATCAACAATTTTTCTTAATAAGCGCACTGTTTAATTGGTTTTGCCCTTGAGTAATCTTCTGCTGTTGAGATGGTGCAGCACAGAAGTGCTTTAATTAATGGAGCTTCTGCCCAACAGGTGGATGGTAAAAATTACTGGGTCCAGCTGGACAGAAAGACCAGCTCGATTTTAAAATTTCAGATCTTCTCTACAGGACAAAGATACTGTTGGACAGGGAGGATTGAGTAAAATATGTTTGTGTTCTGAATCCAGTGCTTTTAAAGTTTAACACCCTTATTTGATGTTTGGCACTCTGAATACCAAACAACAGTTTAATAGTTAAAACTCCATCCAACTTGTCCAACATATAAAATATATTTGATTTAATTAGGTAATTATTAAGAGGTCAATTAATTCTTTGAACTGTTGATAAGAGACATGGTCAGGTTACAGTCACAAAAGAAAACAATGAAGGAAAATACCAAACCACAGCTTGTTTCTCCCAAGAGGTCCCAAGAAAACAAAGTTCAAAGTTCAAAAACCAAAAATGCCGAATATTCCAAAAAGTCAGGTATGAAAGTACACAAAAAAAGAATACATGGTATAACAATTTGGACATTGCTATAATAAAACCGCATTTATGATTTGAGATGCAGGTAAATGGTAACAACAAAAACAGCTATACAATTCACCTTACATCTAGTCCATGTCAGAGTTGAATAGTCCAATCGCAACTGGCTGGCTAGCTAATATATAGGCATGCTGATTTAAGGCCCAGAATGATAAAGGCTGCTTCATACTTTCCGCGTCCGCGTGTCCGCGAGGGTCCGCTTTGGTCCTTGTGACATAAATGTCGTCATCCACCCATGTCCGGAGGGTCCGCAGGGACACCTATGCTGACGTCCGCACGCAGCCCAAAATTTGTGACCGCGTGGACTGTAACGCATAGCAAGCGCGCCGACTGCGCATGCTCCAGATAACAAAATTTAATGGATGCTTGTTTTGAAGAGTTGTGCGAGGATATCCGCCATTACCCACATTTATATTGTCTAGCTGGGCATTCATAAAAATATTCTTTCACTGCTCAAAAATCGTATTCCGTCATAGCGATAAGATAAACCCGACAATAGCCCTAAGATATGCCAATACAGCAGTGAAAATGCTGCTGACTGAATAACAAAATAAACAAGACAAATTTTTTAAAAATGATACCATGTCATTCTACAGTCAATATCTGGGACTAAATATTGAATAAATATATAACCTTACCGTTGGTTTTACGCGTAGAGATGTCCTTTTTTAGACTGAGTGGTCATATATTGTCTTGGACAATCCGTTTGTGAAATACACGCGCATTTGTGATGCCTGGGTACCTTCCAAAATAGCTGTGCGTAATACCACACCTCTTATTTATGGTGTTGTTGCCATTTTCAGTGCATTCTGGCTTGATTGACAATTCATTTATTCAGTAGGTGAGAGTATAAGCTTTCTAACGATGTATATCATGTCTAATTTTGCTTTTGGAATAGCGTTTTATAGGTCAGCGTAACTGAAAAGTTTCTTATCATCGCATTCACTCTGTGGTAATGGAACTGGAATGGAGTGTAGATCGGGAAATGTGTATGCGTGGAACGCCAGACCGACACGGACCCTCAATTGTTCTATGAATGGAACCGGGCGCGTGTCCGCAGCTGTCCGCGGACGCGGAATGCGGAAAGTATGGAGCAGCCTTAAACTGTGGTGCAGTGACCGCAAACGCCTCTCCGGACCCTCCTCAGTGTGGCTGTGGGTGTGCCACCCTGGTGCCAGTCTCCTTCTTTTCTCATGTCAGGGCACTGGCGAGGGAAAAGAGGCTCCCTGGCCTTCCCTGAATTAACATGCAGTGAGTTATCCCTGTTAATGTCGCAGTTGTGAGCACTAAAAGGTGACTCATTACCAACAACGTCCCTCCCACACCCTGCACAGCATGCAAGGGCTCAGTCTCTGCTGACAGGAAGCCGGACAACCCACAGGTAGCAAGGTGCCGCTGAGATATCTTAGCTGCCAAGTGTTGAGGTGCCAAATTCCCAGAATCCTCTTTGGCTCCTGTCGCTGGGGTTCACCTGGCAGTGACTGCTGATGGCAGTGGTTTAGGACAGCCTTGGCGGCAGGGCCTGGATCTAACAGCACCTGCGTCTGTGGGGGGGGGGGTTTGGTGGCAGGAGAGAACTGCTGGACTGGAGAGCTTCAGCCTGTTCCTTCACAGCAACATGCGCAAAGGAGGTCATTAATGGAGGCACGCCATACGTAATTGCTGCGAGTCCATTTAGGGGGATTATCTGAACTGAGTTTTCAGTCAAATTACTGAACATGTCCATACATTTAAACAATGGCCTTGGAGCCCACATATGCCCAGGGAAAGGGTTCCATGTTAAAAAATGGTGGGAAGGATATGGAGATCGTACATCGCAGAACACCAGTTTGGTAACTGGCAGTCAGTTACTTTGGCAGTGGAGGGGAACAGAGATCAGCAAATCTGAAAGATAACAGAAGCGGTTCCATAATCCTGCTTCTTCCCATTAACCACGCCCATCTCATCTCCGTCCCGGGGTCATTGTCAGCAATAACAACGGCTCCCTTCTGGGCCCAGGGGCTGATGGTCCCTGGAAGACGCCCAGTCCGTCACTGTCCCACCACTTCAGACATCAGGAGGTGGCTCTCACACGCTCCCTGGGTGCTGTCAAAGGCCCGTGGTGTGGCTTCCCAGAGTCAGTTCGAAGACCAGGGTTGTCAGGGGTACAATCCTGGACAATATCCCAGCTCATCAACACCCCGGAGTTCCCTCTCTCCAGTCCGACAGTCACTGCACAGAGGGGTGTGGATGGCAACAAATCTCTCTCCTCCTGTGTCCTAGGAGCCATGAAAGGGGGGTGTGCCATGCTCTCTGCAGCCAAGCCCACAGAGTGCTCCACTCCTGCCTGCGTACCCATCAGAGATTCCCTGGGCTGATCCAGCCGAGCCCACAGAGTGCTCCACTCCTGCCTGCGTACCCATCAGAGATTCCCTGGGCTGATCCAGCCGAGCCCACAGAGTGCTCCACTCCTGCCTGCGTACCCATCAGAGATTCCTGGCTGATCCAGCCGAGCCCACAGAGTGCTCCACTCCTGCCTGCGTACCCATCAGAGATTCCCTGGGCTGATCCAGCCGAGCCCACAGAGTGCTCCACTCCTGCCTGCGTACCCATCAGAGATTCCCTGGGCTGAGCCAGGGGAGCAGGGGAGCCCACAGGGGGCAGGGCAGTGTCCTTAATCTGGGCGGAGAGGGTTGCAGGGGCTGACTCCGCCTCCTGGGGTGCACAGGTTTCTCCTGGCTGCATGTCGTTCCGTGGCAGGGGGTGCGCATCGAGAGGAAACAGTTGTTTTCGCTGCTTCACTGACCTCCAACCTGGTGTCAATGATGTCCTGTAAAAACTGCTGTGTCAGTATTCTTACGTTAGAATCCCATTATGAGAAAAGGGGCCTGTCCTGGTCTCTCCTCTTTTGGGCTGTCATGCAGTGGAGTCCATGGCAATGGAGGTGTATGCAGAGGCAGTAAGCCAGAGTGATGGTAGCGACACGCCCAGAAACTTGTTAATGAGACCATACTCAGGGAATTCAGTATATCACCCTGTGTCCTGTTTAGATTGTTTATGGACTCCAGTTGTTCCTCGAGGCCTGGGTTGCTCCCAAGGAATGACTCCTGATTTTTCTTGAAAACAAAACGCTTAACACAGTCCTCTGTTACACATTTGGCACAGGCTGGTGCAATTCTCTCTTTGGTGACAGGTCCATCTCTGGCTGTAACTTAATTTCCAGACCAAATTTCAAAGGAGATACAATTGATATAGTTTACCATAGTCTGCTCAAAATCCTGTGTGGAACCTCCAATATGTCAGGGCAAATATGTTAGTAAAATATGTTTGTTCCGAATCCAGTACTTTAAATGGCTAACGCCCTCATTTAACATTCTGAATGCCGAACACATCAACAATTAAAACTTTTCACTTATCTGATGCATAATATAAATTAATTTGATTTCATTTAGTAATTATTATTAAAGATATTAATTATCAATTAAATCACAAAATTTGTTGATAGGCACAGCAATCTGCTGGATCAACCTTTATCAAAATGTACAACACACGAATAGAATAAAATTAAGAAATTTCTTAAATAGGAAAAAAATTTCTGCATCTAATCTGACAAAGACATTTAACAAAGGTACAAACTACTTTAAAAAATAACAAATTTACAGACATGAACAGATTACAGTCACAAAAGAAATGAATGAAGAAGAATACCAAACCACAGCTTGTTTCTTCCAATATAGTCGCAAAACCACCAGTATCAAAGTTCAAAAACCAAAAGGCGGCCGAATATTCCAAAAAGTCAGGGGTGAAAATGTAAAATGCCAGATGAGCTGTAAAACAAAAATATCAGACCCCACACACATCAAACACTAAAAAACCACCAGGCCCTGATGCAGGGTTCAGATTCCCCAGAAGGCAACAGCAGATATCAACCCATTGAATGACCACCGAAACAGATGTTAACCAGCTGATGTTAAGCACCCAAAAACTGTCCTCCATGTAAAGAAAGGCCCATCTTAAGTAGCCGCAAGAGGGAAGGAGAGCATAGCGTGGCTACACTAATTGGGTGAGGTGTGGAAGGGTGCAGGTGGAGGTGTGGGATCAGACAAGGACTGTCTTAACTGAAAGCCAACACATTTACATATTAAAGTTGCTTCATGATATTGGAAGCAGAGCAATAAGCACTGTGAGATTATTATCAAAAGATTGATGGTTTTAGCCTCTTTATAATGAGAATATGTTAGGAGGTAATCCAGCTCAGCTATTGAATACTTCTAAACTGCAGTTCAGTTCTGCTTCTAACAACACAGATAATATGTGTAGATGAATAATTGTTAAATATAGCCAGTAATAATATCCACCTTCAGGCAAAATATTTTTCATGCAACAAAACCAAATTGCACTGGGTTGGTTTCTGATTGAAATGGGAAATGCTTCAACAAATGTGGATTTCAACCATCAGGTCCCAACAATCATTATCTATACATAAAGATTTTCAATCAATGATTTCTAACAGATGTCACAGATTGCATTCTAATGTAAAATCAAAAGAAACATGATCTTTGTGCGTCCCTTAGCCACACTGGGCCCCTGACCCCATTGTTCTGTGTCTCAGAGAAAGGAGACACCTTTTATGCCCGTTGAGGGGAGGGGAAGAAATACAGACCCTCGGTGTGCTGTCTGTACCTACAGACTCACTGCTCAGCGCAGTCTGGACCTACAATGCAGATACAACCAGCCACCTTCAAAAAATAATAAAAATAAAAAATGTATAGCAGCAAGTACATTAACAGTCAAATCAAATTACATAAATTACACAAAATACATTTCCCATTCGATGCAAAGTTTAAGATTCAAGTATTCCGTTTTTTTTTTCATAATTTGAAAAAGGTTTGAATCTTGATACATTTAATTTATTTATGCATATTTATTTAGCATGATGCTGCAGTCATTTCAAATTTCAACTGAAGTTATATTCCATCTTAAACTGCCGCATTGTTTTAGATTAATTGTTCATTCCCATGTCCGTGGTGGTATTGTGAGTTCCAGCATGTCCATATCTTGGCTGCTGACAGGATGCTTCACAGGTACAGTAAATCTCTGTTGCATTTTGCCATGCTTGCACAGCATTGTATTGATTCCCAGGAGTGATGTCACTGTATCTAGTGTGTGCAGGTCTGTTATTCTTCCATGTCTGGGTGCACCTGAAGCCAGTACAGGCAGTGAGCAGCAGATTTGCTCCACCCTACACCCCACACTAGAGGAGCCTTCTCTATGCTTTCTTTCACGCTGCTCTGTTTACCCATGACCCCTCACTGCAATGAGAGACCTTCATCGTTTTTATTCATTAATTATCCCCTGCGCACACTTAAACACTTTCCCTGCCGCTGTGGGACTGAGCTAAACACCCGCCCCCCCTTTTTCTCCTCAGGGTCCAGGTACCCATGTCCATGCCTTCACAGAGGTTGAAGTGACAGTCTCCATGGCAACTCCATTACATCTGCATGATGGCCATGAGGAGGGACTGGACATGCTGAAAGGCCTGGGTTTCCAACAGTGAGATCCCCCACCCAATAGCCATCATGCCCCTGCCCCCGGACCATGATCGCATTCACCATGATCGCCATGGTAACTACATTAGTGGACTTTATTATCAACTGATTTTGTTACAACAATTTGGCCTTATATTTTGAACAGTAAAAATACGCTTAATGTAAAAATATAAAAACAACATTCCACAGACCTGCAATTAAAAATGTAATGCTCAATTTAAAAAAAAATGTCATGTCTTTTTAAAAATAAAATTTCCTTGTAATGTAGTCCAATGCAAAGCTGAGCATTAACCGGTCTGATTTAACAGGAACACCAGGAAATCTCCATACGCAGGGTGCAGTATGAGCGATTTCTGTGTATACTGCTCACCTACAGACTCACTGCTCAGAGCTGTGTACCTATAGACACCCTGTCTGTACATACAGACTCAAAGCTCAGCGCTGTCTGTACCTACAGACTCACTGCTCAGCGCTGTCTGTACCTACAGACTCACTGCTCAGCGCTGTCTGTACCTACAGACTCACTGCTCAGCGCTGTCTGTACCTACAGACTCACTGCTCAGCGCTGTCTGTATCTACAGACTCACTGCTCAGCTCTGTCTTTGTCTACAAACTAACTGCTCAGCACTGTCTGTATCTACAGACTCACTGCTCAGCACTTTCTGTGTATACAGACCAAGCGGCCAAAACCAGACTTCGTTTTTGAAGCTCATTTCCTGGTGTTGTAGTTCCTGGTTGCTCACTAGCGCCACTACGGATGGCTCCAGTATAGGTGTTTTCATATCCGGTTTCCATGTAAGTCTACGGTACAAATGCGATCAAAATACAAAGTCAATAATTTTTTCTCACAAGAACAAATAGTCATAATAGGTGTATTTTATTCGTCTTATGACTGTCCATGGGTCGATTTCATGATTTATTGCGTCATTTGGGCACAGTGCCAATATTTGTTCTGGACCAATGAGGTACAGCTTGCGTCACTTCCGGATTACTGCGGAGGACTGAGCTACAGTAGGGGCTACAGTCTATGGTCACTGGGGTGGGCGGTGGCGCCTCTTGGCACTTGACATGCGGCTCCGGCCACGGTCCGCCTGTGCTAAGTCTGAAAATGCAGGCATCCCTTCGTGTGATTTCGTTATGGCGTGTGCTATTTACAGTTTGCACTAGCACCTAAAATAATCTCCTCTAAGTTTCGGTAGCCAAGTCTTTTTACTATTTCCTTAGCCTACCAATATATGCAGACGTATAGTTGCTATTTGGTACAGTAGTAGCCTATGCTAGAACAGTTCGCAACTTGCACAGCCATTTGACTAGCTAGCTAACCTTAACCGGCAAACATTCAATCTGTCAGACGTGTTTGACGGCTTGTCAGTCGTGTACATTCTGTAAATGTCTACCTGGGCTATGCTGCACGAATGTGACAAAGCTAGAAGCTAGCAAGAAAATAATAATAATTAGAAATTCAATGTACATTATTTTTGTCTTTATGCAACAGGTGGAAAACTTGCTCTACAAAGTGCGCTGTCATATTTACACGCCTGTAAATCAGTTATTAAAATACTTGGTAGATTTGTTAATCACCGCTGACAGTGTTAATTTTTATTCGGTAAAAAGTGACTTGCGAACGATCGGTCAGCTAGCGTCACCCAGCAAGTAAACACCACAAACGGCGATGGAGTAGTAGCAGTTAATGGCTCATTAACTGACTGTGGCGAAAACCTACGACGATAACTTGCTTGGTTAACAGCAAGTCTACCAGACAGTTATATGAAAATTAGCCTAGTCAAATCACCAGTAGTCTACACATCTCTGATTGATTGACCATCAGTGCAGTCAATGTTCTTCCCCTGTAGTTCATATTGCTAATGCGTGAGCTAACCATGGATAGCTTACCTAGCTCACTGGCAAGCTGATATGCTAGCTAAGCATATTCGTTTTGCCGAGAAACATAAATTGAAGATAACTGAACATAATTGTATTATTAATGTCATACATATAACGTGATTACATGACACAGTACAGTCACGGATGGAAATTAAACTCCGTAAACATTTGATCATATATTTTAAAACATAACGGCAGACAGTCAGCTAGCCTCAAGTTCGTTCTGCAATCGTTCGTTCAGGTTGATGGGCTTTTCCACACCGGACTGTCAATCACATTGTAAAAAACACAAGACCACTTAACTCTATGGTTTTGGCTCCAAATCGAGAACATGGCCGCGCCCGCCATTGAGCTTCAAAACATGTTTTACAGACCCACGGAGAGGCAATGGGTGACGTCACAGTAGCTCTGTCCATATTTTTTACAGTCTCTGATACAGACTCACTGCTCAGAGCTGTCTGTACCGATAGACTCACTGCTCAGCGCTGTCTGTACATACAGACTCCCTGCTCAGAGCAGTCTGTACCTACAGACTCACTGCTCAGCGATGTCTGTATCTACAGACTCACTGCTCAGCGCTGTCTGTACATACAGACTCCCTGCTCAGAGCAGTCTGTACCTACAGACTCACTGCTCAGCGATGTCTGTATCTACAGACTCACTGCTCAGCGCTGTCTGTACCTACAGACTCACTGCTCAGCGCTGTCTGTACATACAGACTCCCTGCTCAGAGCAGTCTGTACCTACAGACTCACTGCTCAGCGATGTCTGTATCTACAGACTCACTGCTCAGCGCTGTCTGTACCTACAGACTCACTGCTCAGCGCTGTCTGTACCTACAGACTCACTGCTCAGAGCTGTCTGTACCTACAGACTCCCTGCTCAGAGCTGTCTGTACCTACAGACTCACTACTCAGCACTGTCTGTATCTACAGACTCACTGCTCAGCACTGTCTGTACATACAGACTCACTGCTCGGCGCTGTCTGTATGTACAGACACACTGCTCGGCATTGACTGTATGTACAGACTCACTGCTCAGCGCTGTCTGTATCTACAGACTCACTGCTCAGCGCTTTCTGTATCTACAGACTCACTGTTCAACACTATCTGTATCTTCAGACTCACTGCTCAGCACTGTCTGTACCTACAGACTCACTGCTCAGCGCTGTCTGTACCTACAAACTGACTGCACAGCACTGTCTGTACCTACAGACTCACTGCTCAGCTCCACTGCTCAGCGCTATCTGTACCTACAGAGTCCCTGCTCAGTGCTGTTTGTACCTACAGACTCACTGCTCAGCGCTGTCTGTACCTACAGACTCAGTGCTCAGCGCTGTTTGTACCTACAGACTCACTGCTCAGCGCTGTCTGTACCTACAGACTCCCTGTTCAACGCTGTCTGTATCTACAGACTCACTGCTCACCGCAGTCTGGACCTACAATGCAGATAAAACCAGCCACCTTCAAAAAATAATAGAAATATAAAATGTAGCAGCAAGTACATTAATAGTCAAATCAAATTACATAAACAGCGCTTTTCCCATTCGATGCAAAGTTTAGGATTCGAGTATTCCGGTTTTTTTTTCATAATTTGAAAATGGTTTGAGTCTTGATATACAATTGGACAGCCCTATTTATGACCATACAAAGTGTCCATACTGACAAGCTCCAATGGTTTCTGTTTGAAACTTTGTACTAAAATTCTCTTGAAAGTAGGGGGACAAATAAAAAGAACATAATGGATAACTTTGTTAAATTGTAGAAGTAATTTGCTCAGCAAAGCAGACACGCAGTTTAACCTCATGCAGCAGCACTGGATTTACAAGAAAATCAAATTTAACCACATCTATTAACACATTACATTAAGTGCCTCTGTCAAGTGTAAAAAGCATTCAGACCAGTAGAGTTCTCTACCTGCTCTACCTGCCACCAGCGGTGATAAACCAAGCGGTCAGACCAGTAGAGTTCTCTACCTGCTCTACCTGCCACCAGCGGTGATAAACCCAGCACTCAGACCAGTAGAGTGCTCTACCTGCTCTACCTGCCACCAGCGGTGATAAACCCAGCTTTCAGACCAGTATATTTAACTAACCACAACACCAGCAACTGGAAATGGCAGGGGGAAAAGAACAAACACAAGCTGAAAAGGGAAAATAGCTGTTTTTTTTAGTGCGATGTCACATAACTCATATTTGGCCCCATTTGTTTTGTATAATGATTGCCTGCATAATGCATAACTGCACAACCCAGACCAGTCAATCCATTACACACCTTCATTTATTTTATTGCCTTCTGTACCGCCTTGCATGTCTGCGACATCTCTGCAACAGACTGACAGCTTTATTATTATTAATAATGCAATAAGGTCTATTTCATCAGGTTATGGCTTATAGTTAAACTTAACCACTAGCGGATATTTCAAAGAGAAAGAAATAATCCTTCTGCACAGTGCTGAACAATGAAGACAGAAGCATGAGAAACAGTCAGTCCGTCCCCCCCCCCCCCCCCCCAGATATTGAAGAGATCTGCCACTGAGAGAAAGCTGGCCATACAGACAGAGGTACAGAGGAAGAGCTGTGTTCAGTGGCTCCATACAGAGTTATAAAGGAAGAGCTGTGTTCAGTGGCTCCATACAGACAGAGTTATAAAGGAAGAGCTGTGTTCAGTGGCTTCATACAGAGTTATAAAGGGAGAGCTGTGTTCAGTGGCTCCATTCAGACAGAGTTATATAGGGAGAGCTGTGCTGTGTTCAGTGGCTCCATACAGAGTTGTAAAGGAAGAACTGTGTTCAGTGGCTCCATACAGAGTTATATAGGGAGAGCTGTGTTCAGTGGCTCCATACAGACAGAGTTATATAGGGAGAGCTGTGTTCAGTGGCTTCATACAGAGTTATAAAGGGAGAGCTGTGTTCAGTGGCTCCATTCAGACAGAGTTATAAAGGGAAAGCTGTGTTCAGTGGCTCCATAAAGAGTTATAAAGGAAGAGCTGTATTCAGTGGCTCCATACAGGGTTACAGAGGGAGAGCTGTATTCAGTGGCTCCATACAGAGTTACAGAGGGAGAGCTGTGTTCGGTGGCTCCATACAGAGTTACACAGGGAAAGCTGTGTTCAGTGGCTCCATACAGAGTTACAGAGGGAGAGTTGTGTTCAGTGGCTCCATACAGAGTTACAGAGGGAGAGCTGTGTTCAGTGGCTCCATACAGAGTTACAGAGGGAGAGCAGTGTTCCATGGCTCCATACAGGGTTACAGAGGGAGAGCTGTATTCAGTGGCTCCATACAGGGTTACAGAGGGAGAGCTGTATTCAGTGGCTCCATACAGAGTTAGAGAGGGAGAGCTGTGTTCAGTGGCTCCATACAGAGTTAGAGAGGGAGAGCTGTGTTCAGTGCCTCCATACAAATTTTCAGAAGGAGAGCTGTGTTTAGTGGCTCCATACAGGGTTACAGAGGGAGAGCTGTGTTCAGTGGCTCCATACAGAGTTAGAGAGGGAGAGCTGTGTTCAGTGGCTCCATACAAATTTTCAGAAGGAGAGCTGTGTTTAGTGGCTCCATACAGGGTTACAGAGGGAGAGCTGTGTTCAGTGGCTCCATACAGAGTTACAGAGCAGAGGGAGAGCTGTATTCAGTGGCTCCATAAAGAGTTATAAAGCGAGAGCTGTGTTCAGTGGCTCCAGACAGAGTTACAGAGGGAGAGCTGTTCAGTGGCTCCTTACAGACAGAGTTACAGAGGGAGAGCTGTGTTCAGTGACTCCACACACAGTTACAGAGCAGAGGGAGAGCTGCGTTCAGTGGCTCCATAAAGAGTTATAAAGGGAGAGCTGTGTTCAGTGGCTCCGGACAGAGTTACAGAGGGAGAGCTGTTCAGTGGCTCCTTACAGACAGAGTTACAGAGGGAGAGCTGTATTCAGTGGCTCCATAAAGAGTTATAAAGGGAGAGCTGTGTTCAGTGGCTCCAGACAGAGGTACAGAAGGAGAGCTGTGTTCAGTGGCTCCATAAAGAGTTATAAAGGGAGAGCTGTGTTCAGTGGCTCCAGACAGAGGTACAGAAGGAGAGCTGTGTTCAGTGGCTCCATAAAGAGTTATAAAGGGAGAGCTGTGTTCAGTGGCTCCAGACAGAGGTACAGAAGGAGAGCTGTGTTCTCTATCTCTCCTCAGCAGAAAGGACCGTCTCTAAGCCCATTAAGGCCGCAGTTACACAGCGGACACAACCCTGGCAGTCCCCCGCTTCCTTGATCAGACGGCCCAGACCTGCACACCGCCAAACGCGGGGGACGGGTCGGCGCTGAGGGCGGTGATAAGCGAGAAGGGGTGGGGGGGCGGGGGGAATGGGACAAAGTACGACAATACGGTACAAAATAAATTATTTTGCATGAACCCATCAAATCAGGGCACACTTTGGACCATACATTTTAATATTATATATATATATATATATATATATATATATATATACACTCACCGGCCACTTCATTAGGTACTTGCTAGTACCGGATGTGGTCTTCTGCTGCTGTAGCCCATCTGCTTCAAGGTTCGACGTGTTGTGCGTTCAGAGATGCTCTTCTGCGTACCTCAGTTGTAACAAGTGGTTATTTGAGTTACTGCTGCCTTTCTATCAGTTCGAACCAGTCTGGCCATTCTCCTCTGACCTCTGCCATCAACAAGGCATTTCCACCCAGAGAACTGCCACTCACTGAATATTTTCTTTTTTTCGGACCATTCTCTGTAAACCCTAGAGATGGTTGTGCATGAAAATCCCAGCAGTTTCTGAAATACTCAAACCAGCCCATCTGGCACCAACAACTATGCCACGTTCAAAGTCACTTAAATCACCTTTCTTCCCCATTCTGATGCTTGGTTTGTACTTCAGCAGATCGTCTTGACCATGTCTACATGCCTAAATGCATTGAGTTGCTGCCACGTGATTGGCTGATTAGATATTTGCCTTAACGAGCAGTTGAACAGGTGTACCTAATGAAGTGGCCGGTGAGTGTATATGTGTGTGTACAGACATGTTGCTGTCATTACACCTTCCCTACATGATACAAACAGAATACGTACATATTTCCCCTTTAATAGGACCACTGTCTTCTTTCAGTTCCTAACAGTAATTAGAGAGAGTAATTTGATTTTCACTGTGGCAAACCAGTTAAGATACGGTGCTAATGCAATGATATTACGAAAGGATGAGCAATATAATCTCTGGACTTTCACAGACTTTCATAGTTTCACAGAATTTTGTTATTGTTGTTATTACTAGTATTATTAAAATAATAGATAGAGATAGACAGAGACCTTTATTTAACCAGGCAATTTAGAGCAACACTCTTTTACAATGCCACCCGAAGTATACAAGGTAACATATACAAAGGAATAAATTAAAATATCACAGAAGTAGAGCAAACAGGATTACAATATACACATAAAATGGCAAACACATGATGAAAAGCAAGCAAGTTTCCTGAAAAACTCCCCTGAAACCTTCCTGTTGGAAAGCGCTGTATTTGTACCCTGCATCGTCTCTATCGCCCCCTGCAGTTTGCTCTCTGCCAGCTCTCGCCGCTGATCACATGGACACATGCGCAGTATTTAAAACATAAACTTCAGAGGCTGAAAACCACATGGTAATGCGGGCAGAGAGAGATAAAAATGCATTATTCAGTGTAACAATGCCAAAGCTCGTCAACACCAGATTTTAAGCGAAAGATAAGTGGCTAAACTTTGATGGCGCTGATCAAAAGAATCAGCACCTCCCAAAGCATTCCAGCCTAAAGAAAGCTGTTCCATGCTCTCTACTGCTCGCTAAGGAAATCTTCAGTTACCTGCAGCTTAAAAACAAAAGCTCTTTTGCTCCCACAGACTGTTTATTCTACCGGTAACGCGACACAGACTCATTTGTTCACAGAAACAGAAATAAGGAAATAATAAATCATGGCAAGACTGCTACAGCAGGCCTATATTAATGTTTTATAGATATAATGCAGTTTCATGAAACAACATTTATTTTGTAAAGTTGTGTACCATCATTATTTAGACCACGACCACCCCCCCACCCACCCCCTCCATCAACCATTGCTAACTGCACCCATTAGTTTTAATTAGTGGTAAAACGCAGAAACATTACATGTGTTAGTATGTCAGTCAAGGTAACTTGCATAAATCTCTTTTTTTTCCCCCACAGTATTCATTCACATGGTTGAATATTTACTGAAGTGAATCAGACGAAATTGTGCTTGCGGGCACAGCAGTTTTCTAACCTAGCTCACAATGGCAGACGGTGGATCCAGACACACATACACCCAAGACTGATTCCAACATTATCTTCCAAAACAATTAAAGCAAACTAGTCATCATACATCATGCATGCTAACACAGCTCAAACAGCATGTCTTCAGGTCAGAAAAGTCATCATACATTGCACATGCTAAAACAGCTGAAACAGCAGGTCTTCAGGTAAGCTGGCAGAGCGTATTACTGGAATGTCCCAGCACCTCAGAACCCCTGGGGTGTTAATCATTCCAGCGTAATTTGTTCACCTACCCATGACCCAAAATTATAAAAAGAAATGTAAATCTCTAATTACACAGTCATTAACCTTCATCTTATAATTCATTGTCCGTTTTCATTAACATAACTGTTTTTGTGTGTGTGTGTATATATACACTCACCGGCCACTTCATTAGGTGGCAGGAGTGGCACCCGGTGTGGTCTTCTGCTGCTGTACCCCGTCTGCTTCAAGGTTTGACGTGGTGTGCGTTCAGAGATGCTCTTCTGCATACCTCGGTTATAACAAGTGGTTATTTGAGTTACTGTTGCCTTTCTATCAGCTCAAACTAGTCTGGCCATTCTCCTCTGACCTCTGCCATCAACAAAGCATTTTCACCCAGAGAACTGCTGCTCACTGAATATTTTCTAGAGATGGTTGTGCAAGAAAATCCCAGTAGATCAGAGGTTTCTGAAATACTCAAACCAGCCGGTCTGGCACCAACACCCATGCCACGTTCAAAGTCACTTAAATCGCCTTTCTTCCCCATTCTGATGCTTGGTTTGAACTTCATCAGATCGTCTTGACCATGTCTACATGCCTAAATGCATTTAGTTGCTGCCACATGATTGGCTGATTAGATATTTGTGTTAATGGGTGCAGTTTGCAGTTGAACAGGTGGACCTAATGAAGTGGCCTGTGAGTGTATACATATATATATATATATATATATATATATATATATATATACATATATATTAGATATAATAATTATTCTGTACAATTTCTATTGATGGTTTGCCGATCTGCCTGCATGGACACTACTGATCTGATCTGTAAGGGAAGGAACAAACAGTGCAGAAGCCCTCAGTCCTGCTGAACTTTGACAGAGCTTTCCTTTCTGAGCGATAAAGAGCGATAAATAAAATTCTCTAGCTTCTGCTCCTGCTCACCTACAAGGACAAGGCTGACATCATCCCTCTGGCTGTCCTCACACAGAACAGCAGGTGTGGTCCAGACTGCTGCTCATGCAGAGGACCGTATGGGAGGATCACAGCTGAGAATTTCACTTCGACTTTGGGGGCTCATCCCGTTAAAGCACTGTTCTACTGCATGGGTACGTTCTATGATCTGGTCATCCGTTAAGACTCTGTTCTAGTGCATGGATGGGCTCCATGGTTTGGCATCTGTTAAGACTCTGTTCTAGTGCATCAATGGACTCTATGGTCTGGTATCTGTTAAGGAACTGTTCTATAACTGTTCTAGATGGGCTCTATGGTTTGTCAGTGAGCCCACACTGGCTAGTTTGCTGAGTTGCATACGCAGTGCTTCCTCTGGCTCATGTGTACGAGCCTGGTTTGCACCCTGAAGTGTGAAAAAGTGATTCAGAGTAAAGCACATGCTGATCTGCATGCTCCTGACTTAAGAGCCATAATGGAGCCTGTGGTGAGCGTTGCAATGTGATTCAGAGTAAAGCACATGCTGACCTGCATGTTCCTGACTTAAGAGCCATAATGGAGCCTGCGATGAGTGTTGCAGCGCGAGCATGATCCAGCTTTCCTAATGGGGGCCCAAAAGGGGAAGAAGTATAGAATGTACCTTTTGATATTTTAGATGTAGCCTCTCCAACTACTAATCAGATCAACAAAATGTTTGGCAAATTTGTTACAAAAGGTTACATTGACTGGTGTCACCAATTATCACACTCTTAGTAACAAAAATGTTAATCGATTCCACTATAAAATTCACAGATTTTAATGTTCAGGATTCTTCACACTTGTCCAGTCAGGGAAGAGCGAAACAAAAGGAATTTAAATCTTTGTTTGCCTTTGAGTGACTTTTATTGACACATTTTGCATGAAACCGAGGAATTTCAAATTCCTTCAGCCCTTGAAGGTATAAATAATATTTAAACTAAAAGTATATTTACCCAGATATGGAAACGTACACATGAGCAGTACATAAAAAACACCCACAAAACCACTGTAATAACACTGAACTTAATATTTATTATTTGGTATCACCAAATAAAAGCAAATCATTTAAGCACTAAATGAAGATTCATCTCAGATTATAATGAACTATTTATACAAATCAAAGAGACAGATGGAGACAGATGGCTAGCTAAAGGCCATGGAAACGCCTGCCACTATGACTGCTGAAAGGAAACATGCTACAAATGAGCCAACGGCTACATGCTTTGCCATCCCTACACGCACCATAAAGACTAAGAAACAAACATTTTTATTCATTTTTACATTATGTGGCATTTGGTTACTGTATTAACAGGGACGATGCACACTGATCTACATTTTGTTTCTCACACACACCTGGGCACCTGTACTTGCTCCACGGTGCCAGACAGAGACTCGAACAAAATGAATAGTGAGTTATCGCTGAATCAGCACTAGCCCATCTGACACCTGGACACCTGGTCTAACCTGGCCAAGGAAAGTAGGCATGCGTGACTGTACAATCCCGATTCATGCTCGGGTTGACCTAAAATCATTTATCCAATAATGAATCGCGTATTATGCGCAAATCTAAGCTTTCTGTTGAACAGAATAAACGGTGACCGAGCAAGATAATGGGCTGCAGAACAGAGCATGCTCAGAAGGGCCAGTGAAATGAGCATGTGATGTCACCGGACCGAGGGCAGACCCAACAGAAAGGCCATGCTCTGCTAGTCAACGCAAAGACACTTTAGATTTGGTGTCTACCGTCACCCATGCCTTCCCCAGCCTCTAAAAAGAGCCATCTATCATGAGCAGGATGCTAAAGGGTGACAGCGGGGGGACGAAGGGGGGCCAGATCATTAAAATTATTATGTCTTCTTCTCCGGGACGCATTATCTGTTGGTCAAAGTGAGGACACCACAAAGCAACTCACGCTACACAGCTAGCCAAGCAAAAACACTGCAAGCACTGTGGAATATTATCATTATCATTCTATATGTGAACAAAATTAGCATCACCGTTCTTTAGCATCACCGTTCTTGAAATGAACATTTGTTGAAATTATTGGGTGCACGCGTGTACAATTTTATTTCTGCTTGTATATTAATTAGGATGCCTATATGCCCAATACCTAATCCAAAAATCATGAATTTAGGGAGTCACTGACAATGGCACCAGCATGCAGTAAAGTACTGCTGGCACAGAGAGAGAGAGAAACCGCAGCGGAAATGGCTCTCCCAAAATCAGCTTTCTGGGTCAGAGGCTCAGCTGGCCCTCCATTAGGAAATTACTCTCAGCCCCCCTCTGCTGGAATGCATCTGCTCAGCACCTCCCCAAAGCCATCTGCCCATTTACATGCACACATTAAATGTGTGCATGCAGGCACAATTACAACATGGAAATAGCACAAGGCTGGAAAAAGTACAATTAAAAATGTGCACACATGGACACACACAGCAGACACAGACGCCCACACATGCACACATACACACACACACACACGCAGTCTTTACACACACACACACACACACAATCTTCTGGCCTTCATTTTCATCTCTGAAAGCCATATAAACATAAACAGTGCATATCATAGGCTAGCAATTACAGTTCATTTCAACTGTGATAATGGCCATTGATGAAAACACAGTGGTTACAGGTATTGCCTGTTGCATTAACAGCATTTATTTGTACCCTGAAAGGAAAAGTTTTTGTTTATTCAGTTTAACATTAGCACTCACAGTTTTCTCACCCTTTCAGTTTGTTCAGTTAAAGCCTCTTTTCACTACACTTCGGGTCTGTTCCAGCACAGGGTATGTGAATCCGTGTGTCCTGCACAGGGTCTGTGAGTGTGTGTCCTGCACAGGGTGTGTGAATCAGTGTGTCCTGCACAGGGTCTGTGAATCATCAGTCCTGCACAGGGTCTGTGAGTGTGTGTCCTGCACAGGGTCTGTGAATCAGTGTGTCCTGCACAGGGTGTGTGAATCAGTGTGTCCTGCACAGGGTCTGTGAGTGTGTGTCCTGCACAGGGTCTGTGAATCAGTGTGTCCTGCACAGGGTCTGTGAGTGAGTGTGTCCTGTACAGGGTCTGTGAATCAGTGTGTCCTGCATAGGGTCTGTGAGTGCGTGTCCTGTACAGGGTCTGTGAATCAGTGTGTCCTGCACAGGGTCTGTGAGTGTGTGTCCTGGACTGGGTCTGTGAATCAGTGTGTCCTGCATAGGGTCTGTGAGTGTGTGTCCTGCACAGGGTCTGTGAATCAGTGTGTCCTGCACAGGGTCTGTGAGTGAGTGCCCTGCACAGGGTCTGTGAGTGAGTGTGTCCTGCACATGGTCTGTGAGTGAGTGTCCTGCACAGGGTCTATGAATCAGTGTGTCCTGCACAGGGTCTGTGAGTGAGTGTCCTGCACAGGGTCTGTGAATCAGTGTGTCCTGCACCGGGTCTGTGAATGAGTGTGTCCTGCACAGGGTCTGTGGATCAGTGTGTCCTGCACAGGGACTGTGAGTGAGTGTCCTGCACAGGGTCTGTGAATGAATGTGTCCTTCACAGGGTCTGTGAATCAGTGTGCCCTGCACAGGGTCTGTGAGTGAGTGTCCTGCACAGGGTCTGTGAGTGTGTGTCCTGCACAGGGTCTGTGAGTGTGTGTCCTGCACAGAGTCTGTGAGTGTGTGTCCTGCACAGGGTCTGTGAGTGAGTGTCCTGCACAGGGTCTGTGAGTGATGGTGTTCTGGGGTTTTTTCCAGTCGCTGCTGACCAGGCTCACCCTCAGGGCACCAAGCCTGTTAGCTTTGGGGAAGAAAACGACAACAGCCTGAAATCCTGGCTCCAGGACAACGGTTTGGACCCTTACAGCTTCTCTATAGTCCTAATAGCACACCAGAGCACAGAAATCACAAACAGCTCTTGCACTATTCGGGTTACTCATTTTTATTAGGTTCATTCATCAGAGTATTTATCTATCAGATTAATGCAAGTACTCCTTTCTGCAAGATGGAAACATATGTTCAGCACTTCATTTTGATTTGAACCGGAAACCCTGAACACAAAAAGCACAGTCTCTACCATAAAAGCCTCAGACCTGGAAGAAAGGATGGTTTATGGATACATAAAAGTCACGCCTATAAAACAAGTGAAGGGAGGAAACTGTTGGGCTTCTTGCTCCCTTTCCTGGCAGACAGGTGAGAAGCACATAATGACACATTCCGACTTCAGAAATTAAATATGAAATGCGGTCTGGCTTCTGCCGTGAAGGGCAGAAGGGATTTGCAATGACTTGTATTTATTCAAAATGTGTCAATCAAAGTCAATCAAATGCACACAAAGATGTAGCCCCTAATGATTCACTCTGTTTGAAGATTGATGTGCCATTTCATTAAGCTAAATTAATATTGAAATATGCAAATTTCATGTATTAGACACATTTTATTTTGCTTTCAAAGAAAAATTATACAAAAACTAGATGCTGGCATGCCAAAAGACTAAAATAACTAGAGACTCATAAATATGAATCATCTTGGTTGGCTTAAATTATCCTCCAAGAGGTAAAAAATAAATTAAAAAATAACCTTCAATTAACCATATGTCAAAATAATTAAGGCTACAAAAGCAAACATTTGTACACTGGAGAAATGTGAATTTCAAGATTATCGAGAATGAGATGTGTGTTCTTCTGAAAGTAGAAAGTAGAAACAAGGTCCCACACAAACAGGGTCCCCCTGAACCACTGAAACACGATCCTACTGAGCCACTGAAACAGGGTCTCCCTGAACCACTGAAACAGGGTCCTACTGAACCACTGAAAGAGGGTCTTACTGAACCACTAAACAGGGTCTTACTGAACCACTAAACAGGGTCCCCCTGAACCACTGAAACAGGGTTCTACTGAACCACTGTACAGGGTCTCCCTGAACCACTGAAACACGATCCCCCTGAACCACTGAAACAGGGTCCCACTGAACCACTGAAACAGGGTCCCCCTGAACCACTGAAACAGGGTCCTACTGAACCACTGAAACAGGGTCCTACTGAACCACTGAAACAGGGTCCCCCTGAACCACTGAAACAGGGTCTCCCTGAACCACTGAAACAGGGTCCCCCTGAACCACTGAAACAGGGTCTCCATGAACCACTGAAACAGGGTCCCCCTGAACCATTGAAACAGGGTCCCCCTGAACCACTTAAACAGGGTTCCGCTGAACCACTGAAACAGGGTCCCCCTGAACCACTGAAACAAGGCCTTAAGCCCACCAGACAGTGCAAAGCTGCAGCTTTAACAGTCACAGTTGACACGTATTTCCACTGAAATGTATGTCTGTATGCCTGAACTTCAGGCTTCAGTAGTTTATGTGCAGAATCTCGGAAAATAGGCCCAGTGATTCCCTTTCACATCCAACAACTATCACAAGTAGTATGACTGGTGTCCATGGTACACAGCTTGAGTGCAGTAGTCTGATTGGCCTACACTGTACATGGAGTGTGTTCTGATTGGTGTACACCACAGCATGTTAAATAAAAAAGACATGAATGTAAGAATACAATGGCTGTCTGTCAAAAAAACCACAGATCAGTGATTTGCTTCAACAGAAGACAAAAATACAGACAGATTTACACGGCTAGATCCAATCATACAATATAGCCATGTGAAGGACAGGTCCACTTCTGGAACCTGAATGATACCATTCAGAAAGTAGCAATCAAACTGGAACAGAGAAAGTGTCCTTAACTGCAGTACTTCAGTGGACTTATCTCCAGAGGATTTTTGAAAAAAGAGAGGTGGTATATTCTCCATATAATTCAGACACACATACAGCACTTATAAAATATCCCATTTCTATGCCTTATTATTGTTCTAGTGAGCATCAATCATTCCCTTCATTTTCCAGCACTTTCTTATATATTGGATTTCTTACGTTTCTTAAGTGACGACAGTAAAATTGACAGCTGTGGAGTGATATGAAGAGTTCCAGGTTAAATGGTCTATTACCCATAGCAGCGGTCTTCGCCTACGCACCAGTCATTATTAAATTCAGTTCAGTTTTATTTGTATAGCGCTTTTTGCAGAGAACTGTCACAAAGACACTTTGCAGAGTAGCAAGAGACAATCATTCCACAATAGCTGTATATTATTATATTATATATTATTCCCTGATAGCTGTATATTATTATATATTATACCCGATAACTGTATATTATTATATATCATTCCCCGATAGCTGTATATTATTATATATTATTCCCTGATAGCTGTATATTATTATATATCATTCCACAATAGCTGTATATTATTATATATTATTCCCCGATAGCTGTATATTATTACATATGCAAACACTACATTTCCAAAAGTAGCCTATGTGGACACCTCTTCTAATTAGCGGTTTCGGCTATTTCAGCCACACCCACTGCCAACAGGTGCATACAATCAAGCATACAGCCATGCAATCACCATTGACAACCATTGGCAGTAGAATGGGTCGTACTGAAGAGCTCAATGACTGTGTATTGGAGAATGTATAGGAGAAACAACAGCTTGGCTGTGAAGCAGCAGGCCACACAAGCTCACAGAACAGGACCGCCAAGTGCTGAAGCGTGAAGCGCATAATAATCATCTGTCCTCGGTTGCAACACTCACTATAACCTCTGGAAACAACACCAGCACAAGAACTGTTCGTCAAAGAGCTTCATGAAATAGGTTTTGATGCTGTACAGCAGCCGTACCCAAGATCACCATGTGCAATGCCAAGAGTTGGCTAAAGCAATGTAAAGCACACCGCCATCGGACTGCGAAGCAGTGGAAATGTGTTCTTTCCCCGCAGTCATGTTCCAAAAGGGGAAAGCCTTCCCAGAAGAGCGGAGGCTGTTACAGCAACAAAGGGCACGCAGATCCATATTAATGATTTTGGAATGAGATATACAACAAGTACATATGGGTGTGATGTTCATATATATATATATATATATATATATATATACAGCGGGCTCCAGAATTATTGGCAACCTTAATAAAAATTAAGAAAAAAGGCTGCAGATAATAAATGACACAGATAATAATCTAGCCTATATGTTATGTTCAAACATATGGGAAAATTATATACTTTTATTTCAATACATTTACTCTCATGCTTCAATGTTTTTTTTATTAAGTAATCTAATTTTTTCTGAAAACCATAGGTGCCATAATTATTGGCACCCCTAACAATTATTGTAAGTAAAATCAAACAAAATGATTTTGGTAATACAATTTTACTTAATTTAGTTTGTCTCAGTCTAAAGGAACTATATTGTGTCATTCCATCATTTCCAGTTTCACTAGAGAATAAAAATGAGGTAACAAGCATACAAAATCCCTTTGTCATCCGTCAGCATGGGAAAAGCCAAATTCAGAAGAGACCGATGGTAATTTACCGTCACAAGTCTGGTAATGGGTACAAAAAAAGACATACACGGTTAAACATACCACTTAGCACTGTAAGGGCAATAATAAAAAGGTGTAAAACATATGGAATGGTTGCAAATTTGCCAGGAAGAGGAAGCAAGTGCATGGTGTCCCCACGGACGGTGAGGAAGATGGTGAGGGAGGCCATTAATAACCCAAGGATCACTGTTTAAGTATTGCAGAGATTGGTTTGTTTCTTGTGGTCAACAAGTCTAAAAAACACATATAATGGCACCTCCATACCAACTAACTCTTTGGAAGGGTGGCACGAAGACAGCCATTACTGAGCACAATAAACAAAACCAAGAATCTGGAGCTTGCCAAACCTCATTGGAATTATGACTGGAAGAGAGTGCTATTGTCAGATGAGACCAAAATTGAATGTTTTGGCCATACACACCATCGACATGTTTGGTGGCAAAAGAGGAATGCATACAGGAGAAGCACCTCATACCTACGGTCAAATATGGAGGTGGGTCATTGATATTTTGGAGATGTTTTGCTGGCAGTGGTCCCGAGGCACTATTTTAGATCAATGGCACAACAAATTCAACAAAGTACCATGAAATTCTGGCAGAAAATGTGGTTGTCTCTGCTAAGAAGCTAGGAATTGGTCATAGGTAGATTGTCCAGCAGGACAATGACTCCAAGCATACATCAAAATCTAAACAGAAATGCTTAAGTGAAATCAACATCCATGTTTTCCAATGGCCATCTCAGTCTCCAGACTTAAATTCCATCAAAAACATGTGGTCTGAACTGAAGGGGGGGGGGGGGTCCATAAGCATAAACCCAAAGATATCAATGATTCTGAAAAGTTCTACATGGAGCAATGGTCAAAAATCCCTTCAAATGTGTTCTCTAAACTTATCACAAATTACAGGAAAAGACTCATGGCTGTCATCTTTGCCAGGGGTGTTTTCACAAAGTATTAAACCAGGGGTGCCAATAATTGTGGAACCTGTTTTTTGGGGAAATATTTTTTTTAATTAAAAAATTTAAGACTTTGGTTGATTCCAATGAATCATTAATCAAGCACACTAGTTTACACATGTTGGAAAATAAAGCTTATGTCAATAACTGTATTATTTTTTAGTTTAGCAATTTTTTTAAAGCATTTTTTGTGCATATTTATCAAGGGTGCCAATAATTCTGGAGCCCACTGTGTGTGTATATATATATATATATATATATATATATATATATATATATATATATATCTATATGCAGACGGGTGACACATTAAAGGAAAAAGCAACATGAAGTGTCTCAGTACGGTGTTGGGCCACCACTATTCACCAGAACAGCTTCAATACGTCTTGGTATAGATTCTACAAGTCTCTGGAACTCTGCTGGAGGGATACAACACCATTCTTTGTAGTTGTCGATGTCACAACTGCATTGACGTATCCAGTAGTTGCCGTAATCACGCCCTGCACTGACACTCCCAGTCACCTGAGGAAGGGTTGCTCTTCTGTTTTTCCTTACATATTTCACTAATGCACGAGCATCACTGTCAATGTATGCTATTTAATCATGCCTTTCCCATAGATCTAAATGCAGAAGTGTCACTTTAGTCACTGTTCCTGTTGAAACACTAGGCAGTTGAGCGGTCTTTGTGACTGAAGCTCCTGGCATCCGTGCATCCATCCAATAATGAACCCTCTTTCAAAGTCAATAGATCTATTCTGCTTGCCATCTTGATCCAAAATCGAGATCAACTGGGCCTGCTCAGCATTTTCATACAAGCCACAGATTATGATGGGATGTTAATTGCTTAATTCTACCATGCAGTGTACCTGTATAGAAGCATCTGCATTCATTACATTTCTCCATAAATTTTTTCAGGTTTTTCCTTTAATTTTTCACCTGTTTGTACATTAAATATACAGGTGGTCCTGGCAAACTGCAGGAGCGCTAAGAGAAGGATGGGATCGGCTTATTCAGGACCACATGCCTAAGCAGAGTAGAGCAGAGGATAACGACACCCCCCGCCAATCATTTCCCACAAAACTCCACCATTTTACACACAGGTCAGAGTGCCTGAACATGTCTTCAGCCATGAACAGCGTTTTAATGGAGAAGCTATTCCTTTCTGCTTGGAACAGCCATGTTAACCTTCCAGACTGATAGCCTTCCGGTCATCTCAGATGCGTCACTCATCTTGAAGAGTCACGGTCAGCGCAGAGAGACACAGATGTCATTGTGATGTGAAGATGAGTGACAGATATGAACTGCGATGACTCCACTTACGCCACACATCCACAAATGTGCTGGAAAAAAGCCCAACCTAAGAAAGCATGCTTACAATGAACTTGAAAACAATGCAAGAAGCAGAGAAGGATTTGATAATTTTACCACTCCTCATGTGAGAAATTAATGAAAAAAAATAAACCATTATTGGAAGATCCAACATGGGATGCAATAAATACTGTGGAACATCTGTGTGCATCTGTAGCCACACCCACTTTGTTGGGGACTCCTGGAGAAGCTAACTTAAGTAGTGCATTATCAGTAATACACTTGGTTATCACTCTAGACCTGAAATCCAAGTATCTGCCGGTAGTGTGTTTGTGGAAAAGTACAAGGCAGTGTTCTCTTTGGACCAGCTGGGGCAAGTGGTCCAGACAAACTGCCTATTAAAGATCCTGCAACAATTTAATAGAGTGAAATTTCCTACACAATGAACAAATTCAAGATTCAACATATGCAACCTACTCATCCAGAGTTTAATTGGGTAAATAAATCCTTGACTCACAACTTCAGACACAAAGAAATTCTCAATCATTTTCTCATTTAATTTTCATAATCAAATGGATCATCAGCACTACAGAACACATCGTTTTCTGTTCATTATAGTCATATTAAATTTATGTACCCATATTTTTTATTCAGTCCAATTCTTAGCGCTTTCATATTAGGTGTAAGATGAGCACTCTGCAAAACAAATATTAATTATGAATATGGCTATATCTCTGAGCATGAGTACTAAATCTGTAATTAGGCCTATTATCACATTTAAAAAATAAACCAGCAGTCGTAATTTGACCTGCAAATAGAAAAAAACATTCCTATTACTGTGTGTGGAAACTGAATTTAAAAATACCCCACAAATGATCATACAGTTTAGGCTTCCATTTTGAGACATGGGTACAGCTGTGTGGATGTATCTATCAGAAGGGAAGAACACACACGGTTAGGGTTTTAAGAGCATGTTCCATGTTGTTTATCATAAGGGAAGGACACACACGGTTAGGGTTTTAAGAGCGTGTTCCATGTTCTTTATCAGATGGGAAGGACACAGACAGTTAGGGTTTTAAGAGCGCGTTCCATGTTGTCTATTTAGAAGGGAAGGACACACATGGTTAGGGTTTTAAGAGCACGTTCCATGTTGTTTATCATAAGGGAAGACACACACGGTTAGGGTTTGAAGAGCACTTTCCATGTTGTTTCTCAGAAGGGAAGGACACACACGGTTAGGGTTTTAAGAGCACGCTCCATGTTTATCAGAAGGGAAGAACACACACCGTTAGGGTTTGAAGAGCGCGTTCCATGTTGTTTATCATAAGGGAAGTACACACACGGTTAGGGTTTTAAGAGCATGTTCCATGTTGTTTATCATAAGGGAAGTACACACACGGTTAGGGTTCTAAGAGTGCGTTCCATGTTGTTTATCAGAAGGGAAGGACACACACGGTTAGGGTTTTAAGAGCACGCTCCATGTTTATCAGAATGGAAGAACACACACGGTTAGGGTTTGAAGAGCGCATTCCATGTTGTTTCTCAGAAGGGAAGGACACACACGGTTAGGGTTTTAAGAGCATGCTCCATGTTTATCAGAAGGGAAGGACACACGCAGTTAGGGTTTTAAGAGCGCGTTCCATGTTGTTTATCAGAAGGGAAGAACGCAACCGGTTAGTGTTTGAAGAGCACACACAGAGCAGGATCTGATTCCCTGACAGCGCTCCACTTCCCTCCCCCTCTCCGGTGGGTAATGTTGGATTTCTTGTAGATCTAATCATTTCTATTTAGTGCCCACTGCTCCGCTGAAGCAGAAAGAAAGCAAATGGAATGTTCTGCCAGAGAGCAGTTTAAACTCGTCTCAGCACTTTCCATGAGTCAACATACAAACATTTTACAAATACTTTAAATCTACGGTAAGGCCATATTGATTCCGTCTTGGATTATGATTCCGTGCATTCAATTTCTTTTGTCTGGAGACTTGGAGCTTTGCATTTTTTGGTTGTAATACAGCGTGAAAACAATGCACTCTATGACAGTAGTCTACCATAAAGGCAAATTGCGGACATTTGTTCACTAAACAGATTCCAGTGGCTCGTACAAGTGGGAATGCCCCAGAACAAGCCGACTCCTCATTAGAAAGAAAGCACACAGGCAGGTGATGAATGAATGAATGAATGAATGAATGAAAGGCACTCAGTGATGAATCACTCGTGTTAGCATGTGCAAATGTGCATGAGTCTGAGTCTCTGTGTCAGCTTTTAAATCACATATACAGACTTTTTTTTGTAAAATCCACATTCAACCTTAAATTGTAAATGCGAAAATATTTTAACTGGATTACAGTTTTGTTCATCTTTTTATTCCTTTGTTTTATTGATATATTTATGGTGTAAAGTACCCTACAAATAAAGCATTACAATTAAAAGCCATTTGATATATTGAAAGATATTACTTGTATCCTTCACTCTATATTTTACGTGCATTACTAAGAGCAGTGTGCATGTGTGCAGTGTGCACTACTAAGAGCAGTGTGCATGTGTGCAGTGTGCACTACTAAGAGCAGTGTGCATGTGTGCAGTGTGCACTACTAAGAGCAGTGTGCATGTGTGCAGTGTGCACTACTAAGAGCAGTGTGCATGTGTGCAGTGTGCACTACTAAATTGATGTGCAGTGTGCTATAAGAGCAGTGTGCATGTGTGCAGTGTGCACTACTAAGAGCAGTGTGCATGTGTGCAGTGTGCATTACTAAGAGCAGTGTGCATGTGTGCAGTGTGCACTACTAGAGAGTGCATGGCAGTGTGCAGCGTGTGACATACTAAGCTGTGATGTGATCGCGTTTTGATCATGGAGCCCGTTTCTGTGAGGATCACGTTTTAATAAGCACCCCATGGCGGAATGACATCCGTGAGGGGCGCGGAGGAAAAGCATGCTCTCAATCCGCTGCACGTGAGTCGCGGGCCTTACGGTACCTGACCTGCTCTTCACAGCAGCCACATTCCTCAGGGTTTACAGGTCCTCACGTGTTTAAAACCCCCACAATGCCAAGCGCATGAGGCCTGCGCCTCCGTCCTGTCAGATCGTATAAAGACAGAGCTTTTTTCTCTGTGGGAAGGACTCATACACACCACTTAATTCCCAATGACAGCAAAGCCCTTTTAAAGGACTCAATTCTGATTCTGACTGCAGCTCTACCCATAAATACAGCGGTACTACTCCAGAAGTTAACGGCTCTACCGCATGAAGCATCTAGTCCTGCATTGAACACCCGGGACAGAAAAATCTAATTCACACAATGTGTAAATTTCCCCTGTTTTTCCTGGGATGTTTTCCCCTGGTTTGTTTTGCTTCCGTTGGTTTCATTGCATCATTCGATTGCATGCAAATGCCTAAACGTGGGAAATACAGTAGGTCATGTGAGAGACGTGTCTCGGGTGAAACACCCATGGTTAAATGCATTGAATCACGTTTTCCTTCAAAAAGTACACACTGTATTCTATCACACCTCCCTGACTAAGGCCCACCTGTTTTTGTGGAGCTGCACAAAACCACATTAAAGTTTACTAAAGGCAGAATATTGTACTGCTTGTTTTCCCACACCAGAAGAGCATCATTGCTATCACTTTCTGGGGAGCTGTTCAGCTAGTGACTTGTGTCAAATGAAGATGCTATCTGTAAGGCACAAGACATTTCTCTGTAGAGCAGACAGATCTATCCATCTGGCACAGAGCACACCATTTTTATGAAGGGCCAGTGGGCTAGCCCGTGGGGTGCTTGACGGGTTCCTGTGCTGGTTGAACAGAATTTTGTGATGTCACAAAAGTGATACAAAGCTGGCCAATCACAGACGATGACCAAAGTCACATGGAAACTGCGGGGGTAATGCGGGGAAACTGTTTTTTTTTTTTTTTAATCCAGTTAAAATCATACATAAATATGGGGGGAACTGATGAGTTCCTAAAAAGCTGAACCAAATGTATTATTTATTTATTCAGCACAGCAGTAAACTAAGAAGTCGAAGGGAAGTTGGTAGGTAAGTGACTGTTTGGATACTGTAGCGGCCATTTAATTTTAATGGAAAACGTGCCTGTAGGAAATACCATTAGCAAACAGGCTATCTGTCACAGGCAGGTAAGAGCAGGGCCCTGTGGCTCAGCCAAATTGAAAATGGTTTCAGTGAAATGTGCACAATTTACTACATAGCTACATTTGGCACATTTAAGTACATTTGACCCATTTAAGAAACCATCGACTTGAGCTAAGCAAATAAGAGGCAAAACATTCTTACGTGTTATGTCTAGACGCAGTATTTGCAAAACATTACCAAGCTTTTCCAAAACAATTTTATGCATGTTGCCTCATTGAATTAACTTTTTTGATGTAGACAGACTGTGGGCTATTTTATATATTGACCAATTATTTTAAAAAATAAAAATGAGTTCATGAGTAGCAAGGGTAACACATACTGTGTGCTGTGTCTTCACACATATAAACTGAATTACAAAGGTCCTGGCAGAAAATCACCAGTAAACATGGTCCTCGTTTCAGATATTAGGTGAAGCATCTAATTCAGCTTATGGTAGCGTCAATCATTAATCCTTTTAGTGCTGTGACTGTAACATGAGACTGCTTAAGACTGCTCCGATCCTTCAGCCACTATATAATCTCTCACACTCATTTACTGAGCTGCTACAACTGGAGCAACAATATTGTATCGTGTGTGTGTGAGAGTGGGTGTGTGCGTGTATGTGTGTGTGTGTATTTGTGTATCAGTGCATGTGTGCGAGTGTGTATGTGTGTGTGTGACTGTGTTTCAATGTGTGCGAGCGTGTGTGTGAGTGTGTATGGGTGTGTGTGTGTGAGAGAGAGAGCATGTGCATATGTGTGTGTGTGTGTGTGTGTGTGCACGCTCATTGGGCGGGAAAGTACGTGAAAAATGCATTCTTCCTTGGATTTAACTATCAACACTGACACATTCAGTGGCGGCCGGCAGTGTAGCACAGGGTAAGGAACTGGGCTCTAGGTTCAATTCCTGGGTAGGACACTGCCGTTGTACCCTTGAGCAAGGTACTTAACCTGCATTGCTCCAGTATATATCCAGCTGTATAAATGGATACAATGTAAAAATGCTATGTAAAAAAAAAAAGTTGTGTCAGTCGCTCTGGATAAGAGCGTCTGCTAAATGCCGGTAATGTAATGTAATTGTAATGTAACATTCAGATACAAGAATGACAAAACTGAACTGAAGGAATTAAATCATATTTACACAATATAGACTAAAATACATTCAGATTAAAATGCTGTTTGCAATAAGGGTTAACAAGTCAAGCATCACAGGCAGTAAAGACTCATTAAATGCACAGAAGTACTGGCCATCAGTCAGCCGTTTTGGAGCTACGCCTCATTTACTGTAATGAAAGAATAATTACTACAGAAAATAGGCTTCTTATATTATTAGTGTGCACAGCTAATACAATGCATAGCTTGATATCAAACATAGCTAGTACAATGCATAGCTTGATATCAAACATAGCTAATACAATGCATATTTTGTTATCAAACATAAGTAACATGATGCATGTTTTGATATCAAATGTAACTAATATGATGCATGTTTTGATGCAAGCCATTGGATTCATATGGAAGGCTCACGCACATATGCTTTTAATGATTTCTTTAAAATGCTCTGTGCGGGTCAGATTGGAATATTGGAATATAAGAAACACAGATGCATGGTTAGGTCGTCATTCTCAGGTGTGTTCAGCTGTCCTGCTGAACTGCACTCTCTTCACTGATTGAAATGAGCACAAGAAAAAGTGCAGACAGGCTGTATGGTTGCTCATGTCGAACAGTAAATGTCTGTTAAGGGAGTTCCTCCACTGGCAAGAGCAAGAGAGTAATTCTCACTATCAACAAATCGATTTTCCACTCACAAAATCTATGCGCAATTCAAATCAAGCAAGCACAGTTGCACTAGCACTGGAGAGAGAGAGAGAGATAAAATAATATCACAGCCCAAAATCAATCAAATGTCTCACAAAGAGACATTTTTCATGGAAAACACATGTACAGCGGATCCCTGTCCCTCTTTGAACCTCTTCTTCACTACCCATCTTCCGCCGTGGTCTGAAAACACATCTCTTCAGACTATACCTGGACTAACTGCCACCACTCTGTAGATCATTTCACTTTAATAATAATAATAATAATAATAACGGCGTAAGGACCGATCCGAAACTTGGAAATGCACGATCGTAACGACCATTCTTAGTGTCTCTCTACCCTGTGCTGTCCTATGAAAGCAGACAAAGCCCTAAAAGACAGCAGAGGGGACATGCGGGCATGGCTGGAGGCTCTGGATAACTGAAAGACTGGCAGCTGAATGTGAGAGCGTGAAGTGCCTGGTATGTGCCCAAAGTCACGGAGCTTTTGTGAAAGGTATGGATACATTCTTTTCTGCGAGCGACGGGACTACCTGAGCTGCACATCCAAGCAGAATGTCACATTGGACCCGTTCCGTCGCTACGCACACAGCACCTTGAAAAGGAGAAAAACTCCACTCCAACACGGAGAAGCACTCTCGGTAAAGCTCAAATCTTGCCCTCGGCACAACTCAGAGAAACACGCTGTCGATAATTTGGTCCGAGCTTTCTGAAAGCACAATCAGAAGACCCAGAGTACTGGAGCAGTAAATTACTTGGCCTCTCAGTCCCAGTTATATTCAGTTCAGGAGTAGTGACAACCTGAGCACCGGCAGAACCGCAGAGTGGATTCGTGGCGTACCCTGATGCTTCTGACAGGAGGCTGCACGCTATTTCGGACAAAGTAAATTTGATTTGCTTTAATAGGAATGCGTTTTTATGAGATTTGCGGGGAGGTGGCTTGGCAGGAGCTGATTAGAAAGCAACATAAATAAATGATTTGGAATCTCGGAGCACATCACGGCATTCCATCTTGCCAAACGGCACTACCCCCACACGTCTCGGGGCTGTCAGGGTGAGAAATGGGGGGTTACCTCATTCCGCAAGCACAACAGGACTCTGCTCAACCTCCCTCAAACACGAAAGACCAATCAAAATGCACGGATTTAGCCGGGCTTTATTACACAGACGCGGACACTGACAACGCTGGCACAACAGGGAGGAAACCACTGGATGTGACTCGTGTGAATGGGCAAAAGGCTGTGGGTGACAGAAGACCTGTGGCTCCTGGTTCATTTCAAATCTCTCGAAAGCAAAACTAAAAATAGGAAAACAGCACAACCCTTCCCCCCCAGAACCCAATAGAAAGTCAGAACTTGAGGAAATTACAAGTTCAGCACAACCCCCCCCCACCTCCAGCCTCGGTGCCAGACGCGGAGGTCCACAGTGTTCCTGCTTCGCGTTCAGGCAGCTTAGTCTCATTAGATTGTACTGAAGTTGAAGCCAGAGGAGCGCAGGTTGCCAGGCTGCAATAAAAGCTCACATCTGACACCAAAAGCCCCTCCCTAGCAATGCACAATAACCAGCTGCACAATGGAAACTCTCAAAACTACTCAAACATTTGAAGTCGGCTCTTAGAATTCAGTTGCGCCATTTTATAAAGCACTTCCAAAGTGCTTTGAAAGTTGCCCTGAATATAGTCGAGACTGCACACCTAAGAACACCTTACTCTGAGTCTACTTTCACAGACGCAGTCACCAGAAAGCCCATTAACAGACACTGTGCTTCATTTGCATTCTAATACCACATCATGGCAGACACCACAAAACCATCAAATTCTAACTCATAATATTCGTGACCTATAAAAACCAAATCTGCTATACACAGGGCCAAACAAACCAAGAGCAGGCGGTAAATTACCCCTGCTTCCTCCCGTTAGAAGTCCGCGGCAGGAAGAGGCTAAGCTCATTCTGTTGCATAGCGACACAGCACCAGCTGAAAGCCCCCATGGGGGAGATTTGCTAAAGCCCTCCAGACTGGTGATGGGTGAGTCCCCTGAAAGGGCTTCAAAACAGCACATCTGACCAGCTGCCCTGGAGCTTTTCACAGGACACATATTACAGCACCCACACAAAGGAAAAAACCAAACGCAAAAAACTTCAGGTAAGGAATAATTAGAGGTGAAGAGTCAGAATTATACTAGGGAAGATGAAGAAAAGAATTATACTTCCTGGAAGCTCACAAAGCAAAAAATTAGGCAGAGAATATTCAAAATGGATATGTGCATTATGCCACACAGTAAAGTCCTGCAGCCTGCTGCTCAAAACAAAATAATAAACATTTCCATGGTGAAATCTTGTTTTTAAGCAATAGTGTTTTCAAATCCTAAAGTCATCAGTGATTATACAGAGCTACGACACACCCCACTATCTGGTGTCAGGCCCTACGGAAACAGAATATCCCCCAGCATGCTGTAAACATATTTACAATGTGCATTAAAAATATGTGTACAATATATTTAAGAGCTACATCATAGAGCTCAATAATGTTTTGGACATAATTTTTTATTGATTTGGCTCTGTGCTCCACAATTTTAGATTTGTAAAGCTATAAACATGTGGTTAAAGTACACATTCTCAGCTTTCATTAAACGGCATTTTTATACATTTTTGTTTCACCAAGTAGAAATTATAGTACTTTTTATAAATTGTTCTCCCATTTCAGGGTGTCATAATGTTTGGGACAAAAGGCATCATAGGTGTTTCTGATTAGGAGTGTTCAATTGCTTCCTTAGTACAGGTGAGAGGGCTTTCAGTATCTAGTCTTTATTCTAGCCTGTTGACTGCCTTTAGAGTCTGTTATTGGTATTTATCAACATGAGGACAAGAGTTGTGCCAATGAAAGTCAAGGAAGTGCCAGAGAAATAAGAAAAAACTGTCAGAGACATAGGTCAAACCTGTAAATGTGTAAAAATACCCTTCGATAAAAGCTGAAAATCTGCACTTTAACCACATGTGAAACAAATACAAATACAACATACCATTTTTTATAGATCCCCCCCCCCACCCCCCATTCAATGGCAGATTTATAGGTCAGCACAATACAGCTGTAATATATTTATTAGTATGATGTATGCATATTGGTAATTAATCAGCAGGAGAATAATCAATCTTGCATTGTTCAACCAACCCCTTCATATTGAATGTGGGAAGTTAAATAGCCCATCATTTATTAGCAGACTCCCAGCAGCACTGCACAGAGCAGAAAGAACCCACAGCCAAAATCCTAACGTTTCCAGTGCATGTACTCTTCACTGATATTATTTCTGGCAGACTCGTCATCTACATCAGTCCCCTTTCTGTACCTCAATAGTTATTACGGCACACTCTATCCACATCATTCCCAGTTTTCATTGTACTCTCATTACTGATTATTCCCTGACCACTGTACATCTTGCTCAAAGCACCATCCCTACAATCATTCTCAGGTCATATATTTTCATTACTGATATTTACCTGACAGACATCATCTACAATCAATTTTCAGTGTCATGTACTCTTCATACTGATATTTACCTGAAACTCCACCCCTACAATCAGTTTCCCCAGTGTTCATTGTACTCTTTCATTACTGATGTTATTTACCTGAGCACAACTGTACATCTTGCTCAAAGCCCAACACCATCCCCTACAATCAATTTCTCCAGTGTTCATTATACTCTTTCATTACTGATATTATTTAACTGAGCTCAACTCTACATTCCGCTCAATGCCTTCATATACGGTATGGCCTTATGTCCAATATCCAGTTCAGACCAGCTGCATTCTGAATGTAGCCAGCCTATCTTATCCAGGCTGATTTGTCCTAAGTAGGAAATACACTTTGAATTTGTTGAACACGAGTGTTGGTAAGAAATGTCACTCAAAGTATGATTGATAACCATAACCCAAGGGCAGGAAACTTCAATCAAATTATTTTTATTCAAGGTGGTATAGCAGTCGCCAATTTAAGGCTGATTGGTACATTATATTACCATAACAAGCATTTAATTTGAGCGGAGTCCATATTTCAGCTTGCCGTGCGCCTGCAGAAATCATTAAATGTCATGCCCTCTTACAGACTGGGTTTAGTTTGTAAACCCTTGTTTAATTGCCTTTGACACTTCAGCAGGAATGGCAAGTCTAGCTTTCCTTTCTTCCCCCTCACGCCAAAGCACGTTCTGGGAAACGCTGATTAACGTGGCTTCAAAAGGTCATCTGGGCCGTCTAACAGAAATGCCCGAGCACCCCAAATGTTTCCCTAAAGTTATCAATCCAGACAGGCTAAGTGATGGCAGCAGCTAAAGGGCACTGGGGTAATGAAATGGATCTCTGCGCGGTGTGTGAGTGTGTGTGTGTGTGTGTGTGTATGTGTGTGTGTGTGTGTGTGTGTGTGTGTGTGTGTGTGTGTGTGTGTGTGTGTGTTGTGTGTGTGTGTGTGTGGAACAGTCACATGATCAAACGGATCTCTGCGGTGTGTGTGTAAGTGTGTGTGTGAGGAACAGTCACATGATCAGACGGATCTCTGCGTGGTGTGTGTGTGTGTGAGGAACAGTCACATGATCAGACGGATCTCTGCGTGGTGTTTACGTCCTGATCAAACAGTTCTGACGATTAGTGTGGATTGTGCCGTCTAAAGAAGCCGACATCCAAATGTTCCTAAAGTATCAATCCGACAGGCTAGTGATGGGCAGTAAAGGCACTGGGTAAAGAAAGGATCTCTGCGGGGTGTGAGTGTGTGTGTGTGTGTGTGGAACAGTCACATGATCAAACGGATCTCTACGGTGTGTGTGTGTGAGGAACAGTCACATGATCAGACGGATCTCTGCGTGGTGTGTGTGTGTGTGTGAAAGGAGCAGTCACATGATCAAACGGATCTCTACGGTGTGTGTGTGTGTGTGAGGAACAGTCACATGATCAGACGGATCTCTGCGTGGTGTGTGTGTGTGTGTGAGGAACAGTCACATGATCAGACGGATCTCTGCGTGGTGTGTGTGTGTGTGTGAGGAGCAGTCACATGATCAAACAGATCTTTGCGGTGTGTGTGTGTGTGTGTGTGTGAGGAGCAGTCACATGATCAAATGGATCTCTGCGTCGTGTGTGTGTGTGTCTGTGTGTGAGGAACAGTCACATGATCAAACAGATCTCTGCGATGTGTGTGTGAGTGTGTGTGTGAGGAACAGTCACATGATCAAACGGATCTCTACGGTGTGTGTGTGTGTGAGGAGCAGTCACATGATCAAACGAATCTCTGCGGTGTGTGTGTGTGTGTGAGGAGCAGTCACATGATAAACGGATCTCTGCGGTGTGTATGTGTGTGTGTGTGTGAGGAGCAGTCACATGATCAAACGAATCTCTGCGGTGTGTGTGTGTGTGTGTGTGAGGAGCAGTCACATAATCAAACAAATCTCTGCGGTGTGTGTGTGTGTGAGAGAGAGAGAGAACCCCAGCATAAGAGCAGCAGTCACATGGAGCCAAAGAGTGCCTTTCTGACTGCAGCTAAGCAATGGACAACAGCATAAATCTCCTGAATACCGTGCTGGGAAAGGTTCTGAGCATCTTAGTCATTTACTCTGGTAACACGCCAATGTTTCCTTTGTCTTTTCGCTCTGCTTCAGCAAGACAGGCTGACATTCAATCCAAATTTGACTTTGTAACTCCGACTAATCCAATATAAGCAAGGCTTAGTTTTTACTTCACAAACAAACACAGTTTTGTGAATTAAAAGATTACTCATATGAACTCACTACACCAAGTTTGCAAAGAAAAAGTGCAACACTTGCATTTCATTTTAAGTCAAATTTAAGGACACATTTTGATTGGATAAAGGCGATTCCATACTGTGGTAGTATATTATGAAAAAAACAAACAGCAATCAAATTTCCCCCAGATTCTGGAGATCAGAGCAGAAGGCAAACAGCAGTTTTAAGGTGACGGCCAGGGACCTGGTAAAGTTTGCTATACCCAGCACAAGGACCGGAGCAGCCAGAAGCAAACAGTACGTGAAATGAATAGAAAATTCTCTTGAGTAACCTTGGTTCAAGCTGCCAATTTTTCCCATAACAAACACCAGGGGCAAGACACTCCATTTCCAACACCATATGTCAGCGATAAGACTGAGGGAAAGGAAAATAGCAGCATGCTTCACTGACGGGGGCTGGGTCCGTACACTGCAACCTCGTATCTCTGACAGTTTGATATCACCTCAATTCTAGGAGGCCACATTTCAAACTCACATTATCATTCCTGCATATTCCTCAGTTCAGTGATCACTGTTCTGCTGTCTCAGACCATTGGAAGACTGCAGCCAACGTCCACAGTAACCCTGTTAACAAGGCATTTCACACCACCCGCACCCAAAAACCCTCCTTCCATACCACCAGCACCCAAAAACCCTCATTCCATACCACCAGCACCCAAAAACCCTCATTCCACACCATCCGTACCCAAAAACCCTCCTTCCACACCACCCTCACCCAAAAACCCTCATTCTATACCAACCACACCCCAAAACCCCACCCCAAAATCCTCATTCCACACCACCTGCACCCCAAAATCCTCATTTCACACCACCCGCACCCCAAAATCCTCATACCACCCACACCCCAACATCCTCATTCCACTCCACCCCCACCCCAAAATATTAATTCCACACCACCCTTACCCCAAAATCTTCATTCCACACCACCCTTACCCCAAAATCTTCATTCCACACCACCCGCACCCCAACATCCTCATTCCACACCACCCTTACCCCAAAATTTTCATTCCACACCAGTGCATATTCCAGCAGGAAGTATGTGTCATAAAAGCCATATGAAACGCCACCAGCCTTGGCACATGCTCCTCCCTCCCCTGTTGGTATCATAAAGGCATAAGCACAGAATCAGTTTTCTTCAGAGGAATAAACCCACACCCCTGGTTCTGGAGATGGCTGAAGCTACAGAAGACCTTGCTGAGGATGATGGGAAAATGTCCAGTTAGACAGCACCCAGCACACTGTGCATGACTAACCTTACAAGGAGTCGGTGTCTTCATGAAATTAATTAAAAATGAATTCATACATCTCCTTTCAGGTTGGGTTTAAAGAGGCCCTTATCAGCATGTATAAATTGCTCTTCCTTGCATTTCAAAATAAGAAAAACCACCCTTTCGTCTGTTGATCAAGGACAGCACAAACATGATTCTGTTCTTCCTTTTAAAAAAAAAAGAAGTCACATATACATTTTATGACAATGATATAAAGCAGAGCTTTCTGTTATTGTGTTCCAGAACTTTGCATCACATTAAATCCACATTTTCATCGGTATACTCCTTCATGAAGACTAAAAGCGAAAGCTCACCACAATGAAAATGCTCAGGATAATATGATCCTCATGCAGTCAAATATAGTCAGACCCTTGGTCCTCAATCGCAAACAGTGCATCACTCTTAAAAAGATTTAATAAATTTGACCAGTGTTCATACAGCTTTTACATTTGCAATGGTTCCCATTTCACACACTACTGTACCACTTTACACAAAGGCCGAGATTTAAATTCAATTTTGGCAGTGATTCACTGCTGGACCAGCCAGTCTCGCATAGTCGAACATCACGTCTCACAAGAAAAACAGCTAGCCTACAGACCAATGCATATGAAAATACCAGAGAGACATGTTTCCCTGTCTCCCCCAAAACCTACGCGTTTGATTCCGCAGTTACAAAACTGTCAGCCAACAAACAAACCAATAAAGTCAACAAACAAGGTGGAAAAATGAGAACTTGTGGTATTAAAGCCTTTCTTGATTTCTGTGAATGAGTGACTTGATCACAGGAACCAGGGGCTTCCAGTGATGTAGCGGTACTAGCAGACTAGCCAAAGCAACATGATGCGTTTTGCGCTCTCAGCTATCAAACAATCCCCCGTTTGTTTCGCTGAAATTGGGTCGCTGTTGCACAACCAACTGCTTCCTTTCAATTGAGACATAATTCCATTCTCTCTTTATGTAGATATCTTTGGAGAACTGCTGCTCAGTTTTGCTCTGGCTTTGAGACGTTGTGGTCACCTGAACCTGCCACCTTCTTAATGAAAGATTTTTCTCATTTGAGCGAAAAGTACGTAGTGAACAAATACTACACAGCACAATGAAAACATGCAAAACTGCGGGAAAAATAATCACAGTGAACCTTGGGGCACTGAGTTATATCTTCTTCTCGGGATTATGCATTTGTTCATGACATAGGCCTACATGCCACACAATGTAGCAGACTGCACAGCATGTTAAATATGCATGTCCCAGCATGCAAATTAACACACGGAAGGGACACGGAACACCGAAACACCAGGGCCTGTTTCACAAAGCAGGATTACTGAGTTACAGCAGCTGGAAAACTGCACTGAGTAAAACCCAGAACCCTCCCAAATCTGGAACGTGGGCTAAAGCAAAAAGAGCAGTTTCGAGTTTTATCCTGAGCAGCTATCCAGATACCGCCCCCAGGTCTTGAGTTAACCCATATCTCCGCTCAATAGGAACTCATCGTTTTAACTTTTAGAGCAAACCCTGACTGTGGTACTTGCTTACAAACACTTCTCATGTAAAAAGCAGACAATGTTGCATTTATGAGTACAAACCATGACACCACTTTTTATTTATTTTTTGTTAGTTTCTGGGCTTACTCATGTCTATACAGTACTATGTGTTATAGCAGTACTCATACGTAAATGGTCCTCATTTTGTACTGGGTCCATGATGCACTGGCTAACTTTAAAGGAAACATTCACCAAAATATGTGAAAAGTGCATTTGTATTATCTGCAGATGATAAAAAGGCATAGAGCATGACGTGTATAATGCGCTGCTTTCGTGTCTAAATGTCAGCAAGGTAGTCTTCATTACACAGCTGGGAAACTCTGCTCAAGTTCAAGCCCTTCACACAAGCCCCCTAGTGGCTAGGATGCCAGCACACTGAGATTGCGCAACTCAGACATTCAGTGCTCCTCCAATCAAACTATGAGCGGAAACAATAAGCTCTGTGTTTAGGCTTTATTAGAAGATGATACACGACAGCTACGACAAATACAGTTTCTAAGTGCCAACACTGTTGCATAGTAAATAAATACACAAACAGAAAGTGGGGGTAGGCATTTACATCGGCCACACACAAAACCCCACTTGCTTTTTATGCCATTCTAAATATTTTTCATTCTGGTTTGATTGCTACCTCTTTTCCAGTTGAAGACAGAGCCAGCCATTTCAATGGTATATGGCACGTCTCATTGGAAGTTTAAAACAGTGATTGAGAGCAGGGTGTAACAGCATGAATGTTGAACGGTCCACCATAATGTTACGAAGTTATACACAAGCCCTCGTTGAGTTGAAATTGTTGTTTTCCTTCCTTTTTGGAAGCAAGTTCATGCCATGGATTTGGGGCGTGGTCCGAAGAGGAGAAAGCATGAAGTCTAGCGAGGATAAATATGAACATGGCGAAGATGTATTCATTACTCCTTGCATCAATATATATTTGCAGTAGAATATATAATTATGTTATTATTTACATCAATGCACAGTTTAGATATTTAGATAGATCTGGAGATAGTAAGCGACACCAGGGTAAACTTTTCACTTCATATATCTTTAGTAGTTTCACATAACACCCTCAGATTTTGCACACCGGTGGTCAAGGAGTGTATAATCCATGACATGTATAGTTTTACCTGATTTGCATATGCGGCTCTTCAGTATTGCATTTAAAACTAAAGGAGAACAACTTCATTTTTGCATTTTCACCAAGATAACTGCATTTGTGGCAATTGATTTCTAGATAAATTATGAATATAAACTAATTTACGATAGTATTCCAAAATGGTATCTGTATCTTCCTTCATTATGTCATTTTCCATGTCTGTGATGCTCACGTTTGGAGTTATAAAGCCTTAAATGGGCAATTAGGCATCTGCACGAAGGAGTTAATACAAAAAGCAATACATACACTCCTTTCCCTCCTGTTTTCACACAGCTGGGACCATAGGTATAAAAACCCTGTTTTATGTTAGAGTGATCCTCTCCAGACTCTGCCTAACCACTCCCCCAGCCACTCACTTGGGTTGATCACCACAGTATCAGTGGGATGCTGAAAATGTATGGCTTTCGATCCACTCCTACTACATTTCACGCGTATATGCCTACTATTAGCCAATGCCACCTAGGCCTGCCTACGTAACATACTTGTGGCACTTTATTCAGAGCTAAATATTAACGGCAAAGTAGCCGTTCATGCATCAGAAATGTGAGGCTTCTTCACTCTGTATGAGGCTGCTGTTATGGCAGTGGCCGCTAGTCTTTCAGGTGTGCGGGAGAAAGAGGTGAAGTGTTCATGGCTGCGTCTCTGCTGTGGTGCTACGCATTCTGACAATCGCTGCTCTGTATTTGTGGATTCTGACATTCACATTACCCTACAGAAAGTTACGACATTGCTGTGTTGTTTGGTTTGCTGACACTACAGAAAAACACATTCCCCGTACCTTGACAAACCAAAATGTCAGCTATACCTGTCACAGCAACCCTAAAGAGTGGGTATGTGGGAGTCACAAACCCTGGGATGTAAAACACCTTTAAAAGGATTATTAGCCAATATACAAACACGTGTAACATTACACAATGAAAAAAAGAAGTTTTTAAAAAATATTTCTAAAACATGCAAAAAAATATATGAAAAGAATGCACTACATGGCCAAAAGTATGTGGACACCTGACATCCAACATCTTGTGAAAATTATGGGCACTGCTGCAGGGATTTGCCTCAGAAGAGAATTAGTGAAGTTGGGCACTGATTAGCCGATTAGGCATGTCTCGCAGTTGGCTTTCCAGCTGACCCTAAAGGGCTTGGATGGGGTTGAGGTTAGGGCTCTGTACAGGCCAGTCAAGTTCTTCCACACCGTTCTCAACAAAATAATTTCTAAATGGACTTCGCTGTGTGCCTGGGGGCATTGTCACAACGAATCATGAAAGGGCCTTCCCCACATTGTTGGGGAAGAACACAATGGTCTAGAATGTAATTGTATGCTGTAGCATTTGCCTTCACTGGAACTTCGGGGCCAAGCCCAAACCATGAAAAACAGTCTGACACCAAAAGGTGTCCAAATACTTTTGGTATACATATACACTAATATATGTGGTGTGTATATATGATAAAAATAAGAAATATACAAGGCCAGAAATTGGTATTATTAAAATATACTGACCAAAATAGTTGTAAATTGCATCTAATACTGTCTTGTTGATTCAGACAGAATAATAGAATTATCAGAGAACCCTGGAGTTGAATAGAGGGCTGTCTTACAGACGTAAAGGCTTGGATGAACCAGAACTTCCTCGTGTTAAATTTGGATAAAACGGAGATGCTCCTATAGTAGCTCCCAAATCTCTTACAGATAAGTTCCTCCAGTTTTCCTTAAATATAAATGGCTTCATTGTATCCTCCAAAGCAGCTGTTAAAAACCTTGGCGTAACAATATCATACGAGTAATAATATCATACGAGTGGCCTTCTGCCACCTAAAGAACATTGTACATTTATATCCTCTCCATTGTAACGTTTTATTGTCGGGTTGCACCAACTCGGCCTTGAAACGTCAACAACTCGAATGCAGCTGCTAGGATCCATACTAGAACTAGGAAATGGGAACATATCAGTCCAGTGCTAACGTATAAAGGGTTTAGTCCCTGTCTATCACAGTGAGTTACTTATTCCTTACTCTCCTACAAGATTACTTTGTTCACAAGATGCTGGTCATGAAAATGCCATGTGTATCTAAAATTACAATGGGTGGTACAGCTTTCTCTCATAGAGCTCCTGTGTTATGGAACAATCTCCCTATGTATGTGCAGGCTTCAGACACACTCTGTCTTTAAGTGTAGGCTTAAAACATACCTCTGTAGTTAGTCCTATATTTAACCATTCCTACAGTCCTGCAAGTCTGTTACGTGGTCAAGTATAATCACAGAGTTTATGAAATTAAACACGGATGTCTATGCTGGGTAGGGAGCTTAGTGTTAAGCGTCAAGCTCGCTTCTACGGAGTGGAAACGCTAGTTAGCTGAGCATCAAGTGTCAAGCTGGCCTTAACCTTGTCTTCTCTGTTTTTCTGTTCATGGAGCTCCCATCCCCGATCTCGCCCTGAGATCAAAGACCACTCCAGCCTGTTTCCCCTGCCTGAATCCACAGGATCGCTCCAGCCCTGTCCCTTGCTCCATGGTCATGTTCTGCTTCAGTCTCGTTTCTCCCCTGCCCATGTCTTGATGCAGCCTGGAGCTCCAGATCCATCACCCAGCTCCTCCACTATACTGAACGATACCATTCATATACCATTACCTGCTTAACCCATATACTGTGATAGATCTCCTGTAGAATTTCTGCCACATTCTATTCTACTGCTACTTTACACCAGGCTGGCCAATGAAGGATGGGATTTCTTCCCATTGGGGAGTTTTTTCTCGCCACCGTTTGAGGGCTCTCTCTCCACTGGGAATTTTTTTTACCTTTTGTACCTGCTATTTGGGCGTTCAGGCCTGGCGTTTGCACTGTCTCTTGCCTTGCTGCTCTGTAAAGTGTCTTTGTGACAGTTCTCTGTAAAAAGCACAATACAAATAATATTGAATCGAATGGAAGACATTTTACCAGAGCGGTGTGTTGTTGGTTATAGCAATTAAACTCATCAAAATGATATAATGCAACATTTGTGCAAAGACGCACACATTGGCATCGCAGTCTCAGAAGACCATAGATTTCTTGTGCCTGGGAGCTAGATTTTTGCTGTGGCTGTGGAGTCCACTACGCACTGATATATTAGCATAAGTGAGGCTTTGCTCACTTTGTCGGAGGAGACACCACTACAGATTCTTTCCACGACTCAGATATCCGTTGTGATAATTATTAGGAACAGTGAATTCTTTCTTTTTTTAACATTTGTTCATGTTGAAATCACTGGTGTTTCAGAAACCGAGATCAGCACTTTTTGGATGTCCAAGTTATTCTCAGGGAATTGTCAGATACAAGTGCTTCTGCCCTCTCCAGCACTCCAGTCCTCTCCACCTGCGCACCACTCACCAGCTCCCGTTCCGCCTGCAGTTCATCACCACGCCCGCTACCGCCAGCTACCTGCACTCTGCAGCTCCACTGTTTCGGCTGGTAACTGTCAACCTTAATGCAGCCTACAGTGTTATCGGTCTGGGCCTACGCATTTTAACTACAGCCTATTGCCAGATGCTGGGAGAAACAAAGTGACAATGTGTGCAGATTCTAGAATGCGCTAGGATGAAGATTCTCACTCCTGTCCGTTGTTGTACTCAGATGTTTGGCGGCCGCTGTCAACAGTGTTGATGCCCAGCGCTCCTTCCTCTGTTACGGCAACATCAGTGACAACAGCCGCTCATCAAAGACTCAAACCTCGCAATATACGACATAGTGTACCAAAACAAACTCTGAAGAAATAAAAACTGACACATGGTAAGAGTGTTTTATTTCAGCAATGAAATTTGAGCAAGCTCTATTTCTACAATGTTCTGTTACATTAGGCTAAAGGAAAAAAAGCATACACCGGATTGATTTTTTCCAAAATTTCAAGTTACTAGTTACTGTTGCACATGTTATTTCAATTGTTTCCCACTGCTGCACATCGCTCTATTCATTAATTTAATAAATGAATGCTTAAAAAGACAGATTTCGTCCACTTTTTTGTTATTTTTAACAATTTAGCTGTGACTGCTCCATATCTTCAGCCAATATTTTGTAATCTGTACTATTTTCCTATTTTCCCCTTAGAATTCACCCGAAGTGGTCATTTCACAGCTGTTAAAACTTTTTCACCCTGGACCCCCCCCCCTTCCCGAGCAGTTCTCAGGATCTATGCATTTAAACTCCCCCAATATTAAAACTAAAGCGATCAGCGATCAGCGATCAGCTACGATGAGAGAATCACACACACAAACAGGAGAAGCTGAGCACCAATCAGCCTTCACTGCCCAAACATTCACACCGCAAACCTTCAGTCACTGGGTGTCAGCAGAACGTGCTACCTAAATTTAAATGCTGAGTATGTATTTCAGATAGGCTATATTTTCAGAGCAGCTATGGCTTGGACTTGCCACTAGAGTCCCCCTGGGGATGCATTCTCCATCACCCCCATGTCTCTAGCACACAGAATCCCTTGGTTCATTAATATCCTCCCATGGCTTCTCCCTACCACTGCTACGCTCAGCATATGCTAGCTCTTCCGTCTCTCCCACCCGCTGGTATACCAACGGCGTCAGACGCGCACATCAAAGCTCTGCTCGATCACACCCCGACTTGGATGATCAATCAGCGTCTCAAACTCAATTCTGTCAAAGCCAAGCTGAGCTAACATAGTTACATCCTTCCCCCCCAAAAGAATCTCTCCAATATCCGTACTAACATTGTAGAAGCCCTCCGTGCTTCCAAGAATCATTTATAGTCCTGGATGACAAACTTTATTTCACAGACAGCACTGCAACAGTTTCCCAGAGCTGTCCATTCTTTCACTATAATATCGCAGCCAACAGTGTAATTACATTTTTATTTCCTATCCCATTTTAAATGGCTAATTATGCCCGTCCAGTGACTGCTGTGTCACTCATACACATGCAAGGGAACTGCGGATGACAGAAGTATTTCAGCTATATTCAGGTTAATTCATATGTGCTCTTTTTCTAATATTGTAGCATTTTTTTGCAGATGCATGAAACTATCCAAGCTAAAACAAATAAAAAATAATATACTGCAAGAGCCTGTTCAGCTTACTAAAAGTACAATCTCCTGAGCCTGTTCAGCTTACTAAAACTACAATCTCCCACAATGCATTTCTTTGTCTCCTCCCCACCCCACAGCAATGCAAAAACCAGCACTGCATTTAGGGATGAGATTGGAGGGGAAAATATCATAACGGTATACTGTCTGTCATTTGCAAAAGTTATACAAGATATTAATGTTGTCACAGAAATATGTCTTCATATGTCCAATCTGACACATAGAGAAAGCTCTCAAGTCCTTCAGAAGGCTAAAGTAGAAGACCACTTGAGAGACTTCTTTCTCACTAACAAATACTGGTAAGCTGTGAGCACCTGTTACAAAGCTTAGGAGAGTTAATGCACCAGCACCGTGCAGAACCCCAGTAAAACTGGCCGAATTAAAACCATCCTACCTTTGATGGGACAATGCCAATCATGCCCATTCACTGTAGATTTCTGGGTACAGTAGGCTAATGAAATAGCTACACCACCAGTATAGGCCTCCAGCCTGCATCTGTGATAAGCCTCAATACAGAATGAGCCATTGTAAGGCTTTTTTAAAGACTCTGGCACATTTATTCTAACATTAAAGATGTTAATTTAGCCACAGACTGTGCATTTACTTTTCCACAAAACATATCATAGTATTATTCTTTATTATTTATAATAATAAATAATTATAAACCATTTGATAAACTGCATGTCATTTCTACACGATAGCAGGAGGTCTAACGTGATGTAACACCCTGTAAATTATATTTTGTTCAGGTTAACTGGCCAAGTAGATGCACAGTTGATTGGCTAAACTGCTAGTGGGCATGTTATGTGGATTAGCAACACGGCTTCCACGAAAGCCAACATTATCCTGAAGAGGGCAACAGAAGAACTTCATATTGACTGGCTAAAAAATAAAACATTTAAAAACTCAACAACATTAAAGAGCGTCGATATCACAGTACTTGCACGTGGTCTTTACTCTGTTGCAGCAGACGCTGTCCTTTAGATGCAGTGTTAACCCGAGGTCCAGGTGAGTCTGTACTCATTCAGTCCATAGACATGCCAGCGAGTCTGACTCATTAGACCCATGCAACAATGCCTTAAGTCCCTGCCAGTAAGAACAGCAGGGCAGGTAAGACCTATCAAACACACGCAGTAGGATTTTGGGTAGTAATTAAGGTAGTAAAAGGGCTGGCATTACATTGTTGGTGAAAAATCTATCGGGTTACCCAAAGTACCACGTAACACCCATCACCCATCATAGTAATGTTCTCCTTCATGGTCTGTGGGGGGGGGGGGTTCATGGAATAAATATGAGGGGAGAAATCATAGAGACATCAGGGGCACTTGCAGTGGATGCATTAGGAATCAGGAATGTATTCTTACTCTTTTAAATGATAAAACAGGAATGAATATAGCTTGTATCATTAACTGTACCAGTTACACAATTGTGCCACACAAAAAGCAAAAATCTCCCTTGAAAAATATGCACCTCATTATATGTTATATCATTATATCCAATCAGTAACTAGTATTCCGGTTTCCAAATATACCCAAAACAGTGGGATCAAAGAGCTTACAATTTGTGTTTAAAAAAAGTTTTATATGAATAATATTTTGGCTAGTTGTTATTTTATGCATTCCTATCCCCACATGGATGGCCTGATAAGGGTGTAAATAACCTCAGATTCTAGCTGACATCATCACTTTAACCCGATACAGATGCACTGCGAGCACGGAGCTAAGGCAAACAGTGTCACCGTCCCAATGCTTGTGCATTTAAGTGTGTGTGCATGCTGCACTGCTACTAATCCAGCACAACAGAACACTGCCGGTGATGTGTTAAGGGGGATTTTTTTTAAATCAAAGGTCTTCCCAACATTGGAATGCTTGCTATGTTTGCGGCAGCTGGCAATATTTTGCATCTTACTGGGGACATTCCTCAAAGGTGCACAAAAAGAGGGATAATACAAAGTCACACGACACAGCAATAAAAAAACAAAACATTCACAACCAAACAGCTTTTCACGTGAATAAAAAAAATGACCAGATACTACCCCTGATGATGTAAAAGCTGAGACCATACACTAAAATATATTTAAAAGCAGAGATTGGGTGTATTGGAGTTCAACCTGTGCAGTGTTGAGGTTACAGAAAGCAGTGTGGCAGCTCAGTGTTCTTGGTTGCAAAATAATAAGCAAGCACTGGGTATACGTGTCATGTCCATCTAACTATGCCCTTTAGAAACCCCAGGAAGCTCTAAAACCCTGAAATAACTCCACTCTGCCCACAGTAAGAGCCAAGACAGCCGCCCGGGGGCCACCGACCGTCCTGCGCCTGATAACTGCTCAGAGCTCCGAGCATGACATAGTGCTCCAAATGGTGACGCATAATTACCGCCGGGGTAGGACTCCACAACAACCGGACTTCATAAAAGGACTGGATCCGTAAAGTACGGGGGAGAAGGATTAGGTCTTTTTTTACTGGCAGTTATTGATGATAATGACGATGTGATCATCGCGAGCAATATGAGTTAATGGCAACAATTAATTCGGAAACTATCATTATATGCTTATAATTGCCTACCTTCCCTCAGTAAATTATCCAACCTTTGCTGAAGACAACTGTCAAAACATGTATGCAGCTTTATTACTGCTGTCTAATAAAACGAAGAACAAATAGATTGCGCAGCATCGAACAAAGACAGCGCAACAGGGTTCACTAGTTTTTTTTATTTTATCGTAAGCCTTTTACACTATGACCTGTACGTTAACTGCTCACAGCAGGTTAAAGTTTAAAATTTAATACAAATCCTTTGTTTTAATAAATAGAATATAGTTTCATAGGGCAAGTAGCCTACATTTCACTTCCTGTGTTAAGACACTTTTTGACATCATTAGCAAGTTGTCAAAGTCACATTATTCAAATGTCAAATCAATATAGTAGGCTACGTAAAAACACTGCGTGTGCTGTTTCCATTAAATCTTCGGACTTCACGCACATAGTAAACACAATTCAGTCTGGCCTATGTCCAACTAGATTCTAGGGAACTATTTCTAAAATAAGCAAAAAATAACTTATTTCACCCAGGGTCGTTTGGGTTGCTAACTTAATATGATGCCGCAGCTCGCACCTCTTCAAAAGTTACAATAAACCACAGTCGCTTCCACTCACGGATTTCTCTTCGTTAGTCATCCACAGACAAAGTTTTTTTAACCCCCGACTCTGGTGCAATGTCAGCAAAGTCGGACAAAGCAAAACTGTTTATATTTTTACCAAGACACAAGTTAAAGACTCCCAATTTAAAACCGAGAACAAACATCAAGTATGCACTATTTACCTAAACAATTGCTCCACAAAACATGCACTCTTCGGCAACAAGCATGCATATTATGAGAAATGCGATGCATTTGACGCAAACTATTTCGATTTTCCTCCAAGTAAAACAGGTGCAGCGCATCTACTTGTTAGCACTCGTCATTTAGTCCACAAAGACAATAAAAAGACCACAACACACTTGCCAGAGAAGACTTGCAGTTGCTCAGTTGTCCTGCACACAGCCGTGCTCTCTCCTCCCCTACCCTCTATCATTCTCGCCCTTCTCCACACAGCCGCTGGAAGACTTTAGTGACGTCAACCAACACAGTTAAACGCCGCTATTCTCCTGAAATCGCCAGCCAGCCGTACAGTTAAAGGCACAGAGCACGAATGCATGTTTATAATGTAAAAGCATGTTTAGACTCGATTTGTCTACCTGAATTAACAGTTTAATAGAATCTCAGCTATAAAATGCAAATGTCATTCAAGACGTAGTGACATGTCTATCGGAAACAGGCTGCCCCATTTGCCTTACAGGGACATATATATTTCCCGATAGATCATGGAAGATCAAATGTAACACAATTACATAAAGAAATAACTATCAATAACAATCAAATTAATTGTTAATTAATTAAATAAATTAAATAAATCATAAATCATGAAATTAATAAGCAATGAAATGAATCAATATAATTTATTTTTATGTGTCCTTCATATATTTAATGCCATTTCTATTTCCGAAGGAAACTTTTCACATTGGCTCTATTATTGACTTCTTTGTGTATTTATTTTTAAGCGTGTTCATTTCAAGTCGTACAGCATCTATTTCAAAACTACTCGGCCTTCTAGTTAACATGGGAGTGGCGGGATCAGGTATGGTCACCGAGACGGTGCGTAAGTAGGCCACGACCCCACGGTTGGGAAAAACAAACTATTGTGCTCCATTGAGTTAGTATTAGCAGTCAGTGGATTATCAAGATTATAAAAATGCAGAAATGTTGTGTGCGGTGGGCTGTACAAATAACAAAGCCAAGAACCCTGATTTAAAGTTTTAGGTCCTCCTGTGCTAAAAGACCAAGCCAATGAGGAGACAGAAGGGGATCAGGCCATTAGACCTGAGTGGGAAGGAGGAAAGCTCTGGGATCCTGAATCAAGGTGCATCTGTATGTGTAGTAAGTTAAGTTACTGTAGTAAGGAGAGTACTGATAACTTTAATTAGCTGTAAGAGGCTGTGTCAGTGACTCTTGCTAATGTATTGATTTCATTATCTATTTCATTGCTGATTTATTTCATTATCAATTGATTATTGTTGACAGCTAATTATTTATTTAAAGTTGTCATATTTGTTCTTCCATAATAGATGGCATCACTCTATTCATGTCTGAATGATTTAAAACATGCATTGCAGTCGATTTCAATAGAGAGTTTAAAATTCCATTTACTGGAGAATACTAATTGAAATTCCAAAATGAATAAATCAAGTTTTGAATTTTTAAAACCTGTTAAACTCTGTTAACATCACATTTTAGCGTTTAGCAGACGCTCTTATCCAGAGTGAGGTACGCAGATTACATTTTTACACAAAACCAATTCATGCAGCGGCACGTTTTACCGACAGTGCAAGTTAAGTGCCTGTATCAAGGGCTGACTGTGGCAGCAGCCCAGCGGGGACCTAACCCCACAGCCTTTGAGTTACAGCCCCCCTTCCCTTCATGCTACACTACCATATTTGTTCCAAAGATTACAATTTGCAGAGTTCCAATTCAAACATTTCAGTTCAATTCCAGTTCTATTATCTAAAAGATCCTTAAAATGTCATTTTTTTGTGAATGAATCACATTCATGAGTCTGAATATAATCATCACATTAATTTTAATTTAAACTGGAATTGACCTAAATAGTGTTTCAAAATGACTCTTCTTACTCTGATATTTGCCCTTTGTAGTTTTTTATTGCATCTGGCTGTAGAGCCACTTGTCTGGAGGGTAAAGTCTAAAGAGACTGTATTTCAGAGAAGAGAGGACAAGGCACTTAAGTCTAAAGAGACTGTAAACCAGAGAACAGAGGACATGACACTTAAGTCTAAAGAGACTGTAAACCAGAGAAGAGAGGTCATGGCACTTAAGTCTAAAGAGTCTGTATACCAGAGAAGAGAGGACACAGCACTTACGTCTAAAGAGACTGTAAACCAGAGAAGAGAGGACAAGGCACTTAAGTCTAAAGAGACTGTAAACCAGAGAACAGAGGACATGACACTTAAGTCTAAAGAGACTGTAAACCAGAGAAGAGAGGACATGACACTTAAGTCTAAAGAGACTGTAAACCAGAGAAGAGAGGACACAGCACTTAAGTCTAAAGAGACTGTATACCAGAGAAGAGAGGACATGACACGTAAGTCTAAAGAGACTGTAAACCAGAGAACAGAGGACATGACACTTAAGTCTAAAGAGACTGTATACCAGAGAAGAGAGGACAAGGCACTTAAGTCTAAAGAGACTGTAAACCAGAGAATAGAGGACATGACACTTAAGTCTAAAGAGACTGTAAACCAGATAACAGAGGACATGACACTTAAGTCTAAAGAGACTGTATACCAGAGAAGAGAGGACAAGGCACTTAAGTCTAAAGAGACTGTAAACCAGAGAAGAAAGGATATGGCACTTGGTAATTAAAAAATAAAGAATCATGCAAATGTAATCTGAGTGACAATACCCATTATCCGTGTGTGCCTGGATGGTATGCCACTGTCTCTCCTGAATTCCTGGGTCTGTGTCGGTTGATAATTATGGTGTGAAAACAAACCCACAGACACCGTGGCTATCCGAGACCACGATATACTCCCCACAGAGCTGGAGCTATTAAAATATAAAAATAATAAAATTAAAATGTAAAAATCTGTTTACATGGATAAGTGCAGTCCTCAGTCTGGATGAAGAGATTTGCAGGTCTGAGGGACCTGTGTCTGCAGGCCTCTGAAACCCCCCCGGAGGACAGCGAGTCACTCTTAGTGTCCCTCTGAAGCCTGACTGAAGATGACTGTCTTCAAGAAATCCTCAGAACTGTAAAAACCCATCTTCTAACATTAAATCTGTTTTAATACTGCAATATTTATTCTGGATGTTAATCAGAATAAACTCAAGCCTTATCCAAACAGTTAAGTCGTAAGTAAATGTTCGTAACAAGCGTTCATTATACCTGACAACAGAGAGCTCGAGGCTAAAGATGCTTTATGACTATCCTTTATTTTCCCTAAATATTTTCCATTGCACTTGAGACTTGGGTTTCTCTTATATTTTGAGCACACTGTCACACTTTTGAAAGGAGGGGATGTGAAGAAGCCATACAAACTGTTTTTGATGTTACATGAAGCCACTTAGTAGGAACTGTTCTCCACTGTGTGGGAAACTGACAGGACTATCAGAGGTGGCTGTGATGACTCTGTGCTTAGCCTTGTTACATCCACTTGTACAGTGTTCTGGATAACAGCGTCTGCAAAATGCCTACCTGTAATTTAATTACACATTTTGTTGACCAATAAAATCCACTGAATATTAATGAGTAAGCACGGAGGCATGCTAATCCAATCACATTTCCTTGATGTACCCACATTACCTCAAGGGGAATCTCTGTTGAGACCCAAATGTGAGAGCGTTGCATTTCTAAAAGAGTTTTAACCAGTAAAGGAAATCGAGAGAAGGTCAGCAGCCTATCAAAGTACAGAGAATGTAGGATTATGAGTTTATCAGGATCCCATCATTATGCAGGATATAGACACTATGCATGAGCAGGGCATGCGGGATATAGACACTATGCATCAGCAGGACATTATGCAGGATATAGACACTATGCATGAGCAGGGTATTATGCAGGATATAGACACTATGCATGAGCAGGACATTATGCAGGATATAGACACTATGCATGAGCAGGGTATTATGCAGGATATAGACACTATGCATCAGCAGGACATTATGCAGGATATAGACACTATGCATGAGCAGGGTATTATGCAGGATATAGACACTATGCATGAGCAGGATATTATGCAGATATAGACACTATGCATGAGCATAACATTATGCAGGATATAAACACTATGCATCAGCAGGACATTATGCAGGATATAGACACTATGCCATAGTAGTAATGAAGACCAACGATGATTCTGGGATTTCTAGCAAATTAATACTGAGTATAAATCAAAATTTATAATATTATCCAATCACTATAATACCACGCTTTTGTCAAAACACATTTAATTAAGCATTGCCTTCATCAGACCACCTTTAATTAAAAGACAGCTCTGTCAGATCACATTTAATTAAATAACGCCTCTGTCAGACCTCATTTAGTTATACTGCATTTCCTTCATCAGATCACATGTAATTAAGCAGTGCCTTGGTCAGGCCTTGCGTTATAAAGTGCCTTCGACAGGCCACATTGTGTCTCGCCCTGGGAGCCACATGACTGGAAGACTGGAGTGAGCAGCATTATCCTCCTTGGGAGACATTTTTAAAAATCACAGGAATTGACCGTTTTGGCCATTTTTACATTTTTAATTAAATAACCAGGGACATCTAAATTCTTACCGCAACCACTGGTGTCCATGTGCAGACACATGGAAGATCCCTGTAAGAAAGGTATAGAAGCTTTTGAAAAAGTAAAAAGAAGGGCAACTAAATTTGTTCCACAAATTAAATTTGAGAGAAATGTTGAGTAGGAAGACTCAGGGGAGTTTTATGACTCTGGCGCCAATAGGTGGCAGTATACGCTACTTCTCAGGCCGTTGAAAACCTGTGTTTTGGAGATGAGGAAGCAATCCCCTCTGATGAAGGATTTAGAGACGAGCTCAGGTTGGCAGAACGGCCTTTTCTCTTCATCTTGTAGACATTTCCTAACACGCAAACACCACCTCCAAGATTAACAACAGAAAAAAAAAAAACTTTCAGATGGTGGCAAAGGTGCTCGGGCAGCTTCGCTTCTCCCCTCCCGTTTCCCACTCGGGGACTCTCTGGCCCTGTGATGGCCAAACACCCGGGGAAGTTTAAAAGAGCTGGAACAGGACCCGGTTTCCACCGTCCTGAAAACAAGCTGAGACGCGGTCACGCAACAAGACCCCGAGCAGCTGCGTGACAACACTTTAGCGATGGCTCCCCGTCTTAAAACTGGATACGTAGCAAAACAGGACCGATTTTAATGAGATTTTCAGTGAAGAGGATGAAAAATCAGCAGCACAGGCTAATTTTTTTTCCAGCTGAGACGAGTACATCAAGGGGAAAACACAATCAGTGCTTTTGGAGAAGAGGAATTAATCTCTCTAGATGTAGTTGGCAGCGCTGTTTAGCATGCTGTAACAGCAGGCCTCAAGCCCCTGCATGCAAAGTGAAATTCTTGTTGTGAAATGAGGTGGTGACACCTGCTGTGCCACCTCCCACAGACACAGGTAAATGGCAATATTTGTTTGATAACACCATGAGCATTTTGTAGGTTAACCATAGTTTCATGAGCAATTTAGCAAGCAAGTTAGCAGACGTTACTTACGCAGCCCACGCAGTTTGCTGTGCCGTGGATCAACATTGTTCAGCCAGAAAGCAAACATCAGTAGGGAGTATAAGATAAAGCTTCTGAGAACAAAAACAGCAATCAGCTTCCCAGACAAAGTGTACTCTTGATTTAGATGTGTTGTCTTTCTACTCATAGTTCAAATGTGGTGTTGAATGAGGCCTGGCATGGTAAAGGATTATTGTTTGTAACTTTTAATGAAAACCATAATTCACCCTGTTTAAAAAAATAAAAATACTGCATGTGCACACTCTCTCATCACCATAGTAGTCAGATATTACAGTGAACTATGGTGACCTTCACTGTATGAACTAAGGTATTGTCAGATATGTAGTGCTTAGATTATGGCCTTAGAGAGGGAAACAGTGAATTTGATACTATATTATATTGTTTATATCAAAGCAAATGTGATTGGGGCAATTTAAAATCCACTGATACCCTAATCTAGGCAGACAATCTATGGGTCTCATCTACAGCAGAGTTTGTCTCAGCGGAGACAAACCAGAAGACGTAGGACACCGTATTTGGGGGTCGGGGTAGACCCTGCATAGCATAACATTTCCCTTTCCCATTTCCTCTTTAAGTTTGAATGCAATCTTTAGGTAGGCCACTTCTTGTCATAATGAGTCTGACCCCCCTTCCCTTCTCTCCTACACCTTAACTTGTCATCACCTAATCAGGGCAAACATCCTCAAGCCATGCTGGGTAAGGTATTTCAGATGGCCACAGGAAAACGTGTTGTGTTGCGGATGGTTTCGGAGCCTTGGAGAAGAAGAGTTTTTCTCTTTTTATTTTGCTGGTGGTTCCTTGGTTGTGTGTTTTTAGCTGGTTTCCTTTCATCCTGTGGCACTTAAACTGGAAGTGGGTGATACTTTGGCAAGGTCTGGCTTATCCGTCTCTCTCTCTCTCTCTTTTCTGGTATTTCCAAGCTAATTGTTCAATGTTTTGTATAATGCCTTCTGTTTTGTAATTTAGAAGTAGTGAGCCTGCATTCAGTAAAGAATGGATTATTTCAATTCATTAATGTACTGTAATTGACTGCTTCATATTGAATTCAATTATCTTAATTAATTAATTAATCTTAAAACCAGGTATAGAGCTTGTTTCGACTTCTTGGTTGATTCCAACAGTGCACTGTAGATAATAATTATTAAATTAAATAACATAAAATATATTTTACATGTAGGTAAAGTGAGGGGTTCTAGCACGCAACATTGCTTGTGTTCAGTATTCTGAACAGAGTGCTTAACAAGGGCATTGACTGTTGGAACCACTGGATTCAGAAAGTAAGCATATTTTTTAATTAATCCTTGCTTGTCCCACAGTATGTACGTCGAATCATGAATGCAGCTCTTGCTTGAACCACTGTCATCTTATAGCCATTAAAAGGGTCATTGGGATTAATCTCCTTCAATGTTAACATCTCCTTTAACATCGTTCTTTACAGTCATTACATTTTGTCAGAGATGTAAATTATTTTTGATGTATTTTGGCTAAGAAGGACAAACAGATTACTATTCTAGCTGGCATTATCTAGGATACTAACATACCAGTTAAAGTATTTACATGTTTAGTCTGGATTTCCAGCATCGTAAAGGCTTCAGTTTTAGCAGATGTAAACATACATCACTATAATGATATCGCTCATTTTTATGCGTTGATAAATTTCTTGCTAGATTGCCAGAAAATTGAATGTAACCTTTATTATGTGTGGGGGTTTAACTCTATGTCTGCATTTTATGTGTGTGCATCCTCTATGTGTGCATTCTGAATGTGTGTGCCTTCTCTATGTGTGCATTCTGTATGTGTGTGCCTTCTCTATGTGTGCATTCTCTATGTGTACATCCGCTATGTGTGCATTCTGAATGTGTGTGCATCCTCTATGTGTGCATTCTGAATGTGTGCGCCTTCTCTATGTGTGCATTCTGTATGTGTGTGCATCCTCTATGTGTGCATTCTGAATGTGTGCATTCTCTATGTGTGCATAATGTATGTTTACATTCTCTATGTGTACATTCTCTGTGTGTGCATCCTCTATGTGTGCATTCTGTGTGTGCATTCTCTATGTGTGCATTCTGAATGTGTCCATTCTCTATGTGTGCATTCTGTATGTTTACATTCTCTATGTGTACATTCTCTGTGTGCGCATCCTCTATGTGTGCATTCTGTATGTGTGCATCCGCTATGTGTGCATTCTGAATGTGTGTGCATCCTCTATGTGTGCATTCTGAATGTGTGCGCCTTCTCTATAGCCGCGTTTCCACCAAAATTACCCGGAACTTTCAGTCCCAGGAACTACTTTACCAGGAACTAAAAGGTTCCTTCAGCCAATGGTTGTCTGCGTTTCCACCGGGGTCTAAAGTACCGCGAATATTAGGCAAATTAGCCCACTGACGTTGTCGTCGGTCCATCTTCCATATGATTTCTTCTGTAACCCCATACTACCACCGAAGTAGCCTACATTATTTTCTAATAACCGGGACAGCCCGGAGGGGTTTATTCCACTTATATACAACGGGTTACCAACAATGACTATGTATGGTTACTTTTGTATTTATTGGTTTTCATATATCCTCTCAAACACATTCATTAACAGCAGAAAACATGCACACGTTGTAAACAATTTGCTGTTTTATTACTTTCTCGTCGTCAATTCCATATAGGCTAATCGCAAAATGACAAGAATAGAACGAAAACTCGGATTTGCGTGAAAATGTAAATTAGTAGTGGTACAGCCACCGTTTGCTTTCCTTCGAAGTTACTGCTAGCCGAGCAGCGAAGTGTGCCCTCCAGATGCGAACCATGCACCATAAACGAGTCCATAGTCTTCCTGGTCTTTTCGTGGAATTGAAAAATGGCAGTAAAATTGAGTAAAATTACGGCAGTCTGAAAAAGCTAAAGGGAAGATTACTAGAATTAACCTGTTATTTTACCCGGATAAAAAGTGCGGAAGGTGATTTCCAGTTTGCTTGTACTGTATCACCAATGTTAATTATGCAGAACTACCGCATAAATCACATAACTGTATCAAACGTTTTGAGTCAATTACAACGGACTAACAAAGAAGATCCGGAAGAAAATATTCAGCAACCGAATTAATCCGTTTGAATGTTTTGGTAGCCTACGTAATATGCTGTCCCAGCACGAATGCTTAGCATTTTATAAAACGAATACTAAAGCAAGAAAAGAACAGAAGAGCACACGTTATAATTCCAAGACGTTGACAGGCTATAACCAAAAGTAGGCTACTGCGCCGCATAACATACAAGTTTGATTTGAAGTTATTATGAAAATAAATTGGTTTGCCGCTGCATATTTTCAAACATGGCGGGTAATGGCGGAAAATAAATACAACACAAATGCTATGAGTACTCGACCAATCAGAAATGTTCAGCGCTGCAAGCTCCACCCAAAAGGTTCCTGTACTTTCGGAAAGTACTACCCCCCGAGCAGGAACGTTTTGGGGGGTAAAACAAAGCCCCCAGAACTAAATTTAGACCCTAGTTCCTGCGGTGGAAACGCACTGAGTTCCTCAAAAGGTTCCTAGTTCCGGGGTATAGTTCCTGCGGTGGAAACGCGGCTTATGTGTGCATTCTGTATGTGTGCGCCTTCTCTATGTGTGCATTCTGAATGTGTGTGCATCCTCTATGTGTGCATTCTGAATGTGTGCGCCTTCTCTATGTGTGCATTCTGAATGTGTGCATTCTGTGTGTCCATTCTCTATGTGTGCATTCTGAATGTGTGCATTCTGTGTGTCCATTCTCTATGTGTGCATTCTCTATGTGTGCATTCTGTATGTGTGCATTCTGTGTGTCCATTCTCTATGTGTGCATTCTCTATGTGTGCATTCTGTGTGTGCATTCTGTGTGTCCATTCTCTATGTGTGCCTTCTCCATGTGTGCATTCTGAATGTGTGCGCCTTCTCTATGTGTGCATTCTGTATGTGTCCATTCTCTATGTGTGCATTCTGAATGTGTGCGCCTTCTCTATGTCTGCATTCTGTATGTGTCCATTCTCTATGTCTGCATTCTGTATGTGTCCATTCTCTATGTGTGCATTCTGTATGTGTCCATTCTCTGTGTGCATTCTGTATGTGTGCGCCTTCTCTATGTGTGCATTCTGAATGTGTGCACCTTCTCTATGTGTGCATTCTGAATGTGTGTGCATCCTCTATGTGTGCATTCTGAATGTGTACATCCGCTATGTGTGTATGCATTTTCTATGTGTGTATTCTGTGTGTGCATTATATATGTGTGCATTCTCTATGTGTGTGCATTCTCTATTCTGCTATTAATATTTCTTTTGTCAATATTCTCATGAGGCCCTGCAGAAAGAATTCATTTTTTCATAGTTTTGACATAATACAAGTGTCTTGGATGACAGGAACATGTTGCTGTGAAAATATATTTCAAAAATATTATTTATTTTCTTTGCGTTGAATGCTCCTTGGTGTGCAAGTTTCAGCATTGTAGAATATGGCTCTTGAGATTAAGACCAGAGAATCGTTTAATTGAATTACCGGGTCTTAGGAAGATATTACATTATACCACTTTCTGGCAGTACACACAACTATCATATCTGACAGGCAGGGTTATGTTTTGGGAGATGAATTTAATTTAATTTGCCTGTTGACTCAAATATTGATGGAAATGTATCCACTAGAAATGTAGTATCACTGTAGGTATTTAATCCCTTCTGTATCTCCCCTTTATTAACACAAGCCTAACAATAACATACCCAAAATAAAATGGGCATTGTTCTAGAACCCTTTTGACTACAGGTATAATTCTGGTCTCTTCTGAAAGGTAGCCCTTGGGAGTTTGTTTTCCAATAATCCAATAATTACTCTAAATATTACTGAAATAAAGTAACAGAAGCTCAAATACAGTAGAAGTATTTTTTTCTCACCTAGCAACTGCATTGTTGCATTATGACTATGCAGGTTTCCAAAAAAGCCATTTGGAGACTCCAAAAAGACACTTTAGTAACCAAATGATATTATAGGTAATTTTATACTATATGTTTGTGGAATAAGTAGTGACTTGCTTTCCCCTTGTCTGTCACTCCCCCTCCCTCTCCTTTTCCCCCCATCTCCCCCTCCCTCTCCTTCTTCCCCCCTCTCCCCCTCCTTCTCCTTCTTCCCCCCTCTCCACATCACTCTTGTTCTTCCCCCCTCTCCCCCTCCCTCTCCTTCTTCCCCCTCTCCACCTCCCTCTCCTTCTTCCCCCCTCTCCCCCTCCCTCTCCTTCTTCCCCCCTCTCCACATCACTCTCCTTCTCCCCCTCTCCCCTCCTTCCTTCTTCCCCCTCTCTACATCACTCTCCTTCTTCCCCCTCTCCCCCTCCCTCTCCTTCTTCCCCCTCTCCACATCACTCTCCTTCTTCCCCCATCTCCCCTCCCTCTCCTTCTTCCCCCCTCTCCACATCACTCTCCTTCTTCCCCCCTCTCCACATCACTCTCCTTCTTCCCCATCTCCCCCTCCCTCTCCTTCTTCCCCCCTCTCCACCTAACTCTCCTTCTTCCGCCCTCTTCACATTACTCTCCTTGCTCTACGCTTGCAATCTCTGGCAGCAACAGGTCTAGAAAATAAATGCATTAGCTACTGTCCCTAGTTTACTAAGCCATTGTCAAAGTATTCTCAATTGTCAATATTCTCAAAATAATTTTATTATTATTCAGTATGCCTACTCTGTGTTAGAGGTCTAAATAAAAAAAAATTAAAAAATTAAAAAATATTTAGATGCTCTTCGGTATAAAAGGGGATCAAGTTCTTCATTGAACATGCCCTCTGCTGTGGAGTCAAAGCTGTTTTCAGTGTCCTCCTCAGAAATATTCACTCAGACAAGTGAATTCTTGCAAGGAAACTACATTTTGTAGACATAAAGTCTCAATAACTTTTTTGGCATTGCGAACGTTGTCAGCGTATGTACTGAAAAAGTTATGGTTTGTTTACACAGGAGAAATGATGCATGTTCTCTTATGCAAGATTAACAATTGAAACACCGTTATGCCTTTTAATTGTCACTAAATAGCTTGCTGGCTACTGGCTGGCAGTGTACTGGGCAGAAGTCATACTGTCCATGTTGAGTTGTTGTGGGCTATATTGAGGGACTGCTTGGCCAGTACTGGTCAGAGAACCTTGCGGTGGGCTGGTTTTGTTGCAAAGAATCTATTCAAACCAGAGACAATGGCATTCCTTTGTGCGCAGTACTTTCAGTACTATGCAACGGCAAAACCGATGATAATTCCTCTGGAGAATTACGAAATAAACAATGGACGTCCAATCAAGGATTCTCTGAGACTATGGATTTAATTGGCTGGATTCTTGCTGTGACAAACATACTGGCTTTATCACGATTTGTGTCGTCTGTGGATTTCCAAAATGCCAAGAATGTGAGGACCCCCCAAGCTTGTTCTGTTACCCCCCCACCTGTTACAAAATAAGGATCCGCAGTCGCTAAAACATTCGCATCGTAAAATAATTAATAGAGATAGAACCGTGAGATTGAAGACCTTCAAGTGGTGGATTGTGTGGCCAGATTGATTGAAAAATTCACTGTAAAGAAACAGAATGAACGCTAATGAACCCACTCCAGGCCAGTGTGAATAAAGGGGTTAAATATTAGGAACCAATGAGCACGAGTCTCTCCTTATTTTCATCTCTTCATCTGGCTTTTTCCTCCTAATATTTAAAATAAATCATGAGGACTGCTGATATGCTGGTCAAAATTATATATAAGTGCATTCCTGTTTAGTCTATGTTTAGCCTTTAGCCTTGAGTAGTGATTAGTGATTCATTTTAATGATCCATTGTTTTTTTTGTTTTTTTTCTTTTTTGGAATAAATTTTCCAAAAATATATTCATGAAAGAACCATTTTTTAGAGAAATAACCCCACTGATCTCAGTCCCTGTCTTCGAGACGAGGATGTTTAATTGGAGACTCTTTTAATTACTATTCACCTGTTCTCCATTGAACACGTAATAGGCGAGGGTGATTCTTTTTCTTGGAAGCAATGTAAAAACAGAGCTATACCTCATTATTCCGTCAAAGCTGGAGTTGAACAAATACATTTCTGATAATTACCACTTCATTATGAGATTGGAGGAAGGCCTACAGAATGCTGTTGCTTTACAGTCAGAACCAGGAAGTACTCTGGAATATGCCACATTTTTAAAGCCAAATATACAGATTCATACTAACATGCCTATGCTCACAAATAGTATAGGAATCAGTCATTTGGGACGATATTTCATCCTCTTAAAAATAAAAAAGAAATAAAAATTACCACCTACAAAAAAACAATTGATACGATTAAGACATTGAAATATATATTTGTGAAAAAAATTTAAATACTTGATAAAACTGATTTAAAATGTGACAGCTTTGGGTTCCCGAGCTTTGAGCTGGAACGGGAAGCTGAAACCTGGTGTTTAAACCAAGCCTCAGAAATCACCAGCTTTGCTTTTCATTCTAGGCCAATAATCCAAATCTATATATTACCTTCCTTCCATTCAAAACTGCTTTTCTAAAACCCAAATCTATGCCCTACATTGATCCTACCATTTATTAATCCATGGTCTGAAAACCACAGTAGCCACCAGGCGCGATGTTACGTGCAGGGTGACACCTTGTTTCCTAAAAGGGGCGGTACAGAGACTATGGTTGGTCAGTTGATTGTCAGGTTCCATGTTAGTGCGCTCTGCCAGTCAATGACATGTCCTGGGAGTGTAGTTTCAGAAGTGCTTTTCCTCCTTGCAGTTGCACCAAAGTGTCAAAGGGTAGCTTCAGTTTGGGTAAGAAACCAAAATCCAATTAAATGTACACAAGAGATGTGTTCTATCGGCAGGCTGGACACCGAGGAAATCAGTGAGAAAAGGGTAGAGGCGGCTGTTCATGGAGAATGAGTATGACCTCTCCCATTTGCTTGACATTTACGCTTTGGAATTGATAGACGGGTTAACACAGGACCAGCCTGTCTGCGTTGTTGGTTAGGTGCTGTGCGGTGACCTTATTTATAATGTGCCACTTAATGGCCTTGAAACTTCTGTCTCCTTTTTGGTTTTGTGATTGAAACCCGTAGCTCACCCTGAATCAATGCAAATGCAATTTGTTTTTCAACCTTCAAAACGATGCACTATACATGCAAAGATGAGTTGTTTTTTGTGAATTTGCAGTCTACGTGAACAACAAATCCACCAAAGGCTAATAACATATTAAAATATTCCCTGTTAGTGAAGTTTCATCATTTCATTATTCTTCATTAATGAATCATTTAATTCAGCCAGTTTCATGATTTTGTTGGCATTCTTTCAGAAATCCAGATCAGGAGGTGCTTAATAATCTGCTTGTAAAATTCCTTTAGAAAAGCAACATTTCATTTCTGAAGGTATTTTAAAGGAGGAAAATAGGGAACATCACATAACGGCCGTTTCAGGTAGTGAAATTGCTTAATCGTATCGTTATGAACAATGGCGGCCATTTCAGGTAGTGAAATGGGTTAATCGTATCGTTATGAACAATGGAGACTATTACATAAGGATAATTTGCAGGTACTCTGCAGAAATGGAGATGGATAGAAGGTATTGTACTGGAACCTTATCGGGATATTAAGGGAACACAGGAAAGATGATCAAAAGCATCACAAACCATCAGAATCCTCAGTAAAACAGGCCATTAATCAGCACTTTGCCAGAATTCTCTCATAAAGGAGCTTTTGTGCTTCGATCTGAAACAGTCTGCAGAACTTCCTTTTTACGCAATGTGTCTCAAAAATTATCAAGTCGTTTTCTTTTCTAAAGCTTCCTCTCCATCATATTGCTAAGTTTCTCAGATCAACTTCCTAATTCCTTATGATACCAAGTAAAGAAATTGTAAAAAATGAGATTAAGTCATTAAAATGTCACCGTGACCAGTCCCAATCTATTTAAAATATGGAATAGTGCCAAAATACAGATGTGTGCTTTTAAATTATACAATGCACAGAATGTTACTGGAAAAATCAACTCTGATGATTACAGAGGTCCTTTACCTTACTTTAACTTTAATCATTGTGAACTCATATGAACTCTGTTATTGTTGAGTTAATGCTTGAGATTTTTTCCTGTCAGAAAAATATATCTTTCAAGGTGAGCCTACACAGGCTGAATGGTCTGTTCTCCTTAAATAAATTCAGTAACACTTTATTTATGATAGTTGTCATCATGACATGAAAAGGGCAGTGTCATTAACGAGGCATAATACCTGTCATTAAGTGTCATGTCCATTCATAAATATGACATACCATTGTTATAACTCAATTTGCTGTTTTTGTTGATATGAACATTAGAACCTGCAAGGGCTTACCCAATCTACCTGCATGACATTTCAATGCTATTTTGCAGAAATGCTACTTCTTCATAGCTGAAGAGGTTATTCCATACCACTTGCTTCGACAATGAATTGTCCAATGAATGTATCTATTTCTGAGCATAGAATCTGTAAACCATGCCATCAGAGATAGTCATTCTGCCTAGTTTCCAGAGAGCATGACGAACTATATACTCTACTAAATTTAAAAGAAAGTCAGTGTGTACTATATATTCTGAGCATAGTAAGCTATGTGTATTGTCAGTTTGCCAAAGATACCCAGATGACATAGTATATTCTACAAGATTTCCAGTATGCGGCCTGAGCACACTTCACATGTGTATGTATCCCATAATGCAATGCAACAGTATGTGGAAATTTTCCAAAAAGATATGGTGGACAGCAGCAGTGGAGATAGCAATTCTACATGTGAGTAATAAATGTGATCTGATAAGTAGGATATGAATGTGATCTGAATACAGGTATTTCCATTCAAATGTAGAGAAATAGAAAATCTGAATCAATTGATTTATCAAAGACTTATTTACTAATAAGCCAACTTAGGTAGAGCAGCTCAGATAAAACATTTGTTCTTTCTATTGCAGCTTTCATTGTTGTAAATTTATTTGCATTATTGAAATTGGAAAATATGCTGTGGGCAGGAGAGGGGGCTGTTCTGGTTTTGCGTTTCCTGCTGATCCTCCATGCTGCATTGTCCGATCGTGACTGAATGTAAATGCACCAAAACAACTGAGAAGGTGTGCTGCTGCTAGTCGGTCTCTCTTTGGCAGAAATGCTGAAGGCGGACCATTTCACAATGTGAATTACCTGGACGTGGCGGAAGCTGAGTAGGCTCGACCAATCACAGTAGTGCAAGTAAACAGAACCCATGGGAAACACCACACGGGTGCTGATGGTGATACAGATTGTGTTGATAGGAAATGGCCTCCATGGAGAAGCAAAAACCCGCTCGTCCATAAGGGACAAAAGTGTGCTGATAAATAACCAGCACGTTGGCATCTTCTGCCCAGTGGCACTCTGGGATGCCTTTAGCTAGCTGCGAGCAAGCTGTAGGTCATGCTTGATATATGACAACCAATCAAATAAAATATTACCATGAATATGTACTACTGTTCACCCTTCCAGTCTCTCAGAATTTGTTGTCATTTTCAGACGTAATATGATGTCAAATGAAGTCAGTGATGTCAGTTAGTGAGTCATAATCAATGTAGGAGACAGACATGTCATTTAATGCACTAGATTAGGTCATTAGGAGCTCATCCAGCGATTAGAACAGCGCCCTGACAGATATCAGACTGCAGGGCCCATTCATGCACTAGAACCGACGCCCTAACAGATACCAGACCATGGAGCCCATCCATGCTCTAGAACAGAGCCTTAACAGATACCAGACCATAGAGCCCATCCATGCACTAGAACAGAGCCCTAACAGATACCAGACCACAGAGCCCATGCATGCACTAGAGCAGAGCCCTAACAGATACCAGACCGTAGAGCCCATCCATGCACTAGAGCAGAGCCTTAACAGGATGAGCTTCCCTGCAGCCCCTTGTTGTTCCTCTTGACAGTAAGCTCTTAACAAATAACATTCTGTTCTTTATGTACCACTGTAACAGCCTGCTGGTCTGCCTGTCTGTACTGCTGCTCGACTTAATATCTCCTTAAGATTCCTCTCCCTGGCCTTCCCCGGCCCGTCCGCAGTGGCGGCAGATGCTGGATTACTGCACTGCCAGCTCATCATCGTCTTCAGTGTACCTTACATCTCACACACAATGTCTGTGCTCAGCTGTGATTGGTCACCTAGTTACCCCCCCAACCTGACAGCATGTTCCAAGCACTCCTTGGTGCTTCTGATAATTTAGTGCAGCTCTTACAGATCAGTGTAGGACACAATATGCGCTGCTGTGATGTAAATCTTTGTTTGGCAGTAGATGATATAAATGCTGTGATATCAGGTTCTGTAACTTTAACTCACAGTGTCCGTCCTTTTGAGTGTGTGTACGTGTTTGTATGTTCTTCTGGGCCAGGCATACTTCGCTTATCAGGAATGACAAAAATGCATCGCATTGTGCAGTGTTTGTTATTCTACAACGCCTAGCGGAAATCCGGGGCTGATGAGAGCATTCTCGTGAAGTTCTCCATAGTTACGAATGGAAAACTGGCTCACTCAACAATAAATAACTGGAAGGACAGCTAGTGGAAGACTGTGCCCTGTGGCTGTACTTCCAGTTTTGCTGTCATCATGCGTGACACGAATGAGCCAGAAACAGGAAACTTTAGAAACTCCTGGAAAGACCTGCGGGAGTGTCACACACCTAAGATGGGGAAATTCAGCTTGCCCCCTCCCTGCAGGTAAGATGAGTGTCTGAGAGCTGGGAGATCTGACACTGGTAAAACAGGTAGGTAGATTGTCGCTAGGCTATGCACATGTTATTATATTATTAAATAGTCATGCTTCCACACATTTCTGTATTAGCATGATTATTTTATTTTTTTCGGGGGGTGGGGGTAACATAAGGTAAACCATGGCAACTGATGCCTTTGCTACTATGTATGAATGTAGGAAAAGGAAAAACGATCTCCGTAATTTGATTTGAAGAATTTGCATTTTTTTGGTTTCCTCCGTTTCTCAAAGCACTGCATCGATGATAGAGCCATATGGCTCTCCCCTGAGGCTATATTGTTGTATTCATGACTGTGATATTCATGAGTTTTTGTTTTCTGCTGGGAGCCTTTAAATGTATTTTTAAAATGAATTTCTCTCAAACTCATGCCGCAAGTAGTTGATGACAGAAGCCAACAAGTTCTGACAGACAGGAACATTTCCGAAGCTTAGTATTATCTGGACCAAATCTGGGGCAAAGTTGTGTTTGAGTGTGGTGGAGGAAATGCAGAATCCCCATTTTCTCTCTCTACGCTCACAGTGCTTCACTCATACTTTAGAGAAGCCTGGCTCGCAATCCTGGGAGAGAGACTGTTTCAGAGCTGCTAGGATGGGCTGAGCTGCTCCTGCTGGTTTGCCTGCTCATTGACTAGTTCTCCATGTCATCTTGGACTGACATTTCCCAGAATGTGGCAGTGGGTAGAATACTTTTTTGAAACATGGAACTTTTTAAAATTACACATCAGACTACAACCTGCTGCATTTTAGGCGTATAATTCAGACCACTTACGGTTGACTGAAATGGAGACATCCTGCTGTGTAACATTCTCTCAAAACTCGGGCCTTTGTGGAGCTGGACAGGTGTAGACAGGTTAGAAACTCCGAGCTGTGTAATTCTGGCCAGTGGCGCAGACGCTGAAAAGCCTAGCATCAGTCCGGGTCCATACATAGAGAGAGGCTATAACAGTGAAGCCACAATACTATGCAAGCTCAGGTATCCTTCCTTCCTGAAGTATCAGCATCATAAATTCATTCAGGGAGGAAACTGCTATGTATGCATTTCAACAATTTCCACAGATAAACCCACTGTGGTGCTGACATTGAGGATAAGGGTTCTGCACAGGCACATGGGGGGGAGGGGGCGAGGGGGGGTGGTGCAAGGTGGTGGGGGGGGGGGGGGGGGGGGGGGGGGGGGGGGGGGGAGATTGGAGCTGCCTGTGCTTTGCATTTCTTAATGCTCATTTCAGGAAGCTCAAATGCACGACATTGGTGTTATCAGAAAAAACCCTACTATGGCAATTTTTTCCTGAGGTTGATGCGTGAGAGACAAGCTTACATTGGCTACTTGGTAGTCCCAAGAATATCTAAAAACCTAAAGAGTGGTAGAGCTTTCTCCAACAAAGCCCCACTACTGTAGAACATGTTTCCAAAATTTACAAGGGAGTCAGACACAGTATCAATATTTAAATCTATATTAAAAAAGTACCTGTGTGCTCAAGTTTATAATCAATTATATTCTGGAGATGGAAGAAGCCTGTAGCCATAGAGCATTGATGGGTGGCATCCCTTCCTTGCTGTAATCACTTTGTAATCCCCAGTTCATACCACTGTCAATATACCCACTGTCTCTTCTATTGCAAATTCCCTAATCGCCATTTCTACCTTCTTCCCCACACTGCCAGCGGGGCTCTTGTCCCAGTCTTCGAGAGTGCTGTCGTCTGGTCTCCCCCACCCCTGCGGTCCAGCCTCTCCTTCGACTTCCGTCACCGCCTCCACTTGGCCTGCTTCCATCACCGCCTCCACCCGGCCCGCTTCCATCGCCACCTCCACCCGTCCCGCTTCCGTCACCGCCTCCACCACGCCCCTCCTTTCATCACCGCCTCCACCCGGCCCGCTATCATCACCGCCTCCACCCAGCCCGCTTCCATCACCGCCTCCACCCGTCCCCTCCTTCCATCACCGCCTCCACCCAGCCCGCTTCCGTCACCGCCTCCACCCGGCCCCTCCTTCCATCACCGCCTCCACCCGGCCCCTCCTTCCATCACCGCCTCCACCCGGCCCGCTTCCATCACCGCCTCCACCCAGCCTGCTTCTATCGCCGCCTCCACCCGTTCCCTCCTCCGTCACCGCCTCCACCCGGTCCGCTATCATCACCGCCTCCACCCAGCCCACTTCCATCACCGCCTCCACCCGTCCTGCTTCCATCACCGCCTCCACCCATCCCGCTTCCATCACCGCCTCCACCCGGCCTGCTTCCATTGCCGCCTCAATCCGGCCCCTCCTCCGTCACTGCCTCCACCCGCCCCACTTCCATCACCGCCTCCACCCGGCCCACTTCCATCGCCGCCTCAATCCTGCCCCTCCTCCGTCACCGCCTCCACCCGCCCCACTTCTATCACCGCCTCCACCCGGCCCCTCCTTCCATCACCGCCTCCACCCGGCCCCTGCTCCGTCTCCTCCTCCACCCGCCCGCTTCTGTCACCACCTCCACCCGGCCCGCTTCCATCACCACCTCCACCCGTCCCCTCCTCCGTCACTGCCTCAATCCAGCCCGCTTCCATCACCGCCTCCACCCGGCCCCTGCTCCACCTCCGCCTCCACCGCCCGCTTCCATCACCGCCTCCACCCGGCCCCTGCTCCATCTCCGCCTCCATCTCCGCCTCCACCCGGCCCGCTTCCGTCACCGCCTCCACCCGGCCCCTCCACCATCACCGCCTCCACCTGGGCTGCTATCATCACCGCCTCCACCCAGCCCGCTTCAGTCACCACCTCCACCCAGCCCCTCCTTCCATCACTGCCTCCACCCAGCCCCACCTTCCATCGCCGCCTCCACCCGTCCCCTCCTCCATCACCTCCTCCACCTGGCCCGCTTCCATCACCGCCTCCACCCGGCCCGCTTCCATCACCGCCTCCACCCATCCCGCTTCTGTCACCGCCTCCACCCAGCCCCTCCTCCATCACCGCCTCCACCTGGCCCCTCCTTCCATCACCGCCTCCACCCGGCCCCTGCTCCATATCCACCTCCACCCGGCCCGCTTCGATCACCGACTCCACCCGGCCCCTCCTTCCATCACCGCCTCCACCCGACCCGCTTCCGTCACCGCCTCCACCCAGCCCACTTCCATCACCGCCTCCACCCGTCCTGCTTCCATCACCGCCTCCACCCATCCCGCTTCCATCACCGCCTCCACCCGGCCTGCTTCCATTGCCGCCTCAATCCGGCCCCACCTCCGTCACTGCCTCCACCCGCCCCACTTCCATCACCGACTCCACCCGGCCCACTTCCATCGCCGCCTCAATCCTGCCCCTCCTCCGTCACCGCCTCCACCCGCCCCACTTCTATCACCGCCTCCACCCGGCCCCTCCTTCCATCACCGCCTCCACCCGGCCCCTGCTCCGTCTCCTCCTCCACCCGGCCCGCTTCTGTCACCACCTCCACCCGGCCCGCTTCCATCACCACCTCCACCCGTCCCCTCCTCCGTCACTGCCTCAATCCAGCCCGCTTCCATCACCGCCTCCACCCGGCCCCTGCTCCACCTCCGCCTCCACCCGGCCCGCTTCCATCACCGCCTCCACCCGGCCCCTGCTCCATCTCCGCCTCCATCTCCGCCTCCACCCGGCCCGCTTCCGTCACCGCCTCCACCCGGCCCCTCCACCATCACCGCCTCCACCTGGGCTGCTATCATCACCGCCTCACCCAGCCCCTTCAGTCACCACCTCCACCCAGCCCCTCCTTCCATCACCGCCTCCACCCGGCCCCTCCTTCCATCACCGCCTCCACCCGGCCCACTTCCGTCACCACCTCTACCCGTCCCGTTTCCGTCACCGCCTCCACCCGGCCCGCTTCCATCACCGCCTCCACCCATCCCGCTTCCATCACCGCCTCCACCCGGCCCGCTTCTATCACCGCCCCCACCCGGCCCCTCCTCCATCACCGCCTCCACCTTGCCCCTCCTTCCATCACCACCTCCACCCGGCCCCTGCTCCATATCCACCTCCACCCGGCCCGCTTCGATCACCGCCTCCACCCGGCCCCTCCTTCCATCACCGCCTCCACCCGACCCGCTTCCGTCACCGCCTCCACCCAGCCCGCTTCCGTCACCGCCTCCACCCGGCCCCTCCTTCCATCACCGCCTCCACGCAGCCCGGTTCCATCACCGCCTCCACCCGGCCCGCTTCCATCACCGCCTCCACCCGGCCTGCTTCCATCACCGCCTCCACCCGGCCCGCTTCCATCACCGCCTCCACCCGGCCTGCTTCCATTGCCGCCTGCTGCTTCCCGTCACCAGGGCTGGTGATGCGTAACATGACAGTTTAGCGATGGCCCATCTGTCCCTGTCAGTCAGCTTCATCTTACGACCACTGCTCCTCTCTGCCAGTGCAGGTTCTTCCTGTTTGAAATACGCTGTCATCATTTTTGACACTGCTTCCCCTGCCAGATGAAATCATTTTGCATTTTTTTGGACTGAGGTACCTGAAATTTGTCTATTTGGCCTCTTAGAAATGCAGTTAATCATGTTGCTTGGGAAACTCACATGTCAAAGTTTTGATTGTCAGAGCACTTTTATAGCTGACACACTGCTATTTAGCTTAATATAGCTCACTGTGTAGCTGACATTTTGATTGTGATTTTGTTACTTCAAAGCTAAAATCCATGTGGTGTTTTCCTTATTTTTTTATGTGTATAATATATATGGTTTTGTACTGATTTTATACTGACCAAAATTTTACTAAATAAACGAAATAACAAAATGAAAGTAATTATCTGTGTGTGTGTGTTTTGTTTTGTTTATGTTTGTTTGTTTTGTTTTTTCTACTGGGTGTAAAAATTCAGCTTTTACTACTTAAAGAACATGACCAAATGCCAACTGTGCCAGTTGGTTTCAAGTAGCAGCAAAACTGATTGTAGGCCATTTAATTTTACACACACACAAACACACACACGCGTACACACACACATACACACATATGCACGCACGTGCACAATTATTTTTATTTAGTTTCTTTAATGTCACTTTTGTAGTATAAAGCTTGTATAAAATCAAATGAAGGGGATCACTGCGTGAACAGATCTTGCGGAAATAATATTTTGAACTTCACTGGGTCTTTAAAAGAAAATAACCCCATTGCTGTCAGCTATCAAACTGCAAACACAACAGAGGTGCACACGTCAGCCTCTGATTAAGCAGAGGCCTCTGAATGAATGTTGCACTTTCAAACTTTCAGTGGAATGTTCTCTAGAACACAAATGTTTCAGCCCTCATTTACTTCAAAACAAAAAACCAACAAAACAAACAAACGAAAAGCAAACACACAAGGGGGTGCCAAGGGGGCCTGACTTAATCCAAGCTTAATGTTCCCGAACTATTTTTCTACGGCATGTTTTCATTATTCAAAGGAAGATCTATGTGTCACAGTTTTCATACGGTCACGAGAGACTTGGAAAAGAACCAAGCTTGGACTCGCAGGGAAAGGTAATTAAGATCCATTTTGATCTCCTTGGGAAGCATATGACAAGTGCACTGTACCATAAATAATAAGGCTGTAAAGAAATTACTGTTCGGTTGTGCATGAAGATAGGCTTTCATTATTCATAACACAGACAGAAACTATGAGCAGAAGAACTGAACCCGAAAGGGCTTAGAAACTATCCATTGCCTTTATAATGGGGGAAATTAGCCGAATGCTTTGTTCATAATTTTCTTAATATAGTTTTAGTGGAATTGCACATTACTACATAATTCCATGTATCCTGACTGGGTCAGAATAAATCATTATCTCAAGTACAAATGATCTATTTATACTATTTATATTTTTAAAGGTTTAATTTTGTTACTATTTTCTCCTGTATAGTAACACGCACACACACACACCCACACACATGCACACACACACACAGAGGGGAATTAAAAAAAATTATTGCCACTTTCATATTTATATATATTATATATATGATTTATTATATGATTTTTTTTTTCAAATTTAATAACCAATAAAAAACAGATTATCTATTAAAGCAAAAGATCCCAATGTTACAGTGGGTATTGTTTTTTTTTTTGTTTGTTTGTTTTTTTAATTAATTTTTTTTTTTTTTTTTACTGAGACCAGGAAGTGAGTGTGTGTATTATTTCATTTGGAAAATAAAAAAGGTATTCAGCCCTTGAGAAATCTCATGGACCACGGGTATCTAAAACCTATTATATTTGTCAGCAAAGCAAGCTGATAAGTGTCTGAGACTCCGGACGCTATCTGTCACAGAAGCTGTTCCCCCATTTCAGGACATTTTCACAAAACCTTAAATGTTATTGATTCCCTTACAAAGGAACCATCAGTCCCTTTTCAAAGGGACAAAGACCAAAAACATTTCCCTGGTCAGAAATAATGTGGCCATAACCTCTGTCGCAGTGCAGCAATTATTTTGAGCTAAAAGAGCAGTTACCGTGGGTGCATTATAAAAGCCGTTATTACTGGTTTATGTTATTCGTTTTATTCTTTCTTATTTTATTAAATTCCTGCACAAACAGTAAATGTCATGTCAGTAATACAAATGGGTCAGTGTACCATGTCATTGAGCCATTATTTATCTTCTGCATTCAGAATAAGATTATAAGGTGAAGTACAACATCTCCTGCAGATGTAGGCAGTGGATGCTCACATGGGAACCCCACCTTTAAAAAGCAGCTTCTGAAGGCTAGAGACCATGCCAGAAATTGAAGCCATCAGACCTTAAATAAAGTAGCAGAAACCAGTCCAGTTTGAGGAAGTAGAGAGTACTGTTCTGCTCATCACACTACTTCTACACTGTAAAAATTTAAAGACCTACAGTCACCACAGTTTCTATAACCGTGGACTTTATAAAAATACTTTTAATTAATTCTACTTTCATTCTTTAATTTTTAATTTCCAGTTCCTCAGATTGTGAGGTAAAAAAGTTGGCAAGCACAATGCGTTTCAGAGATTTGATCATAAACTCCAATGCTACTGCACACTCTCACTCAGATGGCAGAAGTTTTAATGAATTTTAGCAAAATTGTATTTCCCATGGGGGCAATCCCCACTAGAAGTGCAATGTCACAGTCATATAAGGGGTCCTGTCACAGTGCATTCCTCTACTGGAGGGAGCACCAGTGAAGTTCAAGTTGGAGAAGTTTCTTTCAAGTTTTCCTGTCTTCTTCTGTCAAGTTTTTAACTCATTTATAACCATTGCCTATTAGATAATTGTGATCCATTCGGCAGATAACAACAGGGTGGACGTGTGTCCTCCGCATATCAATATTTACATCTGTGAGTCACCTCATATGTAAACCATTCCTCATCACTAGGTTAGTGCAAGCTTTCCGAACTGGGCTGCAATTTTGAAGCTGATTTCCTGGTCTTGTTGAGAGATGTTGCTCGCTAGTGCCACTGCAGTTGGCTCCAGTATACTGTAGGTGTTTCAGTAACCTGTTTCAATGCAAGTCAATGGGAACAATATGATCAAAATACGAAGTCAATTATTTTTTCCAACAAGAAAATGTTAGGTGTTTTTCTTTAGTCTAATGTGCCTATTTCTTAAGTTATTGTTATTTGGACAAGAATGCAGTATTTTGTGGACAATTCAGAGATAGTTAACATCATTGCGGAGTCACTGTATCTCACACGCTTAGTGGATGGCTGGGCTTCATGCATATATAAGGATCCCCATTTCCCCTACTGTGCAGTCTCTGGCTCCAGTTTGTACAACATGGCGACGCCCATAAACTACACTTCCTGGGCTTCAAAACGCTTTTCACCAAGGCCATGGAAGAAGTGACATCACAGTGACTTGGTCAATATTTTTTTCGGCAGTCTGTAGGTTAAAGCAAGTTTTCCATTACAGTAATTTTAGACAACACAAAAGAAAGTAATATGAAGTAGGCTTTGCCATCGTATAGTTAAACCTGCGGATCATTCAGTGTGTGATAACGTTGCAACACTGAGCTGCTGTATGTTAACATTAATCTCAAACTCTGGACATTACACTCAAATAAAAAAGGGATTTCATTCCACATATCTGAGCTTGAAAGCTATTTAATAGTCATTTCTGCGACCACTGGGAATGTCACTAGCAGTTGGGAGGGAGGTGAAGAGAGGGAAGGCACTGCACCATGCACCAGTGCTAGCTTTTTAGCATGACCACATTGTTCTTGTAGATAGTTGGTGAAGTCCTTCTCTCGAAATGGGCACAACACATATTAACTGTTGGGGTTACTGCAATACTGCAGTGACTGTGCATCTCCAGAAATGAAACCCATTTCTTGTGGGTTTCTTCATTTTTTGGAAAAGAAAAAAGCGTATTTGTTTTTTCTGCGTCCAGAAGCACAATGCTTAGGCATTTCCAACTTGCTTGCCTGCACAAAAGAGCATCATTTACAAGAGCATCATTTGCATAAAACACATAGAAAGGATTTCACTGGTCATGGCGTTTTGGTGACATGCATTGTACCCAGTTAACCCCACCCACCTGGGGTTAGCCAAAGAGGAAAGCAAGTCAATTTCAGCACCGATTTTTCTCTTTTTTATTTTTATTTTTTTGCAAGAATCAAGAATCTTTTTAAAAATATTTCTGGTTCATTAGTGAATGCAAAAAACTATTTAAAAAATAATTCACAGATTTCAGTTTTCTTGGCCTTTAGTGTTTTAGATATAGTGCTGTTTTATGGTGTCTGTTTTGGGTTCCTCTCTTGTGGGGACACAAAGGCCATTGGCAAGCACGAGTGCAGAAGAGATAGAAGCATGCCTGAATCTGCTTTGCAGAACAGATAGAAGCATGTCTGAATCAGCTTTGCAGAACAGATAGAAACATGTCTGAATCAGCTTTGCAGAACAGATAGAAACATGTCTGAATCAGCTTTGCAGAACAGATAGAAGCATGTCTGAATCAGCTTTGCAGAACAGATAGAAGCATGTCTGAATCTGCTTTGCAGAACAGATAGAAGCATGCCTGAATCAGCTTTGCAGAACAGATAGAAACATGTCTGAATCAGCTTCGCAGAAGAGATAGAAGCATGTCTGAATCTGCTTTGCAGAAGAGATAGAAGCATGTCTGAATCAGCTTTGCAGAAGAGATAGAAGCATGTCTGAATCAGCTTTGCAGAACAGATAGAAGCATGTCTGAATCTGCTTTGCAGAACAGATAGAAGCATGTCTGAATCAGCTTTGCAGAACAGATAGAAGCGTGTCTGAATCAGCTTTGCAGAACAGATAGAAGCATGTCTGAATCAGCTTTGCAGAACAGATAGAAGCATGTCTGAATCAGCTTTGCAGAACAGATAGAAGCATGTCTGAATCAGCTTTGCAGAAGAGATAGAAGCATGTCTGAATCAGCTTTGCAGAACAGATAGAAACATGTCTGAATCAGCTTTGCAGAACAGATAGAAACATGTCTGAATCAGCTTTGCAGAACAGATAGAAGCATGTCTGAATCTGCTTTGGTGGAAGAGCATTTCCAAATATTTCACTTTCAGGGTTGTTTTGGCCTGATTGATCTGTGAGTGATGTAAATTACTTTGCTGATGACATCATATACTATAAGCTTGATCCATTCTGTGCTGTCCTTGTGTTCTACTTTCAATGTGATTACCAATTAGACTTTTTGTGAATATAATATAAAAAACTCATAATATCAACATGCAGATACCTGTATATCTGCAACATATTTATTGTTAACACTTATTCTTTTCACAATCACAATTTTGGTATTGCCAGTGAATGTTTTTGGAGGTGCATTTTTACAACATCTCAAATCTGTTGAAACAGCACTGGACCACATACTTCCAGAATTCCACTGACCCAAAACAACCAATCCGACACTGAGACCCTCCTACCCATCTAGCACAAGCCCTTCAAAAAACAGGAAAGAAAATATGAAGGTGCCTGCTTCCAGTGTTTAATCAATCAGTTACAGCCCCAATGAGAGGGCATTTCCCATTTCCAATGCTGAGCTCATACTAAGAGTATTGATTCCAAGAGATACAGCAATCTCAACATTGTTGTAAAATGTATGGGAATGTAAAACTGTCATGAAATTGTAAAAGTAATGATTGTTTATTACCTGTTCAATCTGAATGTTTCCTTTGATACCAGACCCCTATATAAATATTATGTCACAGGCACATTGGAAGCACTTTTAATATTGTTTTGCATAATTGTTTTTCGCATTGTAATTTTGACGTTTCAGCAAAGCCTGCTTACATGGATCCTTTAATGTATTTCATTTTAGCCCGTAAAAATTCTTTAATAAAACATACCTGCTGATCTCTGAGGTCTGTAAAGGTGTGGGGAGAGGAAACCACATTAAGCATCCAGAAATGCAAATGCAAAGAGTCATTTTCAGAGGAGAGCAGCCACAGGCGTCCGCTGCTCAAAGCCTGCGTCCCAGCGCCCCGGAGCAGGTACACAGGCAGCAGGTACGTGACCAGGATGATTCTTCTTCCACTTCAGCTCCTCGCCTAAATCTTTACATGAAAAAATCTTTACAAGTCACTCTGGGTCGCAGCATCTGCTGGAGGTCCGCTTGTAAATAATGAAACAATGAGCGATTATTCATTAACAGCACCTTCCTCTAGTTCCCGATGAAACGTATGCAGATTCATTTTATTAATGTCATTGTGGATTCTGATGCCAGAAGCTAACTAAAAATCCAACCTGTACACTGTGTTCACATCATTGTGATCAAGGTTCTCCTCCAACCACACTATTTTAAATCATTGTTCATATTTATACCATCAATAATACAGTATCTATCATGGAAATGAACCTATGGGAAGGAATGAAACCTATCCAAGCGCATGTTTTTTTGTTTTTTTTCAGATGGGCGGCACGGCGGTGCTGTGGGCATTACTGTTGCCTCACAGCAAGAAAGTCCTGGGTTTGAATCCTTGGCCTTTCTGTGTGGAGCTTGCACATTCTCTCCGTGTCTGTGTGAGTTTCCTCCCACAGTCCAAAGACATGCAGGTTCGGCTGTTTGGAGAGCATAACTGCCTGTCAGTATGGGTGTGTGAGTGAATGGTTTGTGTGCCCTGCCCTTTCGAACAGTACAACCCCCCCTCCCTCCTCCGTGGAACTGACAAACAGTGAGTGGGTTAGATAATGGATGGATGGATGTTTTTCAGACAGATGTTGCGCAGATTGCATTTGAGGCTAAAGGTCTTGCATTTCAACACTGTCAGATATGAGCGTACCTGTAAATAGCCAGCTGATAATCAACAGCAGACTGATTGCCTTGCCAGGGTTAGGAGAACAAAAAAGCTGGCAAAAAATGCTCCTTAACCTCTTAGCGCAAAGCCCCTAGTGGTCAGCACACCGGTGTGCATTCAGTGCTACTGCAACCAAAGTATGAGTTAAAAACAGGAACATTTCGTTTTAGTTTCATTAGAAGACGATACACTATGCCGAAAACTATGCCGAATACGGAGTTTCGCAGCGCCACCATTGTCACTCTGGTCATTCATTTAACACGCACCCCCTCCCTGCAGTCTCATCTGCAACTACACCTCCCACCCATGACATAATGGACAATATTGTCTATCTGGGCATTCATAAAAATATTATATATATTGTGTCATTCCATCACTTCCAGTTTCACTAGAGAATAAAAATGAGGTAACAAGCATAAAAAATCCATCAGCATGGGAAAAGCCAAATAACTATCAATTCAGAAGAGACCGATGGTAATTTACAGTCACAATCTGGTAATGGGTACAAAAAAAGACAAACGGTTAAACATACCACTTAGCACTGTAAGGGCAATAATAAAAATGTGTAAAAGATATGGAATGGCAAATTTTCCAGGAAGAGGAAGCAAGTGCATGGTGTCCCCATGGATGGTGAGGAAGATGGTGAGGGAGGCCATTAATAACCCAAGGATCACTGTTTAACCCCTTAGCGCACATGCCAAATCTGGCTAATCCTTGCCCATTTAGGGGGTACCCTATTTAAAGCCTTATAACTCCAGATGTGAACACCACAGAGACTTGAAAAATGGCTTAAATGATGCACATTTGTACCATTTACAATATTAGCTTAGATTACTTTATATTCATAATTTTGGAAGAAATAAAGTGCCACAAATGCAATTGTCCAGGCAAAAAATCTAAAATGAATTTGCTCTTTTTTAGTTCGCAATGAAATACTGTCGTCACATCCCCATACAAGAAAACATACGAGAGTACAGAGTATAGAAATACATACAAGAGTTAATTTACACATTTAGGTACAGTACAGCATTGTGTGACAATATTTGTGCATTATTTTTAAATCTGATATCAATGTTTCATCTTAAACCTTCATAAGGGGCATTTATATGCTTTACAATGGACAAAAAGCATTATATTCCTTTTGGAGAGATGTTGGATATGTTTCTGGACCCCTAGCTATTTTAGACCACTGTACTGACAGAAAGCTTGTAATTACCACTTTAAAATGATGCAACAGTGAGTTTCTTGAGTAAAAACAGTTAATTTGTAGTGAAATATGTGAATTTGTTACGATTTACAGCAATGCATAATTTAGACATTTTGGGTAGATTTGGAGACGCTGGGTACACTGCTTAGTTTTTGCTTCATAGATCTTTAGTAGTTTTACATATCCACTCTTAGATTTTATGAACTTGTGGTCAAGAAGTTTTTGAGGACATGTATACTTTAACCTGCTGTATATATGCATATATATATATATATATATCTCAGTATTTCATTGCGAACTAAAAAAGAACAAATTCGTTTTAGAGCTTTTGCCTAGATAATTGCATTTGTGGCACATTACTTTTACTTTATATTCATAATTTTGGAAGAAATAATCTAAGAGTTTTGTAAATGGTACAAATGTCTTGCTTCATTTAAGACTTTTTTCAAGTCTCTGTGGTGTTCACATCTGGAGTTATAAAGCTTTAAATAGGGAACCCCCTAAATGGGCAAGGATTGGCAAGATTTGGTACGTGTGCTAAGGGGTTAAGTGCACTTTCACTCTTTCATTCTTTCAGTCTTTCAGTCTCTCAGTCTCTCAGCCTCTCAGGGAGAATGCTGGTGTGTTCCACTGAGTTAGTGACACTCCAGGAGCTCTCATCAAACAGCCACTGAGGACAGGCATAAAACCCCATTAGAAAAGCCTCGCTCATTACTTATTTATTTCCTTTGCAGATACGCAGTGGCAGGGTAAATTAGCATAGCTCACATACATGCCATCCACTTACAAAGCTGCTTTCCTGGTGCGATGCAGGCCGACAGGCACCTGTCACTCCAGGCTAACATGAAAGCACCTGGAATCGGAACACGCAGTCCAACCTTTCTATTTCCTGTGAAGTAAAAATCATTTTCAAAACAGAAACATAAAGCAAAATAGAGTGCTAATGTCCAAATCTCTTTTCCCTAATGTCTGACCATTTAGAAAATCACACAGTCACAGAAAAGCTTCTTTTGTGAATATTTGCCCTTTTAAATGGGCTTATTTTCCTCAGTATTCCTGAGGTTCTGCAGCTGCATTCAGTTCCTCTTCTCTCACACACAATGAGGAGACTCCGTGAAACCACCCTCTACACTTTCCGTGAAATTATGCAAAGAAAGCTCTAATAGCTGGAGGTGATGTCAAAAAATTGGATTTATTGGAGTACAAATAATTAGGGGTGCCTTTTAATTAATTTAGTTTTGTAAGAACTTTTATTTCTCAAAACTGAATGTGGAAATGCTCAAAAAACACAACATATCATGGTAGGACACCTACAGTTGAAATTGACAGACTTTATTTAGCAGTAGCACATAAATTAAGCACTAGCATAAAAAACCATATGCACACTGATGTAATAATTATTCAGATCATTTGGTGTCATTAGTGCCATCTTCAACTTTTCACAGCTTTAAAATACAGCACACAAGGTTTTGCGTGAATTTAGATACATGTAAACAGTGTAAATATTAATCCTGGGATATTATATCAACTTCACAACTATTAATATTGAGAACGATCAGAATGTTTATGCACAACTGCATATAATATGACTTTTTGTACCAAAATGCAACCAATTCAGCAAAACGCATTGGATGCAGTCAGTAATCACAGACCTGTATATATTTAAGTGATTTATTCTTGTCTGCCAATATAGAACCCATTACTGAGTAATCCTACCAAACAGACGACAGCTATATTTAACTCCCTGCAACATTTTAAAAAGCATATCTATATGAATGCTCCTAGTACAAGCTTTTAATTGATCATGACCTTTATTTCTGTCTTAAAATGCTTTTTAAAAGTCCATTATTTGTGTTTTGGGGCACAAAAGAGCTTTTCAATTGAAGGTTTCACAGTTGATCAGTTCAAGTCCTATGTTATAGGCTGCTAAAATAAAAACCGCCCCTACTCTCCTTCCTCCACTGAGCATACTGCTCCCCTATAGCCCCATACACTCTTAAAAACTTCTAGTGTCCTCATGGCCTTGTAGTACCTGAACGCTACCATGACTCCGGCCTTAATCATGCCCCTGACCATAGCTACAGTATCTTGTGCATCCCCCCATGGTTTTACGGCTCAGGTAAATTGCCATTTTTGCCTGCCCCAGAACAAAATTAATGAGCTGAGACTTCGCCCTCTGTCTGCAACTGTATGGAAACCCCAGGATTAAAATCTTTTTTGAAAATGTTTCCCCCATTGACCTAAACAGTCGACCCAAGAAGAAGAACAGAGGCCGAAGTCTCACACATACAGAAAAGCAGTGAAAAACTGTTTCCCTCTCATTGCAGAAAGGGCAGTGGTGGGAAACCGCCGGGTTTATTGCAGAAATAAAACTATTCACTGCAATTATCCCTTGCAGCACCCTCCACTGTAAATCCCCAACCCTCTTGGCTAATGGTGGTTTGTATAATGCCCGCCACTGTGGCTTTTCCTCCTCCATTAACCCCAAGTAAGACCTTGCTTCTTTTCATTCACCACTTTCACCACCATGTTATACAGAGTTTTTCCGTGTGCCACGTCCAGGGCCACATTGTCCATACTCCGATGTTCTAACAGGGGACCTTTATGTACAGAATCAGAGAACCTGGGGGACACCAGGAGTCTAGGGAACGGATCTCCTGTGTTATGCTGGCCTAGGTTAGGTCCACAGTCTCTGAGCAGGTGCCGTTCCACGTCAGTTAGGGCCTGCCTCCAGCCCAGCAGCACCTTGGAGGTACACCGCCCTGACCGCACCCGAACGCGCGTGCCAAAATCCCCCACCTGGTCCAACTCCCGGCCAGCCATGCCCACAGCCTGCCGTAACTTAATAGTCTTTGAAGCACATAGCAGTTCAGTTAGCTGAGGAAGGGCCTCACAGCACACATCCAGCCGGGACCCATACACAAACGGCTCCTCCAGGAGCCAGAAAGTCAATGTAGCGGACCCTGCACCGCAACGTTTCAGGAAACCCCATGCACGCAGCAGGCCATGGTAAAACACAGGTAATCCACTCAGTGTAGGACCTTTGCAATCCATAAAAAAGATTGTTGCATCAAGACCCAGCCCACCTGCTCCCTGAAGGATTGCACAGGCTAGGGGCCTCCAGACTAAGTTCGCTGGGCCATAGAGCAGCCTCTGTATGAACTGCAACCGGAAAGCAGCCCCCCTGCTTCCCATGTGCACCAGCCCTTGGCCCCCTTCTTCCTTGGGTATATACAGCACATTCTGTGGAACCCAGTGTAGTCGGTCCCAAAAAAAGTTCACCAGCACTGACTGAACCCTCGCCAGTAGCCCTGACGGTGGGTCCACACATGCTAGGCGATGCCACAATACTGATGCCGCCAGATTGTTGATGACCAGTGTCCCAATATGACATTTGTGGTAGCAGCCATTTCCACTTCCTCAGACGGCCCTCCAACATTTCTAATACACCTTCCCACTTTTTCTTTACCATATCATCATCTCCCAAAAAAATACCCAGATACTTAATGCCCCCACACGTCCACTGCAGCTCCCCTGGCAGCATAGGCTGCCCACCCCTCCAGCCTCCCACTAACAGCGCTTCACTCTTGCTCCAATTGATCTTTGCAGATAATAACAGCTTGAAATCATTAACCATGGTAGTTAACACATCCACATCTTTCTGACCAGTGATCATAACAGCAAGATCATCTGCATAAGCTGACAGTTTCACATAAGCTGGGCAACCTGGAATTTTAAAACCTGTAATTGCAGTCCTTATCCTGTGCAACAGGGGCTCGATGGCCAGCAAGTAGAGCATCCACTCAGGGCGCACCCCTGTCGTATGCCCCTACACACCTTAAAAGGGGCACTCAAACCACTGTTTACCTTCAACACACTCTCAATGTTCTGATACAACACCCTAACCTTGGCAATAAAACCATAGTTGAACTGGAAGGCCTCAAGGGTCTTCCAAGGGTACTGGTGTTCCACCCGGTCAAAAGCCTTTTCTTGGTCTAAGAAAATGAGACCAGTGTCAATCCCCAGTTGTCCAGGGCCAAAACATCCCAAACTAAGGCTACATTGTCAGTTATCGTCCTGCCAGACACACAGTAGGTTTGGTCAACACCAATAATCTGCCCAACCACTTCCTTCAGTCGGTTAGCCAGAGCATTGGAGAGGAGTTTGTAATTGGTACAGAGCAATGCCACGGGCCGCCAGTTCTTCACCTCCTTAGGGTCACCCTTTTTTGGCAGCAAGGTCACAACCGCCCTCCTGCAGCTCAACGGCAGTGACCCTCCAGCCAGACTGTCATTGAGCACAGATAGCAAGTCTTCACCTACCACCTGCCAGAAGCCCTTGTAAAATTCTACTGGCAGCCCATTAATTCCAGGGGCCTTCCCACTCGCCATGCCCTGAAGTGCTGTGTATAGTTCCTGCTGAGATAGAAACCCCCCTAGATACCCACTGGCACGAACGGTTGGAAGCCCGTCATAGAAATCATTTGCTATCTCTACCTCCTCTCTATATTCACTCAGGTAAAGCTCTGAAAAGAACTCCACTGCCCTCCGTCGGATTGCAGTAAGCTCTGTGAGCTCCTGACCTGTGACGGATTTCAGACAGTGAATAAACCGACTCTGACCACTTTTCTTCTCTAAGCCGAAGAAAAACTTTGATGGGGCATCCATCTCTGCTACATTCTGGAACCTTGAATGCACCAGTGCTCCCTGAGCTCGTATGCCCAGCAGGTCAACCAAAGACGTTTTTTTGGCTTTGAGAACACCAGTTGTTTCTCTTCCTCCAGAGGTCTCCACCAAAGTTTAGAGATCCTCAATTTCGCTCTCCAGTGCCTTCATAGACTGGGTGATGTTTCTTGTGACATTTAGAGTGTATTGCAGACACAACTGTTTAATCTGTATTTTACCACAATCCCACCATTGTTGCAAAGAGTTGAAAGTATGTCTTTGCTTCTTCCATGTACCCCAAAAAAATTCAAAAACCTCCCTAAAATTAGAGTCGTGTAGGAGTGTATTGTTAAAATGCCAGTAAGCACTCCCAGGCTTACATTACATTACATTACATTACAGGCATTTGGCAGACGCTCTTATCCAGAGCGACGTACAACAAAGTGTATAACCATAACCAGGAACAAGTATGATGAAAACCCTAGAGAGAAGTACCGGTTCAAGTGCAGGGAACAACCGCATAGTTCAACTTGGACCCTGAAGGTTAAAATGATTAACACTAACACAACGAGAACGGCTACAGCGCAGTCTATGGAAAAACATACAAGCAGTAGTTAAGACAGTTAATGCACCTAAGTCACCTACGAAACAGCTGCCTAGTTACAACCCTAAGCTTACAGTCATTTACAGGGGGGTAGGGAGGGATGGGGAGAGGTGCAGCCTGAAGAGGTGAGTCTTCAGTCGTCGCTTGAAATGGGTCAGTGTCTCAGCTGTTCTGACCTCCACGGGGAGGTCATTCCACCATCGTGGGGCCAGAACAGACAGGAGACGTGTTCTGGAAGTGCACGTGCGAAGAGGGGGAGGTGCCAGGCGTCCTGAGGTAGCAGAACGGAGGGATCTGGCTGGCATGTAGGGTTTGAATATCTTGTTGAGGTATGCTGGGGCTGATCCCTTGACTGCCTGGTATGCTAGGACCAATGTTTTAAATTTGATGCGAGCTATAACAGGCAGCCAGTGGAGGGTAGTGAGCAGGGGAGTGACGTGGGAGTGTCTGGGGAGGTTGAAGACCAGACGAGCCGCAGCATTCTGAATGAGTTGCAGGGGTCTGGTGGCAGATGCCGGTAGTCCAGCCAGAAGAGAGTTGCAGTAGTCCAGGCGGGATAGAACCATTGCTTGGACCAGGAGCTGGGTTGAGTAGGTGGTGAGAAAGGGGTGGATTCTCCGGATGTTATACAGGAAAAATCTGCATGCCCGGCTTACTGCTGCGATGTTCTTGGAGAGGGACAGCCTGTTGTCCATCACCACTCCGAGATTCTTGGCACAGGGTGATGATGTCACTAAGGTGTCCCCTAGGGAAATGGAAAAGTCGAGGAGGGGAGAGGATAGAGCAGGAATAAAGATTAGCTCCGTCTTTCCCGGGTTGAGCTTCAGGTGGTGTCCCTCAGGCAAGCGGAGATGCGGGCAGGGACCTGTGTGTCCGATGGGGAGAAGGAGAGAAAGAGTTGCGTGTCATCGGCATAGGAGTGATAGGACAAGCCATGGGCAGAGATTACAGGGCCAAGGGATCTGGTGTATAAGGAGAAGAGAAGGGGACCGAGGACTGAGCCCTGGGGAACTCCGGTGGTGAGGGGACGAGGTGGAGATTAAAAGATTAAAAGATTGGATGGGAAAAGTTCCTGTCACTAAGCTGTGATCAGAAAAACCCACAGGGGTTATGAAACACTGTTTTATTGCACTAGCTTGATACTCACACACATATATCCTATCCACTCTAGCCATTGTGATTGAATTTCCTCTAGTGTGTGCCTATGCTGTCCACGGACACGCCTCCAGACATCACACAGCTCATGTGTCTCAATAATTTGACAGATCAATCTACAACAAGTCATCAGTGTTACATTTAGCTATTATTTCATTAAGCACATTCAGAAAAATCACCCTCTCTGGTCCATATGTTGGGGCATACACATTAATAAAGGCCATGTTGAAGTGATCGAACTTTGCAACCACCTTCAAAAGTCTACCTCTAACCACCTCCTCTACAACATAGGAGAGTGGCGAGAAAGACCTTGAAAACAAAATGGCCATCCCTGAGCTATTTGAGCTCTTATGGCTCAGAAAAAACTCACCCTCCCACTCCTTCCTCCAGTCAGCCTCATTACCAGTATCACTGTGTGTCTCTTGAGCAAAGGTAACATCAATGTGTTTTTGCTTTAATAACTGGAAAAAAATTCCCCTCTTTCTACCATCCCTCGCCCCATTCAGGTTAAGTGTTGCTATCTTAGCCTCTGCCATGTATGGTAGAGTGATAAAGAACACATAAAACAGCACTAGAAACACTGAATAGAGAAAAGGGGAAGTTTGCCTATGCCTGAGTATCATCATTTAGCTTGATTTGTTCCTTTGCCTTTTGCAAAAACTTTAATACTCTGTAAACATCAGGACTGGGAAAAGCTGCCTGCCCTTTGATGCTCATGTGAGCCTTTACAGATCTGACAAATAGCCTCAGATCTGGAAAATGTTCATTAATCTGAATGTTCTTTTGATTCTTGCAACCACCTTCAAAAGGTGTCGTTCAATCCTAAAATTGAACGACATGGAGAAATGATCCGTATCATCGTTTAGAATCATGTGCACTTGACATCTGAAAGACATAACATGCTACAAAAGCGGGGACTGAAGACCACCGGAAAGTTTCTTAATCGGGGTAACTATTTTACCGTGATGTGACAACGCTTGCATTAGCATTTCATTGGTAACCATAGGCGGCATATTTGACAAAGTAATCCTTCTCGCCGGGTTGAAAAGAGGAAGCACCACGGTAAAAGTTTCCTTAACAACAATTCCATGTTCAACTATGGCATTAACTTTGTCAATGCTGTCGAGAAACACCACGATTCCTTTATTCATTCTTGATGCAAACTTAATACACTCGTATCCAACCACCTCCGCTATTGCTAATATGCACTCTTCTACCGAGCATGGCACACTCGGGGCGGCTTTAATGCCATTTCGCCGAGTGAGCCGCTCACCACCTAGGGACGCTGGCATACCGACCAGCAAAGCTGGTCAACCTCTTTAAAAAAGCTTTGCCTACCTACTAGTAAACAGTGCTTAGGAACAGAGAGAAAAAACAGTACAAGTCCTGAAAGACCCTCACCGGTGCGAAATAAAGGAAAGTTTGGAAAACTCACCGACAGTCGTGCTCCAGCCACTCTCACTCACACACCCACTCACCACACCCACTCCCAGCATGCAGCAGAGAGAGAGAGAGAGTCTCTAAGTCTGTGTGTGTATGTGTGTGTGAGAGATAGAGAGAGAGAGAGAGAGAGAGAGAGAGAGAGAGAGAGAGAGACATGCCAGCATGAGAAAGGCTAGAAAGTGTTGTGTAGTTTTGTTATTTTGTCTTTGTTATTTTAGTTTGCTGTGTTTCTTTATTATTTTTACCCCGATCCCGTGAGGGTGAAGGGCGAAGCTGTTCTGTATTCAACAGGATTCTTTCTCTCTCTCAAGTGTGTAAATAAAGACCGGAATATTTCCAGATTCACGTATCTCCCTGTGTCAAACTCTTCAGAGAGGGTGTGTCGCGGTGTGTGACAGCATTAGTAAATGAATGGGTGCAGTTGCTCATTATTTGCTTATAGAAACTGACAAGCCATTGACATGAAATCATCGATTCTCATTGTCTCATGGTCTGTTCAGAAGGGAGTGCTGCACACGGGTTAACCAATGCACTCCAGGGGAAAGGTTGGGCTGTGATGGAGACAGAACCAGAACCACAGAGCTTCATGTGGGATGACTTGACCAGAAAACGCAGAAGTTTCTGAGTATTGGGTTCTTGTGGGATGGCTTGGCCTGCCAGTACATCATGAGCACAATGTTCATGAGCATGTTGCTGCTGGAAAATAAGCCAAATGCAGGTAATGTGACGCATAAATTTGAGAAACATTATTTGGCACAAGATGTGACATGAGCAGCCAAGATGTGGCGATCCATCTGTTTTAAAACATCTGTCAGACATTTTCCACACTGGCAGGAAAATTTTTGAATTAATAAGGAAACATATTACCATTTCAGATATTGCAATATTTTTGAAAAAAAGACATTGCGTTAGAATGTATTTATAATTGATACTCTTTCACTATATGCCCAAAAGTATCTGGACACCCCTTGGTCTGGGGCTTTTTTTATGGTCTGAGCCCTTAGTTTCAGTGAAGGCTATCTTAATTCTTCAGCATAGTCACATTCTAGATGATTCTGTGCCTCCCCAACAGTTTGGGGAAGGCCTTTTCCTGTTTGAGCATGAGTGCCCTCCGGGACACAGCAAGGTCCGCATAGAAATGGTTTCGTCGAGAATGATGTGGAAGAACTTGACTGGCCTGCACAAAGCCCTGAGCTCAACCCCATCCAACACCTTTGGGATCATTTGGAAAGCCAACCATGAGCCAGGCCTAATCACCCAATCAGTGCCCGACTGTACTAATGCTCTTCTGGCTGACTCGAAACAAATCCCTGCAGCAATGCTCCAACATCCAATATAAACCCTTCCCAGAAGAGTGGAGGTTATTATAGCAGGAAAGGGTGGACCAACTCTGTATTAATGCAGATTAATTTTGGATGAGATGATGGATTTCAGATGTACTCACACCATGGAGTATATACTGTATATAGTATAATATAAATAGAGTATTGTGCACCAAGTAGAGATGTGTATGATGGGGTCTGTTGGTTTCACCCTGGAGGCCATCTTGAACCAAGCAGAGCTGTGCTGTAGGCTTGGATGCAGGTACCTATCAATCATAGATATGTGTTAAATGGACATAACCTTGCACAGGGCTGCTGGCCTGACTAAAGGTGCCAAGGGCTGTATTCGGGCCTGCCATGAGCAAGCACCAACTCCACATGGAGGGCATTACCTCTGTCCAGTACACAGCCAACCAAAGACAAGCAATTATAATGATGACCAAAAAGCATTTTAGCCAATTAAATTGTGTTTCTCGTGGTGTACAGGATGTTATACTTACATAAATTGGACATACATTGTATTTCCTGCATGAACAAACCATAACTTTTTCTGCATGATGAGAACATTAAACACTGGCAAAAAAGCTCATGAGGAAGACAGCCCCTGCGCAAGCTCAGATCACCTGCACAAGGTTTATATCTCTATTGCTACATTTATCATGTCCCAGTTTCCAGTGAAATTCTGCGTAATGTGCTTTAGCAATCCAGGTGTAAAACTTGAAACCTGACCACAGGAACATTTGTGTTACTTTAACTTGAGATTTGAGCAGAATACGATAAATTAGCCCAGTCACCTAGCATGTGAGAAATACATGTAAGATTAGGCCTATACTGTGTGCGTTTGATACTGAGAAGGTGAAAGGTTTTTTTTTTCTCTCAGACTGATTACTGCAATTCTCTGTAGCCATGCCTGAGCCAAAATGGCTCATCCCATCGACCGTTAGCTCAAGATTCAGCGGCTAGGCTTCTCACCAAATCAAATTGGCCAAATATGTTATCTAACACCCACCCTGGCCACACTACACTGACTTCCAGCTTCTTTTAGAATTGATTTTAAAACTTCATTACATTTAAAGCAAGGCTTGATATAGCCCAAGAGTACACTGCCAATAAACCCCTCTGTGACCCCTTAGATCCACAGCAATAGCAGTTACTGTTTCAGATGTATGGATAATCCACCAGATTAATCAGACTCTGATACTGTCTTCTCTTTTAAATATTGTTTAACGACCCATTTGTTTAACTTTATGTGATTATTTTACCTACATAACTTGCTTTATTCAATGTTTGTTATTGCTCTGCTTTATTTCTTTATTTTTTGTACAGGTTTACAGTTTAATTTTTGCAACATGCGAGAAATGTTTTTATTAAGATGATGTTAATAAAGTTTAACATTTTATTTACCTAATGCTTTTCTATTGCTCTGTTAAAACAAGCAAGCCCATTATTGTGTCAGTGTTCCCATCAACCACTGTAATGGCTATACTCACATTAAAATTTAAATCTTTTTTGGAGAAAATTAATAACAAAGCATATTGATATGTATTGGTGAAATGGTGAGCACTATGAATAAAATAATCCAGGAGTTATAGATATGACATGATTGTGTTTTCTTGCAGTTCACTCTCTTGACTGCAGTTGCTGAGCATGTTTTATTTGTAAGACTGTTAAATTTGCATGAACTGCATTTTCTTAATACAGCATATTTTACATTGCATTAAAGTACATTATTTCTGAATGTTTTGGATAAACTATACTTTGTTAACATGAATCTTTCTTATTGAGTAAATAAATTATGTTATGATAGCAGATATCACAGAAGACAAACCTCGAGCAATAGTCTGTGAAAACAATTTCACTGAAAATGATACATTGAATCTTCAAACATGTATTTATATTTAATTTATTAAAAGGCATTGGGTAAATATATCTCCATATAATTGAAAGCACACCATGGATTAAAATATGTATAAAGCAACATATATTTCAAAATTATGTGTATGTACAGATGTGTGCATTTATTATATATTTTCCATAAATGTATCATACATTACATATTGTGTTATTTTGTTTTCTTTAAATGTTTTTTTTTATGTATTCCTTCTTTACAGATTTGTACATCTTACTGTACATTTTCTGTGTATTTATCTATGGTATGAGAAAGCACAGGCGCATGTTTTCATGGTTCTTATTTAGACTCCAAATTGGTGATGTAGATGTAGAAGCAAAGTGGATTTTACAGATCAGACAGCCAACAAATTGTGTGCTGCTTTATTCAGTTAAACCTGCGTCCCCTGTGTGCGCAGAAACAATTGAAAGCACTAGATTACCTCCCAAGGATGTGAAACGTACACACCTTCAAAATGAAAAACGACCAGCTGGGCTTTACCTTTCCAGCCGAGCCCCGTGAGAAAGTCCTTTTACAACCTTCATTTCAAAATATGAGGCATTTCCCCCCCCCCCCCCTTTATTTGTACATTACAAGCACATTCAACCAAGCATGCTACCCAATGGGATTGCAACACATTTCAATACATGACAGTACTAATAATGAAACAGAAATTCTGTCAAAGAAAACCATGATTATTATGCCATTATTCTTTAATTATGTTATGTAATCGTTGTAGCTGTGCTTTCCTGTAGGGCTTTTCAGTTAAAGTGAATAAGAGGTAGGAGGGATTTGGACAAGGCATGTAGACCAAGTTATAACCCTGGTCCTGGAGCGACCCCTGTGTGTGCTGGACTATGCTAAAGTACCCCTGTGTGTGCTGGACTATACTAGAGTACACCTGTGTGTGCTGACTATACTAGAGTGCCCCTGTGTGTGCTGTACTATACTAAAGTACACCTGTGTGTGCTGACTATACTAGAGTACACCTGTATGTGCTGACTATACTTGAGTACCCTGTGTGTGCTGGACTATACTAGAGTACCCCTGTGTGTGCTGGACTATACTTGAGTACTCCTGTATGTTCTTACTATACTAGAGTACACCTGTGTGTGCTGACTATACTAGAGTACACCTGTGTGTGCTGACTATACTAGAGTACCCCTTTGTGTGCTGGACTATACTAGAGTACCCCTGTGTGTGCTGGACAATACTAGAGTACCCCTGTGTGTGCTAGACAATACTAGAGTACCCCTGTATGTGCTGGACTATACTAGAGTACCCCTGTGTGTGCTGGACTATTTTAGAGTACCCCAGTGTGTGCTAGACAATACTAGAGTACCCCTGTATGTGCTGGACTATTCTAGAGTACCCCTGTGTGTGCTGACTATACTAGAGTACCCCTGTGTGTGCTGACAATACTAGAGTACCCCTGTGTGTGCTGACTATACTAGAGTACCCCTGTGTGTGCTGACAATACTAGAGTACCCCTGTGGTTGCTGCACTATACTAGAGTACCCCTGTGTGTGTTAGAGGGTCCCTGTGTGTGCTGGAGGGTCCCTGTATGTGTTAGAGCAGTGGTGTCAAACTCGTGCCATGGAGGGCCATGTGTATGCAGGTTTTCATTCCAGCCTCAGATCTTGATTATATAATTAGTTAAATTATTTGCTGAATTAGGGATGCAGGTTTGTGCACAATGGTGACCCGACGTCTATGGTGACCCGCATTGTCTAAATAAAAATTTTCTTATATTCTGTGCTTCAATGCAGTTAAACGCATATGGCTGAATGAGTAATTGGACTCAATTAAGGCAGCATTAATTGGTTGGAATGAAAACCTGCATACACACGGCCCTCCATGGCACGAGTTTGACACCACTGTGTTAGAGGGTTCCTGTGTGTGCTAGAGCAACCCTGTGTGTGTGCTGGTTTTGTTTTGCTACAGCTGAAATTCTTGAAGTATAACCAGATGTAAGTTTTTTTGAATCAGGAATTTTTTCATTTACCCACACTGCTACATTGTGTCAAAAAGACATACAATGCAAAGAAGGAATTCTGTATGATCCCTATTGATATAGGGTACACCTTTAATTTAATAATTAATTAATATATGGACGTATCACTGAAATCAGCAGTGTTGAATTTGTTCAAACAGCTAACTAAGCATTGTGGAAGCGGGATTTACCCAGCATGCACTGGGGTTCTTCACAACCAGGGTAGTTGTGATCCCCTGTTCTATAATTTATAGCTGTGAGCAATATACATAAAAGAGTAATACACCCTACCACTGCACTGCCAACATTCAATGGTATTGACAGAAATGTAAAAAAAAAAATAGAAAAAATAGTTCATAATGCCTGGCAAGCACAGTGCGACAAACGCTATGAGTGCTTGGCAGCGCGCAGGACACGCAGGGCTTTGCTTTCGCTCAGGAAGCTGCCTGGGGCCTTGTTTCAATGCTGGATGCCAGACTCCATTCAGCAACAGTGGCATGTGTCCCATCTGAATATTTTCAGGTCGGATTAACGGATGTTTCTGTGCACGTGGACAAAAAATGAGCCTCACAGACACGGAAGGAAGCGACACAGCAGAGCAGTGAGAAACACTGCTGGCATGCAGCTTTAAACCAACACAACGGTCCACTTAAATTCCCCTCTCCTCATAATGTCGGAACTGTTAATAATTTTCACCAGATCAAGACATTTTTGAGTATGTGAACAGGAAGAGGGGAGAGTTTGTTAATCAAATCAAATGAATATTATTCGTATAGCTCTTTTTACAGAAAACTGTCACAAAGACACTTTACAGAGTAGCAGAAAAAGAGAAAAAATAAGGCCTGAACCCCCAAGTAGCATGCACATGCTATGCCAGCAGGCCTGTTGTCTAGCCTCACTTTTTGATAGTCTCTGGGAAATTGGAACATGGAGTTGTCTTTTTTGTCACATGGTGAAAAATAACTGACCAGAAAAAATAAATAAAATACTGTGTACTGTATAATATTAGTTGTATAGATCAAGGATGCAAGTGTCAATTTGAACATTTACCCAATCCCATTTACCAATTCACCTACTCACCTACCTATGCCTTATGCCTGTGGGAGGGAACCAGAGGAAACCCGCATGGACAGGAGGAGAACATGCAAACTCCACACAGAACGGCCACAGCCAGGATTCCAGGATTCGAAGCAAAGAACAGCTATTTATGAAGGAGGACAAAAAGTAATTTAACAGATGAACAATAGGCAACACCGGACTCCGGGTACCTTCCCTGGTAATGCTCTTCCAAGATTTTGGCTTCAGTCTGGTCTTCAGAAAATTGAAAAATATTCAATTGGATTCAGGTTGGGTGATTGACTTGGCCAGTCAATTTCAATCCACTTTTTGGTCCTGAAAAACTCCTTGGTTGCTTTAGCAGTATGCATGTGGTAATTGTCCTGCTGCAAGGTGAAGCACTGTCCATTGAGTTTCGGGGCATTGGGTTGGATCTGAGCAGATACGATGTTTCCGTACACTTCAGCATTCATCCTTCTGCTGCTATCAGCAGTCACATCATCAATGAAGACAAGTGAGCCAGTTCCAGTGGCAGCCATACATGCCCAAGCCTCTACCGTTATTAAAAGATTATTGGGTTGAGAGGGGTGTGCTTTGGGTCATGAGCAGTTCCTTTCTTTCTCCACAGTTTCTGTTACATCCATACAGGTTAATACTCATTTCATTTGTTCATGCAAGTTTGTACCAGAAAAGTTTTTAATGTACTTTATTTTAGCAGTCACTAACCAGGCTGTTCTGTTCTTGATGCTTACCGGTGGTTAGCATCTTGCAGTGAACCCTCTGATGTTATACTGGTGTCATTTTATCTTTATGTTAGTCTTTGACACATCTTTGCCTACATCCTGAAGAGTGTTATTGATCTGTTTGACAGTTAAAAAGAGTTTTTCTTCACAATTGAAAGTATTCTTTGGTCATCCACTTCAGTAGTCTTCCTTGGTCTACCAGGTTATTTGCTATTGCTGAGCTCACAAGTGTATTTTTGCTTCCTAAAAATGTATCAAATTCCACACCTAGAATCAACTCTTGACCTTTGCTTTCTTCTGCTTGATCTAATAATGCAAAGACACACAGCTGACCAAGAAACAGCTGAGCAGCCAATGGTCCCATTACTTTGGCTTCCCTAAAATGGGGGACAATGTATAAAAAGGGCTGAAATTCCTACAAGATTCACCAAATATGGATAAAAATACCTGGCTGACAAAAAGTGAGTCCCTGACCAAATACTTATGGACTGCAGGGTATCTGGTTACCCAGAGACAAAGTGGCATCGATCTTGACTCGAACTTCAGCTTGCATTGGCTCGGCCTGGAATCGGGCTCCGCTGAGCTGGGTGCGGTTACAGCCTGGCCGCTGGTGGAATCGGGCTCTGCTGAGCTGGGTGCGGTTACAGCCTGGCCGCTGGTGGAATCGGGCTCCGCTGAGCTGGGTGAGATTACAGCCTGGCCGCAGGTGGAATTGGGCTCCACTGAGCTGGGTGCGGTTACAGCCTGGCCGCTGGTGGAATCGGGCTCCGCTGAGCTGGGTGAGATTACAGCCTGGCCGCTGGTGGAATCGGGCTCCGCTGAGCTGGGTGCGGTTACAGCCTGGCCGCTGGTGGAATCGGGCTCCGCTGAGCTGGGTGCGGTTACAGCCTGGCCGCTGGTGGAATCGGGCTCCGCTGAGCTGGGTGCGGTTACAGCCTGGCCGCTGGTGGAATCGGGCTCCACTGAGCTGGGTGCGGTTACAGCCTGGCCGCTGGTGGAATCGGGCTCCGCTGAGCTGGGTGAGATTACAGCCTGGCCGCTGGTGGAATCGGGCTCCGCTGAGCTGGGTGAGATTACAGCCTGGCGCTGGGAATGGCTCCACTGAGCTGGGTCGGTTACAGCCTGGCCGCTGGTGGAATCGGGCTCCGCTGAGCTGGGTGAGATTACAGCCTGGCCGCTGGTGGAATCAGGCTCCGCTGAGCTGGGTGCGATTACAGCCTGGCCGCTGGTGGAATCGGGCTCCCCTGAGCTGGGTGCGATTACAGCCTGGCCGCTGGTGGAATCGGGCTCCACTGAGCTGGGTGCGGTTACAGCCTGGCCGCAGGTGGAATTGGGCTCCACTGAGCTGGGTGCGGTTACAGCCTGGCCGCAGGTGCTGGGGTGAGTCCTGAGTGGGAGTCACGCGGTGGTGATCTGGGAGGCCGTTCCGACACGGCCTGTGGTCTCAGCCTTGCTTATGGGAGCAGCAGCGCCAATGTACTGCATCCCCAGACTGCTTGGATAAGCCCTGCATCCCATTTTCACCATGAAAAATGTGAGCGTTTAAAAAAGGGATGGAACACAACACCTTCAGAAGCGGCTGAGAGGACGGCGATCTTCAATGTCACTCACCCGCCATCAGCCAGCTCCTGCGGGACTCCCGCTGCTCAAAAACAAACAGAGGCGCGTCTGGCCCCTGCTCCGCATGGAGCCTTTCTGAGACGCAGAGCAGATCTGCACTTTGAGTTCATTTCTGTCAGGCATGGGTGAGTACCGGAGCTTTCACAAAGTTAAACAAGATCATCCTTCATGGCCCAGCAATGGCACTTTCTATACTTTCCATTGTGCACTAACCTTCTGAAAATAAGCCAACAGAGCATAGCGTGTAGAATTGGGCTGTAATCATTGTCGCTGCATTGATCTTGCTGGGTTGTTATGGAGGAGATTGTATTGGGCTCACCGGGTTGTTATGGTGGTGATTGTATTGATCTCATTTGGTTGTTATGGTGATTATTGTATTGATCTTGCTGAGTTGTTATGGTGGTGATTCTATTGGTCTTTCTGGGTCGTTATGGTGGTTATTGTATTGAGCTCTCTGGGTTGCTATGGTGATTATTGTATTGAGCTCATTGGGTTATGGTGATGATTTTATTGAGCTGATTGGGTTGTTATGGTGATGATTGTATGGATCTCATATGGTTGCTATGGTGGTAATTGCATTGTGACACAGTAATAGTTTTTTACAGGTGCGGTGTACCACAGAGATCACATATTTCTTGGAGAACAGTTTTTGTACCTTTAAACTAAAATGTACAAAAAGTACAAAAGTAAGCAAACTAAGCTGCCCTAGAATGTACAGTGCAAATAAATCATGCAATGTTAAACGCACTGATGTTTCTATGAACCCAAATGATACAGTGTAAACCCAAATTGGAAAAACTCTCCCAGGCTAAAAATCTCAGCTATGATTAAAGCGCACAGAGGCACAATATACCTTTTCTTAGGCACCTCAGAGACAAACTGTAATGTGCCCGACGTCCCTGAGAACGATGACAAATTACAGCTGGGTGGAATGTTCTAGGTTGTTGGTTTGTAACGCACGTGGCTCTCCGCCTCATACAAATGAGCCTGGCTCTTCTCCCCAGAGCGGGTAATTAGAGGGCAGGTGACTCTCTCGAAGCAGGTGTGTCAGCCCATTCTTCCTGACAGGAACACCCACCAGAACAGAACGAAGCTTTCCGAGACGGCGGACGCCACCCTAACTTACTGCATTAGCAGTAAAACAGAAATACAGCCTCTGGTGAGCCGCCTAACTCCCAGCATTTATTTATCAGTCCCTCCGTGGGCCCTTACGCCTGCCATAATGGATCCTGTCGTCTTTAGAGAAAGCCAATTGTCTCCTGCATTCTTCTGAAATTTCAATAGTCGTAAGGCATTTTCGCAGAGAAATATCTGTTCACTTACAGTTTAATACCGGTATGATGGACTATATTTATATAGCAGTCCCTTCTGATGGCTTGTTTTGCAGTATGAACTTTGATCTTGCGGCTTAAAGACCCATTTTCTCTGGTCTGCTGTTGAACTGCATTGCCTCAGTACCAGTTCTTAATTAAAGCTGGAGCTGTGAGCAATTTAAAAAAAGCTTTAACTGAATGTTAATTTATTTAAAAATGAAATGTGCAACAGAAGATAGCCGCTTCTCCAGTCTCCACGAAGAGATTTAGCATTTACTCTGATTTTCAGTTATGATGTTAGGAAGACTACAGGAAGCTCTTCGGAGTGTGTCGAGTCTAATAGGATTGTGGGTACTGACAACCCACTGCTGGCCATAACAATGTGATCACAACAAAAAGCGTGAGCTTAGAAAAGTGAGAAAAGCTGGATATTCACCATATAATCATCAGTTTAGATGTTCTGCCATCTCATGAATTGCTAGCATGAGTTCCAAGGTTGTTTTCTTTTTTGAATTTCATGGTTTTGTAAATTAGAGCCAGTTTTGTGGTCATTTGTATTAGTAAAGCAGAAGAGATTTACAATAATGATCGCAAAAAATGGGATTCTACATTTAGGCCTGGCATGGTTTCATAGGGAAGTACAAAACATACAGTATTTCTGTATGATCCAACCATTTGAGATCTTTTCATGAAATATTTTTGCCAAACTTATTTTGCAGTTCATTGTTTTCAGCCTGTTTTAATTCACAGAGGAACGCTGCTGAAATATGCAATGCAGCAGTTTATTCCAGGAAAAACATCATTTCAGGAATACATTTCACTGAGATGCAGTGCATATGAACTAGTTAAAGTGTTTTTTTCTAATTGTAAATACACAGCACCCCCTACTGCTAATGACGGTACAGCCAGCCGACGCAGGTTAATAACTGAGACTGAAACTATTTCTCAGCAAGCTATGTGCACATTGATCAAAAACTGACTCTGAAATCGTCAGAGAGTCAGACAGAGTTGAAACTGTATTTACAGCTGTGTGTGTATGTGTGTGTGTGGCGTGAAAAATAACCTCTGAGAGATAAACTCTGAAAGATCATTTCCTTTGTAAATAGCATAATGGATGTGTCCATGTAACGGATGTGTTTCAGAAAACCGATTATTTCAAGCGTGACAGTTTGTTGTGAGATGTACAGTATATGGTGTCACGCTTATAACCTTGGGTTTTAATTTGCTCCTGGTTTTCATTCCATGTGGCAGGCTCAGGGACGTGAACACACACGGGGAGTGTGTGTGGTGTGTGTGTGTGTGGGGGGGGGGGGGGGGGGGAGTGCCTGGGGTGATGCTGTTATTCAAAGCTGAGCAGTTGACTAATTCCAGCAATGCTTGCTTTTTAATGGGGGTGTGGCACCTCGCGTTTGTACAGTGAACAGCAGAAGGTCCGATTGTGATTCACATCAGCAGCAAGTGTGCCCGATCCAAATTATATTTGCTATGTGATTTCTATCAGAATACAACAGAAAAAACCTGACAGATAATCATCACTCTTCGGCTCAGCTCAAGAGGAGCTATGGAGCCATTTCCAGTGCTGTTTCCCTGGATGAGACCAGTCCCTGTATAAGCACTGCAGGCTATATATTCAGGAGTAAAGCACGCATTCATGTGGATAACAGTGCAGGCTTCTCCATTCTATCTCACCACAGAGCTATATCTCTGGCTTCATAAATGCACGGGCGTGTCTGCTTGCTCAGAATATGCTTCCATCGCTGTGTGGTACATAAATCCATCAGTCTGGTACACATACATAGGAAATCCATACTAAATGAAATAGTGCTGGGCACTGATGCATGGAAAATCCTTTACATTTCCATAAAACTGTCAGATTCATCTTCTTGTTGACTTCACTGCATGAATATATCTTCTTCTTTTTTTCAAACAATCCATCTGAAATATTTTTGACCATAACTGCATATTTATTGCAGAATATGTGCTTACTTTTTAATATATTTCAACTGCAAGGTGCAAGGGTGTTTATCTCAATATCCACAACTGTACTCCATGAGAATTCAGGGAATATAAGATAAAAAATGACCATGTCTGACACTTCTGAAATGTATGTCTGTATTCAGGTTAAATGTAGTAATTGCATGAACCATGTCTGTGAGGCCTCACAAGACATCCTGGGCAGACATGGGGGCTGATGTTCACCCATGATGAAACTACTTAGTTCCACCAGCGTGGGCTTCAACATTTAACACTCAGTCATGCTTAAGAACACAGAACCATGAATAAATCATGTTGAACTTAATTGTTCAAAATGAGTCACTGGCCTTTGATGTCATGCCACGTGACTACGTAATATGTTTATGCATACAAGAAATGTGGGCGGTATTAGCCCGTAAAGAGATGTTTTATTAATGCGCACAGGGTGAAATAGCCTCCACCAACCTGAGCTTAGCCTGTATTCATAAAGCTCTGACCGCAGATGCGAGTGTAGAGCTGTGGTTCGCAGTCACCATATCTCAGCCCAGTTCAACACCTACTGGAGATTTTGGACGTGTTAGACAGCGCTCTCCACCACCAACATCAAAACACCAAATGAGGGAATGTCTTTTGGAAGAATGGTGTATACACAGTATATATATATATACAGAAGGGTGACAAATTAAAGGAAAACACAAAGTGTCTTAGTAAGGTGTTGGGCCACTATGAGCCACCAGAACAACTGCAATGCACCTTGGCATAGTTTCTACAAGTTTCTACTGGAGGGATGGAACACCATTCTCTCAAAAGATATTCCATCATTTGGTGTTTTGATGATGGTGGTGGAGATCGCTGTCTAAAAATCTCCCATAGGTGTTCAATTTGGTTTAGATTTGATTGTGAAGGCTATAGCATATGGTTTACATAATTTTCATACTCATCAAATCATTCAGTGACTCCTTATGCCCTGTGGATGAAGGCATTGTCCTCTTGGAAGAGACCACTCCCATCAGGATGGAAATATTTCATCATTGGGAAAGGAGATCACCCAGAATAACTTTGAATTGATTTGCAATGACCCTTCCCTCTAAGGGGACAAGTAGACCCAATCCATGCCAAGAAAATGCCCCCCCACAGCATAATAGAGCCAACGGACCCCCTCACTATAGCGGTCAAGCATTCAGGCCTGTACTGTTCTCTTAGTGTATGCCACACATGCACTCACCCCTTTGACAAGAATATGGTGGAGGATGGCTCATCTGATCCACATCTCTATAGACCAGTACATATGGATTTTGCACCACTGAACTCTCAAATGTGCAGTCATCTTTGTAATGAGGGGTTTATGCACTACAACCCCACTATAATGTCCATGTCTACTGTATGTAGTTGTTGATGGTCTGTTCTTGCTGACACAATCTGATCATATCCTGCACTGACATTCTTAGTCACCCGAGGAAGAGTTGCTCTTCTGTTTTTCCTTACATATCACACTAATGCACTGCATCACGGTCATCGAATGAGCACTTTTGAACACAATTTTCGACCCTGTTTAATGATGTCTTTCCCATAGATCTAAATGCAGATGTCACTTTAATCACTGTTCCTATTGAAACACTAGCCAGTTGAGCAGTCTTTGTGACTGAAGCTCCAGCCATTTGTGCCCCAATGATGAACACTCTTTCAAAATCACATATCTTTTCCTTTTGCCATCTTGATCCAAAATCGAGGTCAACTGGGAATGCTCAGCATTTTTATACATGCCAAAGAGCGTGATGGGATGGTAATTGCTTAATTGTATCATGCAGTCCACCTGTATGTAAGCATCTGAATTCTTTATGTTTCTCCACTGGTTTATTCAGGTTTTTCCTTTAATTTGTCACCCGTCTGTATGATGCCTGTGTGTGTGTGTGTGTACGAAAACCGGGGTTACTGAGCAATACAGGAAAGCACGAGACGTAAACTTCAAGCTAACTGTTCGCTAGCAAATGTTACATTGAACACTAGACGTGTAAATTCGGCATAATTTTGTGTCATAATTGTGTGGTGTAATGATGTTACTAAGCAGACAGCTAATTGGTCAAGGACAATTTTTCAATTTTACCTGCCTCATTACACGAAGACCACCTGAAGTTCTCTGGGCACAGTGCGAGGTGTGTAATCAACACCGGTGTGGAGTTAAATCAGGCTCATATACGCTTAATAAATGAACGCCAAAATAATACACTGCGAAAGATTAACCTTGGATACAAGCTGGAGTACATGTCTGAAACCAAACTCCAGAAATCTAAAATTTCACGCTTTTTTGTCTAGCTCCATATTTTTGAATCCCAGCGATATTTACATATTTATCTAACAATGAAAGTGGTGAAATATGTTCTGGTCTAAGGGCTTAAGAGCTGGCCTCGTCTCTGCTTCATTGAATACAATACATTGTGGACAGGCTTAACTGGTACTTTGTTGCAGTAACACACAGATAGTTTACTGTAGTTTCTGTGTGGCGCACACCAAAGAGATTGTGCACTTCCATATTCAGGACAACACTATGGACCGCAGGCCATAGACATCACACTGCTGGGATCTTCACCTTCAGATTCATATTATGTTATGTTCTGTGCAAGGACCCAAACACAGACCAGGGAAATCCAAAAAATGTTGTCTATTCAGTCCAAAGTTCAAAGCCAGGTAATCAGAGATAGGACGGTACAAAATCGAGTTTCCAAAAGAATACTGGTAAACGGGCAAAAAATCAAAAACCAGGAGATCAGATAGGCGAAGGTACAAAGGAACAGGCAAAAGAGAAGTCAAAACAAAGCGAAGGTCAAACCAGAAAGCAATCAAACAAAAGGGGCAGGCAAACTCGAAGTTGTACGGAAAAGGCGTCTCAGGAATCTCGATAAACAAAGGCTTACAAAACATCGGCACAGTGAATACGATCAACGTTCTGACAGGGAGCTGGTGGAAAAGACTGACATTTATACACTGGGGAAGGTAACAATCAAGGAGGGGTTACGTGAGTGAGGGCAGAGTAACAAACAACATCCAGGTGAAGAACATTAGGATAACTAATTAAATGACAGGGGACTGACAAAACGCGGACTGGAATCACATAGACAACAATGATAACAGACGGCCTGGGTTTAGCAGGTAAAACATGTGCAGAGAGAGAGAGGTGCAGTTAGAGCAAGAGACAGGTGCAGGCAATTGCAGAACTTAGCGTTAGGGCAGACTAGAAAGAAAAGGGGCGGAGCTACAGCGCAGCATGGAAAAGGGGAGAATGGTTAATGTATTAGTATAGTGATTTAAACGATCAAAAACCCAAAACTAGTGTTTGTTAATCCATTAGTAATATTAACATGTTAGTATATTAATGAGGTTAGTACTTTACAATCTATAAGTTAGTAAGGATTAGTAGAAATTAGTAAAACTAGATATAAGCAGGAAGTAAGTAAAACGAGACTGGAAAGAAGGGGGAAACCACGAAAACCCGGAACCACCCGAATAGTGAAATCACACAAATACAGGGGAGTGAAGCAGCTCAGGGAACACAGACACAGAGACGGCACTGGGGAGACAAGTGACCGGGAGAATGAAAATACTGGGATGGAGGATGTGAAAAATAATAAACTTACAGAAACATAAAATAAACACTAACAGCAAACAGATACTAATACAGACTACAACATATTATGACATCACACTGATGGGATGTTCGCCTTCAGATTTATATTGTGACGTCACATGGATGAGATCTTCACTTTTAGATTCTTATTATGACATCACACTGATTAGATATTCACCTTCAGATTCATATTATGACATCACACTGGTGGATTCTTCACCTTCAGATTTATGTTATGACATCATACTGATGGCATGTTCACCTTCAGATTCCTATTATTGTTTTGTGAGTTTCAGCTCCATATAGTAGCAATGTGTAATATTTTCCCTTTGTTCTTCATGTTATCTGGCCTCATTCAGGAAGTAAAAAGTTAGCTTTCTGCCTTGTGGATATTTGTTTGTTTACATGAGGTCTTCCATCTGCTTCCTCTCATGCCTTTGGGCCCATCGTCTGTACAGTATGCATATTTTATTCTGTACATGCATCTGTTGTTCTATATAAATATTTTGTAGAATCTGACTTGTTATGAGAGTTGTGTATATTGGTTGAATTCTGTGTTAGCATTTATAATGCTAACTCCTTATATTATTTACACATAATCTGGTTTATTAATTTGGAGCCATCTGCATTTGTGTAATGCATAAATATGTACATTAAGCATTACAAGTAATGTTAGTTTACAAGCCAGACATTTGTTTGCCTATTGTCAAATATAAGGCATTTGAAGCAATTGCATGTGCTTTGTTTATTTTCAATTTCACCCTTTCCTGACTAATAAACCTGTGGACCAACAGATACCCTGAATATTGAGGCTTAGTCAAAGAAGGCCATTCTGACTATGCAAGTGCACAGCTGAAGTACAGAGGACAGTATAATGATGGGATCTTCATCTTCATATTCATATTAACTCCTTTGAATAGGACAACAGATGTGTGTATTAACCTGCCAAATATATCGCCATAAAATAGTTGTTTCATCTAACGTTTCAGACCCTTTAAGATGTAAGCTCACGAATATGTGTTCTTAACTGACAATTGTAATGCTGACAATCACTGCAGGTAACTTAAAGCAACAGAGTTCCAAAACACTGCCTTAGAATTTTGAAAAAATAAAGAACATTCCAAAAACCTACTCTTCAAAAGGTTAAGGCATCACACTGATGCAGGCTAACATGCATACTTTGATGAGGCCCTTTGCTTTCAAATTCATATCTGTAATTGACAAAATAATGGCAACAGTTTATCACCACATTAAAGCATCCATTTTGGCTCACAGCCACAGCTGTTACCATTAATGGACCAATTGATTAATGAGTTCAGTCTGTTACTGCAATTTATGGTTTGGCTTTTTTTCATCTGGATATTTAATGTGCTGAGAAGCACGGGCAACAGTTCTGATGTGCTTGAATCAAATCCACATGCATGGAAATCTTGCAAACCAATGTTATGCAGGTAATAAAAAATCTCTGTTGGAAAAAATATGTTTCACCACATGAAATGTAAACATTGGGCAAAACATTAATTCATAAGACAAGTGGGAGTTTTTGAAGATTCAACAAACTAGCAGGTCAATTAATTGGTGGAACACATGCCAAATTTGCTTTGTTGTACATAAGCAAAGTGAGTATATATATATATATATATATATATATATATATACACACCCACACATGGTATTTATTTGAGCAATTGTATCACAATAAAATGTTATAGTTTTCTTATATTACATAGAAAACATTTCATGAAGAATAAAGTGAATTTTATCCAGCATTTTTTCTTCATACTGTATTAATTGAGGGCACTGTACTGCATGTATATACATTTCATGCGTGCTTCACCATCATATGCACGCTCAGAATAGGACCTACTGAATGTATGTGAATGAAACAATTGCACATTCATTTGCATACAGGCGCAGATTCCTGTGGCCCTAAATATGTAAACTCCATGCAAATTTCTCTCTGCTGTTCTAAAGGACAAAACTGCAGAATGAATGACCTTGATTTTTACTGGAGAAAAAAATGAAAAAAAGATGAAGGTCATTCATCTTATAATAAAATAAACATTAATGTCTTCATGTATATTTACATTTGGAAGACATTCATTTCATTTAGATTTTAATGTAAGAACTTGGCATGTTTTAAGGATGTCTGTGAATCCTTCCGGACTACATTACATATTTAAATGTCTAAAATCTCGATCAATTATTTTTCATTGATAAACTTGAAGTAATGTATATATATATATATACAGTATATGTGTGTGTGTGTGTGTGTGTGTGTGTTGTTTTTAATGTCATCTTTGCGATTTTATTGCTTTTATTGAGCATCAAAAATACAAGGCCAACTTCATTATAATCAAGCAGTTTTTATATAAAATATCTGAAGAAAGAATTTAAGACTCCACAATTATCACAAATGCAGGAAAAACAGTGTTGTTTAATATTCTGGGTTTCATTACTGTCCTAGAAATCCATTTCTTAATTAATTAATTCTAAATTATGTATGTCTACCAATCAATATTATTGTCTTGGGATCCTTGATTTCCTTTGAGTGAAAAAAGTTAAATTATTAATCAGAATCATCCATAATTATCATTTTCCCTATTTTGCTGTGCTCTTCTTTATTATGTATTTCATAAAAATTAAATGATTATATTTATTAGCATTTTCCTTAAAATGGAAATGTAAACTTCATAGATTGTGCTCATTGTCAGAAAGATTTTATTTTCCTGCGCCCAGCTATAAACAGCTACAAAAATCCCTTTCATTCGCCCAGCTACAGCCAGCTACAGAAAGCCCTTTCATTTACCCAGCTACAGACCGCTACAGAAAGCCCTTTCATTTACCCAGCTACAGACCGCTACAGAAAGCCCTTTCATTTACCCAGCTACAGACCGCTACAGAAAGCCCTTTCATTCGCCCAGCTATAGACCGCTAAGAAAAGCTCTTTCATTCATCTGGCTATAAACAGCTACAGAAAGCCCTTTCATTCATCCAGCAATAAACAGCTACAGAAAGCTCTTTCATTCGCCCAGCTATAGACAGCTACAGAAAGCCCTTTCATTCACACAGAAAGCCTCATGCCAGCTACACGCAAAAGCCTTTCATTCACCCAGCTACAGGCAGCTACAGAAAGCTCTTTCATTCGCCCAGCTATAGACAGCTACGGAAAGTCCTTTCATTCGCCCAGCTACAGAAAGCTCTTTCATTCGCCCAGCTACAGGCTGCTACAGAAAGCCCTTTCATTCACCCAGCTACAGACAGCTACAGAAAGCCATTTAATTCGCCCAGCTACAGAAAGCTCTTTCATTCGCCCAGCTATAGACAGCTACAGAAAGCCCTTTTATTCGCCCAGCTACAGAAAGCCACAGAAAGCCCTCTCATTCATTCACTTTGCTGTTGTAATGCATCCTCATTCTCTAACATGCAGAACTAATGAGTTCCTCCTCGCATCGTCTGAGTGATAATTCTCACTAAGCATCTCAACTAAATAAAGGCTGATATAATAATACAGACTGATATAATAAAGTATTTGAACAGCTGAAAAAACGTCCCCAAGGAAGCTGTTTTGTGCCACAAACGGCCCAAATCCAGCAGTCATTAATAGCATTGATAGCAAATGTTCCTGCATTAGTGCCCAGTATTTGGGGAGTAATTTGTGGCCTTGGAGAAATTAAGCCTGAAATGGAGAAATATTAAATGAAGAGGGCGGCCACCATTTCACCAATTGTACAAACATCTATTAGTCACAGAACAGTGTTCTTCAGAACAGACCAGGGAGTCCCTGCTGAAAGCCATAAAGTGCTTATCCAGGATAGTGTTTCAATAATAATAATAATAATAATAATAATAATAATAATAATAATTCCAAAATTGGTGACCTATCCAGGGTGTATTCCCACCTTTCACACAGTGCATCGTGGGATAGGCTCCAGCACCCCCCGCGACCCTGAACAGGAATAAGTGAGTGAGATGTAATGTAACAAGATATAGTAATAACCGCAAGTATAAGGAATCATTTCTTGCTTCTAACATATCTCTTTTGTGTACACTATACACTATGAAGCATGATGTACCTGTATTTGAATATATTAGAGACATGAGATAATGCATAGAATACTGTCTCATTAATGTATCCATTTTTTTTTTGGAGTGTTTGTTTGTTTAGCTTTCATCTCTGAAGTCAGATTATTCCCAGAATTCTTCCCAATCATGTGAAGTGCAGTGTAGTGCTATCTCTCAGTCACAGATCATTCCGAGCTAACTTTGCTTGCAAGAACCATCTTTGTTTCCCAACATTGAGGTTTTAAAAGGCTATCTTGAAATCTGGGACGCAATGCTATTTGTGGATTCTTAGATGTTTTGATGTAGAAACAAAAAAAAAAAAAAAAGAATTAGCTGAGGTTGCATTGCTGTTATGAGATTTTGTCCCTAAAAAAGTTTGTTCTGGGAGTCCTGTGAGTTTCACACAATGCCTATGGGTAGTAAAATGATAAACTAATTAATTCTGAGTTTATTCATTCTTGAAAAAAATCTAAATCCTTTTTCTATTTTGATAAAACAACACAAAACCTACCTAACAATACAAAACCTACTCCATTATTTTATAGTTATTTAATGCAATTAGTTTGTAAGTAATCCATGACCAACCATTTTCAAATGTTTCACCTATGAGATATATTAAAAAAGACTAATTTTGCTTCAAGATTTGTTTAGAATTCTGTTATTGGCTGTTAGGATACCCAATAAGTATCTGCATGACAAAGATGCCATGTAGTTTTGAGGCTTTAAAATCACAAACAGATGACAAATGGGAGAGATTCAAATTACAGTCAGGATTTTGCAATTCCATGCTTCTAACTCTAACTTTTTTATGTGGTCTTCTCATTCTGAGTGTTAGAGATTCCATTTGAACATCGTTCAGTGTTCAGTTTTAATTCATCTGTTAAGTTTCTGAAATGCAATGTGATCGTTTTATAAGCTGCCATTCCTGTGCAGCGGGACACTTATGTCCTCTGAGACGTGTCAGGAAGGTCAGGATAGCGAGGAACAGACCTGCTGTTTCCCTAGTCTGTACTGCAGCCCCGGGATAGCAAGGTACAAACCTGCTGTTTCCCATGTCTGTACTGCAGCCCCGGGATAGCGAGGAACAGACCTTTTGTTCCCCATGTCTGTACTGTAGCCCCGGGATAGCGAGGTACAGACCTGCTGTTTCCCATGTCTGTACTGCAGCCCCGGGATAGCGAGGAACAGACCTTCTGTTCCCCATGTCTGTACTGTAGCCCCGGGATAGCGAGGTACAGACCTGCTGTTTCCAATGTCTGTACTGTAGCCCTGGGATAGCGAGGTACAGACCTGCTGTTTCCCATGTCTGTACTGTAGCCCCGGGATAGCGAGGTACAGACCTGCTGTTTCCAATGTCTGTACTGTAGCCCTGGGATAGCGAGGTACAGACCTGCTGTTCCCCATGTCTGTACTGCAGCCCCAGTAATGGCTACACCAGTCCCCATCCAAGACATCCCTCCCGCCCAACGTTATGGAGATCTATTTCTTATAGCTGCACCTTTCCAAAGATAACTACCAGTAAGGATCAATGATGCCCATTTAACCAAATATGCCCAAGGCTTTTTGGATTGATGCCATCTACATTCTTCTTTGCCTAAAACAGGTGTGTTCTGATCCCTCCCACCACCCACGCCACTTCGATCTTTTCACAAGTAAATACATGCACATGCATATAACTGTCCTTGTAATGCATTGCTAATATATGAATGTGTGTAGCCCCTTCCCTCTCTCTGTCTATATCACCCCCCTATCCCTTCATAGGCCTGTGCAATCCTACGACAAAAATTGAAGCTGTGTAGGACTGCATCCACAATCAAGAATTATTTTGTGCTTGCTAGCCTATTGTGGATGGTGCCATGTGCTGCGTAGCCAATAATTATTGACCTATAGTGTATATATAAGCATGGATGTCTTTTCCATCAGAGGCAAGGAGTGCACAGCTCACGCACATGGTGCAGGTGGAAAATGGGCTGAATGTATTATCAGTGGGTGTATTGCAGCTGGATTCACTCACAGCCAATCAAATAACACCGTTTCATTGGCATACTGCCAATTTCATTGGCCTACTACTGCCATCAGTAGTAGGCCAAGTACACGCACCAGTTTTGTATTTCTGTCACTAAAATGTATACTGTCACTTTAACAATGCTTTTGTTTCACAAGGTAATGTATAAAATTGTGCACAAAACTTGTACCAAGTGCTTAATCAGTTCACATTGGCCTGTACCTAATGATATTTTTTGTGCAACTGCTGTCCTTCATTTTTTTAAGTAAATCCAATGATTATTATTTTTTTTTTTTTGAGTGTGTGGTAGATTAGTATAGTGAAACAAAGTCCACTGTATACTGAAATAGACAATACAGAATGCAGTGTACTTGTGAATATAAATGCCCTGTAATTTTTGGTGGTAGTTACTCTGCCTGCCCCTAGGGGTGCTGTTTCCTCATTCTGTTTTAAGGTAACAGTTGATGGCGACACCAATGGGTAATTTTGTATTACTGCAACTAACTTTCCTGCTTTCTAAGCACCACAGGTAAGTAACTAGCCATCTAGCTGAATGAAGTAGCATGGAAATTTTGGGACCAGTTCTTTACCAACTGAGGCAGTCCCAGTGAGCAAAGGTTTTACTCATTCCAATTGAGATCCTGGAGAATATAGTGAGCCTTGATTTTTCAGGTCGTTTGACATTCTACAGAAAAAAAGAAAAAAAAAACAAGCAAATCTGACAGGGTTTCGATGCTTATTATTCTCCATTATCATAGAAAGGGTATATTCTCTGCTTTGGAGATTTTTCATCAAAAGTTTGCTTCAAATATGAAAGCAGTCAAATGGAAATTTTCTTTGTTTCCTTTCCAATACTTTTCAATTCTCTCTCATCTGGTCCAAACAAACACCTAATTGCAGGCTCAGAACCTTTTATTTTTTCCTTCCTTGTCCACACCCTATTGTACAAGTTTATCTGGTCTAAGATGTGAAAGATACAAACTTTATCTCTGATATGCACTTATGTGCCAAGTACGCACGGCACATTCTGTTCCCTGTGTTCTGTGTGTCTGTCTGCTATTCGGAGTGAAATACGACCCTTTAGCAGAGTATGAAGGCCTTAAAAATGAAAGGTAGAAAACTGCTGAATCTGTACAATACAGTAGCCTTCTGACTGTGGCATAGAGCGGTTTGTGCGACTTTGTGCATTCGGAAATCAAAGTCATGAAGCTCAATTTCAACCATGAAAAATAGGCAATAGGAATGCTGACTAATATAATTAAATAATATGGGATGCCAACGGCACAGAGCTTTACCAAAGGCAAAGGTAATCTGTGTGTGTGTGTGTGTGCAAAACAAAGAGACAGAGAGATTGAAGCATATAGTCTTCCATTATGTTCACATGCTGGAATTATTTAATTTTGAAAATTAATAAAGTCATTACTGGCATATCATTCCACTATTATGAGTACTGCATCTGTTCTTTCTCCAGAAGTGTCAGTCCATGTACCAATCGCATGCCCACATCCCCATGCTAAGTAATGCACAAATGAAGCTTACAGTATTAACTCTTGACTTCCTACTACTGACAAACATGGTGAAATCAGATATGGTAGAGCTACTGCACAGTTTTAGTGCCAATGTCAGTATGCTATCACAGTGAACACAGTCTGAACACAGCATCAGAGCATAGCACAGTGAACACAGTCTGAGCACAGTATCAAAGCATAGCACTGTGAACACGGTCTGAACACAGTATCAGAACATAGCACAGTGAAGACAGTCTGAACACAGTACCAAGCAGTACTACAGTGAACACAGTTATCATTAATAAATGCATTATTATTATTATTATTATTATTATTATTAATTCCATTATTGAGCTGGGAAAGCCTCCCCACTGTAGATTCTGAAGAGGACATGGTGATCCAGCTACTTGTTGGCAGTCTGAGCAAAAATGGACTGTGTGTCACTGAAAGTTTCCTGGAAGCAAAGAGGGGGAAATGACCACAAATATTTACTTTGGACCTTATCAGGCGTGCATTTCCAGAAGCAAGATTACGGAATTAGCCGGATAACTTGCGTAATAATTTTCAAACAACTTGGCTTTTGTTCAAACAAATGAAGAAAAATTCCTGAAGTTAGGCTAGCTCCTTAATCCTGGAACAGCTTCATCATAGGTGCCTGTGTCACGGGGATGTGGCCACCTGCCCTGAAGAACAGCTTCATCATTGGTCCCTGTGTCATGGGGTGTGGCCACCTGCCCTGAAGAACAGCGTCATCATTGGTCCCGGTGCGTGGCCACTATCGGTAGTGAACGGACTGAAAGGTCTGTGAAAATGGCAGTTGGCCGGCAAAGAGATTCTTCATTTCCCAGAAAAGACCGAAAACCTGCGTTTCTCAGCCTAGCTGCTAATCTCAGCTAATCTCTCTGTCTGGTTCTGGAGATTTCATGCCCTTCTTACTCAGGCGTGACAGATCAAAAGTAAACAAAGCCAAAAAGGCCGAAACTGAGCTCAAACTGAATGTGAGTGAGGGCACTTCTGGGTTTTGGATAGGCCGTGTGGACTCCGTGTGGGGACTCTGTTCCCATTAAGAGTCTGACATAGCTGGAAACACCGGAGCCGATTGCCAGCCCAGCCGGTTAGGTGTACCCGTGGTGTGCAAGGGCTGCCAGGATGATATCATAATCCCTGCACTCAGCCAAATGAAGTAATACTGATCATTCTGCAGAGCAAAAAAGCCTACAAACCATGAACTAGATTTTTAGAACAATCTGGAAGCTGATGGCTTGTTCTGCACAGGAATGAGCCTGTGCTGCTGTAAATGTGGACAGAGAAGCCAAAGCTGCATATGCTGGTGCACAGGCCTAGAATGAGATCACTGCTGTCTGTGCACGTTAAGGTTTCCCAGGGTAATCCAATAAGGTTAAAGGAAAAATTCACAATAAAATGAAAAAATAGGCATGTGTTCCCCCCCATCTGGAGACTGTAAAACAAACACCCTGTATTTCCTGGCTTTACAATATCGTCCTCCTAAGATTTAAAAATTGGGGGGAAAAAACTCTACTTCAGTTTTATTATCAAAGTGAATGCCCTTCCTGCTCTCAGTAACTTGTCGTTATCTTTATGATTTCTTAATAAATCTTTTTTGTTTTTTTTTTGTTTTTTTGAAATTCAGTATGTTAAACCTACATTCCTTTCTTTGAAACGTTTCCGTGACAGTATAGTATGGGGGTGTTATTGGAGGAGGTAGAACGCACCACTCGGGCGCTAGACCAGATAACTGGCAAGGCCTGTAGCCAGGCCAGCCAATAACAAATCCCACCCAAGCAGCTATTAGAGCTCAGGCAGGAGTTAGAGCAAGAGTTAGAACCCATTCAGGAGTTAGTGCCCAGGCAGGAGTTAGAGCCCAGACAGGAGTTAGAGCAGAAGTTAGTGCCGAGGCAGGAGTTAGAGCCCAGTCAGGAGTTAGTCCCCAGGCAGGAGTAACAGCCCAGGTAGGACTAAGAGCCCGGGCAGGAGTTAGAGCCCAGACAGGAGTTAGAGCAGAAGTTAGTGCCGAGGCAGGAGTTAGAGCCCAGTCAGGAGTAAGAGCAGAAGTTAGTGCCCAGACAGGAGTTAGAGCCCAGACAGGAGTTAGTCCCCAGGCAGGAGTAACAGCCCAGGTAGGACTAAGAGCCCAGGCAGGCGTTAGAGCAGGAGTTAGAGCCCAGGCAGGAGTTAGAGCAGAAGTTAGAGCCCAGGCAGGAGTTAGAGCCCAGGCAGGAGTAAGAGCCCAGGCAGGGGTTACACATATCAAACAGAAGTTGCATTCATACACAGAAATCATGTCTGAAGACCAGGCTATTTAAAATAAACATTTAATTACAGTATCACACACACATTGGATACTGAAAACATGAAAATTGAACTTAGAAATGGTTAATTGATGTGTGAGTCTATTCAGGAGGAGTTAGTGCCCAGGCAGGAGTTAGAGCAGGAGTTAGAGCCCAGGCAGGAGTTAGAGCAGGAGTTAGTGCCTAGGCAGGAGTTAGAGCCCAGTCAGGAGTTAGAGCAGAAGTTAGTGCCCAGGCAGGAGTTAGAGCCCAGTCAGGAGTTAGTGCCCAGGCAGGAGTTACAGCAGGAGTTAGTGCCTAGGCAGGAGTTAGAGCAGGAGTTGGAGCCCAGGCAGGAGTAAGAGCAGGAGTTGGAGCCCAGGCAGGAGTTAGAGCAGGAGTTAGTGCCCAGGCAGGAGTTAGAGCCCAGGCAGGAGTTAGAGCCCAGTCAGGAGTTAGTGCCCAGGCAGGAGTTAGAGCAGGAGTTAGTGCCTAGGCAGGAGTAAGAGCCCAGGCAGGAGTTAGAGCAGGAGTTAGTGGCCAGGCATGAGTTAGAGCAGGAGTTAATGCCCAAACACATATTCCCTCTCCCTCCATCTCTTCCTACTGGACCTTTTTGCAGTTTGATGCTAGGGTGACTCAAGCTTTGAAAAGGTTTTATCCAGCAAAACAATTTGTTGTTGTGAAGCTGTTAGCCATCATGTCAGGGTTCTGTGTTTTCCCTCTGTCTTTCCTTGTTGGTCCGCCAGATGGCGGCACTTCTGTTTCGTGTCCTGTTTAATTGTATCATTGTTTTCTATTATCCAATTATTGTTTGCTGGTTCTCTCATTTTCCCTTCCCTCTCTGTGGCCTGATTGTTCATTGTGCCCTCCTGTGTCTCGTCTGCGTCGGGTCTATTTAAGTTTCCCTTCTCCCTGACTCAGGTGCTGGATCCTTGCTTGTTGTAGTCGGTTAGTTTGTTTGTTCGTGCCTCTGGTCATGTTCCTGCCCCGTGTGTTCCTGCCCAGGTTCTGTTTGTAACGTGTTTCTGGATTTTAGTACTTTCTTGTTTCCCGCGTTTTTTGAAGTCTTTTGTGTTTGTTATAACTGCCCTGCGAGGCTTTTTGTTCCCTTTTCCCTGGAATTAAGTAAAGTCTTTGTTCATCCTATTTTGGAGTTTTGTGTTTTTCCCTTCACTCTGCGTTTGGGTCCATTCCCTCGCCTGAGACATCATCAATATCAAGTTTCACACCGAGTGCCACATTTTATTGTCCCTGGCAATTATCTGGACTAGCCCCTAATTGGAGGATGGCACTGCACAAACACTCACTTTAACAGAACTACAGACAGGACTAGTGTCATCATAGTGCAGAAGGCAAGGATAGGTAGTTTGAACCACAGCTTGTCACACATTGACTTTAGCTATCTAGCTACTGCTGGCTAAATAACTCTATGTCAACAAGATGTTATTTGCACTGTTTTGTTGTGGGACTTTAGCTAGGACTGTATTCTGTAAGTGTGCGAAAAATACCCTGCACATTTTAACTATCCTCTTATGGTCATATCTGAGCCTGCTGCTCTATAGCAGGTATGCTGTGAGCCTGCAGTACCTCCTTTGACCACTAGGTAAAAGGTAAGATGGTTAAAGGTAAGGCCCAACAATGGGTTCCAAAAACCCGCCCAAACTGCAGGCAAAAGGTGTCAGGCTGGAGGTGCTTATTAGCACAAGAAAGATCATTCCTGTTACTGCTATAAAATCCACTTCTGCACCCGCAACCTGTTTCAGGTGTGGAGGCCTGCACAGGTTCAGCTTTCTGTGACATACCTGTGGAAACTGAGCAAGTGCAGACTATTGCATTCATACAAGCCTATTTCTGAATGATAAACCCGAGGGAATCTTGAAGAAATGGTGAGTTTAATGGGTTTGTGTGTGTGTGTGAGGCCTTTGTTTTTGTCTCATTCCCTGAAAGCTGCCACTCTTGATCCCAGCGTGATACCTGCTGAGAATATTCCAAGCGGAGAATATTCCTGAAAACAACAGGACAATAATGCTTTGCGAATGTGTTTTTAGTGTACGTACATTAGCATTCTGACAGTAATCTCCTTATTTGTGTATTTGTCTTCACAATGTCAGTAGTGTTACAGTATGTGCCGCTGGGTCCCTGTAGGGAAGTGTGTTTAAACCCTGTGCAGGTATGCTACATATTTAAAGTTGCTTGGTTATGATTTCTTTTGTCGTTTTCAGTGTCTTTGCCATTATTACTTTGAATTTTGTTAGAAATTTTAATAAAGACATCGACCGTTCTTTGGTCTGTGATTAGTGCTGTCGGGAAATAACTGGATTCTGCTAAAGTCATATGTGCAGTCTAACGTGACTGGGCAGACCCAAAGGTCCTCATACTAATTGATCTTCTTGTATGAAGGTGCATCCCTGGCACTACTGCACCACGGGCAATGCTGTGTTTATGTGCTCCAACTGAGCTTTACTCAGTTGACCTGATGCTTTTCACCCCAGAGGTCTAATTCAAAACTGAGAACACAACTAACCGGGTCTGGAGGTGAGAAACAGGCAAGACAGGAAAATGTATTCATTTATTTATTTTCAAGTATTAAAAGAACTATACTGTGCTTTTGACATTAAAATAACAATAAACTGAAGAAGTATCTCTGGAGAAATAAGCCAACAACCATTAACTTTTACTACCCAAAGGAACATTACAGTTTACTTAGAATAACACAAGTAAATAAAAACATGTCTGTCTAGAGGCAATACTGTCTACACTTAAATGAAAACATATGTATATTTTAATAGACAATAAAACTCAAGGGAGTTTCCTTGACTTAAAAACAGATTTCAATGTCCTTTTTAAAGGGCATTGTCATACCCAAACTACCCTAATTTAAAAATGCATTTCATAAACCAATGCTTTCGTCCCAATCCTTGTGCACCTGTTCTAATGTGCTCAATATTGTCAACAGATGAAGACATGACCATGCACCAGTCATTACTAATTATATTACGAACAAGCTTGGGGAGAGATGAAATAAGCAAATTCATTTTGCATTTATAACAGAATTGTATTATGTGTGGCATTTAATAATGTGAAACAACTATTTAATATAAATGTATTATATTTTGCAATGTACTCAAGAAATAAATGAATTTAGATTACTGAGGATGAGAAAAAGTGCAGAGCAGAGCTTAGCTTATATTTATTATTGATTAGAATGCAGTATGTCTTAAGGGGTTACACATATCAAACAGAAGTTGCATTCATACACAGAAATCATGTCTGAAGACCAGGCTATTTAAAATAAACATTTAATTACAGTATCACACACACATTGGATACTGAAAACATGAAAATTAAACTTATAAATGGTTAATTGATGTGTGAGTCTATTATTTTCACCCAAATAGATTGCTATAAATAAATCATTAGAATTGTTGGGCTTACCAAGGTTCCACTTTTGACCATAGTCAATTGATATAAATAAAAATTACTTCCTGAGATTTATGACTTAAACAATTTATTCATTTGAACATAGGTTTACATTCACAAATAATGGTGTGCATACAAAACCACAAGATTCATGGGCCAAATTTTGTCAGTATTGTCTTACACTATTCTAAGGTCATCGTGCATGTAGTTAATGATATTTGTTCTCAGCAACACCATTTTTATATTTTCATCATCAGAGTTTTGGTTGTTGTGTACAAAATAGAAAATAATAGCATTTACAAATCTGTGAATCCATAGTGGACCAGGTGAGTGCTCCACTCTGTCATTTAGTGCGGTACCAAAAACCAAAAAGAAAAGGAACTCACATTACAGGTTCTGCCAGATCAGAAAAGGTGTATCAAATAACATTTTCACTGACACTGTAAATTTAACTTGCATAGAATAATATTAAAAACTGGAATATTATATGTCATCTGAAGGCTGAAGAGGTGCTACAGCAGAAGAGATAGCTCATACCTTTCACCATCATATCAAAAACAGCACTGTTTCCATAGCTTTCCATAGCTTAACTGCAGGATTGTCCTGAAATGCCAGCTGAGGACGTGCGATGATGAAGAAGTCTTGCCTCTTAATTTAGAGCCAGACGTTGTGGGCATGTGGAATAATTTAACTTCCACCCCCTCATTCTGAAATCCATCTTCTGTATTAGTTCTCTCATTTTCATTGATGAGTGAAGTAAGTGTCCTCAAAGATGCCAAGGCATGGCTTGCTCTTTTATTTATGTGACTGTGGTGAACGTAATGCCTGATAATGAATCTCCATTCCACAGAAGGAATCAACAGGACTTATTCTTAGACAGAAAAAAGAGAAGGTGATGCAGAAGTATTTTACACTAAATAAGCAACAGACAATGATTTCTAAAATTCCCACTGTATCCAATAGGATGAAAATGACCAGAGACAGTACTGCAGCAGGCAGAACCACATAGCGTGAGTTATATCTTAAACTGAATGGCAATGCTGCATGGTTAATTGGTCCACTTTGGTGAAGTCATGCTGGGGTTCTTCACATGACTCAGATGCAGATTTAAGCTTCCAAGGTTAGAGTGAGTCCCCTGCAGGGATCATGTCATTTCCCAACCTTGGGGCTGACCTTATTGTGTGTTCTGGCTGAAGCATTTCAGACTGCCTGACTACGGAGCCAAGTTATTCTGTTAGGAAGAATAAAAGCAATATAATGCGGACACATTCATGTAACAGAGCATAACAGAAGGATCCACCGCTTGTTTCTGGCAACGATACATTTGCGTTTAACGATCAACATTCACTGGGTTCAAGAGCATGTACCTCCTGATAGGAGTACTAACTAACTGCTGTGCGGAGACTCAAGGCAGTCAGTCCTCCCCCCAGTCTCAGTGCAGCCAGAGCAGATACAGGTCAGTCCTCCCCCCAGTCTCAGTGCAGCCAGAGCAGATACAGGTCAGTCCTCCCCCCAGTCTCAGTGCAGCCAGAGCAGATACAGGTCAGTCCTCCCCAGTCTCAGTGCAGCCAGAGCAGATACAGGTCAGTACTCCCCCAGTCTCAGTGCAGCCAGAGCAGATACAGGTCCAGTCCTCCCCCAGTCTCAGTGCCGCCAGAGCAGATACAGGTCAGTCCTCCCCCCAGTCTCACTGCAGCCAGAGCAGATACAGGTCAGTCCTCCCCCCAGTCTCACTGCAGCCAGAGCAGATACAGGTCAGCCCTTTCCCCGGTCTTAGTGCAGCCAGAGCAGATACAGGTCAGTACTCCCCCCAGTCTCAGTGCAGCCAGAGCAGATACAGGTCAGTCCTCCCCCCAGTCTCAGTGCAGCCAGAGCAGATACAGGTCAGTACTCCCCCCAGTCTCAGTGCAGCCAGAGCAGATACAGGTCAGTCCTCCCCCAGTCTCAGTGCAGCCAGAGCAGATACAGGTCAGTCCTCCTCCCAGTCTCACTGCAGCCAGAGCAGATACAGGTCAGTCCTCCCCCCAGTCTCAGTGCAGCCAGAGCAGATACAGGTCAGTCCTCCCCCCAGTCTCACTGCAGCCAGAGCAGATACAGGTCAGTCCTCCCCCCAGTCTCACTGCAGCCAGAGCAGATACAGGTCAGTACTCCCCCCAGTCTCAGTGCAGCCAGAGCAGATACAGGTCAGTACTCCCCCCAGTCTCAGTGCAGCCAGAGCAGATACAGGTCAGATGTGATTATCGAGCTTTCTACGGCTGCGGCTAAATATACTTTGAGCTCAATAATGTTTGGGACAAATACTTTTTTTCTCTTGAGTTTGGCTCTGTGCTCCACAGTTTTCAATTTGTAATCACATAATTTGCATGTGGTTAAATTGCACATTTTCAGGGGTATTTTTATACACTTTGGTTTAACCATGTAGAAGTTATGCCTCACAATTCATTGGACAGCACTTCTCCAGACAGCAAGGTAATAATCCCATTATTAAAACATACTGCTAAAGCAAAAAAGTTTATCAAAGCTAAAAACTGGAGTATTCTCAACTGGCCAAGTCATTTACCTGACCTGAATCCAACTAAACATGCATTTCATATGCTGAAGAGAAAACTTAGGGAAACTAACCCCCCAAAACAAGCAGGAGCTGAAGATAGCTGCAGTACAGGCTTGGCAGATTTCAAGCACCCATTGCACGCAAAGGATATGCAACAAAGTACTAAACATGACTACTTTCATTTACATAACATTAATATGTCACAAACAATATGGCGCCATGAAATGTGGGGGCTATGTGTAAAAAGTGCTGTAATTTCTACATGGTGAAGCCAAAATGTACACTATGACCACAGAAATTGTATGACTACAAATCTAAAATTGTGGAGTACAGAGACAAATCAAGAAATAATGTATTTGTCCAAAACCCAGTACTTAAGGTAGAGAAGAATTCAGTTTACATATGCACGTTTATTAAATAGCAAACCAAAGCACAATTTCTACTTACAATAACACAGATGAGTTTAACATAAAAGTAATCTTAAACCGCATTTCCACCCAAAGTACCTTTTAGTCCCAGGAACTACTTTTCCTGGGACTGTCTGCATTTCCACCGCGGTCTAAAGACCCATGAAGATTAGGCAAATTAGCCCACTGACATATGAAAAAGCGAGGTTGTCGTCGGCCCATCTGTCCTATGATTTCTTCTGTAACTCCATACTGCCACCAAAGTACATTCTTAATTTTTATCGACTTAATCACCTGAAATTCAAATATTCTTCTGCGGCCGTTTGGGGGTATTATTTTACCGTTGTCAAACAAAACTCTTGTTGGTAGTTCGACTTGGACCATTGTTATGCAACAAACAGGATATAACAGGCCAATATAAAGATTGTAACTGTTTTATATATCTTCTCAAACACATTTATTATGTTTTTTATGCGAACATTCACTTTCATGTCTTGACATCCGAGGCAACAGAATGCAATCACATTCCACAAATAACTGGTAACAACATTTATAGCAGGAAACATGCACAAGTCGTAAACAATTTGCTATTGAATTGATTAATTAGACTCATCATCATTTCCATATAATCGCAAAATGACAAGAATAAATAGAATGAAAACTCGGACTTGCGTGAAAATATAAATTAATATTGCAGTGGTACAGCCACCGTTTACTTTCATCTTTTAAAGTTATTGCTAGCGGAGCAGCTAAATACTTGAATTGTGCCCTCCAGATAGTCCATATTTCTAGTCTTTTTGTGGAATTGAAGAATCGCAGAGTAAAATTATGGCAGTTTGAAAAAGCCAAAGCGACGATCACTAGAATTAACCTGTTATTTTACCCTGACAAAAAGTGCGGAAGGCGATTTTTTCCAGTTTGCTTTGACTGTATCCCCAATGTAAATTACGCAGAACTACCGCATACCTCACATAACTGTGTCAAGGGTTTTGAGTCAATTACAAGGGGCTAACAAAGAAAATCCGGATGAAAATATTCAGCAAACGAATTAAATCGTTTGAATGTTTTGGTACGTAATATGCTGTCCCAGCACGAATGCTTAATATTTTATAAAACAGACTTAATGCGAAAGCAAGAAAAGAACAGAAGAGCACAGGTTATACAGGTTATAATCCTCAATCTTAATTTCTCATCTGTAGACGTTGGCAGGCTATAACCAAAAGTAGGCTACTGCGCCGCATAACATAAATGTTTGAACTCAAGTTATTATTTTGAAAATAATAAATTGGTTTGCAGCTGCATATTTTTAAAAACGGCGGTTGAAATAAAATGTTCAGTGTTTGCGCCCCACCCCAAAAGTTCCTGTACTTTTGGAAAGTACTACCCCCCGAGCAGGGACTTTTTTGGGGATAAAATAAAGTCCCCGGAACTTCCTAGTTCCTGGGGAAATTTCCTGCGGTGGAAACGTGGCTTTAGACACAACTCTCCTCTGCAAAATATCAGCAAAAAAGCCCTTGCTACGTGCTGTTAACAAGAAGGAAAGACTCTGATGGGCCAAAAACCACCAACACTGGACCAAAAAGATGCACATCCAGTTAGACCAGCAGATCATAGCTGCAGTTTCACTGAAGTCAGGGGTACTGGTATTTCTAGCTGCATTGAGTTCTTCCTGTAGTTGCGGTACAAGACACCACAAGATATTTGTCAACTGCTATCTTCCTAGTCTACTCCTGTTAACATTACTGCCCATCAGCTGGACCCTTCTGAGTATGTACTGAACACTGCACCTGGAAATATTAGGCGTCTATGCAATTTCTCACGGGGAATAACCTTGCCACAATACGTTTACTTGGCTCGGCACAGCTAAGCCCAACGCCTTCTTCTTTGCTGTATTTCTTGCAGCCTTAGTGCCTATTTTGCTTACACTACAGGCCAAAGCTATTATGGCAACCTCCGGTTTAAAAAACTTAAATTTAGGTAGGATTTCAGTCAATTTAATAACCCCTCCACCTCCCTCCCATCCCCCATTTGCAAAGGAGGCTATTTTGAGGAAAACCGTGTCTAAGATTATTTTTAAGTGAAATTTTGTATGTTGTTGTATGTAGAAATTGAAAAACAAAATGTTCATAATTTGGTTTGTTATTCAATAAATGTGCATATATTAACTGAATTCTTCTCTACCAAAGGTTAAAAATATATATATATATTAAAAATCCCAGGTCACCTAACACTTTTGGCACGTGTTTTATATATGACAATTTTCTTGTGCTGCATCAGTCTAATGTCAGCTTGAAGATCATTTTCCATTCTCAGATTTTCCATTCTTGAACCAGTCAATCTTGCAAGAGTTCAGGATAAATGGAGTCTCTCACAGAGGAAGAGAAAGGAAAAAAGATGGATAGGGACAGTACATGTGTACGTTGCTATGACAGCAGCTCTGAAAGCTTGTGACTGGCAGCTACAGCATGTGCAGAGATGGTGATTGGCTCAATTCATTAGACCAGCCTCAGGATGGCCTTAGGGGTAGCAGAGGCAACAAAGCATACGGAGGAAACAGGAAATGCCCGAGCGAAGCACGCCTCCCGCTCGCCAGGAAGGAGGAAGAAGCATGATCATCAGCGTAAGCACGGGAAACACGACCAGCCTGATATGAGGACGTTCAGTGACTGCATTCATTTCCCCCCAAGCATCTGACTTCATTTGATTGTTTTTTTCACGGTGAAAATGCACACTATACTCACAGACTGAGCGTCCCCCTCCCTCCATTTCTGATTTAGAGAAGCAGATGGCTCTCACAGGTCTAAGAATGGAAAGTCATCATTCTCTCTGACTATTATAGACATCTGAGATGGATTCGTCTTTTTGTGGCAAACTGGCGATACATCTCAACAAGACTTGACTGGTGTGGGGATGTCACCTTGACTTCACCTCCAGTACTTTTCCATTTCCATCCACCTGCTTCCCCAAAAAAACAAATCAGGGATTTGCTTCATTAGTCATGGCGGGTGTGCACATTCTTGTCAGGTACCATTTGGAGGATTAAAAATGTAGCCAGAGAACATCATGAATTCCTCCCATATTCCAGACACTCAATAAATAGCACAGATGCATTAGCTGGACTGCAATCAGAACTTTATAAATCATTATTTTATTGATGGTAATTGGACCTTAGTAAAATATGATATTTCTGTATATTATATTTTTCGTAGATTGAGGACAGATTGATGTATGGGCATTATCTATCGACAATACAATCAATTAGAACAGTGGAAGATGTCATAAATCACATTCACAATTTCCTGCACCAGACACACACCTTGAGACATTTTTGTTTTTGGGTATCAGTGCTGCGAAATCACCTTTTGAATTGTTATTAGGGTGCTCATAAAGGAATCTTTATAATGGGGTGTGTTGCTCATAGCATAGAGACTTTATAACGGGGTGTGTTGCTCATAGAGGAATCTTTATATTGGGGTGTGTTGCTCATAGCATAGAGACTTTATAACGGGGTGTGTTGCTCATAGCATAGAGACTTTATAACGGGGTGTGTTGCTCATAGCATAGAGGCTTTATAACGGGGTGTGTTGCTCATAGTGGAGTCTTTATAACAGGGTGTGTTGCTCATAGCATAGAGGCTTTATAACGGGGTGTGTTGCTCATAGCATAGAGGCTTTATAAAGGGGTGTGTTGCTAATAGCGGAGTCTTTATAACGGGGTGTGTTAATCATAGCATAGAGGCTTTATAACGGGGTGTGTTGCTCATAGTGGAGTCTTTATAACAGGGTGTGTTGCTCATAGCATAGAGTCTTTATAACGGGGTGTGTTGCTCATAGCATAGAGGCTTTATAACGGGGTGTGTTGCTCATAGTGGAGTCTTTATAACGAGGTGTTTTGCTCATAGAGGAATCTTTATAACGGGGTGTGTTGCTCATAGCATAGAGGCTTTATAACAGGGTGTGTTGCTCATAGCATAGAGACTTTATAATGGGGTGTGTTGCTCATAGTGGAGTCTTTATAACGGGGTGTGTTGCTCATAGTGGAGTCTTTATAACAGGGTGTGTTGCTCATAGCATAGAGACTTTATAACGAGGTGTGTTGCTCATAGTGGAGTCTTTATAACAGGGTGTGTTGCTCATAGCATAGAGACTTTATAACGGGGTGTGTTGCTCATAGCATAGAGGCTTTATAACGGGGTGTGTTGCTCATAGCATAGAGGCTTTATAACGGGGTGTGTTGCTCATAGTGGAGTCTTTATAACAGGGTGTGTTGCTCATAGTGGAGTCTTTATAACGAGGTGTTTTGCTCATAGAGGAATCTTTATAACGGGGTGTGTTGCTCATAGCATAGAATCTTTTTAACAGGGTGTGTTGCTCATAGTGGAGTCTTTATAAAGGGGTGTGTTGCTCATAGCATAGAGACTTTATAACAGGGTGTGTTGCTCATAGCATAGAGACTTTATAATGGGGTGTGTTGCTCATAGCATAGAGACTTTATAACGGGGTGTGTTGCTCATAGTGGAGTCTTTATAACGGGGTGTGTTGCTCATAGCATAGAGACTTTATAACGGGGTGTGTTGCTCATAGTGGAGTCTTTATAACGGGGTGTGTTGCTCATAGCATAGAGTCTTTATAACGGGGTGTGTTGCTCATAGCATAGAGACTTTATAATGGGGTGTGTTGCTCATAGCATAGAGCTTTATAACGGGGTGTGTTGCTCATAGTGGAGTCTTTATAACGGGGTGTGTTGCTCATAGCATAGAGACTTTATAATGGGGTGTGTTGCTCATAGCATAGAGACTTTATAACGAGGTGTGTTGCTCATAGTGGAGTCTTTATAACGGGGTGTGTTGCTCATAGCATAGAGTCTTTATAATGGGGTGTGTTGCTCATAGCATAGAGGCTTTATAACGGGGTGTGTTGCTCATAGTGGAGTCTTTATAATGGGGTGTGTTGCTCATAGCATAGAGACTTTATAACGGGGTGTGTTGCTCATAGTGGAGTCTTTATAACGGGGTGTGTTGCTCATAGTGGAGTCTTTATAACGGGGTGTGTTGCTCATAGCATAGAGACTTTATAACGGGGTGTGTTGCTCATAGTGGAGTCTTTATAACGGGGTGTGTTGCTCATAGCATAGAGACTTTATAACGGGGTGTGTTGCTCATAGCATAGAGACTTTATAACGGGGTGTATTTGCTCATTTTGAGAGGTCCGCCTTAGCAGGCGAGCCTGGGGCAGGCAGGGGTGAAAGGCAGATCACCAGATGGGGTGTACGATTTGGGGAAATGGCTTATGCCCTTAGGCTAGGTGCTGTTACAATCCATAAATTTGCAAGGTGCCAGACTGCAGAAATGGAATCTCTCTGTCTTGTTTTCCCAGGGGCCATACAGTTTATGTGATCATTAAGGATGGGAACGCATTTGAACATCAGCTTAAAGAGAAATGTGAATGCTCTGGCATTAAAATGTCAGTCCTTATCTTAAAATAAAATTAATTATAAAGAGGACCTTCCCTCTATTACAAAGGCTGCTCGTGTGCTGACCGGCCGGTTTGGCTAGGTGCAGTGTATGTATGTTGTGTTGATTTTTATGGCATTTAGCATTTTTTTAAATAAGTGTTCTTTTCAACATGTGTATGTGACAAAACACACACTGGAGTTGTTGGACTTAGGGACTAAGTTAGGGACTCCCAAGTTGTGGATGGACGCAAACTGTTTTAGATTTTATGCTGACAATCCCAGTGAGGCTACTCTCCCAAAACCCAGCATGCGGGGTGATACACAAACCAGGAAACAGGGTACACAAACCAGGAAACAGGGCACAAAAACCAGGAAACAGGCAACACAAACCAGGAAACAGGGTACACAAACCAGGAAACAGGGTACACAAACCAGTAAACAGGCAACACAAACCAGGAAACTGGGTACACAAACCAGGAAACAAGGTACACAAATCAGGAAACAGGCAACACAAACCAGAAAACAGGGTACCCAATCCAGGAAACAGGGTACACAAACCAGTAAACAGGCAACACAAACCAGGAAACTGGGTACACAAACCAGGAAACAAGGTACACAAATCAGGAAACAGGCAACACAAACCAGGAAACAGGGTACCCAATCCAGGAAACAGGGTACACAAACCAGTAAACAGGCAACACAAACCAGTAAACAGGCAACACAAACCAGGAAACAGGGTACACAAACCAGGAAATAGGATAAGAATGCCGGTCTTGGAACTAAACTCCAACAGGGCAATAAATATATATCACTACCCTGTCTTATCCTCAGCAATGTCTGCTCATTGCAAAATAAGGTAGACATACTTCAAGCTAATGTAAACCACCTGCATGAATATAGGAAGGCCTTCATTGAGAAACTTCGGTTGACAGTCACATTGGTGATAATGCACTGTTGGCATCCCATTAGATAGAGATGAAAAAAAGTACCAACAAACAACACAGAGGCAGAGTCTGTTTTTATCAAGCACTGCTGCTCCAGAACCATAACTCATGAGAGCCCGCGTGTACCCGACATGGACATCCTGGCTGTGTCACTCCATCCTTTTTATCTACCGAAAGTATTTCCCCAACTGTTTTTTTATTTTCATTCAGCCCAAAGCCAACACAAACACTGCTTCTGAATTTATAATGAACACGGTGAATACACTAGAACTAAATTTACTTGATTCCCCCAAATTTATTTTGGGAGAATTTAACCACTGCTAGATGGACAAATCATTGAAAAGATTCCTGCAATACATTACATGTGCCACATGTTTTTACAAAGTCCTTGACATTGCATTACATTACAATACATTTATTTGGCAGACACTTGTGACATACAATGAGTGCACACCAAAGGTCATCGGAACAACTACAGAACACAGGTCCAATAAGATTCAATTCTCCTAAAGTATCAGTAACCCATAGACAGGAACATCAGATCTAGTTCACCCAGCAAGCATGGGCTAAGTCTGTAAAGTTATGAAAAGTCAAACTAGAAGTGAGGCATGATTACAAGAGATTTCATAAAGAGCTACAACATCAAGATGATTGTACAAGTGCAACACAAAAGTGCTAGATGAAGATACAAGTGGTGTAACATGAAAGCGCTAGAAGATCAAAGTACAAGTGATATAAAACAGTGATCTGGGATTGGGCATAACGTTGGAGGCGGCAGTGTAGTACAATGGCTAAGGCGCTGGACTTGTAGCCTAAAGGTCGCTGGTTCGATTTTCCAGTAATACACTGCCGTTGTTCCCTTGAGCAAGGTACTTAACCTGCATTGCTCCAGTATATATCCAACTGCATAATTGGATACTGTGGTGGGGTGGGCGTGGTTTGAGCGTCGGCTGCAGAGAGAGAGAGAGTGTGAAAGGAGCGGCTCTCGGATCCTTCGTCACAACTGTCAGCTGGAGGTAATCAGCGCCGATAATTGTTAATTGTTTAATTGCGCTGATTGCCTCTGATTGCTTTCAACAGTGAGCCTGGGGTTTTTAAAAGCCAGACCGGAAGCCGGAGAGAAAGAGATCGCCGATGACAAGACGGCTACGCAACTGTGATACAAAAGTGTCTGTAAAAACCGTATCTCTGAATAAAATAGCACGGAAGTGCGGGTTACGGAAACGGTCAGTCTCCCGTGAGTGTGTTTTAACTAAGAGGGGTGGCACTCACTTGCCACAGTGGTGGCCCGTACGGGGAGCGCAGCAGCATAGTAAAACACATTACACCGAGGAGGAGCCGGGGGAAACGGCACAACCGGTGGTAGCGCTGGCGAGGATGCTGGAGGGGATGGCGGCGATGCAGGAGAGGCAGGCGGCGATGCACGCCGCCTCCAAACCCAGGCTCTACTGCAGCTGGCGGCTGCGGGAGAAACCAGCTCCCGAGAGCGACAGACCGGACCCCCCGTAGCTCTCCATCTGCCCAAAATGACCCCGGAGGACGACGCGGAGGCTTTCCTCGAGGGGTTTGAGGTGGCAGCGAGGGCGAGTAAATGGCCGGAGGAAGAGTGGGTCGTCCGGCTCCTGCCCCTCTTAACTGGGGAGGCACAACAAGCGGCACACAGCTTACCCCCCCCAGCGCGGGCGGTCTACGCCAACCTAAAGAAGGCGGTCCTGGACCGCCTGGGATACAGCCCTGAAGAGCACCGGCGACGGTTCAGGGAGACGGCCCTGGCAGGAGCAGACCGACCGTTCGCATACGCCCAGAGACTGCTGGACATGGCGCGTCGGTGGCTCCGACCGGAACTCCGGTCAGCCGACGAAGTGGTGGAGCTGGTGACCCTAGAACGTTTTATTGATGGCCTCCCGGGGGAGACGGCAAATTGGGTGAGGTGCCATCGGTCGACCGGGTTGGCGGCCGCTGTCAGCCTGGCGGAGGACCACCTGGCGCTCTACCCCCGTGGTCAGTTACAGCAGCAGCAGCAGCAGCAGCAAGGACGGGCAGACCCGGCTCTGCGCAGGAGAGCCCTTCCTCGTTCCCATCCTTCCCCCCTTTCTTCCTCCCTTCCCCGTGCCCAAACCCCCTCATTTTCCCGTAACAACCCTTTTGTTTCTGTTTCCCCAGCCCCAGGCTCAGTGGCGGCGGGGTGCGACCCACAGAGAGCTCCTCAGACGCCCGGACCGGGGTGTTGGCGGTGCGGACAACCGGGTCACCTGCGCCGCGAGTGCCCGCTCATGGAGGTGGGGCAGGTGGTTCGTGTTGTCGGCCCGCCCACCTCCGCTCCCGACCCAGAAGGAGCGTACTGTATTCCGGTAAGGATTCAAGGTAGTGAACACCAGGCGCTGTTGGACTCAGGGGCTATGCAGACCATGATTCGACAAAGCCTGGTTCGACCCGAGGCGTTGTTAGAAGCATCAATGGTATCTATAAGGTGTGTGCATGGGGATTTACATGCGTACCCTATCGTCTCAGTGGAAATTCGGTGTCAAGGAAAAAAACATAAGGCTGCGGTTAGCTCCCGCCTCTCGCACCCTCTGATTTTAGGCACTGATTGGCCGGGGTTCCGCCAGGCAGCTGGTAAGGTAGGGGGGGTGCGTTCACGACAGGTAGGGCTGTGTGACGTGTGTGCTGCTGAGGGGAGCCGGCATCAGTGGAGCCTCCGGGAGAGACTCCGCAGGTACCGGTTTTTCGCCCCATGGAGGATTTCCCACTTGAGCAGTCTCATGATGACACCCTACGCTTTGCCTTTGACCGCGTGATGTCTATTGATGGTCAACAGGTGCGCCCTGATGCAACACTCACTCACCCGTATTTTGTAATAATTCGGGATAGGTTATACAGAGTGTGTCGTGACACTCAGACTAATGAGGAAATCACCCAATTGCTGGTGCCTAAAAGCTCTCGGGAAATGGTTTTTCAGACGGCTCATTTTAACCCCATGGCTGGTCATTTAGGGTATGAGAAAACACTGAACCGGATAATGGCCCGTTTCTATTGGCCGGGCATTTGGGCCGACGTGCGTCGGTGGTGTGCGTCGTGCCCTGAATGCCAACTAGTAAATTCCCCGGCTATACCAAAAGCGCCGTTGCGCCCCCTTCCCCTAATGGAGGTCCCTTTTGAGAGAGTGGGGATGGACCTCATCGGGCCGTTTGATCGGAGCACGCAGGGATACCGTTTCGTGTTAGTTCTGGTGGATTATGCGACAAGGTATCCCGAAGCAGTTCCTTTGCACAGCATTTCGGCAAAAAGTGTTGCGCAGGCATTGTTTCAAATAATCTCCCGAGTCGGAATCCCGAAAGAGATTCTGACTGACCAGGGCACACAATTTATGTCACGCACATTACGCGAGCTGTATGGGTTATTGGGCATTCGTTCTATTAGAACCAGCGTGTACCATCCCCAAACGGATGGGCTGGTTGAGCGTTTTAATAGAACGTTGAAGTCGATGATCCGGAAGTTCGTTCATGAGGATAGCCGTAATTGGGATAAGTGGTTATCTCCTCTGGTGTTTGCAGTGCGGGAGGTTCCCCAGGCCTCCACGGGATTTTCTCCCTTTGAACTACTGTTCGGTAGGAAACCCCGGAGGATATTGGACCTAGTTAAAGAAAACTGGGAGGAGGGTCCGAGTCCTAGTAAAAATGAATTACAATACGTGCTGGACCTGCGAGCAAAACTCCATACACTGGGTAAGTTGTCACGGGAGAATTTGCTCGAGGCGCAGGCACGCCAACAACAGCACTACGACAGAGGAGCTAAACTACGGCAATTATCACCGGGAGATAAAGTTCTTGTGTTACTCCCTACCTCTAGTTCTAAATTACTCGCCAAGTGGCAAGGGCCCTTTGCGGTCACACGGCGAGTGGGGGAGGTTGACTATGAGGTAGAGCGTACTGATAGAGAGGGGGCAAAACAGATTTATCACCTCAATCTCCTGAAAGCGTGGAAGGAGGTGGTGGCTGTCTCTCTGGTTACGGTGGATAAGGAGAGAGATGAGCTGGGGCCGGAGGTACCAAATTCATCCAATCAGATCTCAACCCTTTCAGATGACCATCTCTCACCGAATCAGAGAGCAGACCTTGCCTTGTTGCAAAAGCGTTTTGCTGATGTGTTTTCCCCCATACCAGGACGCACGCACCTCATACACCACCACATTGAGACTTCCCTGGGGGTGACGGTGCGGACCCGCCCCTATAGGTTGCCGAAACACAAAAAGAAATTGGTTCAGGCAGAGATAAAGGCAATGCTAGAGCTGGGGGTAATAGAGGAATCCCACAGTCCCTGGAGTAGCCCCATTGTGCTGGTCGGTAAGCCTGATGGGTCTATTCGCTTCTGTGTGGATTATAGAAAGGTAAATGAAGTGTCACGGTTTGATGCTTATCCAATGCCTCGGGTCGACGAGCTCTTGGATCGGCTTGGCACGGCTCGATTTTTTTCGACGCTGGATTTAACCAAGGGTTACTGGCAGATTCCCTTATCTGCCAAATCTAACGAAAAAAAAGGCTTTCTCCGCTCCGGATGGTTTGTACCAATTCAGGACACTTCCGTTTAGGTTATTCGGAGCCCCTGCCACATTCCAGCGCCTGATGGATCGGGCATTGCGTCCGCATGCTGGTTATGCTGCTGCCTATCTGGATGATGTAATCATCCATAGCAGCAGTTGGCAGCAGCATTTGCAGCATGTAGGGGCAGTGCTCGAATCCTTAAGGCAGGCAGGGCTCCCGGCTAACCCAAAGAAGTGTGCTATTGGCCGAGCGGAGGTACGGTATTTGGGGTACCACTTGGGAAGTGGACAGGTGCGGCCTCTAGTGGACAAAACCGCTGCGATTGCAGCCTGTCCCCGACCCAAGTCAAAAAAAGAGGTAAGGAGGTTCTTGGGGCTGGCCGGCTATTACAGGAGGTTCATCCCGGCATTTTCGGAGCTAACCAGCCCCCTAACTGACTTAACCCGAAAAGGTGCCTCAGATCCGGTCCAGTGGACGGAACCGTGCCAGCGGGCGTTTGAGAGGGTAAATGAAGCTCTCTGTGGGGAGCCGCTCTTGTTCACACCTAACTTCTCTCTCCCTTTTGTTTTGCAGACCGACGCGTCGGACAGAGGGCTGGGGGCTGTTTTGACCCAGCAGGTGGAGGGAGTCGACCGCCCCGTGCTGTACATTAGCCGGAAACTGTCACAACGGGAGGCGAAGTACAGCACGGTGGAGAAAGAGTGCCTCGCCATTCGGTGGGCGGTCGGAGCCCTCCGTTATTACCTTCTGGGTCGCCCATTCACCCTCTGTTCGGACCATGCCCCCCTCCAATGGCTCCACCGCATGAAGGATACCAACGCCCGGATCACTCGGTGGTATCTGGCTTTGCAGCCTTTTAACTTCAATGTGATTCATAGACCGGGTGCACGGATGGTCGTGGCGGACTTCCTCTCTCGCCCCCAGGAGGAGGAGGGGGGGGAGAGGGGGGGGGTTGGTCATCAGCCGGATGGCTCCCCGTCCTAAGTCAGGCGATGGGGGTATGTGGTGGGGTGGGCGTGGTTTGAGCGTCGGCTGCAGAGAGAGAGAGAGTGTGAAAGGAGCGGCTCTCGGATCCTTCGTCACAACTGTCAGCTGGAGGTAATCAGCGCCGATAATTGTTAATTGTTTAATTGCGCTGATTGCCTCTGATTGCTTTCAACAGTGAGCCTGGGGTTTTTAAAAGCCAGACCGGAAGCCGGAGAGAAAGAGATCGCCGATGACAAGACGGCTACGCAACTGTGATACAAAAGTGTCTGTAAAAACCGTATCTCTGAATAAAATAGCACGGAAGTGCGGGTTACGGAAACGGTCAGTCTCCCGTGTGTTTTAACTAAGAGGGGTGGCACTCACTTACCACAGATACGCTCTGGATAAGAGTGTCTGCTAAATGCCTGTAATGTAATGTAATGGAGTAGTGTTGAGAGTTGGTCAAGGCACAGCCTTGAATGATGCATCTTCAGTACACAGTGGAAATTGAGTAGTGGTTGAGTGGTTTGCAGAGGAATGGGGAGTTTGTTCCACCATTGGGGAGCTAGAGTGGAGAAGCTCCATGGTCAGGACAAGGAGAACCAAACAGCCAGATGGCAGGAAGTGCAAGTAGCCCTGCTGCAGCAGAGCTGAGTGGTCAAGCCGGTGTGTAGGGTCCTGTAGGTAGACAGGGCTGTCATGTTGGCTGCAGTGCAGGACAGAGTCAGGAATTTGAACCTGATCCTGGACGAGACCAGTAGCCAATGGACTGACCTCAGCACCTCAGTACTTAAGGCTGAAGACAAGTTAGGCAGCAGAATTCTGGATGAGTTGTAGTAGCTGTATGGCACAGGATGATAGGCTTGCAAGAAGTGAGTTGCAGTAATCTAGACAGGAGATTACCATAGCCTGGACGAGTAGCTGGGTGGAGTACATGGTCATGTATAGTGATATCCTCCTGATATTGTATAGGAGGAAACTGTAGGACTGTGATGTTGCCATGATGTGCTCTGTGAAGTCCAGCCGGTCATCCAGCACTACCCCCAGGTTTTTTGTAGAGTAAGAGGCGGCCACTGTGGTACCATTGACAGTGATGGAGAGCAAATGCTGTGGTTCAGTCCCAGGTGCCTACAAATCACTGCCTCCCTCCCCCTTGGAACTGCTCGTACCACAATATATGGACTAGCTACACAGAGGACGGAGAATGTGATCAAGTTTATAAAACAGAGGACTGAAAAAGGCACTGGCATGCTATAGGTCTGCTATATTGAAAATTCCCTAATTACCGTTTCTACCCTCTTCCCCACGCTGCCGGTGGGGCTCTTGCCCCAACCCTCGAGAGTGCTTCGAGAGTCGTCTGGTCTCCCCCACCTCTGCGGTCCAGCCCCTCTTTCGTCATTGCCTCCACCCTGCCCACATCTGTCGCCACCTGCTGTTCCCCATCACCGCCACCCGGCCCTACCCATCATCTGAGCCACATCATAAACCTTATAAAACTGAATGACATGCTGGTCATCAGTCGGCACCCTGAGCCGACCAGAGGAGGATGGGTTTCCCCCTTGAGCCTGGTTCCTTCCAAGGTTTGTTCCCATCTGCCACAGGGAGTTTTTCCTTGCCACTGTTGCCTTAGGCTTGCTCCTGTGGGGGTTTAGGCCAGGGTTGTCTGTAAAGCGTATTGTGACAACTGCTGTAAACTACGCTATACAAATAAAATTTGATTGTTGATTGAAGGGGTTGTTTTGAGTGTACAATCTAGGATGTATTTCTAAAACCATCTTACAATCTAAATGAACAAATCCGCATTGTCTCCTCCTACATAATCTGTGGAGATAATATCCCCACTGTCAGCAAGGTGAGGATTAATTTAAATATGTTTAATTTTCCGAACCAGGCAGTTTCAACCATTCACACTCTCATTGACGTATGGCACTCTATATACTGAACACAGGCGCATCAACCATTGAAACAACTCACTTACTCAACATGTAAAATATATTTATTTGATTTCATTTGGTAATTATTATAAAAATATGAATTATCAATCAAATTTCCAAATTCAATGATAGACAGAGCAAACTGTTTGGATCAACCTTTATCAAAATGCACAACTCACAACCAGATGAAAAGTAAGAAATTAATTAAGTTACAACAAATATTCATGTCTAATCTAAAGGGAAGGTTCAACTACCTTAAAACAATTAACAGAGGTTACAGACATTATTGTCACACAAGAAATGAATGAAAGCAGATATCAAACCACAGCTTTTGTCCCAAAGTAATCCAAGGTGAAAAAACCAAAAGACAGCAGCATATTCCTAAAGAACCAGAGATGAAATGAAATGTAGAATGCCAGACCTAGGTGTGGGACTCAGATGCCCACTTCCTACTATTACAGGGGCATGGACAGACACAAACACACACACAGTCATACTTAAGATGTAACCCCCCCCCCCCGTCACCCATTGACTCTCCCTGGGTCTCTAAAACACGTTTTGAAGCTCAATGGCGGGCACAGCCATGTTGTCGATTTGGAGCCAAAACCATAGAGTTAAGCGGTTCTGTGATTTTTACAATGTGATTGACAGTCCGGTGCGGAAAAGCCCATCAACCTGAACGAACGATTGCAGAACGAAATTGAGGCTAGCTGACTGTCTGCCGTTATGTTTTAAAATATATTATCAGATGTTTACGGAGTTTAATTTCCATCCGTGACTGTACTGTGTCATGTAATCACGTTATATGTATAACATTAATAATACAATTATGTTCAGTTATCTTCAATTTATGTTTCTCAGCAAAACGAATATGCTTAGCTAGCATATCAGCTTGCCAGTGAGCTAGGTAGGCTATCTGTGGTTAGCTCACGCATTAGCAATATGAACCACAGGGGAAGAACATCGACTACACTGATGGTCAATCAATCAGGGATGTGTAGGCTTCTGGTGATTATTTACTAGGCGTATAACTGTCTGGTAGACCTGCTGTTAATCGAGCAAGTTATCGTCGTAGGTTTTCGCCACAGTCAGTTAATGAGCCAGTAACTGCTACTAGCTACTCCATCGCCGTTTGTGGTGTTTACTTGCTGGGTGACGCTAGCTGACCGATCGTTCGCAAGTCACTTTCTACCGAATAAATATTAACACTGTCAGCAGTGATTAACAAGTCTACCAAGTATTTTAATAACTGATCTGCAGGCGTGTAAATATGACAACGCACTTTGTACAGCAAGTTTTCCACCTGGTGCATGAAGACAAAAATAATGTAGCCTACGTTGAATTTCTAATTATTATTAGGCTATTATTGTTTTCTTGTAAATCATCAAAACCAATGGAGAAAAGGCAATATACGCAAGGGGCCCCCAGGACCGATTCTGAGAAACACTGTCTTAAATGCACTTGTCGGTCTCTTAAATGCTAAAAACATGTTCCTTTCTAAATGCCAGTCTTACAAAGATGGTTAATTTCGTTAAATTCTGTGTGTGTGATTTCATCGTGTGTTGTATGTTATTCAGCAAATAAACCTTGAGACTCTTAATTCGCTTCGTGAAACTGAAAATTTTGCAGTGTTTATCCCAAAATCGGGATTATAGTAGCTTTGTCACCTGCGTGAAGCATGGCTCAGGTAGACATTTACGGAATGTACACGACTGACAAGCCGTCAAACACGTTTGACAGAATGAATGTTTGCCGGTTAGGGTTAGCTAGCTAGTCAAATGGCTTGGTAGCCGAAGTTGCAAACTGTTAGCATAGGCTACTGGACTACCAAATATAGCAAGCTGATTACGCTTTCTGCCAACTAATTATTTGGTTAAGTAGGCTAAAGGAAATAGTAAAAATGACTCGGCTACTGAAAATCTTCAGAGGAGGATTATTTTATGGTCGTCTAGTGCAGCTGTAAATAGCACACACCATAATGAAATCACTACGAAATGGGATGCCTGCATTTTCTGGCTTCGCACAGGTGGACCATGGTCGGAGCCGCAATGTCAAGGCCAAGAGGCGCCACCTCCCACCCCAGTGACCATAGACTGTAGCCCCTACTGTAGCTTAGTCGGCCTCAGTAATCAGGAAGTGACGCAAACTGTACCTCATTGGTCCACAACAAATATTATAACAGTGCCCAAATGACACAATAAATCATGAAATCGACCCATGGACAGTCATAAGACGAATAAAATACACATATTGTGACTATTTGTTCTCATGAGAAAAATTACTGACTTTGTATTTTGATCGCATTTGTACCGTAGACTTACATGGAAACCGGATATGAAAACACCTATACTGGAGCCAACCGTAGTGGCGCTAGTGAGCAACCAGGAACAACAAGACCAGGAAATGAGCTTCAAAAACGAAGTCTATTCTCAATAAAAAAAAATATTTTTTTCACTAGATCTGTGTTGGAGAACAAACAAGTGAATAGAGAGGTGAAGCAGATTATCAGAAAGGCTAAATTAGTCTATGAGGTAAAACAGAAATTCAAAGGGGGTAACCTTCAGGTGGTATGGCAGGGGATAAAGACTATGGCTGCAGCCAATTCTGTGAGTGACTCCAAGCTGGTGTGTGTGGCTGCAAGGAGTGTTAAATACCTCCATAAAGATCTCAACTGCTTCTATGCAAGGTGTGAGAAAGACATCCATTCACAAATGGCAGATACCATCTCCTGCCTGACCCCTGGCAAACTCCCCTTCATTATCGATGGTGATCCTGTGTTCAGACACCTGGAAAGGACACAGGTTAAAAAAAGGCCCCGGATGACATGTCTCAGATGACATCTATGGCAACATCCCAAATCACTGTGCTGAGCAGCTAGGTTTTCCAGTAGCTGTTCCAGAGAAGAGAATAATCCCACAGGCATGGAAACATTCCCATTTCTAAAAAGAGCAGCTCCAGGGTGAATGATCTCCAACCCATAACCCTCACCTCCCTTGTTATGAAGGTTTTTGAGAGAATTATGAAGAGCTACATTACCAATGCTACAGCTACTTAAACCCTCTTCAGTTTGTGTATCATGCAGGGATAGGGGTTGAATCAAACTTTTCATACGGAACCAGTGGGTGTTATACAGTACATCAGTCTTAAAACAAGCTTAAATTCAAGACTAACACCAAGGTAATCATTAAGACGTGCCACCTCGGATAAATAATTTGTGAAGAGATGAAGTCAGTGATGGGGGATTACTTTGTGAAGAGATGAACTCAGGGATGGAGGGATTACTTTGTGAAGAGATGAACTCAGTGATGGGGGATTACTTTGTGAAGAGATGAACTCAGGGATGGAGGGATTACTTTGTGAAGAGGTGCACTCAGGGATGGGGGTCCATTGTCTTTGATTAGGTGGAAGCTGACGGTATGCTTTTGAATGGGAAAAAGGGGAAATAAGGGATCAAACCATTTAATTGCAACACACTCATCAGCATCAATTGGAACACATGACAAAGGGAAGATATCTCATCCTGCCACAGTAGTACCTGGGTAAATTAAAGTCTGGCTAATTGAAAAGCTTGTTATCCAGAGCTTAGCGTGTAACACTGTTTTAAGTCCTGTATTTATCACATACACGTTACATACATGTAATATAAAGCTAGTGTCCTCCGCATCTGAAAATGTAGTTGTTAAATTATGCAGTCCTGCTAATGTAGCCATTATTATATTCCCTGGTGTGGATGTGGCCTCAATCAGGTTTTTGCTTGAATAATGGGCAGGCGTTTTGCAAGTTACGGACCACGGCTCTCGCCTGTCACTCTGCTCATGAAGAGATGTGATTTTCTCACTCAGCTACATACAAAGGTCCTCCAGTCAGGAAAGCAATCACACTCTTATCAAAGATCCAGGGCCAACTTCACCCTCTTTACTGGACAATCATGTGGTAATTCACTCAAGTGCTAACTCATTAATGTGCAATGCTAACTCATTCATGTGCCAAATCATTCACATGCTTACTCTCTTCTTTGCTATCTCACCTGCATGCTAACTCACTTAAATGCTAACTCATTCATGAGCTAATTCTTCCACGTGCTTACTGCTGTGTTATCTCACCCATATGCTAACTATTTCATATGCTAATTGATGTGCTAACTCACTTTTGTGCTAATTCTTTCACATGCTTACTCCTGTCCTATCTCACTCATATGCTAACTAATTCATATGCTTACTCACTTTTGTGCTAATTATTTTGCATGCTTACTCCTGTGCTAACTCACTTTGGTGCTAATTCTTTCATGTGCTAATTCATGCACATGCTTATGCCCCAGCTATCTCACACATGCTAACTCACTCATATGCTAACTCACCTTTTGTGCTAATTCCTTCCTGTGCTACTTCATGCACATGTCTACACCCGAGCTATCTCACACATGCTAACTCAGTCAAGTGTTAACTAATGTGCTAGCTCACTCAAGTCAGTATTCCTCAATGTGCTGACTCATGTGCTAACTCATTCACATGCTAACTCCTGTCAATGAACCCCACTGCACTTTATACTTATTATTTTTGTATTATAATTAGGTTATATGATCTCTGTTCTCTTCCTTGATGCCTTTGGTTTTTTCAATTTTGATATTTTTTTAAAGATCAGTTGGCATATGCTGGATGAAAGATATCAAAAAGTGACTTTATTTAGAAAAATGGTCCAGATTGTAAATGCCTGCACACTATATCTAGTGGGCTTCAGCACTTAAATTTGTGGACAAAGAGGCACGGCCCAGTCCAGGAACAGTGGACACAAACCATTGCTTCTTGTTTACAGGCAGCCAATATAAAGTTTACGCTCCATCAGTTACAGCTGCCTTACCTTGGTCCTAACTGGCACGGCAGTAATGGGAGGGATAATGAGGGCTGATTGAACAGCCATCTTCCCTGTGCCCAGGAGGAGAAGAATGATGGCAGAGGGTGTGTGATTTTGAAAACTCATTATAATGTATTTGCACACTGTGCATGTCTCCCCTGCGCTCGCAGGCGAGGCCTGACACACGGAGCGCGGCGTTAACATCTCCAAACCGCTGAAGGAAATGAAAGCCCCTCAGCTGTCTGCCAGCGTCAGCTGCTCCTCTGTGTTAAGTGTTATTGTCAACACTGGCTGTAAATTCTGCTGTGTTAGGCCTGTGGAAATGAGAAGATCAGCTGTTGTACTTAATGTCCTACATTGCAAACAGTTGCATAAAAACGGGATTTTTTTTATTTTTTATTAAATCAATAGACTCCTAATTAAGTAGTCAAATAAGTGTTTCATTTCTTTCCTTAAACATATTAACACAATGCAGGCTTGGCTCATTACTGTTTGCTCTGTCTTTGAATTCTTCATCATCTTATAAATGGTTTGTTTTAGTGACGGTGTTCACACTTTCACCAATTAGGAGCATATTGATTCACTGCAGTCTTTAAAGGCAGACTAAACAGGATTTTTTTTTACTTGAAAATATAATGAAATAGCCATGCTAAGGCATATCTATGATGCACTGTCAATCTATGTCTTTACTTACTCTTTTTTTTCACCAAATTCATGCACCTTTTACCTGTATTTATGTGTTTTGGACGTTTCTGGGCGTGGCACTCTTTTCTGTGTGGGAAGGGGTAGGTGTGTGTGGCAAGGTGAGTGCCACCGCTCGCATATATAGAGAGAGAGAGAGAGACGAGTTTGAAGTAATCACTTTTTATTGTAGCCGAACACATGGCTTTTCGTTCACCCGGTTACATGGGTTTTCACAATATTTTCGCCGTAGCGCCGTACTTCCTCCATCACCAATTAAACAATTAAACATTTAAAGAGCGGTGCTGATTAGCAACCTCTAACAGCTGTGGCGCAGAGTCCGAGAGCCGCCCCGCCCACTCTCTCTCTGTAGTCAACGCACAAACCACGCCCCCCCTACCACAGTGTGGCTACAGAATCTGTGGTTTGGGATCAGATTCCAGAAGTGCATGTTGTTTGTTAGCTGCGGCAATGACGGATGCTAAGATGCCTAGATGCAGCGAAGCAAAAAGACAAGCTGACAGGGCTCGTTCTAAAACTAGAGTCAACCTTGGAAGGGCTTTTCTTCGATGCCGCCAGCTGAAGTTCACTAAGCACGGAGAAAACACGGAGATGGCCTGTTTTCTGTTGGTCCTGTAAGTAACTTACTTTTAGCTATCTAGTTATGTTAGGCAGCTTAATGTCTGAAGCTGGAGAGCTTTTGTACTAAATTCTGTTCTCCCATCAAGATATAGGGTATTCCTCCCTATGGAAACTTACTGTTTATAGTCGCAACTTTAATAAATTGCATGCTATCTAGCTATGTGTACGACTTCATAATAAAGCGAACAAATTTGCAAACAAAGCCTCCCCTTCCTCATTAGGATTCACTGATTATAAAACATGGCATAACTTGAAATATTGAAATATTTCAATAATTTATTTCTAACTCTATATCTCAGGAATATAACAATGTAATATTACATTACATTTTATTTGGCAGTTGCTTTATCCAAAGCGACGTATGAAGGTATTATTGGAGCAAAACAACTGAGCACCTGTGACAGTGGAATTTGTAGTCACAGAGAAAAATGCTTTAGGAGTTGCAAACTTTTTTTTTCCTCTCCCACAAACACAACACAACAGTTACACCTTCTCAAATTCTTCATTGCAGGTGCACAAATCCTATTCTACGAATCACAAATACTTTTTTTTTTTCTTGGATATTTTTCTAGCACAAACACAAGTCAATAACTACAACTGCTTGAATCTGCTGCTACGAGTCTCAAATGCTGTTTTTTCGCTCACAAATGACAAGTTCTGCGCGCTCTCACTTTTGCACCACATAATATGTGCTCCACATTTCACTGATATATTATATCAGTGAAATGTGGAGCAAAAGTGATTTGTGCACCTGTAAAGTCAGGGGCGGGCACTGTTCAGAGATCAGAGAACCCTTTTGGCCAATCAAAGGAGCTCGTTTGGGCGCCTGTCCCTTGGTGCTGTCAGGCCAATTTTGATCGGGGCTGCAAAAATGAGGTAGTGACATTCTAAAACCATTGTGACGTACTTAAAGTTTTGTTGCAGCGTCCGTTGCTATAGCGACGTTGCCAGCCTTGCTACATTCTATGGCGATAAAGATTCTAAGACAATTCAGCCATTTCTCTGGTATAATGGGTTATTTTCCAGCCTGAAATAAGTAAGTAGTGCAAGTAGTTGGCTATCTCCCTGAATATGAATTAAATGTTTAACAGAAAATAATAATTCTAAATGCGATCTTATCCACGGATATAGCTATACAAAAAGGCAAAATAAATGTTGTGGACGTGAGCGCCGTCATAGATGTCAGAAGGAAACGCCACTGCCAAAACCAGACTTCGGCTGCGTTTTCCTAACCACTTTTCCTTGACCTCGATGGAAAGCGTCATGAGGTTAAGGAAAGATGTGAAGGAGAATTCAAAAGGACTTAGGAAAAGACAAGAGAATCCGACTGCACTTACACTAGGCTACGTAATTATGCGACGGGGGATGTTATTGACGTGGGTCTGCCGTGGCAAAACTACAATGTTCCAAAGATGGACTACTAAAAGCGCATCTTAGATACTTCGCCACGTGCTTTCTTACCATGTTGTTTCATGCAGGCTATATAAACGTGGACAACCCGGTGAAAAATATTACTTCATTACCAAGGGTGGAATTGAAATTAAAAAAAGGAATATAGGCTACCAGTTACAAAAGTGAAACGAAATGGTTGTCACATTGAGAATGGTTGCTCACGCTCACCTTCCTGTCCACTCATATGTATCGACATGAATCCCAATCAGTATGATTGTATAAAAATAATTCATTGAATTTAACGCTGCCGCAAGGAATTGTGGTGCAGCATTATCTCCTTTCCTTTCGTAAAGGACGGTCCAGTGTGCCCTATGCTAAAGGAGATAAGATAGGAAGCATTGAAGCACCTTTCCTTAGCATTTAGAGAATTCGAACAGCTCTTATCATGGCTGCCACTTAGATACTTCCGGGTCAGTTCACTCAGTTAGGAACCTCCAGCAGGTTTTCCACCTGGTGCATGAGACAAAAATAATGTAGCTTACATTGAATTTCTAATTATTGTTATTTATTTTTTTTCTTGTAGATTATCAAAACCAATGGAGAAAAGCCAACATACGCAAGGAGCCCCCAGGACCGATTCTAAGAACCACTGGCTTAAATACTCTTGTCGGTCTCTTAAATGCTAGCTACACGTTCCTTTCTAAATGCCAGTCTTACAATGATGGTTAATTTTGTTCAATTCTGTGTGTGTGATTTCACCGTGTGTTGTATGTTATCCAGCAAATTAAATCATAAACCTTAAGATTCTTAATTCGCTTTGTGAAACTGAAAATTCTGCAGTTTATCCCAAAATCGGGATTATAGTAGTTATGTCACATCCGTGAAGCATGGCCCAGGTAGACATTTACGGAATGTACACGACTGCAAGCCATCAAACACGTTTGACAGACTGAATATTTGCCGGATAGGGTTAGTTTGCTAGTCAAATGGCTTGGTAGCCGAAGTTGCGAACTGTTTTAGCATACTGGACCACCAAATACAGCAAATAAGCGTTAGCTGATTACGCTTTCTGCCAAGTAATTATTTGGTTAAGTAGGCCTAGGCTAAAGGAAATAGTAAAAATGACTTGGCAGGCTACCAAAAAAACTTCTGAGGAGGATTATTTTATGGTCGATCAGTGCAGCTGTAAATAGCACACGTCACAATGAAATCACTACGAAATGGGGTATCTGCATTTTCTGATTTTGCACCGGTGGTCCGTGGACGATGAGTCGGAGCCGCAATGTCAAGGCCAAGAGGTGCCACCTCCCACCCCAGTGACCATAGACTTTAGCCCCTACTGTAGCTTAGTCCTCTGCAGTAATCAGGACTGTACCTCATTGGTCCACAACAAATATTATAACAGTGCCCAAATGACACAATAAATCATTAAATCGGACCATGGACAGTCATAAGACGAATAAAATACACATATTGTGACTATTTGTTCTTGTGAGGAAAAATTATTGACTTTGTATTTTGACCGCATTTGTACCGTAGACTTACATGGAAACCGGATATGGAAACACCTATACTGGAGCCAACCGCAGTGGCGCTAGTGAGCAACCAGGAACAACAAGACCAGGAAGTGAGCTTCAAAAACGAAGTCTGGTTTTGGCCGCTTGCGCTGAACTTCGGCTTACATTTTCTGAACCTCGGTGATACAATGGTGTAAGTAGGCTATTTAACAATAAAGTGTAAGGCCGTGGCTAAGTGCTTTCTGCTGTGTTCCTGTAGCACCTGCAAAGTTCTGGAGACGGCCAGCACGCACAAGGATTCAACCATTAACTTGTTTATTCCTTGGAAGAATACGGACGGCGTTTACTCCCATTTGTCCCTTTGCTATTTTTTTATCCTATGCAACATATTAATATAATATTCAAATTCAATTTTGAACAAAAAAAAATCTTGGCGTTTCCTTTCTCTGATCTCTGAACAGTGCCCGCCCCTGACTCTACAGGTGCACAAATCACTTTTGCTCCACATTTCACTGATATATGTGGTGCAAAGGTGAGAGTGCGCAGAACTTGTCATTTGTGCGCTAAAAAACATCATTTGAGACTTGTAGCGGCAGATTCAAGCAGTTGTAGTTAACTTGTGTTTGTACTAGAAAAATATCCAAGAAAAAAAAAATGTCTTTGTGACAAAATATTATACAGGTGTGCAACTCTCATTGCATGAATTCACATACTGATTTGCGGATGTGCAAATTTTGTCCACGACTTCACATTTTTTGATAAGGGTGTGTGAATGTGTTTTGCACCATATTCACTGCAGCAACTGTAGAGAAAATGTGAGTGTATGAGTTTCTTTTGTGATTTGTGATTCCTAGAATAGGATTTGTGCACCTGCAATTAAGAATTTGAAAAGGTGTAAATGTTGTGTTCGTAGGAGAGAAAAAACATTCTACAAGTTTGCAACTTGTAAAGCATTTTTCTTTGTGACTGCAAATTCCACTGTCACAGGTGCTCAGTTGTTTTGCTCCAATAATACCTTCATAGCGACGCACAATAACTGCATACTGAAGGATGTTGGAACAACTACAGAACACAGGTCAGAAAAGGTAGCTACAATTTGCATAAAGTACCAGTTATCCATAGCCATGAACATATGCATACTATGTTGTATCTGAGAAAATAAAGAGCCTAATATTTGAATAGGATACGGAAAACTTAGCGAAACAATATTTCACTTTACAAGTGTATTAGCTAGCAATAATGTACCTAAGGCTTGTTAATGTTGCTTATTCCACACACGATTCTGTGTTTACATCCCAGTTCTAACTAAATGTCCAGAATAGCTAAATACCGAACAAGGAAACACACAAAATAGTTCTACTACGAAGTACCATACAGTGTTCTCAAATTGTTATAACACTGCCTAATTATTGTTACCATCTATATGTGTCACGGTGTCTGTGCATTTTTCTGTGCCTGCACCGGCTCAGTGGTTATCATTCCGATTAGCCACTCGGCTAATCGTTATTTTGGTGTGTGGGGACGATTAGTTTCGAGCTTGCAGATTAGCCACTCGGCTAATCGTTATTTTTGGGTTCCTGTGATCGAGGTTGTTCCTGCTCTAACATTCCGTGCATTCCTGCAGGGTTACCTCTGATCTGTTTCACCTGTGGGTTGCTCACATCTTCTGCTGATTACCAGCCACACCTGTGGCTGGGTATTTAAAGCGTCAGTAGGCAGTGGAACGGTGCTTGAGTGTAACGTGTTTTGCTCTAGCCAGTTCCCTGTCGCTTTTCCGAGCAAGGTGTAAGGATTTTAGGAACCAAGAAATTTAAAAGAATTCTGACTTCAGTTTGTTTGTTTTTTGGGAAAAAGGTATTAGGACAGTATATGTCCAGATTCTGAGGTTGGCGGTTTTAAGGGGTTATTGTGTCACCTTTGGGGCACAAACCTTTCTGCCTCTTACTAACCAGTTTCACCCCTGGTTTTAGTTGGCCTCAGAACGTCTTTTGTTTGTTTTTTGAAAAGACATTTTCTTTTTCTCTGCTTCGGGTCGAAGTTGTTTATTCTTCTTTTTTCATTTCCCTGTTCCTTTATTTTCTTTATATACTCCTTCCTCAGTTACCCGTTTAGGGGTTTATTCATTTTTTGGGATACGTCCCTTAGGAGTATAGCACCCCCTTCTTATTTCGTCTCTCACGAGACTCAGTGGTTACTGGAGTGCCCCTTTGGTAACTTATAGATCCCCTGTTTGGTCGCGTCTGGTCTTCACACTTCCCCTCCCTCACAATATGGGATTGTTCATGTTACTAAAAATGTGATTTTCCACATCTCTGATCACCTCACCTCTTTGTTTGACATCTTGTTTGTAGCGCTCGAGGGGGTGTCCTCAATGGAGGTGTGGATGGATTTGAGGATGGAGGAGGAGACCGACACAGTCTAGAGGGGCCACAAAATAGCTGCATAGTATGCCTTTAATTTGATCAGTTAAAACAGATTTTTGTGTTTTTTATGCAATTGTGTGCAATATAGCACAATAAGCACAATGTGAACATGGGAATTTCATCATAGCATCCATAGCTATTTCTGACATAATGCATCTTAAAGAGGGTAAGTAATCCCTCTAAACATGAAAAGCACTTAATTCAGAAAAATGAAAAACTAAAATTCTGGGATTGCAGTTGTGGTTGGAAACAAAAACCAGAATACGCAGAGGGTCCCCAGGATGTTTTTGAACACCACTGAGCTAAACACTGTCATTTTGAACAAGATAACACAGCCCACAGAATGGTTTTTCCTCCTGAAGTACAACTTCAGTGTTACCTGATCTGATGTTTTACATTTTCGAGAAAATGACACATTATTGTCATGTCATTGTCGTGTTGCCAATATCAATTTTAATAATGGTATTTCAGCTTAATTTACATTCTGATTCTCACAGTGTGAGACTTCTGATAAGCTGCTTTGTTCCTGACAAGTGTTGACTATCGTCTATTCATTAAAAAACTGTATGAACTGTTTGCTTTCTGTTTCTTTGTTATCTTACATTCATCTCCCACTGAGATCAAAACCTCCAGTTCCTCTTGGCAATAACATGCTAAATTAAATGACTATTTATTAATAGAATATGCAGAATACATTTTGATTAGCTTGTGTGTGTGTGTGTGTGTGTGTGTGTGTGGCAAAGATGCTTTTATTGATTTGGCTCTGTACTTCGCAATTTTAGATTTGTAATCAAACAACTCACATGTGAAGTTTAAATTCTTTATTAAAGGGCATTTTATGCATTTTGGTTTCTCCTTGTAGAACTTATTGCACCTTTTTATACATAGTCATCATTGGTGATGTAACTCCTGATAGCAGCAGCAAAATTAATTCTGAAGTGTACAAAAGTAGTTGTTCCAATGACCTTTGGTATGCACTTTTGTACAAAACTTTGGATAAAAGCATCTGCCAAATAAATGTAATGTAATGGAGTAACTTATCTGCTCAAGCTGCATCAAGCAAATGTCTCGAACTCCAAATTGGAATGGCGCTACATTCTACAGCAAGACGATGATCCCAAACATACGCAACAAAGGAGTTTTTCAAAGCCAAAAACTGCTAAATTCTTTACTGGCCAAGTCATTCACTCGTTCTGAATATAATTGAAAATGTGTTTATGATGAAGAGAAGGCAACTAGCACCTGAAACGAGCAGGAGCTGAAGATGGCTGCTGTACAGGCCTGGCAGAGCATCACCAGAGAAGATACTCAGCACCTGGTGATGTCTATGGGTCACAGACATCAAGCAGCCATTGCATGCAAAGGATATGCAACAAAGTAGTAAACGTGACTACTTTGGGTTATATAACATTAATATGTCCCAAATATTATGGTGCCCTGAAATGTGGTAATATGTATAAATAGTGATGTAACTTGTATATGGTGAAATCAAAGCATATGAAAATATCCTTAAATAAAAGATGAGAATGTGAGTTGCTTGATTACAAATCTAAAATCTGTGGAGTACAGCACCAAATCACAAAAAATGTATTTGTCTCAAGGGATCTGCATATAAAATGTCACGCACAGCATGTTTCATATTTAATTTGGTTACTGCAGTCATATTTCACTGTCATTACCAGACTAGCTACTTCAAAGCTATTGATGTACACACCAGAGTGTAATGCCATCTAAGTTCAAGGAGAACATTGGCATCTGCACCAATGCTGCCCCCATTAAGAGGCAGGGTCTTGCAACATCTTCATTGATAACAAGGACATAAATGCAGGAGTAGAGCTGGGTTTTACTTCTGAAGCAGAGTGACATCATTGCCCATCTAGTACAATGGTTTTTCAACCATAGAATAATGAAAGATGATGATGTGCGGCTATTTACAGTTGCAATCAAAATTATTCAACCCCTCAAATCCATAAGATGTCTTTGTGATGTAAATAAAATTTCATGACAATGTATCAACTAAGGCCTTTGTAAACAGAAATGCATGTTTATTAGAACATGTTCAAGTGATTTTGAAAACATACAGCTGAGTTTACTAATTGTTATAAAGAAAAAATGAAATTCTCTCCAAAAAAATCAATTCAACCCCCAAAATCAGTACTTTGTGGAACATCCTTTAGCTTTTATAACTTACAATAAACACTTCCTATAAGTGCTCACAAGCCTCTGACACCTCTCTTTTGGAATCTTGGCCCATTCTTCCTGTGCAAATGCTTCAAGTTCACCGATATTCTTTGGTTTTCGCGATGCCACTGCTTTCTTCAAATCCCACCAAAGATTTTCAATGGGATTTAAATCTGGGGGCTGAGAAGGCCAGTCAAGGAAATTCCAAGATCGTTCCCTGAACCAAGCTTTGATTGACTTGGATGTATGCTTGGGATCATTGTCTTGCTGGAAAGTCCAAAGATCACCAAGCTTCAGCTTATGCACTGAGGGCATCACATTCTTCTCCAGAATGGCCTGGTATTTCAAGGAACGCAGGGTGCCAGTCACACACTGAAGATTGCCAGTACCAGAAGCAGCAAAACACCCCCACAGAAGGACTGACCCACCTCCATACTTGACTGTGGGGATGGTGTTCTTCTTGTCATAAGCTGTACCTTTCTTGCGCCAGACATACCGCTTATCCACGGGTCTAAACAATTCCAGTTTTGTCTCGTCACTCCATAAAATATTCTCCCAAAACTCCATAGACTTATCCAAATGACGTCCTGCATATTCAAGTTGTTTTTTCATATGCTTACTGGTTAAGAGTGGAGTGCGGCGAGGTGTCCGGCCATGAAGGATTTGCTTGTTCAATATCCTTCTTATCATCTGTACTGATACTTTTGTTCCAGCTTTCAAAAGGTCATCCTGTAAGCCTTTGGCAGTAATATGAGGGGGTTTCTCAGCAGTTCTTATGATGTGCCTGATAACAGTTGATGTAACTTTACTCTTCCTTCCACGTCCAGGTAGGTTTACTGCAATTCCATGACTGTTAAACTTCCGTATGATGCTGCCAATTGTGTGTCTTTGAACTTTCAATATCTTGGAGATCTTTTTGTATCCATTTTTATGCAATGAAATAATTTCTTCTTAACTTTTGAGAGAGCTCCTTTGTCTTTGGCATGTTTGCTAGTCAGCTTCAAACTGATGTGAAGAAGTGCATCGGTGGGATTTATGTTTATCACAGGTGAAGCAAACCGTATCGTTACGGATTTCCTAAGGGCTTAAGTGTGTTTCCACAATTTTGTCACTCTACAGCAAATATTTAAAAAAATGTGATATTGAATGGGGGTTGAATATTTATGATATGGCTGAAATACAAAATTTACATGCTACTCGGAAATCTTAAAAAATACATTTTTATTTTGAATTTTAACATAACACACAAGTGACATGTTGTTTTTTTAGTTTCAAGTCTCCCAAAAAGCATACATTTAAAAATATTTAGTTTCTCCAGGGGTTGAATAATTTTGATTGCAACTGTATGTTCATGTTCAATACACTGTTTGTTTTGTTTTTTAAACCAGCATAGTAATGCAGCCTGCTGGATACTGTCTGATTTCAGAATGTATCAAGTGTTTGTTTAGACAGCCCCTCTATATTCAACATGAAAGGAGGGTAAGGGAAGATGCTTTCTGAAAAAGAAAATGGCTCTCTTTTGATGTGTAGTACCTTGTGCGATCTCAGATAATGGCTCGTTCGAATGGCTGCCTGCATTGCTTCCCCTGTACCCAGTGACCGTGTGACGGGAAAAAGCAGTCTGACGGGCACAGTTATTAGCTAGCTCAGCTTCAATGAACACAACATTCATGGAAGAGCAAGGCTATTGAAGAATCCACAAACATCAACATCCTGTATGGAATTACTATACAATTCAGTGTACTGTTCATTTATTTATTTATTTGACAGGCACAGTACACAGTGATCAGCATTTCTGTAAATGTGCCACATTTAGGCAGCTGGCTGACTACAACTGCAACCACAGTCCCTAGGGGGGCAAACACTTAAAACCTTCTAAAAATAGCATGAATACAATTTTTTTTTACACACACACACACAGTAACATACAAAGTATGTTTTCATTGTTTAATTGTGTTGTTACTAGTAGCAGTTTATACCATATTGTAACTGTTGATTACATACTAAGTATCCTAGGAAATACATTTTTGTCTTCCGTAGGGACCATGAGTCTCTGCTCTTAGGAGAGTCACATACAACAATGGTATACAGCACATGCAGCATTGGTGTACAGCATATACAGGATTGGTGTACAGCACATACAGGATTGGTATACAGCACATGCAGGGTTGGTGTACAGCACATGCAGGATTGGTATACAGCATACATCATTGGTATACAGCACATGCAGGATTGGTGTACAGCACATGCAGGATTGGTGTACAGCACATGCAGGATTGGTGTACAGCACATGCAGGATTGGTGTACAGCACATACAGGGTTGGTATACAGCATATACAGGGTTGGTATACAGCATGTCATGGTCCTGTTTTCCTGTCTGTGTTTCCCCTGATGGGCCGCCAGATGGCGGCACTTCTGTTTTGTGTCCTGCTCCCCCCCTGTTAATTGTATGATTGTTTCATTGTCTCGTTATCCCATCAATGTTCCCACCAGTGCCTGCGTTTTTTTACCTGCTTGTGGTTCGTTCTGATTGTTCGTAATCCATGTGTTCGTGCCTATGCCCTGGTGTTCTGGTGTTTTTGGATTTTTTCATTTTCTTGTTCCAGTGTTTGTTCCTGAGATCTGTTTTGTTCCCGCCTATGTTTTTGACCGGTTTGTGTTTCTTACTTTGTTTCCGCTTGTGTGTTTCTGTGCGTTTCTGCCGTTTGTTTTCCGTACTAGTGTAGTTCTGTTGGTTTGTTTTTTTTTTTTTTTTTTTTTTTTTTTTTTGTTCTTAAGAATGTTTTGAGTTTGTTTTGCCCTTTGTGGCCTTGCCTGTTCCCTGTTTGTGTTTGCCTTTTTTGTGTTAGTAAAATCTTTGTTAATTTTCCCTTTTTGAGTTTCGTGTTTTTTTTTTTTTTTTTCCCCCACTCTGCGCCTGGGTCCCAGCACCCGTACTGTCACAGAAGGAACCAGCCAGTTTGGGACCCATCAGAGTCCCCGGTCGGCCAGACCTCCAGCTGCCCAGCCAGCGGTTCCCAGCCCTGCGTCATTTGAAGGGTCTCGACTGGCGATCTTTCCAGGGTCCGGCCCGCGGGGGTCCCGCCGGTCCCGTCCGGCTGCCCAGCCGGGTTCCCTACAGCTGTGGTCTGTGTTCCTGTCCCCTGCCCAGCCCAGACGGCAGGGCCCTCAGCCTGCTCCACCCCAAGTCCCGGAAGGGCCTTCACGGCCTGCTCTGCCCCAAGTCCCGGAGCGGCCTTCACGGCCTGCTCTGCCTCAAGTCCCGGAGCGGCATTCACGGCCTGCTCTGCCTCAAGTCCCGGAGCGGCCTTCACGGCCTGCTCTGCCCCGAGTCCTGGAGGGGCCCCCAGATCCGCCTCGAGCCCCGGAGAGGCTCCCAGATCCGCCTCGAGCCCCGGAGAGGCTCCCAGATCCGCCTCGAGCCCCGGAGAGGCTCCCAGATCCGCCTCGAGCCCCGGAGAGGCCCCCAGAGCCGCCTCGAGCCCCAGGGGGGCCTCCGCAGCCGCCTTGAGTCCCGGGGGGGCCTCCGGAGCGGTCCAGAGCTCCGGAGAGGACAACTGTTCCATCTGTTGTCCCGCAGGGGCCGCCGCAGACTGCTCTGGCCGCCCCGCAGGCTAAGCCACCTGCCTTGCCCCCTAGCGTTCGTGCTCCCCCTGGCGTTCGTTCTCCCCCTAGCATTCGTGCTCCCCCTAGTGTTCACGCGCCCCCCAGTGTCCGTTCTTCCCCTAGTGTTCTTGCTCTCCCTAGTGTCCACACCTTGCCCCCTGGCGTTCGTGCTCCCCCTGGCGTTCGTGCTCCCCCTGGCGTTCGTGCTCCCCCTGGCGTTCGTGCTCCCCCTGGCGTTCGTGCTCCCCCTGGCGTTCGTGCTCCCCCTGGCGTTCGTTCTCCCCCTAGTGTTCTCGCGCCCCCCAGTGTCCGTTCTTCCCCTAGTGTTCTCGCTCCCCCTAGTGTCCACACCTTGCCCCCTGGCGTTCGTGCTTCCCCTGGCGTTCGTGCTTCCCCTGGCGTTCGTGCGTCCCCTGGCGTTCGTGCTTCCCCTGGCGTTCGTGCTTCCCCTGGCGTTCGTGCTCCCCCTGGCGTTTCTGCTTCCCCTAGTGTTCTCACGCCCCCAGTGTCCGTTCTTTCCCTAGTGTTCTCGCTCCCCCTAGTGTCCACACCTTGCCCCCTGGCGTTCGTGCTTCCCCTAGTGTTTTCGCACCCCCTAGTGTGTCCAAGCCATCGCTGCCCCTACCCAGTGCCCCGAGACCTCACCCTATCCATGTTCCCCACCGTGTGTTTGCCTGTGCACCTGCCCCCTTGTCTAGTTGTCTGCCCACCTGCTTGTCTGCCTGTTTGCCCGCATGTGTGTCAGCCAGTTTGTTGACCTGTCTGTCTGCCCCCCAGGCCGTCGGCTAATCTGTTCTCCCGCCTGTCTGCCTGTCTGTCGGTGTGTCAGTCTGCGTGTTTCTTGTCATGTCTCCCCGTGTGTCAGGTTGTGTGTCAGAGTTCACCCCTCTCCTTCCCTCTCTGTCTGTCCCTTAGCATGTCTATAGGTCTTGCCGTGTGTCTCCCCGCCTGCTTGTCCCTTTGTCTGTCCTTGTAGGTCTCCCGGTGTTCCTGTCTGAGTCCTGTTCCCCCCGTCCGAGTCCAGTCCCGAGTCCTGCGTCCCGTTCCAGTCCTGAGTCCCGTCCTGTTCCTGTCCAGTCCTGTTTCTGCCCTGAGTCCTGTGTCCAGTCCTGTTCCTGTCCAGTCCTGTTTCTGCCCTGAGTCCTGTGTCCAGTCCTGTTCCTGTCCAGTCCTGTTTCTGCCCTGAGTCCTGTGTCCAGTCCTGTTCCTGTCCAGTCCTGTTCCTGCCCTGAGTCCTGTGTCCAGTCCTGTTCCTGTCCAGTCCTGTTCCTGCCCTGAGTCCTGTGTCCAGTCCTGTTCCTGCCCTGAGTCCTGTGTCCAGTCCTGTTCCTGCCCTGAGTCCTGTGTCCAGTCCTGTTTCTGCCCTGAGTCCTGTTTCCAGCCCCGAGTTCCCCTCCAGCCCCGAGTCTTGTTCTTGTTTTGTTCCTGTCCTGCCCAGTCCAGCCCCGAGTCTTGTTCTTGTCTTGTTCCTGTCCTGTCCAGTCCAGCACTGAGTCTTGTCCTGTCCAGTCCAGTCCTGTTCCTGCCCCAGTTCTGTGTCCAGTCCCTGTTCCTGTCTGAGTCCTGTCTCTAGCCCCCACCCTCTGTTGACTCCCTCCCCGGGTCGGCCTCCTGGGACGTCAGGAGCCGTCCCTTGGGGGGGGGTACTGTCATGGTCCTGTTTTCCTGTCTGTGTTTCCCCTGTTGGGCCGCCAGATGGCGGCACTTCTGTTTTGTGTCCTGCTCCCCTCCTGTTAATTGTATGATTGTTTCATTGTCTCGTTATCCCATCATTGTTCCCACCTGTGTCTTATCCCCTCCTTCTGGTTTGATTGTTTTTTGAGTTCACCTGTGTCTTGTTACCCCTGTCTATTTAAGTTCTCTGTTCCCTTGACTCGGGTGCTGGTTCCTTGTGTTTGTTCCCGACTTGCGTTTCCTCAGACCCATTGTACCTGCCTGCGTTTTTTACCTGTTTGTGTTTGTTTCCTGACCGTATGTACCTGCCTGTGTTTGTTCCCGACTAGCGTTTGTTGAGACCCATTGTACCTGCCTGCGTTTTTTACCCGTTTGTGTTTTGTTCCTGACTTGTGTTTGTTCCCGACTAGCGTTTGTTGAGACCCATTGTACCTGCCTGCGTTTTTTACCCGTTTGTGTTTTGTTCCTGACTTGTGTTTGTTTCCTGACTTTCATGTACCTGCCTTCTTGTGTTTGTTCCCAACTTGTGTATGTTTCAGACCATTTGTACCTGCCTGCGTTTTTTACCTGCTTGTGGTTCGTTCTGATTGTTTGTTCGTAATCCATGTGTTCGTGCCTATGCCCTGGTGTTCTGGTGTTTTTGGATTTTTTCATTTTCTTGTTCCGGTGTTTGTTCCTGAGATCTGTTTTGTTACCGCCTATGTTTTTGACCGGTTTGTGTTTCTTACTTTGTTTCCGCTTGTGTGTTTCTGTGCGTTTCTGCCGTTTGTTTTCCGTACTAGTGTAGTTCTGTTTTTTTTTTTTTTTTTTTTTTTTTTTTTTTGTTCTTAAGAATGTTTTGAGTTTGTTTTGCCCTTTGTGGCCTTGCCTGTTCCCTGTTTGTGTTTGCCTTTTTTGTGTTAGTAAAATCTTTGTTAATTTTCCCTTTTTGAGTTTCGTGTTTTTTTTTTTTTTTCCCCCACTCTGCGCCTGGGTCCCAGCACCCGTACTGTCACTCAGCACATACCGGATTAGTATACAGAACATACAGGATTGGTATACAACACATACAGGATTGGTAAACAGCACATACAGCATTTGTATACAGAACATACAGCATTTGTATACAGAACATACAGGATTGATAAACAGCACATACAGGATTGGTAAACATAACATGCAGCACAGGTGAACAGCCCATACCGCTCACGGTAGGTTAATGTGGTAAGAATGAGGGCTGAAATGAGTCAGTGGTCGCTGAGAGATGACACGCCTCACACTGAATCAGCTCTTCGATCTGCAGCTCCGTCATTTGGTCTGCATGCATTTCTTTACATAATTAACAGCTTGGAAATTACTTCCAAGGAATGGAGGCCCGTGCCAATTATGGAACTAGCTTTGCTAATCAGTCTCTTAACTCTGTTAGTGTCATCATTCGTCATGGTCTCTCAACACACCACTGTGCAGAATCGCTCTCTCACTACACACCACTATGCAGCACCTGTCTCTCACTACACACCACTGTGCAGCACCTCTCTCTCACTGCACACAATGTACAACAAACCATCCTTTACTCCTTATATCATGGTTATATCGTGGTTTACCTTCTTTATCAAAAATATACTGCTAAACATTTCCAAGACCATTTCTAAAACAATGAACAAATAAGGTGTGTTGTAATTTGTGTAAAAGAAATTACAAGTAGTTGCCTTCTTAAAATATGCATGCATTCTGTTCTGTCAACAATGAAAGGTGTTTTGAAAATGATCTAGATCAGATAATACACAACTTTTTTTCTTCACAATCAGCGACACAAGAGCACCATGCCACCAGATACATTGAACGGCCAAATATTATTTAGATTTTTTTATGTAACACAAGTGCGTTGGATGAAAAAACATGTTACAGCGAGAACAGTTTTAAAAATATTGTTTATTTTTATTGAATGTCCCTTGTAGTGTAGCCTTCAGCATGGAAGAATATATGATTCTAGAGCCACATACCCTACAGGGGGCAGAAAGGAATAGGCAGGTCTTAGGATTGTGGCATACTATGAGCAGACCGTGTCCTCTACAGTATTCATTTTCATATTCCAGGTTCCTCTATTTGCAACAGAGTTTAAAATAAGGCAATTAGGGACTGTTATCCAGTACTATGGCACTTTTTAAGATTTACCCTTGTCAAAAAAATATAAATGGTGATTGACAAGATGACGCACAAACAAGATTCCACACGGTGACACTGTTTATTTGACTCCTACTCATTCCTTCCAGTTTATTTATCTCATTAACACAGTAGGTTGGGGGGGGTGTCTTTTCATCGTAATATTTTTGTGTGTTCATCTTGCATAGATTCATGCCTTTAGATCTCAGCTGTTACATGCTGTTAATAAGGTGATTATCCCTCTAAAAATGAACATTCGATACTGTTAACATCCCGCCTAAAAAACGTGCTAACTGCACACCGATCACGTCTGCATGTAAAATTTTCTGACACACATTAGAATACATCATAACTTTCATTCATAATATCACATGAAATGTCTTTCAAGGGTCAGTCATTCCGTAAATTAATAGTGCATTGTTTTCAGTGCGCCCTCTGAATTCTTTATATAAAAGCAAGAACGCACGACTGAAGTCTGTACATTAGCCACATAAGCTGTTCCTACTGTAGGTTCCTATAGGCTCTCCACGGTAACACCACAGTAATATAATTGTTCTATTACAGCAGTGTTCAGCCGACATCTATTGTAACGATGCCACTTTCTTCAATATATCACGGTGTATGAAATGAAACAGGTAGGAGGTGGTTCATGAAAATCAGCTTTTATGTTCAGATCTTGTCTTAAGTGATTCATGCTGTTTGATCTCAGCTAGGTGCTTGATGACAGTAATAACGATTCAAGCTCCAAGATCGCTGTGGGACGTATGAATCATGGAATTTTCTACCTAGGCAGGTAATGGCTGCTTATTGTCTTTTAGTGGATTTTTTTTTTTTTGCAAAAACCTGTATCATATTTGTAGATTAAACCACATGAAGTTCTCTGTAAGGAGCTATTGGGATGGTTGTCGCAGGGTTTAAAGGAGTTTTAATAAGCATGAAGACAGGCTGTCCCAGCATTAGCACAGGCTAAATGGTTTTTGGCCTAATTTCAGCCTAACAGCACTGATAAGACTTCCACTGTATCATCAATCTGAAATTCATTATTTTGGAAACACTCTACAGGAATTTTAATTTCGGTCAAGTTATGTGCAGTACAACTAAGAGAGATGTTTTGTGTTTTGGGTGTGTTGTATTGTGCATGGGGTTGTATTGTTCAGAGAATTTTGTACATCAAATTTATAGCAAATATTTTTCTCAGAATGTGTCATTATATCTGTCAGACCGTAGATACTGTGGAATAGCAACACAGTTATTGTCCACATTCATGGAAACCATTGGCTTTCCAGTAATCGGCAAAGATAGCCCTGTGTGAGGTGGACTGGCGGGAAAGGAACACTTTGTACTTTCCCTTTAGCGGTGGGGGATTCGCGGGGTCCTGTGCTGGCAGGGCATGTTCCTGATGATGGATAAACAGGGACGTTCCACAGCTATCCCATCTGCTGACAGCGTAGACTGAGCTGCGCTGACTCTGATTACTGACCCGCCCCGTGGAAGAGCACAGCTATTAAAGCAACAGCAATATTGCAGAAGAGAAGCAAGGAATTACACAGAGAGAGAGAGAGAGAGACTTAGAAGAGAGCTCATTTTCATATTCAAATTAAAAGTCATGGCAAATACAAACAGCCGTTAATAGGCAGTGCTTTTGGATGCGTAATTACACGCTTGCTTCATTTCATTGACTTCTGCAGATTGCCACATCTCTTACTCAATAAATAAGCAGAACTTCATTACTTGAAAACATCTGCAATGGCCTATTGCCGCTGCCCTGGTTTCTAAAAAGCAAAACAAGCCCGAAAGAGAGGAAAAGCATGCCAACACGTGTCCAGCCAGGATCCACATTGTTGGCCATGTTTTAGGGGTTTTCACACGCTTTGATATCCATTTAATTCCATCACTTCTCAGTAACAGCCCATGGGTTGTATTATATTAACACAAGGGGTGAGAGGACATGAGCATGCTTGCCTTTTCGTCTATGTTTTCAGTTCAGACTTCCTGCTTTTCTCCTGAATGCTCGGTTTGTTTCTGTCAGAGCCTTCATGAGGTCTAAAACGTGATTCCCATTGTGTTTGCCCTGGCATCAAACAGCAAGACTGAACGCATCTATTAATCCTCCCACACTCGCCACTGACACACATATTTCCTTTTAAAGTAATATCGCATCTGAAATTCTGTTGTAAACAACTCAATTATTTATGCATTTATTGTAATAATATCATTTCATGTTGCATATAAAAGGGCCTGTTAATCAGATTGAGCAGTAATACTCAGCAATAATGCACTGGCACAGTCAGTTGTGAAATGCAATCATTTATTTTCTTATTTTCATTTATACTTCTTATGGGGAATTTCCAGGAGAACGGTCAGAATAGGATTTCAAATTGAGCTGCTCGCCTTGAGCAGCATATGCGTATTTTTGAATAACAACCAGATATTTTCACAAGAGCCTTCGAGAATAGTGCTGAAAGGCTGTGAGACAAAACTTTGTCACACGTGGGCAACAAACAGCAAACCCCATCAGGCATTGCTGCATTATTCAAACTGAACACAAGACGCTGGTCTGGACTTGAATCTGCAAAACAATAACAGCAGATGCTAAGTTCTTTACAGTTTTGTCATTCTGTCATCAGTGGACTTGCCAAACTATGTTGGTTACTTTTAAAACAATTGCATTTTATTGTGACTTAAGTTAAGGACAAATATTGATTGAAAACAGGCCTTAGTGTGAGGGGATTATGCAATAATGCGCAGTGTAAAATAAATAGTCTGACAAGAGTAATGCCAGTACTGGCAGTAAATACGCCCTGCTCCACTCCTTCCTCAGTGCTAAGACAGAGTTAGGCTTTCCACACAATTGTGCGCAGTGTAATATTACAATATTAACCTTAAGATGGCTGGGCTCTTGCTCATGCTGCGGACCAGCTCCAGTCGCCGGAGGTTAATTTAATGTGGTCTGTTTGCTGATTCTACGACCATGAAATGCACTTTTTTGTACGTCGCTTTGGATAAAAGCGTCTGCCAAATGAATGTAATGTAATGATTCGCCGAATACTTTCACAGGGGATCACAGGGCCATAGACGTAAGACCAAATGTGGTTTCCCATCTGTCTCTTAGCAACGTCAGCTCGCGCCGTGCCCTGGGGAGATGGAATGTTTTGGCCCCTCCGTAACTCCTGCCCAGGACCATGGCAGCCATCACAAATCTGAGCGAGTAATTTCAGAGTCAAGAGAGGCCCTGTCACAGGGAGCAACTGTTCTGGCCCTGTTGATTTAGTCGTCCCCAAAGGTCGATTAATACTTGACGGAGAGAGAAAGGGCCCATGCTCAAAGTTATTTCCTTAAGTCCTTACAATCTTATCAGTTATCATTTGAGAAGAGCTGATAAAGTGGCTTCATGCACGTTATCATGGAGATTCTTCACACTGGCCAGATGTTTCTGCTATTTTGTGATTAAGGTCACAAAAGTTTTCTTAGCCTTAAGCACAAGATAAATTTTGTTGATTCCCCATTACAGTAAGTGTCTTTAGCCGCCACATCTTAATGAAAAGTTACAGTACTAATACAATGAGTGCTTATGTTCTGGAAATTAAAGAGAGTTCGCTTAATTTGTTTGTTTGTTTGTTTGTTTGAGTTTTGTGTTTGTTTGTTTATTTGTTTGAAGTTTGTGTTTGTTTGTTTATTTGTTTGAGTTTTGTGTTTGTTTGACTGTCCCAGAAGGATAACACCACTGTACATACTGCTTTGGAGTTACAGTGCTGTGAAAATAGTATTTGTCCTGATTTCCTCTATAATTGCATATTTGTCATACTGAATGGTTTCAGATCTTCAGACGAAATTAAATATTAGACAAAAGGGAACCTGAGGGAAAGCACATTTTTTATTATTTCTATTTTTTAATGAAAAAGTTATCACATGCATATTACCCATGACCCAAATATTCTTCTTAAAACTTTTCTGGTACCGAGCAGAATTCATGGTTCCTTCACTAATGACAAGTTCTCCAGGTCTTGAGGCAGCAAAGAATCCCCACACCATCACACAACCACCACCATGTTTGACTGCTGGTATGATGTTTTTACTGTGAAATGCTGTATTAGCTTTACACCAGACATAATGGGACCTGTGCCATCCAAACAGTTCCACTTTTGACTCATCTGTCCACAGAACATTATCCCTAAAGGCTTGGGGATCATCCAGGTGCTTTTTTTTGCAAATGTGAGACAAGCATTGATGTTTCTGACCTTAGCTGAAGCTAGAGGCCAGAAATTCTCTGGATGTTCTTCAGGGATCTTTTGTGACTTCTTGGAGGCCGACCACTCCTGGGAAGATTCATCACTGTTCGAAATGTTCTTAGAAATGGCTTTGGCTCTTTCCAGACTGATATATTTAAACAACTTTTCCTCTCATCTCTTGTGGTACTTTAATCATGGCATAGTGTGCTTGTAGAAACTTTGTGGTGACTGTTTCACTCTGATGATAAGGTTCAATATAAGTAAGGTATAGATTCAACAGGGCTGGCAGCAATTAAGCCTGGCTGTGTTCAATCAGCTGAGTCTAATTATCAATTCAATTTGGTTAATTGGGTGATATGGATGTTTTTGTTTTTTTTGAAATATGATGAATAATTTTAAAAATGTGTATTGTGTTTACTCAGTTTCCCTTTGTCTAAAAATATAACATTTTGTCTAAAGATCTGAAATCATTCAGCATGACGAATGTGCAATAATAGAAGAAATCAGGAAGGGCACTAATAGTTTTTTCATAGCACTTTTTATTTATTTATTTATTTATTAATTTTAACCGTCGACCACAAACCCCTGAATGCCCTGATAGCCTTGTAGGGCCAGCTGGTCATCAGAAACTTTTATAAATATATAAAATATCCTTCATTGTATATAAAAAACTGCCTGGTCCAATCTCAAGAAACATAAGCAAACTGAAACAAGACCAGGTCAAAACATAGTATATGGCTGGACCAGCCGACCGATGGTGTGACGTCATAACTTGGCCGTCCAATGGTGTAATTTCATCACTCACTCAGTCACTCATTCAAAGTTAAATATTCTGTTAGGCAGTGCATGTGTAAACCAAACCTGTGTTACATTCAAATAGCCAGCCTGTATGGAAATGGGATATACTGTAGTATATTTTCAAATTGTTTTAATTCATAATTTGTGAGTTTTCCAGTATATTATTAAGTGTTGCCATATTGTGCATAGTATTTTCTAATTCAATATATTTTCCACATATTCTGTTTCTGTGAGTTATATATATATATATACACCGATCTGCCACAACATTAAAACCACCTGCCTAATATTGTGTAGGTCCCCCTCGTGCCGCCAAAACAGCTCTGACCCGTCGAGAGTTTTTAAAATCATGTGGAAATAATTCACCCTCTAACAATACAATAGACCTGTAGCAACTAATAATGTAATAAACTACCAACAGTGTAATAACAAAAATGTAATCCATTTCAAATTTTTTATGTAATAAAAACCAATAATGTAATAAGTAGTAGTAGTAGTAGTAGTAGTGTACTTTATTGATCCCCAGGGGGAATTTGCACTGTTGCAGCATCAAAGACAACAAAGTAACACAATCAGATACAAATATACAGTAGATGCAAATATATACAGAAATCCAAATAAACCAGAGGACTCCTTCAGAGGCGTCCATGCCTCGACGGGTCAGAGCTGCTTTGGCAGCACGAGTGGGACCTACGCAATATAAGGCAGGTGGTTTTAATGTTATGGCTGATCGATGTATATATAGCATACATTACATTTTAACTTTTAACCAGGCTGATGAGACATTAATGGGAAGCATTTCAAAAGTAAAACTGACTGAAATTGTACATATTTGCTTTAACTACATAATTCTCTCAAGTCTGTTAAACCCTTGAATTTCCCTTCAGGGAAAATAAAGCTGAGCTTGACTTCTCCCGTCGTTCTGCCTGTAGGTCTGTGGGTGACTTTAACACCAACACTCAGCAGAGCTCTGTCCTCTACTGCACCTGCCTAAGGATGTTTCCTGACCAACACTCAGCAGAGCTCTGTGCTCTACTGCACCTGCCTAAGGATGCTTCCTGACCAACACTCAGCAGAGCTCTGTCCTCTACTGCACCTGCCTAAGGATGTTTCCTGACCAACACTCAGCAGAGCTCTGTGCTCTACTGTACCTGCCTAAGGATGTTTCCTGACCAACACTCAGCAGAGCTCTGTCCTCTACTGCACCTGCCTAAGGATGTTTCCTGACCAACACTCAGCAGAGCTCTGTCCTCTACTGCACACTGCCTAATGATGTTTCCTGACCAACACTCAGCAAGCTCTGTCCTCTACTGCACCTGCCTAAGGATGTTCTGACACAACACTCAGCAGAGCTCTGTCCTCTACTGCACCTGCCTAAGGATGTTTCCTGACCAACACTCAGCAGAGCTCTGTCCTCTACTGCACCTGCCTAAGGATGTTTCTGACCAACACTCAGCAGAGCTCTGTCCTCTACTGCACCTGCCTAAGGATGTTTCCTGACCAACACTCAGCAGAGCTCTGTCTCTACTGCACCTGCCTAAGGATGTTTCCTGACCAACACTCAGCAGAGCTCTGTCCTCTACTGCACCTGCCTAAGGATGTTTCCTGACCAACACTCAGCAGAGCTCTGTGCTCTACTGCACCTGCCTAAGGATGTTTACTGACCAACACTCAGCAGAGCTCTGTCCTCTACTGCACCTGCCTAAGGATGTTTACTGACCAACACTCAGCAGAGCTCTGTCCTCTACTGCACCTGCCTAAGGATGTTTCTGACCAACACTCAGCAGAGCTCTGTCCTCTACTGCACCTGCCTAAGGATGTTTCTGACCAACACTCAGCAGAGCTCTGTCCTCTACTGCACCTGCCTAAGGATGTTTCTGACCAACACTCAGCAGAGCTCTGTCCTCTACTGCACCTGCCTAAGGATGTTTCCTGACCAACACTCAGCAGAGCTCTGTCCTCTACTGCACCTGCCTAAGGATGTTTACTGACCAACACTCAGCAGAGCTCTGTCCTCTACTGCACCTGCCTAAGGATGTTTCCTGACCAACACTCAGCAGAGCTCTGTCCTCTACTGCACCTGCCTAAGGATGTTTACTGACCAACACTCAGCAGAGCTCTGTCCTCTACTGCACCTGCCTAAGGATGTTTCTGACCAACACTCAGCAGAGCTCTGTCCTCTACTGCACCTGCCTAAGGATGTTTCCTGACCAACACTCAGCAGAGCTCTGTCCTCTACTGCACCTGCCTAAGGATGTTTCCTGACCAACACTCAGCAGAGCTCTGTCCTCTACTGCACCTGCCTAAGGATGTTTCCTGACCAACACTCAGCAGAGCTCTGTCCTCTACTGCACCTGCCTAAGGATGTTTCCTGACCAACACTCAGCAGAGCTCTGTGCTCTACTGCACCTGCCTAAGGATGTTTACTGACCAACACCAGCAGGCCGCAAGAAATCAACTCTTAAATCAGACATTTCATGGAAGGATCAACCAGAAACACAAGTACTAATATTATAAATACAACAGATACTAAAATGCAATTATTTTTATAAACTACCCATTGTACAAATACAGTACTAAGCCACGATGATTCAAAAACAGAGAAGAAGACATCGCAGCACCTTGTTGCCATCGGTGGACGCCATATTGCATGTTGTCTTCAGCGTAACGCCTGGTAGACAGGCTCGATCTCACCAACTGTGGATGGGTGATTTCACTTAATAAGGGTTTGTGGGCGCTTTTCAAATCTCTTTAAACTTAGCCGCTGAAATCAAAATTGGCTGTTGAATACTGGATCAATCAGACTGCAGATTGAAAAGCTGCCCGGATCAGCACCCTGTGTGTGGAAGGTATAACCCGAGAGTGAAAATGAGCTTGCTAAAAGCTTATGACCCTATTTGTGGTGTGGGATTTTCAGGTTAGGAGAAACTCAGTCATGAAGTAATAATAGCCACCCTGTGAACAACAGGTAGAATCTGTGAAGAAAATACTGGCTTTCTCATACAGAAGCTTGTATTCAATCAATGTTAGTCCCAATAGTCGTCCTTATGTTCATCGTTGACAAATTACTGCATGTATCTGCCTCTGTTCAGTTTGATGAGGTCATTTCTGTGAAACTGATGCTCAACTCAACATCATTTGTGTGAGGGAGAAAAAGAAACAAACTGTTGCATTCAATTGTGAGTAAAAGTAACAGGGAACCTTGGCTAGCTGTAATCTTAACTGCCTGACTGTTTATTTTAATTTAACCAGCCGATGGCTCAAATGTCCCTGTGGGACGTTCTTTTTCTCCTGTTTCCCCATTTTAGCAGCATCACTTCCTCGAGTTCAGATGATTCAGCTTAGTCCAGACATTCTCAGATGCCCTTGTCTAAGGTCACAGGTCTGCCAGAGACCACCTTCCAGTCATTGCAGAACTTTCACCAATGAGAAGTGTCCAGGGAGTTTCCATTTATTGATTGAATTCAGGCTATTCATTTCAGACGAGATGAAGAAGATGGAGATTACTCCAGACCCTCAAGTTGATAAAGCTCTTTAGCTAATACGCATTTAAGCGCAAATCAAGGCCAGAAAAAAAGCATTACAAATGGCCTTGATAAATTAGCAGCAATTAGTGCCAGTAGCTCCGAGGACACTTTGACCCCTTAACAAACAAGTGTCTGATTTATTTATTTGTTAGTTGCCACCGTTATGTCCCCTTATAAACAGTCAGTCCCAGTAGCATGCCAGGTCAGGGAGAAGATGGTGAGATCCACAGAACAAAGCAGTGAGGCTCAGTCTGTTGTCATATGTAATATTATTTGCTGATGAGCTGAACTGTAATCCATGTTGTTTAAAATATTGGGGGAGGCTGAGAGAAAACTGGGCAGCAGTATGAGGTAAGCGCTGTGCATTTGGGCTGCAGATCCTTCGGTGCGAGGGGTACTTCTCCCACACATACTTTACTGAGCAGCTAAGCCATAACACGTCAGCCTGGCCCACATGTCTAATCATGTGGGCTGTTAACTCAGAAACCACAAGACCTGCATTTTCGCTACTATGACACAGTGCTTAGTACACCCTACCACACACACACACACACACACACACACACATACGCACATAAACATGTACACACACACACACGCACACACGCTCACACATACTCACTCACAGGACCTTGGAGTCTGTACCTGTGTCTGTCCGTGCGTCTTTGTGAACATGCCTTTAAAAATAACTGCTATAGAGTTCTTCATTTGTTTTATTCAAAGAAATAGGTTTTTATATTTGTTCTTCAACAAACAGATGATAATTTTCTCCAACACACCACTTTCGGAAATTTGTTTGTTTACATGCATCAAAAACTTTTATATAATAGGAAACCTGGAAAAGAAGGTACTTTTGGTCACTACAATGACTTTTAAAATAAAGAAACATACAAAAATGAAAAATAAATTTCAGGTACAGTCTAGAAAAGGAAACAAACAGGATACAAACGGACAACAAATTAGATCCAAGAACCTCAGGAAATCCGACCAAACAAAACTATCCAAAAGGCCCTTAGAATAACGATGAGATGATTACAAACACTTCAGGAGGCAAAACACGTTCTGACAAACTGAGCATATGGCTGCTTAAGGACCAGGATTCCAAGAATGGGCTACCTCCTCAGGGACCAGATGAAGTGAAAGAGCTAACTCTGACAGCACGCAAACAGTGCTAGCTCTGATAGCACTCAAACAGTGCTAGCTCTGATAGCACATAAACAGTGCTAACTCTGATAGCATGCAAGCAGTGCTAGCTGTGATAGCACGCAAACAGTGCTAGCTGTGATAGCACGCAAACAGTGCTAGCTCTGATAGCACGCAAACAGTGCTAGCTCTGATAGCACGCAAACAGTGTTACGTCTGATAGCACGCAAACAGTGCTAGCTCTGATAGCACGCAAACAGTGCTAGCTCTGATAGCACTCAAACAGTGCAAACTCAGTTAGCACGCAAACAGTGCTAGCTTTGATAGCACACAAAATGCTAACTCAGATAGCACACAAACAAGCAGCATCCATGCCGGAATATGAAACCTGACCACTGCCAGAACTTTGTGGGCAGAGATCCCTGTCCTGCAATGCATACAATTCTGCTCCTTTTCAGACATTTTGCTTTACACCAGAGCAATACATGCAGACAGGGCAGAAACATGAAGTGCGCATGTGCACCAGCATGTAATGCTCTGTAATGAGCATAATGTGTGAGCCCCAGAATGTAATGTTCTGTAATGGACATAATGTGTGTGCCCCAGAATGTAATGCTCTGTAATGAGCATAGTGTGTGTGCACCAGAATGCTATGTCCTGTAATGGACATAATGTGTGTGCCCCAGAATGCAATGTTCTGTAATGGACATAATGTGTGTGCCCCAGAATACAATGTTCTATAATGGGCAGAATGTGTATGCACCAGAATGTAATGCTCTGTAATGGGCAGAATGTGTGAGCCCCAGAATGTAATGTTCTGTAATGGACATAATGTGTGTGCCCCAGAATGTAATGCTCTGTAATGAGCATAGTGTGTGTGCACCAGAATGCTATGTCCTGTAATGGACATAATGTGTGTGCCCCAGAATGCAATGTTCTGTAATGGACATAATGTGTGTGCCCCAGAATACAATGTTCTGTAATGGGCAGAATGTGTATGCACCAGAATACAATGTTCTGTAATGAGCATAATGTGTGTGCACCAGAATGCAATGTCCTGTAATGGACATAATGTGTGTGCCCCAGAATACAATGTTCTGTAATGGGCAGAATGTGTATGCACCAGAATACAATGTGTATGCACCAGAATGTAATGCTCTGTAATGGGCAGAATGTGTGTGCCCCAGAATGTAATGCTCTGTAATGGACATAATGTGTGTGCCCCAGAATGCAATGTTCTGTAATGGGCAGAATGTGTATGCACCAGCATGTAATGCTCTGTAATGGACATAATTTGTGCGCACCAGCATGTAATGGGCAGTATACACAACCTTTAACTTTAGGCCCAGACCTTTTTCCACAGGATGCTGCCTGTGATTGGGTGCTGTGTCATTTCCAGGGTTACCAACTGTCCTATTTTAGCCAAATATGCCCTTCTGTCCCGAATGTCGCACTTTTGATCAACTGCAATACGGCCTTGCCTAATTTGGCAAAACTTTCTGAATTGTAATGAAAATGTAATTCATTTTTCAAAAAGGTTAATTTATTTTTGTACTGTATTTTGGCGAGGCAATGTTGGCCACCCTCACTGGCTCCAGCTCAGCCACAAGATGAGAGGCAGGCACCACTCAAAAAAGACAGTTGAGCAGCTTTCTGTTCAAACAGTAGAGAACTACCTGTTTATATGATATGGAGGTTTTTAAAAGAAAAAACTGTGCGTGTGTGTGTGTGTTAGGCCTCAGCGGTATGGGCCAAAAAATGATACCTTTATATTTTTAAGCTTTTTGGCGGTTTACTATACATGTCTAAATATTAATGTATTATCAGAAATAGCAAGTGATTTTCAGTCAGAATTATATACTTAAACAGCCTTTATTTACTCTGAATCCTGTATAGTATACTAGATACAGCAGTAATAAGATATCAAAATACAGAAAATAGTAACATACCCTCAAGAGAAATTATTTTGTTCATTAAATATAGTAAAAGCACTCTAAACTGTAAAAAAATGGTAGCATATACAATGTTAACAATGATAGAAATTAACACAACCTGAAAAAACATAACATAATCGACATTAACAAACTCAACAATAATGTGCTAGGATGGTTAAGCATGTGGTGGACTGTGCGTAGAAGAAAGCTTCTGTGGCTGACCATGCCGCGACCGGCTCGGTTTGGTCCTGCCACACACACTCTCCACTGAGGTCTTATTCCAGCTCACTCAATGGCCCGTCCTCCATGTCTGCCACACATACTCTCCACTGAGGTCTTCTTCCAGCTCACTCAATGGCCCGTCCTCCATGTCTGCCACACATACTGTCCACTGAGGTCTTATTCCAGCTCACTCAATGGCCCGTCCTCCATGTCTGCCACACATACTGTCCACTGAGGTCTTATTCCAGCTCACTCAATGGCCCGTCCTCCACGTCTGCCACACATACTGTCCACTGAGGTCTTATTCCAGCTCACTCAATGGCCCGTCCTCCATGTCTGCCACACATACTCTCCACTGAGGTCTTCTTCCAGCTCACTCAATGGCCCGTCCTCCATGTCTGCCACACATACTGTCCACTGAGGTCTTATTCCAGCTCACTCAATGGCCCGTCCTCCACGTCTGCCACACATACTGTCCACTGAGGTCTTATTCCAGCTCACTCAATGGCCCGTCCTCCATGTCTGCCACACATACTCTCCACTGAGGTCTTATTCCAGCTCACTCAATGCCCCGTCCTCCATGTCTGCCACACATACTGTTCACTGAGGTCTTATTCCAGCTCACTCAATGCCCCGTCCTCCACGTCTGCCAAACAGACACTTTTACTGTGCACTGTGTGGTTACTCAGTCAACCAATCGGGTAACCAAGAGACTCATTTGGCCACATAAAAATCACGCAGTATAATCACAATGGTATATTCTTGATGTATCTTCATTTTACATCCCCAGCAAATTTATATTGAATATTTAATTAATATTATATGCATCGCCTAGCCCAAGTGTGTGTGTGTGTGTGTGTGTGTGTGCATGTGTGTGCAGTTTGGAATTACGTGTATTTCTGCATTAATTACTCATTAAATGTGGTCTGATCTTCATATAAGTCACAATAATAGACAAAACACAATCTGCTTGCACTAATAACAATCAATTGCACTTTTCATGTTTTTATTGAACACATTGTCTAAACATTCACAATTCAGGCTGGAAAAGGTATGTGAACCCTGGTATCTAATAACTGGTAGGACCTCTAACCTCCAACAAATGTTTCTCATAGTTGCCAATCAGACTTTCCCAATGGTTTGGAGGAATTTTAGACCATTCCTCCTTTAAAAATTACTTCTGTTCATTTATGTGACACAACATCTCATTTGGGTTAAGGTGTGGACTCTGACTTGGCCATTCCAAAACATGAATTTTCTTCTGTTTAAACCATTCTGGTGTTTATTTACTTACGTGTTTAGGGTCATTGTCTTGTGGCATCACTCAACTTCTATTACGCTTGAGGCGATGGACCACTACCCTGACATTCTCCTGTGAAATTTCTTAATACAATTTTTAATTCTTTGTTCCCTCAATGATTGCAAGCTGTTCAGGCCCTGAGGCAGCAAAGCATCCCCAAACCATGATGCTCCCTCCACCAGGCTTCACAGTTGGGTTGAAGTTTTGGTGTTGGTGAGCAGTGCTTTTTCCCTCCAAACATGGTGTTGGGCATTTCTGCCAAAGAGTTCAACTTTTGTCTTATTCGTCCATAAAACATTGGCCCAGAAGCGATGTGGAACATTCAGGTGGTCTTTTGCAAACTGGAGACATGCAGCAATATTTTATTGGAGAACAATGGTTTCCAATGTGGTGTCCTCCCATGAATACCATTCTTGTTTGGTGTTATTTTTATTGTGGACACATGAACAGAGGACTTTAGCAAGTTCAAGAGATTTCAGGTCCTTTGCTGTTACTCTAGGGCACTTCTTGACCTCCTTTATCATTGCACGCTGCGCACTGTTAGCTAGAATTTCTCCTTTGTCAAGATAATCCATCTCCTGCACAGGTGTGGCATAGCAAGATGCTGATTAAAAGCCATGATCACTACATCTGCGTGCTCGACGTCCTCACCGGGATCTTGATTTATCTGCAGTTCGGCGTCAGAATCGACGTGAGTGGGCAAGAGCTCATCTTCGATGGCCACTGGCACACTGGAGAATGGTCCATCCTCTTCACTGATGAATCATGGTTTCAGCTGTACAGGGCAGATGGCAGGCAGCGTGTATGGCATTGGGTGGGTGAGTGGTTTGCTGATGTCAACATTGTGAACAGAGTGGCCCATGGTGGTGGTGCGGTGTTGGTACGGGCAGGCATATCCTATGGGCAGAGAACTCAAGTGCATTTTATCCATGGCAATTTGAATGCACAGAGATATCGTGATGAGATCCTGAGGCATATTGCTGTGCCATTCATCCACCGCCATCACCTCATGTTTCAGCATGACATTGCACGGCCCCATGTTGCAAGGATCTGTACACAATTCCTTGAAGCTGAAAATGACCCAGTTCTTCCACGGCCTGCATACTCACCAGACATGTCACCCATTGAGCATGTTTGCAATACTCTGGACCGGCGCATACGACAGCGTGTTCCACTTCCCCCCAATATCCAACAACTTCATACAGCTATTGAAGAGGAGTGGGACAATATTCCACAGGCTACAATCAACAATATGATCAATTCAATGCAAAGGAGATGTGTTGTGTTGCATGAGGCAAATGATGGTCACATAAGATACTGATCGGTATTCTGTTCATTTCATGCTATCTACTTTTTTGGGGAATCTGTGACTAACAAATACATATCTGTATCCCTAATCACATGAAATCAATAGATAAGTGCTTAATTAATTTATTTACTTATGTTTATTACCTTTGAACTCAATAAAATCTTCGAAATTGATGTGTTGCATTTATATTTTTGTTGAGTGTAGATGAAAATCATATCAGATGTAATTCATTCCAAAGGGTTTGCAAACTTTCTCGTAACTGTACATATATTGGGATGGTAGGTATGTCATCCCGCCAAGTTACGCCTTGGCCGGGGCATGCCCCATACCTATACAACACCAAGAGTTTGGCACTTTTCAGGGTTCCCCACAGAAATAACCACAACAGCCACAGACACTCAGCCCTTAAAAACATTAAATTCTGTACATTCTGACCCCATTTCAACAGACAAATTTCATAAACAACTTCACATGTCCACACAATAAAGCCCCAAACTAAGGGGATTTTGCGTTTTCACCTTCACCTTCTTCTTCTTCTTCTCTTTCTTCTTCTTCTTCTCATTCTTATTTTTCCTGCCACCTATCCCACTAATAACATGTCTCCCCATTGGACATTTTACTGACACCAGCCAAATCTTCACCTACACGACCCAATCAAAAACTTGCATACACACGCAAAATACCCATACCTTTTTACTCTGAAACATTTTCAGTACAACCAGCTAGTCCGCCTGTGGCCTAGTGGGCAAGGTTACAGTCTTGGGAACACAGGGTCCTAGGTTCAAGCCCAGCTAGGGATGTGTCTCTTTAACCTGCTTGTACTCTCACTAATAATTGTCTACTACTTCTCAATTATTTCTGTTGCACCATATCTACCCGCCGTTCCCCGAACGTATACACTGCATTATGACGTACCGTCTGCACGTTCAATTATTAACCGGCTACAATATTGCAAAGCCATATGGATTCAACGGGAGCTCTTCTGTGCTTACTGGCCTGTGTTCTTCTTTAAAACCATGGATAGGTTTGCTAATGATATTTCACGCATTGCATAGCTATGTCATGGTGCTGCCCTAACAAAGTCACAGACTGGTAAATCTCCGGTTGAAGGATTGAATCCCGCCTCGCCCTCAGGCAGATAATTTCCTCTTTTACACTAACGTTTTCTTACGCTTATATTTGCTTTACCAAAACTCACTCACGGCCGCCCATATGCATTTCATGAGGGCAAATGTATTCATTTTATTAAAAAGTTACACCAGTTCACCACTGTGCCATTTCTACTAACTATATTTCTTCACTTGGCTACCGTACAAAAACCTTATCAGCAAATGCCACGTTTCTACATTCAGGTTACCTCGCCCTGTTCTCTATCTAGCCACATACAAACAATTACTACGTATGTACGTTCTGCAACTCCTCAATAAAACATTACATTTAAAATCATGATTCACTCATAATTATAACTACTAGTACTGAACATGAGAAAAACACATCAGTGCAATAGATTTCACACATTACTTAACCCTCCACTTTATCAGTTATTGCTTTATAGCGACTGTTATATATACCATTTGATAAGGAAAATAAGCTCGCTCATGGTCACTCCATTTACTTCGCACTATACTCTGTGATCATGTCAACCTTCACCTACATGCCCATTCTGCTAAAAACATATTGTTTCAACTACGCAATTTCATCATTTCATCCTAATTTCTCTCACACTGTTGTTATTTTCTCATAAGCAAAGCCTGCTGGGACATATGCGTCTGCTCCTATTCTCCACTATCAAGTTTTCCGGTTCTAGCTTAGCAAAACAGCGAAGAGGATTCCCACCTGCAGATAAGCCTATCAAAATGCCTTATAAACCTTACAAACACTAAAAGGGCATCTCCACGAAATAACAGACAACGGAGCAGGACAGAAGGCTACACAAGTTGCGACCTAGGACGCTCTAATTCTACAGACTTGCTGATTCTTTTGTCAATCAAGGCTCGTTGGATGGCCATCAAATCCGTGAGTACATACACTGGCCATATTTCACCTGCGCTTATGATGCGTTTACACTTATACGCCACTGCACCCTTTGTCACAGCCACTGTTTTACATATATAGCAAACCGAAACTGCTACACGGTACACGCTCATCAGACTGTACAAATTCACACATGGATAGCCATAATCCACAACCGTTTCTTACAGGGTCACTTCGCATTTCTCACTCTCATAATAAAACGCTTTGCAAAAAGAAATGATATGTCATCAAAAACACGTTTTCAACGTACAAAAATGCCAAGTTACTCACACGTACAAGATATACACCGTCTATAACTCATTCATTCAGACTGTCAAAATCCAGGCCTGCCATTAAAAGTATTGATATCAAAATGACGCCAAGTTACGGTACTACAAACAATATAGGCTATCTTGCCTCACCAAAATTAAATAAGATGTATTTCCTCAATTCTTTCAAGTCACTTGGCCCTGTGTTGTGTAATCTTAGCATTTTACAATGTCATGCAAACTTCGTGTCAGATCAAATATTTCGAATTGCCTCATGGAACACATTGAAATTCATGTAGAAAACTGCTGGTGAGTAACTACAGGAAACATATTTCTCCAGGAAACATAAGTTTGTACTTGCTTCTGAACTGAATTTGAGTAAATGTACACGTTATTGTATATTTGCTACGTACAATAAATGCTGCATGTCAAATACATATTGTACATACATACATAGAGAACTTCTTTATCCCCATGGGGACATTTCCCTGGCAGCATGTTACATTCACATTTATGAACAGACATTTATACCAAGAAACATACAATCATTCATGCAACAGAAATGCTGGGCAGCGAAATACATACATACCAATACAAATTGGACATATAGACGCCTATTCAATCAATCTTGACTGTGAGAAAGCCATCCACACATATGTTTGGCCTGTCCATGTAGTGCATGCTTATACACACAGGGCCAAGTGACTTGAAAGAATTGAGGAAATATTGGATAGCATTGCTTTGGAATACATCTTATTTAATTTCGGTGACGCAAGATAGCCTATATTGTTTGTAGTACCGTAACTTGGCGTCATTTTGATATCAATACTTTTAATGACAGGCCTGGATTTTGACAGTCTGAATGAATGAGTTATAGACGGTGTATGTCTTGTACGTGTGAGTAACTTGGCATTTTTGTACGTTGAAAACGTGTTTTTGATGAGATATATATGTACAGCACAGGAAGTGTCATGTGTTTGGATATGGCGCAGGATTCTGGGAGCATGCATAATCCCAGGCTGAAGCCAAAGCCTAATGCACCATGTCCAAAGGGCCTGCGGTTCATATTTCATCAGGCGGCTGAGCTGCGTGGAGCTACACATGCCGATGTCTTACAAGCACGCAGAGGCCATGCAGAGGCTCTAATCAATGGCCTGCTCGTTTAGTGTGGAATTTCCCCAGAAATGCGGAACGACTGGGTCTGCAGTGTTCCGTCCTGGCCATTTGCGTTTGGTAGCAGGCATTCATAAGATTCAGACTAAAGCCTGAGGACCCAGCAGAGCTCAGAGAGGTAAGTGAGTGTGTGAGCGTGTGAGTGTGTGTTACTGGTCCTGAGGACCCAGCAGAGAGGTGAGTGAGTGTGTGAGCTTGTGTTACAGATTCTGAGGACCCAGCAGAGGTGAATGAGTGTGTGTGTGAGTGTGTGTTACTGGTCCTGAGGACTCAGCAGAGAGGTGAGTGAGTGTGTGAGCGTGTGTTACTGGTCCTGAGGACCCAGCAGAGAGGTGAGTGAGTGTGTGAGCGTGTGTTACTGATCCTGAGGACTCAGCAGAGAGGTGAGTGAGTGTGTGAGCGTGTGTTACTGGTCCTGAGGACCCAGCAGAGAGGTGAGTGAGTGTGTGAGCGTGTGTTACTGGTCCTGAGGACCCAGCAGAGAGGTGAGTGAGTGTGTGAGCGTGTGTTACAGATTCTGAGGACCCAGCAGAGCTCAGAGAGGTGAGTGAGTGTGTGAGCGTGTGTTACTGGTCCTGAGGACCCAGCAGAGAGGTGAGTGAGTGTGTGAGGGTGTGTTACTGGTCCTGAGGACCCAGCAGAGAGGTGAGTGAGTGTGTGAGCGTGTGTTACTGGTCCTGAGGACCAGCAGAGAGGTGAGTGAGTGTGTGAGCGTGTGTTACTGGTCTGAGGACCCAGCAGAGAGGTGAGTGAGTGTGTGAGCGTGTGTTACGTTCTGAGGACCCAGCGAGTCAGAGGTGAGTGAGTGTGTGAGCGTGTGTTACTGGTCCTGAGGACCCAGCAGAGAGGTGAGTGAGTGTGTGAGGGTGTACTGGTCCAGGGCCAGCAGAGAGGTGAGTGAGTGTGTGAGCGTGTGTTACTGGTCCTGAGGACCCAGCAGAGAGGTGAGTGAGTGTGTGAGCGTGTGTTACAGATTCTGAGGACCCAGCAGAGCTCAGAGGTGAGTGAGTATGTGAGTGTGTGAGCGTGTGTTACTGGTCCTGAGGACCCAGCAGAGAGGTGATCGAGTGTGTGAGCGTGTGTTGCAGATTCTGAGGACCCAGCAGTGAGGTGAGTGAGTGTGTGAGCGTGTGTTACAGATTCTGAGGACCCAGCAGAAAGGTGAGTGAGTGTGTGAGTGTGTGTTACTGGTCCTGAGGACCCAGCAGAGCTCAGAGAGGTGAGTGAGTGTGTGAGCGTGTGTTGCAAATTCTGAGGACCCAGCAGAGAGGTGAGTGAGTGTGTGAGCGTGTGTTACTGGTCCTGAGGACCCAGCAGAGCTCAGAGAGGTGAGTGAGTGTGTGAGCTTGTGTTACAGATTCTGAGGACCCAGCAGAGGTGAATGAGTGTGTGAGTGTGTGTTGAGGTCAGCAGTAAGTGTGGACGTGGTTACTCCTGATGGACCACACGACTCAGCAAGTGATGAGCTACACTTGTGTCACACACACTGAGGACACCACAGTGCGTGACGTGACGACTGCTAAAGACACTGCATCACACACACAGTGTCTAACACACACTGCGTCACACACATACACACTGCATCACACACACAATGCGTCACACACACTGCATCACACACACTCCATCACACACTCTGTGTCTCACACACACTGCGTCACATACACTGCGTCACACACACTGTGTCTAACACACACTGCGTCACACACACTGCATCACACACACACTGCGTCACACACACACTGCATCACACACACACTGCGTCACACACACACTGCATCACACACACTGCGTCACACATACACTGCATCACACACACTGCATCACACACACACTGCATCACACACACACTGCGTCACACACACTGCGTCCCACGCATTGCATCACACACACTGCCTCACACACACACTCCATCACACACACACTGCGTCACACACTGCATCACACACACTGCGTCACACACACACACTGCATCACACACACTGCATCACACACACACTGCATCACACACACACACACGGGGCGACATAGCTCAGGAGGTAAGACCGATTGTCTGGCAGTCGGAGGGTTGCCGGTTCAAACCCCACCCTGGGCATGTCGAAGTGTCCTTGAGCAAGACACCTAACCCCTAACTTCTAACTGCTCTGGCGAATGAGAGGCATAAATTGTAAAGCGCTTTGGATAAAAGTGCTATATAAATGCAGTCCATTTACCATTTACCATCACACACACACTGTGTCACACACACACTGCGTCACACACACTGTGTTCAGGACCTGTGTGTCCAGCACACACACACTCTGTTGTAGGATATGTAGTGTTTAGATTTTGGCCTTGGAGAGGGAATCAGTGAATAAGAATGTGGCCTGGCCTCCCCGTCACAAGCATCAAAGCAAATGTGATTGGGGCAATATAAAATCCACTGATACCCTAATCTAGGCAGACAATCTATGGGTCTCACCCCCTCCGAAGAGTCAAACCAGATGACACAGGACACCATATCGGGGGTCAGAGACCCTACATGCCTAACATTTCCCTTTCACATGTCCTCTTTAAGTTTGAATCCAATCTTTAGGTAGGACAGACTGTGTCATAAATTAGTCTGACCCCCCTTCCCTTCTATCCTACACCTTAACTCAGCATCACCCAATCAGGGCAAAACATCCTCAAGCCATGCTGGGTAAGGTAGGAAAACAGGAAAAAGGTTGGTGTATTGTGTTGGTGTCGGAGCCTTGAAGAATAAGTTTTCCTCTTTTTATTTTGGTGGTGGTTCCTAGGTTGTGTGCTTTTAGCCGGTTTCCTTGTGGCCCTTATACTGGAAGTGGGTGATACTTTGGCAAGGTCTGGCCGATCCGTTTCTCTCTCTCTCTCTATATCTCTCTCTCTCTCTCTCTCTATTTTCTGGTATTCTAGATTAGTTGTTTAATGTTGTTTTGCTGTATGTCTTCTGTTGTGTAATTTAGAAGTAGTGTGCCAGCATTCAATGAAGAATGTATGTTTTCAGTTCATTATAATTGACTGCTACTTATTCAATTCAATTATTAAATCTTAAAACCTGGTATAGAGCTTGTTTTGACTTATTGGTTGATTCCACCAGTGCACTGTACACTGACCTATCAATGAATTCGGTGTTTAATTGATCAATCTAATAAAATATATTTTACATGTAGGTTAAGTGAGGGGTTCTAGCATGCAATATCACTTGGTTCAGTATTCTGGAACCGCTGGATTCAGAAGATAAACATATTCTTAATTAATCTTGCTTGTCCGACACTGTGTTCAGGACCTGTGTGATTATCACACACACACTCTGTGTTCAGGACCTGTGTGCCCAGCACACACACACTGTGTTCAGGATCTGTGTGTCTATCAAAACACACACACACTGTGTTCAGGATCTATGCGTTGAGCACAGATGCACACTGTGTTCAGGACCTGTGTGTCTATCACACACACACGCTGTGTTCAGTATCTGTGTGCTTATCACACACACTCTGTGTTCAGGATCTGTGTGTCCAGCACACACACACACGCTGTGTTCAGGACCTGTGTGTCTATCACACACACGCTGTGTTCAGGACCTGTGTGATTATCACACACATGCTGTGTTCAGGACCTGTGTGATTATCACACACACATGCTGTGTTCAGGACCTGTGTGATTATCACACACACACACGCTGTGTTCAGGACCTGCAGTGCTGGTGTCTAACAGGTCTCTGCGTGTCCTCCAGCAGACTCCAGCACGGCGACGTGCGCTCAGTCAGAGAGCTCTGATGAGCGTGCCCAGATATGTGACTCACCTCACCCTGCTGCTCAGTGGCAGAAATGGGGAGATGGAGAGCTCTTTAAACTGGATAGACACATCTGCGCATTCAGCCCACAGCACACAGGCCTCCATCCCTGATTATATAGGGCCCCTCGGTTCCTGAGTATCTCTGGCTCTAAAATAGCATTGGCTCCCGAGGCTTAGACTGTTCTTACCCAATAGCAGCAGCATAACAACAGTAACAGAAACCAATAACTAAAGATGGAGGTGCTGTAGAGCTAAGTCCTCTAAAGTAGCAAAGACCACAGCCCCACAGAGTTCATACAGCCATCAGAGACAGCGCACTGCAGTCTCTCATTTACACAGGCTAGTAACAGCCATCAGAGACAGCACACTGCAGTCTCCCATTTACACAGGCTAGTAACAGCCATCAGAGACAGCACACTGCAGTCTCTCATTTACACAGGCTAGTAACAGCCATCAGAGACAGCACACTGCAGTCTCTCATTTACACAGGCTAGTAACAGCCATCAGAGACAGCGCACTGTAGTCTCTCATTTACACAGGCTAGTAACAGCCATCAGAGACAGCACACTGTAGTCTCTCATTTACACAGGCTAGTAACAGCCATCAGATACAGCACACTGCAGTCTCCCATTTACACAGGCTAGTAACAGCCATCAGAGACAGCACACTGCAGTCTCTCATTTACACAGGCTAGTAACAGCCATCAGAGACAGCACACTGCAGTCTCTCATTTACACAGGCTAGTAACAGCCCCACAGCATTCACACAGGCATCAGAGACAGCACACTGTAGTCTCTCATTTACACAGTCCTGTATAATTTGCTGCTTCTCTGCCTTTTATTCTAATAAAGCCTAATCTGTGCATAGCTTCACATTAAGCAATGTTATCAACTATCATAGAGAATTATCAACATGAGAACACAACTAAAGTTAAAAAGGAAGGGAAAAAAGTCACTATGCATGTAATAGCAGTTGCTACAGACAGTTGCATATGATAATAATATATTGTCTTTCTTATGATTATTTCAGGTTCAAGGTTCAAAAATGTGAAAGAAATGCTTTTGTACTGTTCCATGGGTGTTTGAAGTGTTTGTGTTTCCACGTTTATCCATTAGACTACATTTCTTTTTTTGGTGTAGCCAACAGGAAACCAAAAACTAGTCAAAAATAATTTAACAAGCACGAATCCGCAATAGCTGCGACCGCACACGCGCATGCATCCATGTGTGCATGCATCCACGCACACACCCTCACACAAACATGTGACCTCTTCTTTGGCTCATGACCAACCTTTCCACAAAATCTTGCAAAACTGTGAATCCATTCGGGAGTTATGCGCCTTTTTGTGATAGGCCACGCCCATCGCCCCACCCCCTCTCGCTCAATCGACCTTGAAAGTTACTCAGCTCTGACCAATTTCCATGCCAAATGTCAGCCTCCTGGGGCGAAAACTGAGGCCGCTACAGGGTGGGACACTTTTTGTGGACCAACCGACCGACCAGCAGACAGAGCTATAGAGCTGCGGTCGTAGCTAAAAAATGGAAAACGAAATAATAATAATAATAATAATGATAATAATAATAATACATAAATAAATAATAATAGTGATGGCTTCAATAAACCAAGAACTTTGGAGTTGCCTACCCATTTTCATAAAATGCTACAAGTATATTCGTAAACCATGAAGTAAAATCAGTTTTATATCTAAGAAAAAATATAATGCATACATATTTATCAGCAATATTTATCTGAATATTTGAGTCACATCACAAGCTAAACGACTTCAGCCTACAATATGTCACACCTTAAATGTGTTTGTGTGGGGACTGACCCGGGGGTGTTCAGGTTTTTACAGCATTTACACTCTTTTGTCAAGTTTAATTCTTCTGAACCTTATTTGATTGTACCATATCACACAGCTTGGCAGCCAGCAGAATATAAAAGATTACGTTTACACATTTAAAAATAAACAAAAATGGCATCAACTCAATTGCTCGTAAATCTAGGCATTCAACATTACAGACAGGATAAAAAGTGACAATATCGGTTGACTGTTGTCGCAAAATTAAAACACCACAATTGATGTACGATATTGGAGCACAACCACGATTTTAAGTTTTTAAGGATTTTTGATAATACAGGTTATGTTTTCAGCAGAAATATTTTGTGATGGATTTAATGTTTTGGTGAGGGCTTCCCTCAAAAAAATTGAATATACAGCAATATATCTTAAATATGTGAGCCTCTTGGAAATACAATAGTAATAATCAATACATTTATATTAATTTTGTTTTAAATATTGCAGTGTCTGAAATAATAATATTTTGTACATTTGGCCATACATTGTGAAATGCCTGTTATTGACAGACATAATTTTTTTTCTGTCTGTATTAACCTATGATCAACCTAATAATGCGCAGATTCATCATATTATCTGTTATTTTTCACGACCAGCAAGTTCAGAATTATTGGGAGGAACTTTGATATTCCTCCCCTTGTCGCAATTCATATTTATTTAATTCTCATTATTTAAACAAATCTAATTCATTTTATTGATATCACCGGATATGTATCATAATTTTGAGAAAATATTAATTTGGTAATTTCTAAATCCCCACTAAACTAAAGGGTGATCCTGGCATGACAACCCAGAAACATCCTGAGTTATGTAACTTGTGATCACAATATAATGAAGAGATAATGTGGAATTACTAAGCTTATAATAATAATAATTATTATTATTATTATTATTATTATTATTATATTAACTATAATAATAATAATAATAATAATAAAGGTTTCTGATGGCTTCAGAGGACTTCCATATTTTTCTGATCCGGATCATACTGTAGCAATTTGTTTGAGAATATTGCAATAGCTATAATATAGCTTTTATTTAAGGGTAGGGAATGTGATGTCATATCATCTACTATATTAGCCTACACATGGCATATCATATTTCACAGAATTACATGTAGCTGAACTAGCAATATATAACGCAGTGCCTACACTTCAATATAATTAAATTAGAAACACTTCTAGTGGAAATCAAATTCAAATGAAGGGCAGAAGAATAATTAAAGCAGAGCAGAAGTTTGTATGAGACCTGCACATTCCCTGCGCATTGCTTCTGTGGTATTCAGGCTTTTAGACGTTCCTAGACCTTGCTCTGTTCCACAATTCTAACAAGAAAAAAGTAATCTCTAATCATTTCCAAGCTAGTTTTCTGAGCGCATTTTTAAACACTGTGATAAGGGCTGACATCATCACCTCATAAACCACAGCGCCCTGTGCGATATATCTGGAGTAGGAGGAAAGGTAGGTGTAGACTATAACGTAACTCCACTGAAATGTGTTGCTTCATATAACTGCAGTCTTTACTAATACGCCAAAGGATCTACTGACAGAAACTTTTCTGTTCATGCAAAAAGCATGGGAGCTAATGGATAAACAGCTATATTTTAAACAGTCCAGTAGTCCTGCTTCATTTCTTATTTTAAAAAAGTTTAAATGAAATGAGAACTTTGATGGAAATTTTAGCTTGAGGCTGCAAACCGACTCAGTTGTGAATATTTGATATTACTGTGATGGATTATAGCACATACAGAGAAGCATTTGGAAAGCCACAGTACAACCAAAACTCAGACAGAATGAACTTCTTAAAAATGTGAAATGCTGAGTCTTTACCACATATAGAATGACTAAATGAATCACAACCTCAGTATACAATTATATATTAAAAAATAAATAGTGGTGAACAAAAACATGTAAATTACACATTACACCAGGAATTTCCTGAAAATTTTGGTTCCAAAATGCAACCTTTTAAAATTCATTGTTCCCTTCCCACTGCAGTGTAACATTTATTTCTTGTATGTATGTATGTGTGTATGTATGTAAGTACAGTGCCGTGAAAAAGTATTTGCCCCCTTCCTGACTTTCTCTGTTATTGCACATTTGTCACACGGAATGGTTTCAGATCTTTAGCCAAAATAATATTAGGCAAAGGGAACCTGAGTAAACACAAAAAACCGACCAAATGTTTTCCTGAATGTCTGCATTACGAAACAGGATATTACTAGGTTAATGAGTAAAATACCAGTGAGAGTTCATCATGATAAAGTTTATTTTGGAAAAGCCCTCTATTTTAAGGGCGCTGTCGCTGTCCTCACCGAATTGAATCGTAACACTACAAATGAGCTATTAACCGGAAGTGCGTGGGAACGTCTACCAGGGAATAAAGCCCTAGCATTCACAGAAAGTTCATTATATTTCAACACTTTGGTCCGACATACGTATTTCTTCTGGTTGCTGTGATGGCTGAAAAACTTAACGGGCTTTTTCTATGCAGCGGTATACTTCTGTATATCTCGCACTTATGTTCTTGCAACTTCGATGCAGAAGAAGGTAAGATGCATTTTCCATTTATCAAATGGTACAACTCGTTCGCTTGAGTTTGTTTAGTCCCGCGTTCAGACGCGGGCTACGACTTGAGAAGTGCAGCCCTGTCATTAGATAGCCCTCTTAGTCACTTTTACTCCAAGCACATAGCCTACACAATTCGTAAATATTACAGAACAGAAAAGAACTGTTTTGCACTCTAGAAAGCAAGGTCATCAAAGAAACGTTTTATTCACAGGAATTAATTAATCACTCAGCTACACTGATCGCGACAATTATTCTGACACGTTCGTTTACAATTATATCGACTGACTTTCGTATAGCCTAGTTGTTAAATAGTAGCCTATATGCAGGACGTCCTCATGTCAGCATTTCGGTTATGTAGTAACACATTCAGAAGTATTTAATGAATGCATATTAATTAATTCGGCTACCGAAATAATAATAATAATAATAATAATAATAAGGAAAGAGGTTGGTAGTTGGTTTTACATTCGGTTAAGAACAATAGAGGGTTCCTAGACAATAATACATTCCCCCAGCACGTGCCAATATGTAAATACTTACAATATAAAGATTTTTTTATTTTATTTTTTTAAACGGAGCGGCCTGAATTCTCTGAAATGGCGTCACATACACTCGTACGCGCACACGTTGAGTAAATAATTAGAACAGTGCCATGAAATCTTATTGCTACTGATCTTTTCTGTTTCCCACTTTTATTAGCTGCCATTACTGGGATGATGTTATTGTTGTTGAGGTTGTTGCTGTGGTTGTTAAGGAAATAAAACACAGTGCCTACATGGGTTAAACATGAGACACTCTCCTAAATTAACCTGTATCGCACTGGTTATTGAAGCTATTTATGTTGACTGCATACAATACCATATACACAGCAAGCATACACACTCGCACACAAAACTTTAACTGCTAATTTCATGGCACAGTTTTGGAAGTGATTCCATAATTTTAATGCCTGTCTTCATTGCGAAGCTGTAACTGTAATTTAAGGAAGGTAAATAAACCCATTAGATTTTCACGCATGATTCCCAGGTTTTACATTCTCACAGTTGACAGGTGCTTCGTTTGAACATGAGCTTATTAGTGCGATTTCTGAGTTCAGTTCTGTACATTCATGGAATTTCATGGGGTAGGAGTGAGGCTGTAAAATGTGTCCTGAAATGTTACTACTGCTACTTATGGTACGCATTGTGCTTAATTCAGAAAATCTTGAGGGGTTTGGGGGTGTAGATCCGTGAGCTTCTATGATGTGAGGATGCTGATGATTTACAACCTGCTTCTCTGTAGGACTGTTTAAAAGAGTGCAGAGTGAGGTGTTTTTAAATATTATAGTTTGTTTGCTGTCTTGTCACCATATTGTATGTGTACATAAAGTATCATTTCACATTAAGTTACATACCTTTCAGTGATCAGTCAATGGGATGGGATGGGATGGAAGTGAAATCTCTGGTTATCTAAAGTGTTGGATTCATTCTGTGGTTTCATAAGTACTCTGTATTGTTGTACACTCTTGGAAAATATGGTTCTGAAAGGGTTCTTTGGCTCATAAGGGAACCCTTTTTAGTTCTTTCTGGAACCCTCTGTGGTAGGTGTGAAAAGTCTGAAAGTTCCCAGATTGAACCATTTTTCCTGATGGAGAACCCTTGCACTAGATAGGGTTCCTCTATGGTTTTTGGAACCCTTTTTTCGGAAAGTGTAGGTTTACTGGTATACCTATTCTTTGAAGATATAACATACGGAATGATTGGAAATTTGGCTAAAATTGTCATAACAATTTATTATTCACAGTGCAGGTTGTAAGTATTTGGACAGTGATGCAATTCTTGTTTTGGCATTTAGGCTACATCTGTAACGATCCTTGTAGGAATTACAGCCATTTTTATACATAGTCTCCCCGTTTTAGGGGTCTAAATGTACTGTAGTTGGACGAATTGATATAATTTTAAATAAAGTAATCATATTTAGTACTTGGATGCAGATCCTTTGATTTAAGTGCCTGACGTCTGTGACCCATACACATCATCGGGGTATCTACCCTCTGATGCTCTGCCAGGCCTGTGCTGCAGCCATTTTCAGCTCCTGCCTGTTTCTGGGGGATTTTTGCCTTCAGTCTCGTCTTCAGAAAGTGAAGCACATGTTCTGTAGGATTCAGAACTGGAGATTGACTTGGCCAGTCAAGAACATTTTGCACATTACTGCCCTCAGTGTGCTATAGCCAGTTTACGCTAATGAGAGACTCACTGCCCTCAGTGTGCTATAGCCAGTTTAAACTAATGAGAGACTGACTGCCCTCAGTGTGCTGTAGCCAGTTTACGGTAATGAGAGACTTCGCGCTAATGAGAGACTCACTGCCCTCAGTGTGCTATAGCCAGTTTACACTAATGAGAGACTGACTGCCCTCAGTGTGCTATAGCCAGTTTACACTAATGAGAGACTGACTGCCCTCAGTGTGCTGTAGCCAGTTTACGGTAATGAGAGACTCACTGCCCTCAGTGTGCTATAGCCAGTTTACGGTAATGAGAGACTCACTGCCCTCAGTGTGCTATAGCCAGTTTACACTAATGAGAGACTCACTGCCCTCAGTGTGCTGTAGCCAGTTTACACTAATGAGAGACTGACTGCCCTCAGTGTGCTATAGCCAGTTTACACTAATGAGAGACTGACTGCCTTCAGTGTGCTGTAGCCAGTTTACGGTAATGAGAGACTCACTGCCCTCAGTGTGCTATAGCCAGTTTACGGTAATGAGAGACTCACTGCCCTCAGTGTGCTATAGCCAGTTTACGGTAATGAGAGACTCACTGCCCTCAGTGTGCTATAGCCAGTTTACGGTAATGAGAGACTCACTGCCCTCAGTGTGCTATAGCCAGTTTACACTAATGAGAGACTCACTGCCCTCAGTGTGCTGTAGCCAGTTTACACTAATGAGAGACTCACTGCCCTCAGTGTGCTGTAGCCAGTTTACGGTAATGAGAGACTCACTGCCCTCAGTGTGCTGTAGCCAGTTGATGCTGGGCCCCACATGCCTCTTGGAAATGGCCTCCTGTATTATTCCATTTTCATGTTTCCACCTCAGGTGTTGTTCTGCCACCTCGTGTGTCGGGTAGCTGGTGTCACTCAGCTAGTTTTAACTCGCTAGTGAAACTGCAGGATCTCCTGAAAATATCAGCCTCTCTCTAGATGACTGCACTATGGAAATCATGTGTGCTTTTTATGTAATAGACTGTCATGGGGTATACAGTAGGCTATACAGTGCATACATTAGTGCAGTTTTCACTCTCACTGGTTTTATGGAGATAAAGAACATGTGACAGCGAGCCAGCTGAGCCAATGCATATGTTTCAATCAGTTTCATCACGATTCGGGTAGAAAACATGACTTATGCATCACCTGCAATCATATATCCTGTGTATTGATTGAGCAAGGTTGGAGCCTTTCATCTGTGCGAGCGAATTTTGTGAGCAGAGTGTGCATACAGTGAGCACCATAATTCATTGGACAGTGACACATTTTTTGTTATTTTGGTTCTGTACTCTAGCACTTTGAGTTTGAAAGGATACAATAACAATGAGGTTGAAGTGCAGACTGTCAGCTTTAATTTGAGGGTATTTTCATACATATCAGATGAACCGTTTATTTATATTCTATACCATTGCAAAATTGTTTTTAAATGGTTTTAAAATGTTTTAAATGATAAAAATGTATACTTTTGGACATATCACAAAAATGTTACTATCATGTTACTATGGAGGTCAGATACTGCGTGGGCAGGGTTGAGGGCGTACTCCTTGCGTTTTGAGTGACGGCTAGTGGGCGGACCATCTGACGGTGAAGCCACACTATTCTCTGTAGCCCTGCTGGTGTAGTCTTCTACATATGGTAGACTTTGACACATCTACACCTGCGTCCAGGAGAATGTTTTTGATCTGTTGGGCTGTCGTCAGGGGGGTTTTCTTCACCATAGAGAGTATTCTCCGGTCATCCACTACAGTGGTCTTCCTCGGTCTACCTGGTCTTTTGACATAATTGAGTTTACCAGTTGTTTTTTTTCTTGTTAATGATGAACCAAACTGTTGACTTGGGCATGCCCAGGGTTTTTGCAATGCTCCTGATTGACTGATTTGCATTTCTGAGCCTTATGACCGCCAGCCACACAGTGTGCATTTAGCCAGGTACACAGTGTGCATTTAGCCAGGTACACAGTGTGCATTTAGCCAGGTACACAGTGTGCATTTAGCCAGGTACACAGTGTGCATTTAGCCAGGTACACAGTGTGCATTTAGCCAGGTACACAGTGTGCATTTAGCCAGGTACACAGTGTGCATTTAGCCAAGTACACTATGTGCATTTCTGTCTGTTTTGTGCTCTGGAATTTGGGCACCAGTAGCTTATAACTACGCGCCGCTTACACTACGCGTGCCGGGCACCCACCGCACGCGTCGCGTAAGCGTCGCGTAAGCAGCACGGCGAAGCAGCACGACGCGGCACGTAGCGTGTCTCCACTGGTTCCGTTTGTGTCGCGCAAAGGCTTGCTTACAGCTCTATATTCCTAGTAGCTCTCGCAGTCTGCAGTGGGCTTACATCGTGTATTTCACGTTTGTTCACGACTGTTGATTATGGGTTAAGTGAATACTTTGGTGAGAGACCTTTTTCAGTTTGTTAATTTGGTAATATTTCGTTAACTCGTAAATACGTGAGAAAGTAAACGCTTTCAAGAATTACCATAAACTTAAATCGCAACGTAGCCTGCATAAAAATCAATCTCAAACGGTATTAATTTATTTGCTTGGTTAACAAGCGTGCCAATTTCACGAAGAATATGTAATGATCATAATAATAATAATTAATCCGTTATCAACCATTGGGAATTCCCGTGTTGTCTTGTCATTCACGTCAAAACATTTATATGATCATATTTAGCAAAATCAGCTAATCATGAAAAAGACAGTAACAGTTTAATCTTGAATGGATATGAACACCACAACGCCATGAACACCAGAAGCTTTGAAGTACAAGTGCCATAAAGGCTTGCTTACAACTTCATTTATAAAATAGGTCCATTTTCATCGGCAAGACCACTAAATGATCTGATTTTTTTAAAGCTCTGTGGATTATTTGATTTTTATTAACAAGCCCCTTTTGAAAGCACGGCGAACGAAGACATCGGAGAAGTCAAATAGGCTGAGCAATGGTTGGTTAAAAACTACCTTTCAACACTCGAGCTAACAAACCGCTGCTCTGTGCATTCACTTCTACGTCATTCAATAGGCTACGTCTTTCTGTGGTGTATTTTCAAATTTACCCCACCCCCTCCGCAAAATAAGACAGCGGACAGCGGACAGTTTGCCTTTTCCCCAGGTTCCAGTTATTTATATATTTATTTATTTTTACAAAACGAAAAGGTTTGTATTTTTTTTAGCTGCTTATAAAATATCTGGGAGGTAACTAGGGACACACCCCCAGTAATATAAGGATGAAATATAAATCAGAGCATGTATACCTAGCATTTTAGAGCATATTTCTGTGTATAAACACGCCACCGTGACGCGCGACAAGCCGAAAAAATATAACCGAAGCGAAAAACTACGCTTCAGTTCGCTTGTGTCGCGCGAGCTTCGCAGCCGGTACGCGACGCGTTCGCATCTGGTGGAGACGACGTCGCCCGCTGCCGTTGTAATAACAGTACTTCAACTACGCTTCAGTTACGCGCGTAATACGCGCGTAGTGCGCTCGCGGTCGATACGCGTGCGGTGGGTGCCCGGCTTAAGGTTCCAGTTTCTGCATGATTAGAGCACAGTGACCAAGGTGATATCTCATAATGCCTAAAATATGCTTTATGTAAGTGAAATAAAAAAAGGAAGGATATCACATATCAATAGTGTCATTTCCCTTCATCATATCCTAAGTTGTATTACGCCGGGCACCCACCGCACGCGTCGCGTAAGCGTCGCGTAAGCAGCACGGCGAAGCAGCACGACGCGGCGCGTAGCGTGTCTCCACTGGTTCCGTTTGTGTCGCGCAAAGGCTTGCTTAAAGCTCTATATTCCTAGTAGCTCTCGCAGTCTGCAGTGGGATTACATTGTGTATTTCACGTTTGTTCACGACTGTTGATTATGGGTTAAGTGAATACTTTGGTGAGAGACCTTTTTCAGTTTGTTAATTTGGTAATATTTCGTTAACTCGTAAATACGTGAGAAAGTAAACGCTTTCAAGAATTACCATAAACTTAAATCGCAACGTAGCCTGCATAACAATCAATCTCAAACGGTATTAATTTATTTGCATGGTTAACAAGCGTGCCAATTTCATGAAGAATATGTAATGATCATAATAATAATAAATAATCCGTAATCAACCATTGGGAATTCCCGTGTTGTCTTGTCATTCACGTCAAAACATGTATATGATCATATTTAGTAAAATCAGCTAATCATGAAAAAGACAGTAACAGTTTAATCTTGAATGGATATGAACATCACAACGCCATGAACACCAGAAGCTTTGAAGTACACGTGCAATAAAGGCTTGCTTACAACTTCATTTATAAAATAGGTGCATTTTCATCGGCAAGACCACTAAATAATCTGATTTTTTTAAAGCTCTGTAGATTATCTGATTTTTATTAACAAGCCCTTTTTGAAAGCACGGCGAACGAAGACATCGGAGAAGTCAAATAGGCTGAGCAATGGTTGGTTAAAAACTACCTTTCAACACTCGAGCTAACAAATCGCTGCTCTGTGCATTCACTTCTACGTCATTCAATAGGCTACGTCTTTCTGTGGTGTATTTTCAAATTTACCCCACCCCCTCCGCAAAACAAGACAGCGAAACTAAGTTTGCCTTTTCCCCAGGTTCCATTTATTTATTTATTTTTACAAAACGAAAAGGTTTGTATTTTTTTAGCTGCTTATAAAATATCTGGGAGGTAACTAGGGACACACCCCCAGTAATATAAGGATGAAATATAAATCAGAGCATGTATACCTAGCATTTTAGAGCATATTTCTGTGTATAAACACGCCACCGTGACGCGCGACAAGCCGAAAAAATAGAACAGAAGCGAAAAACTACACTTCAGTTCACTTGTGTCGCGCAAGCTTCGCAGCCGGTACGCGACGCGTTCGCATCTGGTGGAGACGACGTCGCCCGCTGCCATTGTAATAACAGTACTTCAACTACGCTTCAGGTACGCGCGTAGTGCGCTCGCGGTCGATACGCGTGCGGTGGGTGCCCGGCTTTAGATGTTAGGTTCAAGTCCAGCACCTTCTTGGTAAGCGTTTCCAGTTAATGATTTGCTTGCTGATGTTCAACGTCACATAGACGATATGGGTTAAAGTCAAACCGGAGGTTATATATGTCACATGGTTGTCATGACAACAACTGGGTGTATTCTTGTAAAGGGTAATGGGTCATTTCCTGGTAATTTCATGAGGGGGGTTCGGATGAGTTTGCATCCCGATTGGCCAGATGCCTCCATGGCTAGTTTGTGGGGTAGGGGGCACTGTTAATGCAGTGGTAGCATTTGTTTTGGTTTAATCAGACACCACAAACTTAATAAAGTGAGAAATGGTTGTCAGCACTGAAAATGACTGCCAGGCTTGGCACACCACACAAACCAACTACTGGAGCACAGTAACACAGATAACAACAGTCCGTCGCAGAGGAATGAGGATTGCATGGTGTAGATGCCCAAAGCAGCTGTATGCGATCCTGTAGGATTCCTCTCTGTTCCCAGCCCCTGATGTGCTGCATGCTAACATGCTGGGTACTAATGAGCCATCCATGCATCAAATAAATTAATAAAAACAAATGGAAAAAACAGTCTGAAATGTGGTAGCATAGCTGCAGATCCACACCAGGGATGATCCAGAGCTCATAGTGTTTCTCCTTACATGCATGGCCAGAGAGAACATGATGCTGTGATGTTGAAGAAATACTATGTTTCCATAATTGTGGTCAACTTGGAGGTTTTGCAAAATGAAAAACATATGGCTTTATCTAATTCTGATAGCAAAAATCTTTTATTCTGTAAAATAAGGGTTTCTGAAAATTCTGCCATTGTGATTGTAAGATTTACCTTTTTGTTTACCTTTGGCTATCCTGTTTATATATATCAGAATATATAACCTCATATGACGTGTGTGTGTGTGTGTTTGTATGTGTGTGTGTGTGTGTGTGCAGTTGTGATGCTGATTTTTAGATAACATTTCTATCTGAAATGAAAACAGTACTGGTTTTGCCCAAGTTTTGAGCTTGCAAAGTGAAAGTCTGTTTTGATGACTGTGGTTTAGACGACTGGTGACTGTGATGACAAATGATTTTACAAAAAATAAGAAATCTGTCACAGATATTTGGTATGGTACAGTGGACTTTGTAGTCAATCTTACTCGTTGTGTTGACTTTATTAGCCCCCTGCCATGAACTTGATATTTATTTATTTTATTTATCTGTGTATAAAGACTTTTTTCCTGTAGTATTTACTTGGTATCCTTTGACAATGGTGGTATTATGTACAAACCTCCGTGCTTTACTCAGAGTAAAGTTTTCCTATTTTCAAGCGTGACAATGCACTTGTACTTGGAAATTGCTCGATTCTGACCCGACCCCCTAATTTTAATTGAAGAAGAAAACAATGTTAACATAAAGAGTTATACACTGCGCTCTGAATTGTTCTGAATGTGTGGCCACAATAAGCCTTTTCTTTTTGTTAATTCAAAAATAACAAGAAAAAAATCAGAACCCTCCGGCCAAGTGGAATTGTTTGGCGTGCGGCATTTTAATGAGCTTTTTGTAGCAGGAGTGTTGACTCTGGTCGCGGAAGCACACCCACACTGGCGGAGAGGCTCTGTGAGTCAATGTGCTGGACACTGTGAGAATGTTCTCTTCATTAAGACCATAATGAAAAACCAAATTACTTCATTATTCACACTGAAACATTGTTAAACTTAATACCTTCTGCATGTAAGTATTGAATTGGCAGATTCAGTACCTTCAATCCCTTCACTTACCCATAGGTATACCCTAGCTTTTGGTTGTACAGTAGTTCTATTTTTTGGCCCAAAGCTTTTAGACCTGCCTGATTGCATTAGTCAATAAGCAGCGTTAACCATAATTATAGTAATTTTTTGCTGTGCTACGTATCCTCCGTACATGAAAAGGGGCACATTGGGCAATTTTCATAAATGTTTTAGAAAAGGTCATTTAAAAATACACTGTTCAGTCTGACTCACTGAAATATTAATGCATGGGGACTTCACTTTGCGTGTCGCTATATGATGAAATGTGTTGACTTGGCAAAGTTCAAAGAATGCTAAGATAGACTGTTCCCTCCTCCCAAGTGTGTGCAACAGGGAACAGCACGTCTTCCAGGGAAAATTTTATTAATTTTAGCACATATTGAAAACAAAATGCATCAGTGGTTAGTATGATTTTGGAGAATTTATCCTGATCTGTTAATCGCTCATTTAATTCAAGTCATTCTAGATAAATGATGTGCTGCACTTTGTGGTAGGGGACTGAGATTTAAAAATCATAAAAAATTCTCACAGCTCAAGGAGTTGTTGGAACACAGAACAGCACTAAATCTGCCTCTCACCCCAGTACAGAAAGAATTCATTTATCGATTACGGTAATAAAAAAGCTCATTTATTGTAAGTGGATTTGTAACAAGGCTTATATAGCAGATATATCCAAGTGTCACACAGAAGAGAAATTGGTATTAATTTCCTGTCATGCATCTTTTAATAGGGACCTTGAATGGATGGTCCTTAGGAGGCATGAGTTTCATTGAACAGAAACCCAGTACAAACGTGAGCGCAGGTGTGGGAAACATGGAAATTACACCCAAATTACGATGGCAAATAAAAACAAGACGAAGGGACTGTGGGGTACATTACATTACAGGCATTTAGCAGATCCTCTTATCTAGAGCAACTTACACAACTTTTTACACAGCATTTACATTGCATCCATTTATACAGCTGGATATATACTGAAGCAATGCAGGTTTAGTACCTTGCTCAAGGGTACAATGTGTCCTTGCAGGGACTCGAACCTGCAACCTTTCGGTTACATGACCAACTCCTTACCCATTATACTACACTGCCACCCAGCCACTGTCCAGCCCCCCATTTACAGCAGATGGGAGCAGTGAACTGGTGGAAGAGAAGGGGCTGAGTGAATCATTTCATGCATCATTCACGCTGCTATACAAATTGCTCTATTGCAAATGGTTGTTGGGATGAAAGCATTCTGCTTTACCTGTACTTGTAAAAAAGGCCAATAGGATGCTGCGATGTATGGCAGCTAGTGTTGAGTTTAATAAAAGGAGATTGTATTGTATTGTGTGTTATGCAATGCCTTTGTCAGGTTGAACGATGGCGTGCAGGTTTGGGCTCCTTACTACAAGAATTATGTAGAAGCTCTTGGAAAAAGTACAGAGAAGGGCAACTAAATTAGTCCCTGGTGTGAAATGAAAGTTAAGTGGAGATGTGTAAGAATCTCTTCGGGCTTTGCAGAAGGAGAATGAGCGGGTTTTGAAAAGTCATTAAAAATATTTCACACTGAGTTATGTCAGCAGAACTACAAGATTCGGTTGAAAATTAGGTTCAGGTTAATTCTACTCTGAGATCAGGAGGTACAAATACATGAAGCAGCTTCGGCGGCACGGTGGTGCAGTGGGTAGCACTGTCACCTCACAGCAAGAAGGTCCTGGGTTCGACTCTCAGCTTGGGGCCTTTCTGTGTGGATTTTGCATGTTCTCCCTGTGTCCGCGTGGGTTTCCTCCAGGTATGTTGTGTTGTGGATGGGCTGAATGGCCTGTTGTCCTCATTACTTATTCTTATGTTCTTATGTTCTAGATGAGCTGAATGGCCTGTTCTCCTCATTATGTTCTTATGCTCTAGATGAGCTGAATGGCCTGTTCTCCTCATTATGTTCTTATGCTCTAGATGGGCTGAATGGCCTGTTCTCCTCATTATGTTCTTATGCTCTAGATGGGCTGAATGGCCTGTTCTCCTCATTATGTTCTTATGCTCTAGATGGGCTGAATGGCCAGTTCTCCTCATTATGTTCTTATGCTCTAGATGGGCTGAATGGCCAGTTCTCTTCATTATGTTCTTATGCTCTAGATGGGCTGAATGGCCAGTCCTGCCCATCAGGTTTGGCTGTGTTTGAATGCTGCAGCACTACCTGGTTAGTGTGGCTGGCGGGGGCTCAGTGTGGCTGAAAGTGGTTTCTGTGTAGACCCTTAGTCTGTAAACTCTGCGTGCCGTGTGTCAGAGGGAGTAACAGGCCTCTTCTCCGTGTTCATGGGGGAGCAGCGCTTGGTGTTCAGCCTGTTCATCTGCAGCCTGTCTGACGGGCCTCACATTATCACGTCCAGCCAGCCGACGGGAGGATGGCGCCCGCGCCACCCACGCTGCCCACGCCTCCCTCTTCCCGCCCACACCATCCCTCTCCCCCTCCCTTGAGCCACCCCCTCCCCCCTCGCTCCAACCCTTCCCCCCCCTTCCCCCTCGTGCCACCCCTCTCCTCCCCCCTTCCCCCTCGCTCCAACCCTCTCCCCCCCTTCCCCCTCGTGCCATCCCTCTCCCCCCTTCCCGCCACGCTGCCCACGCCTCCCTCTTCCCGCCCACACCATCCCTCTCCCCCCCTTGAGCCACCCCCCCCCCCTCGCTCCAACCCTTCCCCCCCTTCCCCCTCCCCCTCGCTCCACCCTTCCCCCTTCTCCCTCGCTCCAACCCTCTCCCCCCCTTCCCCCTCGTACCATCTCCTCCCCCTCCCCCCCCCCATCCCCCCCCTCGTGCCACCCCTGGGACAGTGTGGCTGACTAAAGTGCTCCTGTGGAGTGCTCCCGTGGAGTGCTCCTGCTCCGTGTTAATATCCATTCCCCGCGTGACCGGGGTGCCGCTTTCTCCCCGTGCGCTGCGTTTATGGAGGAAATTCTCATTTCAGCTTGGCATTTCCAAAGATGCAGAGCTCCACAAACTCCTTTATCACTCCTGTTATCACTCCTTTCTGTGAGTCACTTCAAATGCCTAAGATCTCACACATCCCAGTTTTACACTTTTTTTCTTACAATAAAATTTGGTGAAATAAATAAATCAATTAAATGTTCATATTGTATTTTTTATTAATAAGCTGTAAAATGTAGTCTATTTTTTTCGCACGGCATTCATGCAGAATCTTTTTCGCATTTTTTTCACCTTTTACGGTTGTGTTCATCTTACCAGCTACATTTATTCTCCCTGCACCACTAATTAAACATGCTGGATAGCCTATGTTGGACGTCAGGGCACTGAGTTGAGATGAGACTGAATGAGATGCTAAAAATATAATTTCTATTATGGATGACTTCTTACACTTTGATATCTAGGATGCCCGTAACAGCGAAAGGCGAAATTGTATTAAAATGATGTTGAAACATTATTAAGCTGTGCAGTATAAATATTGGCACTGCTGGGAAGGCTTGTTGCCCAATCAGCATTGAGGTCAAGAGGTGTCCCGTTTCAGGAACTTTTTGAAATGATAAATTTTGAAGTGTGTGCACCTTGTGAAAGTAAGACATTGACCTTTTCTGTATCCAGTTTTGCAGTTCATGCGTGCTGTCGCTGTGAGCAGCCGTGTCATTGCTGAGGGCCCTTCCTCTCACTGTGACCCCAGTGTAGAAGGCACAGTTGTGTAGTCTCGGTGTCGGCTGTAGTTTTGTGCTGAAACGCTCTGCCTGTCACTGATGCTGCACAGTGACGCATCACTGACAGGAACGGCTGTGCTGATAGCGGTATCTTCTTCCTGCACAAGGTCGCTTCCCAGACTTCCCCATTGGGCGCGCATGTGTCTTTAATGGTAAATGGGGCTAAACATAGATGGTTCTTCCCATTTTCTAGAAGTCCCTGATCATCTTAAGGTGCCCCTTCCTGTCTGAAGCATTGCTGACTTTCAATTTCTGTCAGCAGATGTCAAATGCTTTATCTTGCTGAGTTGGGGGGGCGGGGGCGGGGGGGGGTGGGGATTGTCTGTGCACTGCATGTATGATGTATGCATTGTCTATGTATGTTGTAAAAGTGTGTGTGTGCCGTAACCGTAATGCATATTGTAAGTAAGCATATTTCTGTAATTATTCTAGTTTATGGATTGAGCTGTATGCTCTGTTTGACTTAGCCTGTGCATTCTTTGTGAAATGAGTTTGAGTCTGTGAGATGAGAGTGATTAAATATGAGAGTATCTGAGATAATTGTGATTCTCTGTGAGATGAGAGGGATTAAATATGAGATTTTCTGTGAGATGAGTGTGATTCTCTGTGAAATGAGGGTGCTTTTCTGTGAGATGAGATTGATTATATATGAGATTCTGTGAGATTAGTTTGTGAGATCATCTGAGATTAGTGTGCTTCTCTGTGAGATGAGTGTGAGTTAATGTAAAAATGGGACAGCATTCCTGAATACTCCCTATTTTGGCCAATGAGACTTTTTTCTCTGGCATAGAAATGTGCTGGTCTACAAGACATATCATTATTCTGTATTATTTTATTCTCATCAAGGAAAATAGCAAAAAAGTATTTCTTTTAAGAGACTGATTCCCCAGACCTTCCATACACAGCTGAGAGGGTATCCTATCCTAAAAATAAACACCCTCTCAGTTATGTACAAAAGCTCTAGGAAATCTCATAATAGTTTGACATAGGGACATAATAGCCTGACATAGGGACATAATAGCCTGACATAGGGCATAAAAGCCTGACATAGGGACATACTAGCCTGACATAGGGACATAATAGCCTGACATAGGAACATAAAAGCCTGACATAGGGACATAATAGCCTGACATAGGGGCATAATAGCCTGACATAGGGGCATACTAGCCTGACATAGGGACATAATAGCCTGACATAGGAACATAAAAGCCTAATATAGGACATAAAAGCCTGATATAGGGACATAATAGCCTGACATAGGGCATAAAAGCCTGACATAGGGACATAATAACCTGACATAGGGACATAAAAGCCTGGCATAGGGACATAATAGCCTGACATAGGGACATAATAGCCTGACATAGGGACATAATAGTTTGACATAGGGACATAATAGCCTGACATAGGGACATAATAGCCTGACATAGGGACATAATAGTTTGACATAGGGACATGTTTGACATAGGAAACTCCTGGCCAGTAAGAGAAATAGCCATGAACCAGTAGAGAGAGGGATGTGAGTTCAGTGGAGTGCTGCTGTATCATGAGCCAGTAGAGAGAAGGATGTGAGTTCAGTGGAGCCCTGCTGTATCATGAGCCAGTAGAGAGAAGGATGTGAGTTCAGTGGAGTGCTGCTGTATCATGAGCTGGTAGAGAGAGGGATGTGAGTTCAGTGGAGTGCTGCTGTATCATGAGCCAGTAGAGAGAGGGATGTGAGTTCAGTGGAGCCCTGCTGTATCATGAGCCAGTAGAGAGAGGGATGTGAGTTCAGTGGAGCCCTGCTGTATCATGAGCCAGTAGAGAGAGGGATGTGAGTTCAATGGAGTCCTGCTGTATCATGAGCTGGTAGAGGGAGGGATGTGAGTTCAGTGGAGTCCTGCTGTATCATGAGCCGATAGAGAGAGGGATGTGAGTTCAGTGGAGTCCTGCTGTATCATGAGCCAGTAGAGAGAGGGATGTGAGTTCAGTGGAGTCCTGCTGTATCATGAGCTGGTAGAGGGAGGGATGTGAGTTCAGTGGAGTCCTGCTGTATCATGAGCCAGTAGATCAGGATGTGAGTTCAGTGCGAAGGGGGAGTCCTGCTGTGTCAGTAAAGGCATCAGTAAGGGAGCATTTGAGATGCAGATGAGCTGGGGGCTTCCAGCTGCCCAGGTCAAATGAAGCGGAGAAGTGTTCCTACATGGGTCTGTTACTGTGATTAACAAAAGCGTCCACATATCAAGTGGCTCATACAGACATTTCCTGATTTATTTTATTATGCTGCTAAACTTTTTACATGCGCCCAACACCTAAGTTATAGAGAGGCTTATTCCAATCACAGTTTGTGTGTGTGTGTGTGTGTGTGCGTGCATGGGTGTGTGTGTGTGTGTGTGTGTGTGTGTGCGTGCATGGGTGTGTGTGTGTGTGTGTGTGTATGCGCATAGGTGTGGGTGGGTGCGTGTGTGTGTGACTGTGTGTGTGCATCAATGTGTGTGTGCTTCTGTGTGTTTGTGTGTGTGTGTGCGTGTTGGTGTGTGTGCGGGTGCTTCTGCCTGTGCGTGTGCGTGTCTGTGTACGTGCTCCTAGCACTGACCTGTATCAGGCATCTCGAGCACACAGCAACAATAGAAGACCATCCTGCACTTTTAGTGGAAGCTGTACTGAGCGTACCTTCAGGCATTCAGTGCATTGCACTGTGTACTCCAGAATATGTGTATTAACATCCCTGAACCACTCAGGGTGACTTTAGCTTTGCTGCAGTCTATTGATGGCACAGGACATTGTTTCCCATTATCAGATCCAAGATGGAACCTGATCAGTAAACCGTCTTTGCTTTTCACTAAAAAGTAGATACTTTTGTATTCATTATGTCCGTATACTGTGGAGTACACTTTCAACCATTGCAATGGGACAAAGAAGTGATCTCAGTTTCTGTTTAGTTTCTCTACATAAAATGGAACAGCCTTTCAACAGTGAACATATTCAGGGCAAACAAGGCTCTACGCTAACATTTTTCCCAAGGAGCACATGTGCTTTTAAGTTTAAAAATTTGGAGGCACACTAATGAAATCAAATTAGTAGATGTGCTCCTAAGCTATACTTCCAGTTAGCAAATGCTCCTAAAATGGGAGCACTGTAGCGCATTGGTATTACTGGAACAAAAGATAATTCCCCATGTACTGTATGGTTGGGGGAATCAAGCTCCTCCTACTGCACTTTTAAATACTGTTGGGTGTGACTGGTGCTGTTTCACTCTGCATAGAGTACCTGTTTCCCTGAGGGCCCAGTTATGCCCCCATTTAACAGCCAGTCTTTCACTCATTTTCTCGGAAAGCAGAAGTGCGCATGATATATTTGTGGCCTGCTCATTTCATCAGCCATGAGCATGTGAATTATTTTCCCAGACATTAGGCACCTACATTTCAGAGGAATTAACCTGCTTCACCTGTTTCAAAGATTAACGACTGTTATGACGCTCCTTCTCACTGAATTTGCGGTTTGCCGTCTCAAACATAATTCATTTAATGCAGTGGTCTCCGACACTGGTCCTGGAGAGCTACAGGGTCTACTGGTTTTCATAGTGACTCTGCACTTCATGAATCAATTAGAGAAGTTGATTACACAGTTAACTCAACTCACCTGGTGTCTTGGGTCTCAATTGGGTGCTGATATTAAGGTGAAAACAAAAACCAGCAGACCCTGTAGCTCTCCAGAACCAGTGATGGAGACCACTGATTTAAGGACGCAGTGCAGCTCAGCTTGTCTGGAGCTGGAGTCCGGGCTGGTTGTGAGAGTAGAGGCTGGAGCTGGAGTCCGGGCTGGTTGTGAGAGTAGAGGCTGGAGCTGGAGTCCGGGCTGGTTGTGAGAGTAGAGGCTGGAGCTGGAGTCCGGGCTGGCCTGCCCGTGCTGATCGCGCTGTAGCCTGGCGGCCGCAGATCGCCATGTCAGGGGTGTCAGCAACGCTGGAGGAAGTCTGGAGTGAAAGTATTATTTTCTTATTAAAATGTGAATGATCATTTTTGTCATTATCGTCACGTTTACTCTTTTTATGCATTATAATAATATGTTCATTTGTAACAACACATTCTACAAGTTAAGTGTTATTTGCTGGCATGCTGACATCTTATCAAAATGTGTGTTTGCGCGTGTGTAGTGTGCGTGTATATTGTGTGTGGTGTTTGTGTTTGCGTATGTGAGTGTGTGTGTGTGTGTGTAGTGTGTGAGTGTGGGTGTGCATGTGTTGTGTGTGTAGTGTGTGAGTGTGTGTGCGTGTGTGTATGTATGTGTGTGTGTGGTGTGAGTGTGTGTGTGTTTGTGTGTCTGTGTAGTGTGTGTGTGTGTGTGTCTGTGTAGTGTGTGTGTGTGTGTGTGTGTGTGTGTTTGTGTGTGTTACTCTCTCTCCTGGCTGGGTCTGGCTGTAATAAAGTGCACAGGCATCGCTGCACAGCTCGGTTTGTCCCCCAGGGAGCTGGGCACTGCTTCATCATCACAGGACTAGACATTTATCATCTTCTGCTGCTATTTTTGAGCAGTGTCTGTTGGAGGTGAAGTACAGCTCTTCTTCCCCTGTGCTAGACTACAGTTCCTCCTCCTTGGGGAGGGAGCTCAGCCCCTCCTCCTCCTCCTTGGGGAGGGAGCTCAGCCCGTCCTCCTCCTCCTCCTCCTCCTTGGGGAAGGAGCTTGGGCTGTCCTCCTCCTCCTCCTTGGGGAGGGAGCTCAGCCCGTCCTCCTCCTCCTCCTTGGGGAGGGAGCTCAGCCCGTCCTCCTCCTCCTCCTCCTCCTCCTCCTTGGGGAGGGAGCTCAGCCCGTCCTCCTCCTCCTCCTTGAGGAGGGAGCTCAGCTCGTCCTCCTCCTCCTCCTCCTCCTTGGGGAGGGAGCTCAGCCTCCTCCTCCTCCTCCTTGGGGAGGGAGCTCAGCCCGTCCTCCTCCTCCTCCTTGGGGAGGGAGCTCAGCCCGTCCTCCTCCTCCTCCTTGGGGAGGGAGCTCAGCCCCTCCTCCTCCTCCTCCTCCTTGGGGAGGGAGCTCAGCCCGTCCTCCTCCTCCTCCTTGGGGTGTGAGCCAGCAGGTCCTCTTTGGGGAGTCCTGTTTTCGGTATGCGGGGTCACATGTCCTTTACATGTCCTTCCCAGCCCACCGGTCCTTTGCCGTAGTGTAGTGCCTTCATTACAGGGTCCTACATGCTAGCTAGTTTCGTGGTACCTTCCTGTATGTGTCCTATTGGGAGATTGGGTTGGCAGGTATGCCATCCCGCCAAGTTTCGCCTTGGCAGGGCGGCATATCATTTTGATCTTGTGTGGTGCTTCTTCGCTGGCTGTCCTTTCCTGTGCTGAATTTGGGGGGTTTCCTGTATCTGGACACAGGGAGGGGGCCCCCTGGTCCAGCTCACTCACTGAGAGCGCAGAAAGCTATTTCATAACAGCAGGGAATGACTCTCAGCACATGTATAAATGTGATGGAAAACTGTGGTTCAACACGCTGTAAATGAACACTGTCTCCCCAGGCAGGGAGTATCAGAGCGGGAGGGAAGCTGCTTTAAAGAGCAGTCCCTGCAGCGTTCAGACGTTTCGTTCTCAGTCTCTGTCTCTTGACCTTTACATCATATTTAAACACAGTGTTCTGTACAAGCCCAGTCATAAAATCACAACTACTTCTTCTTTCTATTCCAAAGTCATTCCTCCATTTATTTAATATTGTAATAAAAAATAGTGGCGAAGAACGTTTAGCAATAGGCAGAAGTGTGTTGCCACACGAGCAGTTTTATTGGCGTGACAGTTACATACGTGTACGGTTGTTGAGCACGTTTATTGCGTGTTATCTCGCTCACTCGTCCGTGAGTGCTGTTCTGGCGGGATGTGACTCACTCGCTCGGTTTGCTCAGATATGTTTCTGATGCATGATGTCATACGTTGCCCCGGTTTAGCCTTGCGGAGCTTGCGTGGAACGTGTAGAGATCCAGCCAACCAGTACGCTGCGGCTCAGAGACAGTCCTTCGTTTCACACATTCCCTCGCGCACACACAGGCTTAGTTTGGATGCGGGAGAGGCCTCGTCTGGAAGCCCCTAATTAGCCCATACACGGGGAAATTGGCCGTTTTATGAACTCCCCAGGTGGCTGACGGATAAATTAAGAGAGCAGCCAGCAGTGTCTCTACAGGGGTGCTGGAATGTACGATTTCTCTGTCGATACTCAGATTCAGCAGGAATGTACCATTTCTCTACATAGATTCAGCTGGAATGTACCATTTCTCTACATAGATTTAGCTGGAATGTACCATTTCTCTACATAGATTTAGCTGGAATGTACCATTTCTCTGTCGATACTCAGATTCAGCAGGAATTTACCATTTCTCTGTTGATACTCAGATTCAGCAGGAATTTACCATTTCTCTGTTGGTACTCAGATTCAGCTGGAATGTACCATTTCTCTGTTGGTACTCAGATTCAGCTGGAATGTACCATTTCTCTGTTGATACATAGATTCAGCTGGAATGTACCATTTCTCTACATAGATTCAGCTGGAATGCACCATTTCTCTGTTGATACTCAGATTCAGCTGGAATGTACCATTTCTCTACATAGATCTGATACATTCTGTGTACTAGATTCAGCTGGAATGTACCATTTCTCTACATAGATTCAGCTGGAATGTACCATTTCTCTACATAGATTCAGCTGGAATGTACCATTTCTCTGTTGATACATAGATTCAGCTGGAATGTACCATTTCTCTACATAGATTCAGCTGGAATGCACCATTTCTCTGTTGATACTCAGATTCAGCTGGAATGTACCATTTCTCTGTTGATACATAGATTCAGAGAGGGAACACACCTGGATTTCAGCCTGGTGATCTCAGCTGGATCAGATAATGGCCTTGGGGAGATTTAGCAGGGATTCCAACACACAACTCTCATACAGGGCTGCAGATAAATCACAGCAGAACGCAGGCTTATTAAAGGAAAAGGATCTTGCCGTAGTACATAGGCAGACCACAATGCTGTGATTGGATTCAAAGTGTTTTGCTTTTAATTAAATTGAGTCATTTTTCAATCATTTCTACTTTTGTGTGTGGTTATAGACATAGTACGGGAAAAAAAAGAAAATTCAAAGAAGCATGACAGTCATGTTCAGTGTAATTTTGTGACCATGGTATTGATCTTCATTTTAATGTAAACCAAGGTATAAAGATTTAACTTGATAGCCTAAGACACTCTTCCAGATGAAAGCTTCGCAGCGGGTCCTGCAGGATAATTAAACCGAGCGAAGCCGCACCGGACGTCACGTCTTCATTTGATTCCTCGCAGAAAGCCGTCAGGGTGGCTTAGATCTCAAACTGCTGAGATCAGCATTTTCCTTTCAGACCGCCGGATCCGTACGATTAGACAAGCCGGTTATCGCCACGGAAGCAGTGACATTGATCTGTGCCTCTCTAATTCTGCTTTCTTCTGGCTCTTAATCTTCTTCTGGTACGTATTCTGAAAGAAAAGGCTTTCAGAAGATGGAGAGATGTGGGCCAGCGGCGATTAAAAACCCCTTTTGTTAAACTTAAACCCGTTCATCGGAAATGTGGCCGTGAGCTCAGTCTTACTCACTCCGGGAAGGCACCGCGCGGCGCGATCGGGGCCCGGCTCGTCATCTCACACGCAGGCTTAATGGAACTCTGTGTCATGTTCTGTGTTGACTTAAGGAGCTGCCCTTCAGCGTGTAATCACAGCTATTGGCGGTGAGTCAGTATCGGGTCTGCGTGCCCTGGAGGGTAAGGGAGTGCTCCCGCTGATGGCGGGCGTGTCCGCCCGGTATTGATCTCCTGGTGATGCGCTCTTCGCCGTACGCTCATACAGCGCGCGTAACCACGCGCGATGCTCTGCTCTCCGAGGACACGGGTTGAGTCCCCTGTGAGTGGTGATTACGGAAGTGCCGGTTATCGTTCCGCGGCTTTCTGATGTACTTGGTGCTCGTGACCCGATTTCTCTGTTGACTGCGAGTCGCGTGTGAATCACTGGTGCTGTGGGGCGATGCGAGTAAAGCAGAACTTCCACCGGTTTGATGCTGTCCTGTGGCAGCAACACTCTTACTGAGGCGCAGACCCTGTCTACAGGCCACACTTTGCATTAGCGTGTGCCCTGTGTGAAACACCTGCTCTGTTCTGTGGGCTGGTCTTTGTTCTTGGGTCTGTCTCCGGGCCGCTGTTGTAGCGATCGCTATCAGCTGGTTTGGTCTGTCTCCGGGTGCTGTTGTAGCGATCGCTATCAGCTGGTTTGGTCTGTCTCCGGGCGCTGTTGTAACGATCGCTATCAGCTGGTTTGGTCTGTCTCCGGCTTCTGTTGTAGTGATCGCTATCGGTGGTAGCAACAACGGACACTTTCTGTTAGTCAAGGACATCAACAGTTTCCATCCCAGCACTTGTGGAAGCGTGTCTGGACTGCTCCTCCTGATGAAGTAATCCACCCACATTACATTAAACAGAAGCTTGGAAGAAAGCCAGCCTTCCTTATGTCAGGCCAATTTCTAAATGAACAACATCCTGTTATTTACTGCTTACTGTGCTGTGCTTTGGGGAATTATTTGCATGCCATCCTTCCTTCATGAAGACTTCAATACCTCCTTGACACTTGGAAATGTATGGTTCTGCAAAGATAACAAGCATTTCAGGTGCTGAGTCAATTGTTGGGAAAACCATGCAGCAAAAATAGTATTTTAATCATTGTAAGATGAAAGTGTATAAGTCTAGGCCCATGTGAGGTGTTGAAGGCTGGCTATGTCTGCAGTCCAGTGTAAGACCTCCTGATGGGGTTTAATAGCGCTCTGTTTAAGAAAGGGGCTGTAGGCCGGCTGTGTAAGAGAGGGGCTGTAGGCCGGCTGTGTAAGAGAGGGGCTGTAGGCCGGCTATGTAAGAGAGGGGCTGTAGGCCGGCTGTGTTAGAGAGGGGCTGTAGGCCGGCTGTGTTAGAGAGGGGCTGTAGGCCGGCTGTGTAAGAGAGGGGCTGTAGGCCGGCTGTGTTAGAGAGGGGCTGTAGGCCGGCTGTGTTAGAGAGGGGCTGTAGGCCGGCTGTGTAAGAGAGGGGCTGTAGGCCGGCTGTGTTAGAGAGGAGCTGTAGGCCGGCTGTGTAAGAGAGGGGCTGTAGGCCGGCTGTGTAAGAGAGGGGATGTAGGCTGGCTGTGTCTGCAGTCCTGTGTAAGAGAGGGGCTGTAGGCCAGCTGTGTTAGAGAGGAGCTGTAGGTCGGCTGTGTCTGCAGTCCTGTGTAAGAGAGGGGCTGTAGGTCGGCTGTGTCTGCAGTCCTGTGTAAGAGAGGGGCTGTAGGCCAGCTGTGTAAGAGAGGGGCTGTAGGTCGGCTGTGTCTGCAGTCCTGTGTAAGAGAGGGGCTGTAGGCCAGCTGTGTTAGAGAGGAGCTGTAGGTCGGCTGTGTCTGCAGTCCTGTGTAAGAGAGGGGCTGTAGGTCGGCTGTGTCTGCAGTCCTGTGTAAGAGAGGGGCTGTAGTTCCAGCTGTGTTAGAGAGGAGCTGTAGGCCGGCTGTGTAAGAGAGGGGCTGTAGGTCAGCTGTGTCTGCAGTCCTGTGTAAGAGAGGGGCTGTAGGCCGGCTGTGTAAGAGAGGGGATGTAGGCTGGCTGTGTCTGCAGTCCTGTGTAAGAGAGGGGCTGTAGGCCAGCTGTGTAGAGAGAGGGCTGTAGGTCGGCTGTGTCTGCAGTCCTGTGTAAGAGAGGGGCTGTAGGCCAGCTGTGTTAGAGAGGAGCTGTAGGCCGGCTATGTAAGAGAGGGGCTGTAGGCAGGCTGTAGGCCGGCTGTGTAATAGAGAGGCTGTAGGCCGGCTGTGTCTGCAGTCCTGTGTAAGAGAGGGGCTGTAGGCCAGCTGTGTACGAGAGGGGCTGTAGGCCAGCTGTGTAAGAGAGGGGCTGTAGGCCGGCTGTGTAAGAGAGGGGATGTAGGCTGGCTGTGTCTGCAGTCCTGTGTAAGAGAGGGGCTGTAGGCCAGCTGTGTTAGAGAGGAGCTGTAGGTCGGCTGTGTCTACAGTCCTGTGTAAGAGAGGGGCTGTAGGTCGGCTGTGTCTGCAGTCCTGTGTAAGAGAGGGGCTGTAGGCCAGCTGTGTAAGAGAGGGGCTGTAGGTCGGCTGTGTCTGCAGTCCTGTGTAAGAGAGGGGCTGTAGGCCAGCTGTGTTAGAGAGGAGCTGTAGGTCGGCTGTGTCTGCAGTCCTGTGTAAGAGAGGGGCTGTAGGTCGGCTGTGTCTGCAGTCCTGTGTAAGAGAGGGGCTGTAGTTCCAGCTGTGTTAGAGAGGAGCTGTAGGCCGGCTGTGTAAGAGAGGGGCTGTAGGTCAGCTGTGTCTGCAGTCCTGTGTAAGAGAGGGGCTGTAGGCCGGCTGTGTAAGAGAGGGGATGTAGGCTGGCTGTGTCTGCAGTCCTGTGTAAGAGAGGGGCTGTAGGCCAGCTGTGTAAGAGAGGGGCTGTAGGTCGGCTGTGTCTGCAGTCCTGTGTAAGAGAGGGGCTGTAGGCCAGCTGTGTTAGAGAGGAGCTGTAGGCCGGCTATGTAAGAGAGGGGCTGTAGGCAGGCTGTAGGCCGGCTGTGTAATAGAGAGGCTGTAGGCCGGCTGTGTCTGCAGTCCTGTGTAAGAGAGGGGCTGTAGGCCAGCTGTGTACGAGAGGGGCTGTAGGCCGGCTGTGTAAGAGAGGGGCTGTAGGCCAGCTGTGTAAGAGAGGGGCTGTAGGCCAGCTGTGTCTGCAGTCCTGTGTAAGAGAGGGGCTGTAGGCCAGCTGTGTAAGAGAGGGGATGTAGGCTGGCTGCGTCTGCAGTCCTGTGTAAGAGAGGGGCTGTAGGCCAGCTGTGTAAGAGAGGGGCTGTAGGCTGGCTGTGTAAGAGAGGGGCTGTAGGCCGGCTGTGTCTGTATTCCTGTGTAAGAGAGAGGCTGTAGGCTGGCTGTGTAAGAGAGAGGCTGTAGGCCGGCTGTGTCTGCAGTCCTGTGTAAGAGAGAGGCTGTAGGCCGGCTGTGTAAGAGAGAGGCTGTAGGCCGGCTGTGTCTGCAGTCCTGTGTAAGAGAGGGGCTGTAGGCCAGCTGTGTATGAGAGGGGCTGTAGGCCGGCTGTGAAAGAGAGGGGGTGTAGGCCAGATGTGTCTGCAGTCCTGTGTAAGAGAGAGGCTGTAGGCCGGCTGTGTAAGAGAGAGGCTGTAGGCCGGCTGTGTCTGCAGTCCTGTGTAAGAGAGAGGCTGTAGGCCGGCTGTGTCTGCAGTCCTGTGTAAGAGAGAGGCTGTAGGCCGGCTGTGTAAGAGAGAGGCTGTAGGCCGGCTGTGTAATAGAGAGGCTGTAGGCCGGCTGTGTCTGCAGTCCTGTGTAAGGGAGAGGCTGTAGTCCGGCTGTGTAAGAGAGAGGCTGTAGGCCGGCTGTGTCTGCAGTCCTGTGTAAGAGAGAGGCTGTAGGCCGGCTGTGTAAGAGAGAGGCTGTAGGCCGGCTGTGTAAGAGAGAGGCTGTAGGCCGGCTGTGTAAGAGAGAGGCTGTAGGCCGGCTGTGTAAGAGAGAGGCTGTAGGCCGGCTGTGTCTGCAGTCCTGTGTAAGAGAGAGGCTGTAGGCCGGCTGTGTCTGCAGTCCTGTGTAAGAGAGAGGCTGTAGGCCGGCTGTGTAAGAGAGAGGCTGTAGGCCGGCTGTGTAATAGAGAGGCTGTAGGCCGGCTGTGTCTGCAGTCCTGTGTAAGGGAGAGGCTGTAGTCCGGCTGTGTAAGAGAGAGGCTGTAGGCCGGCTGTGTCTGCAGTCCTGTGTAAGAGAGAGGCTGTAGGCCGGCTGTGTAAGAGAGAGGCTGTAGGCCGGCTGTGTAAGAGAGAGGCTGTAGGCCGGCTGTGTAAGAGAGAGGCTGTAGGCCGGCTGTGTAAGAGAGGGGCTGTAGGCCGGCTGTGTAAGAGAGGGGCTGTAGGCCGGCTGTGTAAGAGAGAGGCTGTAGGCCGGCTGTGTCTGCAGTCCTGTGTGAGGGCTTAGATAGTGCTCTCGCTGCTATGCTGTAAGAGAGGGGTGTTCTCTCCACTGATCTCAGCAGAAGAATAACATCTGAAAAACTCTCTGCCCCCGACCTCTTGGCAGTTTTGTTCCAGCATGTTTTGCCCATGAGGATGTGTGAAAAACAGTCCAGCAGCTTTAGTCCCAGCTCCGTGGAGAAGCCAGGCCCCTGCGTGCTTCTCATTTTTCCCTCTCCATTCCCAGGACTGAGAGGAGCGGCTGCACTCTGCGTGGTGCTCCGCCCTCGAGAGGCAAACACAAGTACCCGCTGAACGCCAGTACTGGCCTGCGGGGCGTGCTCTGTGCGGTGTGCGGGGTCTGTACTGCAGTTCTGTGTGCTGTGCGGGGTCTGTACTGCGGTTCTGTGTGGTGTGCAGGGTCTGTACTGCAGTTCTGTGTTGTGTGCGGGGTCTGTACTGCAGTTCTGTGCGGTGTGCGGGGTCTGTACTGCAGTTCTGTGCGGTGTACGGGGTCTGTACTGCAGTTATGTGTCGTGTGCAGGGTCTGTCCTGTGGTTCTGTGTGCTCTGGCATGCACATTCTCCTTCTGGCTGAGGCCCGGTGTGGGCAGAACCCCCAATCGTCAGCGTGATTACCTCCCCACTGAGTCTCCCCGCCGCTGATCCCTCAGGGCGCAGGAATGCAGACAGTAGTGTCTGGGCCTCAGGGAAAAGCAAACGATCAGAGCAGAGCTGGATTAGCGCTCTGGGCCTTATTGGGTCAGAGTTCCCGCCGAGGAATATCCAAATAACCAAGAGAACAGGAAGTTATGCCAGCGAAATGTTTTCATGAAGACTTCTGACCTAGTGTTACTGCAATGCATTGTGGGGTGGGGGGGTGTAAGACAGTGGTAAACACTGTGTAGAAGAATCATGGGATTTTAAAGATTATGTTCCCCCCACCAACTCATCTATAAAAAAAAATAAATAAAAAAACAAAAGCGGAAAATTGTCTGCAGCCGTTGCCGTAGCTGAGCGGCTGTCGCTCTCAGAGCCTTCTTGTGACGGAGATTTCAGCGCCACTCGGATCCAAAGATGTTATTTTTGTGAGACCCTGCAAGTCTTGCTGGTATGATGCGGTAGAATCATATTTCCCAGCTCACCTGCTAAAGCAGACATTAAATATGACACATGAAATGCAGCGCTTGGCTTTCCTTACACACAGAATGTGAAGGCACAGGCATCCTTCTTGACACAGTTCTGTCAGTAGAAACAGAAATCTTTATCACACATTTTAGAATTGGGCCGATGGCGTGAAGTTTATGTCCTGCCATTTCTGTGAATGATTGAGTTGAGCTAAAGCTGGTTTATTGTAACAGTCTGTGTTTTAAAATGCCAGTCCGTGCCCGCTGGACTCTTCCCGGAGTTTCTCACAATCAAATATCTGAAAGCAGTGAGGGCATCTTGAACTTGTAAAATTGGAGTCACTTATGTACCAGAATGCCGGTTTGTTCCCCATGGTGCTGCAGGTTAAAGCTGATAGCTGACTTAATTTACGCTCTGGAAAAAAAAAAAAAAGAGGAACGGTTTAATGAATTGTGCGCGGTGGGAAAACGGTAACGTCTGCCTCTCCCCCCTCAGGAAACGGCGTGCAGCCCGAGCTGAGGATCTTCCACCACTCCTGCGCTCTGAAGATGAACGAGGGGACGTGCAAGGCCCTGAAAGAGCGCTTCTACTTCGACGTGGACACCCGCCGCTGCCAGAGGTTCCAGTATGGCGGCTGCAACGGCAACGCCAACAACTTTGAGTCCCTGGAGGAGTGCGAGAAAATGTGCATCGTGAAACGTAAGCCCCCAGAAACTTGTGCGTGTGTCAGAGAGGTTCCCGCTGGTATATTTCCACAGCTGAGGCCTGGTAGCTCCTTCAGAGAGAGATGCAGAGACGCGGGTGTGGAATCGGGTCCGGGATAGGAGGGCGTGTGGAATTGGGTGCGGGTTAGGAGGGTTTACCCAGGGCTGTGGGAGTTACTCTTTAACAGCTAATAATGGCAGAGAATTCAGAGAATGGCCAGGTTATCTATAGCGATAACAGCAGTGTTTACACAGGCCACATCGGCAGACACTCCCTGGTTTGCGATCATGCTAACCCTTAAAAACAGAGAGCTTTAGTCCGGTCTCAGTGCAAGATAAGGAGAAGGTTGCAGGCTGGTTTAGAAGTGGGAATGGGCTGTTATGAACACCCTTTGGCAGAGTGTTTGTGCTGTGGCTGCTGATGGGGTGATTGGCTGTGGCGTAGCCATGATTCTTACGCACCCAGTTTGCTCCTCCTGACTTCACCCCCGACACCCCCCCCCCCCCAAATGGGAGAGAAAGTCTGTGAAGGAGAACTGCCTCACCAACCATTTCGATGCCTGCTCACACAGTGAGAATCATTCTTCAATGTCCGTATTACGGATTGGAAGAAAGTTCCTTTGGAGAAATCAGAGTCGATGCCAGGGGCCGGTCACTGAACACATGAACTTCCAAAGGCAGGCTTTGCAGTGCGTGTTAGTTTTGCCTGAGCACAGACCGATGTCTGGACCAAGCCGTCTAACTTGAAGCACTTTGGCGGCTCGCGGCTAATCCGACATGGAACACTGATCAGGCGGGGGGGGGGGAGGGGGGGGGGTTTATCGCCACGCTGTGCTGGGGGGGGGGGGGGGGGCTGATTCCGCATCCTCCGCGGGGGCGGGATCGGGACGAGGGAGTGCCCCTCCCACTCCGCGCCCTGACCCCGCCCTGAAGCGGGAAAGCGGGTGAAGCGGCGCGGCGCCGTGGTAACCGCCGTCCTCGGCCCCTCCCCCGGCCCCGCGGTCTGTGGATGACATTAACGGCCAATCGCAGAAGCAGCCGCGGCGATCCCCGCACTGCCGCCAGAGCAAACATGCCCGCTCTTGTGCAGCGGGGGCCGTTTGAAAAACAGTGTGTTTGGGGGGCGGGGGTGGAATGTGGAATGTGGGGGTTGGAGTGTTCTGCTACAGAGGCCAGTACAAGAACTTGAATGACCCCATTCATTTGAAAACTGTCGAACTGTCTTTATCTAATCTGTACGTGTAATGCATCATCTGATCATGGTTCGTTTGAGTTCCTTCAGAGTTCATTCTGACGGTGGGAAAACTGGAAAGTTCCCGTAGACTTGTGGGAACGCTGTTAAACGAATCGCAGAAATGCGCAACGAAGCTGCTGTATCAGGAAAAGTGCTTTAACAGACGAGACTGCCTTTCTCTAAATACGGGGGCTGTTTTTTCCTCTGTGTGTCTGGAGGGGCAGCAGTCTGCTCTCATTTGATCTCCCCAGCTGAATTCTCATCCCCAGCTGAAATCACAATATGTTTGTCTCCATCTAGTGAGCCCTGATGTCACTACATGCTTTTCCCAAATTTAGCGCGTATGCTCGGTGGGTAGTCTTCTCAATCTTCTCTTCAGCATTCGGTATTGGACTGAGTCTCTGCCTTGGCATTAATCCCCAGTTTTGCTTTCTTAAATTCTCAATCCCGTATTGACAAGTCTGCAAATGCGGGTGTCCTTCAGGTGCCGAGAAAATTGATATGCACAAATAAAGTCGAAGTGCTTCATCAAGAAAGAGAGAAGGTCACCAATAAGACGACGCGAACACTCAATCTTTCTCGTGGTATTCCATCTGAGAATTGGAGAATTGCTTTTTTCTGAACGATTCATCCAAGCAAATTCATTTTACCGCGTGCGGTGTTCAGCTTGTCGGCGGTGTTTTCCGGCAGAGTGAATATTTCTGAAAGTAAGACGTATCGGCTGCTTCCCCCGCTCTCTTGCTTGTTTGTTATTGCCTTTTCTGGGGCATTTAACTCAATCACTTCCAGTCGCTGCTGGAAAAAAAAAATGCAGTTTGGAATGATTTCTGGAGCCGTCCTTTGAAGAAGCGTGGCGTGCGAGACCGCTCGACAGACGGATTGTCTTCCGCTGCCCAATCAACCCCATCGCACTTATAAAGCGTCCCGGACGCGGTCGGCTAATCCAAGCCAGTAAAGAAAGAAAGCATCTTCAGCAACAGGCTTTTTTTGTTGGCGTGGTTTTTTCTTCATTAAGGTCGTTTGAAATGCCTGTGTGAGACTGCGCTGAGGTGAGAGAGGCTTTGCACGCCTCTCCGTTCGCTGGGATTTATTATCTCTGATGTGCGTTCGTTTATTTCCAAACGTGCGACTGCGCCGAATAGCCAGGGAGAGCCACAAACGAGCGGCATTAGAGAAAGGAGTTCAGCAGGGATTACTGTGTGCATTACTGTGTGCATCAGTGTGTGCATTACTGTGTGCATCAGTGTGTGCAGTACTATGTGCATTACTGTGTGCATTACTGTGTGCATCAGTGTGTGCATTACTGTGTGCATTAGTGTGTGCAGTACTGTGTGCATTAGTGTGTGCATTGCTGTGTGCGTGCAGAGCACATTGGGCCCAATCGCTGGGAAAATCAGCCTGACAGCAGGACTGGGTTAAACCGTACATTTGATTAAGGAGTTTAACATTCTTGTTTTCTGTCAGGGGGGAAGGGGGAGTGTTTTTTTCTGTCAGGGGAATGGGGCGGTGTGTGGGGGGGGGGGGTATTGAAGTGTCCGGAATGATGATAGACGGCTGCTTAATGGAAGCATTTTAATTAAAGGCAGCCGTAAATACAGGGCAGAGAGACGAGCAAGATAGCAGATATTAAGCTGTATTATATGAGGACCGCTGGCTGTAGCCTGCGGGGGGGGGGGAGTGGGGGGTGTGTGGGGATGGGGGGGGAGTGGGCGGTGTGGGGTGTGTGGGGGGGGGGATGGGCGGTGGGGGCGGGTGGGGGGGGTGGGGGGGGGGGGCGGGTCGTGTATCCCACAGACCGGCCCGGACGTGATCAGTCATGCTGTGCGGCACCACCAGTTTCCCTGCTGGTTTTGTGTCATAAATATTCACTAGTAAACGGTGCGTTTGTTTGCATTTCAGTCCTGCGCGGTGCTTCCTACCTTAATTAGGTTTGTGGAGGTGGTGGGATCTGAGGGGTGCGGCTGAATCTGCTCCACCGCTCTGCCGGGTGACTGCCTTCTCCACCGCGTCCTCTGCCTCTTCTCCCCCCCCCCAGCCAATAAGAACCCGTGTCACCTGCCCTCTTCTTCCCCCCCCCACGCCGATAAGAACCCGTGTGACCTTCCTCTTCTCCCCCCCCCAGCGATAAGAACCCGTGTCACCGCCCTCTTCTTCTCCCCCCCCAGCCGATAAGAACCCATGTCACCTGCCCTCTTCTCTCTCCCCCCCAGCCGATAAAACCGTGTCACCGCCCTCTCTCCCCCCCCAGCCGATAAGAACCCGTGTCACCTGCCTCTTCTTCCCCCCCAGCCGATAAGAACCCGTGTCACCTGCCCTCTTCTTCTCCCCCCCAGCCGATAAGAACCCGTGTCACCTGCCCTCTTCTTCCCCCCCCAGCCGATAAGAACCCGTGTCACCTGCCCTCTTCTTCTCCCCCCCAGCCGATAAGAACCCGTGTCACCTGCCCTCTTCTTCTCCCCCCCCAGCCGATAAGAACCCGTGTCACCTGCCCTCTTCTTCTCCCCCAGCGATAAGAACCCGTGTCACCTGCCCTCTTCTTCTCCCCCCCCAGCCGATAAGAACCCGTGTCACCTGGACGACGAGCCGGGGCCCTGCCGCGGGCTGGTGCCGCGCTACTTCTTCAACAGCTCCAGCGGCGCGTGCGAGCGCTTCTTCTACGGCGGCTGCTTCGGCAACGCCAACAACTTCCGGACCCGGGAGCAGTGCCAGCACCGGTGCCACCAGCGCAGTGAGTGCCCCGCCACAGAGCCCGGCCCGAGGTTCCGCTCGCCGCCCCGGCGGCTTTGGCGGATCTGTGTCCCACGGCAACATCTCAGTCAGTGATGTCATCTTGGACGAGGATATAACTAAGGAACAGCCTGTTTGTGTGAACGCATGGTATTAGCCAGAGATAGTCATTTTCCTCTATGGCCCCAATTCTATGGAATAATTTGAATTCAGATTTCATTAAGGCCTTTGTCACTGTGTTGTCGTTTATATCGTGGTTAAAGACCGATTCTTTCAACTTGTTTTCAGCCTTGTGTAAATATCTTGGCAGAATCCACTTTCTTTATTCTGTTTCCATCTCTGTTTATTTATTTTATGCATAATTTATGGTGTTACACCATGTATGAAGAGCACTATCCAGATAAGTCTGTTTGTATAATTATTATCCATGTGGGCCTATGTTCGCATATCTTGTTATACTCAGGATAATGTCAATAAGCCTGTGCTTGTTGCTGAATGACTTTCATTAATGCAAAGTTGTTTTATTTCTGCGGAAATTGATAAGGGGTGAGGGGAGGGTAGAGGGTAGTGTATATGGGGAGGGGGTGGGGATTTTATTTTATTTTTTCAAAAAGTGTTGTTTCATCCCTCTGGCTGGCAGCTTAGGGAAACATTGAATCTTTACTTGATCAGGCTGTTTAATTAGGGGTGCAGGTGTGGGGTAGCGTGAGCTTCCTCTTCCTCTTCCTCCACAACTCAGACTTATCCGGTCTTTGGCACATAATGCACATCAGGTCTTTGGCACATAATGAACATCAGGTCATTTGGCACATACTGTAATGCACATCAGGTCATTTGGCACATAATGCACATCAAGTCTTTGGCATAGTGCACATCAGGTCTCTGGCACATAATGAACATCAGGTCATTTGGCACATACTGTAATGCACATCAGGTCATTTGGCACATACTGTAATGCACATCAGGTCATTTGGCACATACTGTAATGAACATCAGGTCATTTGGCACATACTGTAATGCACATCAGGTCATTTGGCACATACTGTAATGCACATCAGGTCATTTGGCACATGATGCACATCCAGTCATTGGCACATAATGCCAAAGTCCATTAACTCATTTTTTACAGTACTCAAATGGCCATAAAGACCTACTTCTTGCTCTTATTTCTTTATATTGTGGTATTATGCGGTTCTGAAAGTGCAGATATGCAGTGACCTTGATGTAAATTAGATTTAATGTTGAGCTCAGAGAAATGAAAAGCACCAATCTTTTCTAAATGGAACTTTGAAAATGAAATCTCTTTTTAAATGATTTATGTGACTGTGGAATTAATAAGCCCCTGTGGTGTTGCTGTTGCTGTATTGATTGTTAGTCTGAAACAGTTTGGGAATACAGTGCATTTCCCAGTGCTTCTGACAGAATATTGTGTTTGATGTAAAAGAGCATGATAACACTAAAGTCCTAAAACTGTAGGAGGCGTTTATTTTGTATTATTGTATTTCAGATTAAGAGCTTTTATAGCATAGAGTAGGTTAATGCTTACCTTATGAACCTTAAAACAAGGAGCATCAGAAATCAACACCATCATTTTATGACCTTCACTGAGTAGCAATTATGTTGAAATATCAAGGCCAATCTCTCTCTTCTGTCTGTGCAGAACCTGACCCAGTGGCCCCTGTCATTCACACCAGAAGAATCTCAGAACCTGCAGAGTCTCTCCCCGGTAGGTCTGTGCTCAGTACTGAGAGTATGCAGTACTGCGAGTGTAGTAGACTGTAGACTGTGTGGTACGGTAACACCAGTGTTTAGTGACTGTGATGTGTTGGGCCATAGTAGCCTGTATACCAGTGTGTCAGTGCCTGAAATTATTGGGGGGGGGGGGGGGCGGCACGGCACTGTCTCATCCACCATTCCAGAATGCTCCATTAATTCTGCATAGATTGGGGTCAGATCAGGTGACAGAGAAGGCCGCGTCACACGCATAATATGAGTTACAGATTATCCCTTGTGAGCATTACTGTAAGTAATGATTTATGTGCGTTTGTGGGTGCACCCAAATCATGCCAGAAAAGTGCGCCCCCAACCATTGTAAACCCTTCCCAATCCATCACTATTGGAACATTGTTCAGTTCATATTTTTGTTCAATGCCTTATTTTATTCATTTATTTACTTGTTCAAATGCTTGCCATTTTAAAATGTCTGAACCACCAAATGCCCCGTTTTCAGTTTTCATTACAGCATCATAAAAACTTATGCATGCATTTGGAAAATGCAAATATGTGAGACTCCAGCATGGTTGAAGTTGAAGGGTGCAGCCCATATTATCTGCCTGTTTTTGTCTCCATCAACATATTGATTCTATCACCCATAATAGGTAGACCTGTGCAAATTAGAGGCATGGGATGTTGCCTGAAGTGCATTATTATTATTATTATTATTATTGTTGTTGTTGTTGTTGTCGTTGTTGTTGTTGTTGTTATTATTCAACTTCAGTCTCTCTTTGCTGTTTGTACAGAACCGGAGGTTGTCGAACAGCCAGGAGTAGTCAGTGTCCGAGAACCAGCCAGACCAAGCACACTGCCACTCATCTCAACTGGTAAGAGCAGGATGTTCAATACCACCAACTTTTTACTAAACAGGAGGGCACACTGCAGTATGCCGCAAATATGTGGACTTTTGGGAAAATATTATGTTATATAATATATAATTGCATGTATTTTTTGTATTAATTTTTTGTATTTTGTATGAATACAGTGGGCTCCAGAATTATTGGCACCCTTGATAAATATGCACAAAAAATGCAAAAAAAATTTGCTAAGCTAAAAAATAATACAGTTATTGACATAAGCTTTATTTTCCAACATGTGTAAACTAGTGTACTTCATTAATGATTCATTGGAATCAACCAAAGTCTTAAATGTTTTAATTAAAAAAAATATTTCCCCAAAAAACAGGTTCCACAATTATTGGCACCCCTGGTTTAATACTTTGTGAAAACACCCCTGGCAAAGATGAGTCTTGAGTCTTTTCCTATAATTTGTGATAAGTTTAGAGAACACATTCGGAGCGATTTTTGACCATTGCTCCATGTAGAACTTTTCAGAATCATTGATATCTTTGGGTTTGCACTTATGGACCCCCCCTCTTCAGTTCAGACCACAGGTTTTTGATGGAATTTAAGTCTGGAGACTGAGATGGCCATTGGAAAACATGGATGTTGATTTCACTTAAGCATTTCTGTTTAGATTTTGATGTATGCTTGGAGTCATTGTCCTGCTGGACAATCTACCTATGACCAAGTCCTAGCTTCTTAGCAGAGACAACCATATTTTCTGCCAGAATTTCATGGTACTTCGTTGAATTCATTGTGCCATTGATCTAAAATAGTGCCCCGGGACCACTGCCAGCAAAACATCTCCAAAATATGAATGACCCACCTCCATATTTGACCGTAGGTATGAGGTGCTTCTCCTGTATGCATTCCTCTTTTGCTGCCAAACGTTGATGATGTGTATGGCCAAAACGTTCAATTTTGGTCTCATCTGACAATAGCACTCTCTTCCAGTCATAATTCCAATGAGGTTTGGCAAGCTTGAGATTCTTGGTTTTGTTTATTGTGCTCAGTAAGTGCTGTCTTCGTGCTACCAAAGAGTTAGTTGGTATGGAGGTGCCATTATATGTTTTTTTTAGACTTGTTGACCGGAAGAAACAAACCAGTCTCTGCAATTCTTAAACAGTGATTCTTGGGTTATTAATGGCCTTCCTCACCGTCCGTGGAGACACCATGCACTTGCTTCCTCTTCCTGGCAAATTTGCAACCATTCCATTTGTTTTACACCTTTTTATTATTGCCCTTACAGTGCTAAGTGGTATGTTTAACCGTGTATGTCTTTTTTTGTACCCATTACCAGACTTGTGATGGTAAATTACCATCGGTCTCTTCTGAATTGACAGTTATTTGGCTTTTCCCATGCTGATGGATGACAAAGGGATTTTGTGTGCTTGTTACCTAATTTTTATTCTCTAGTGAAACTGGAAGTGATGGAATGACACAATATAGTTCCTTTAGACTGAGATGAACTAAATTAAGTAAAATTGTATTGCCAATTTCATTTTGTTTGATTTTGCTTACAGTAATTGTTAGGGGTGTCAATAATTATGGCACCTATGGTTTTCAGAAAAAATTAGATTACTTAATAAAAAAACATTGAAGCATGAGATTAAATGTATTGAAATAAAAGTATATAGTTTTCCCATATGTTTGAACATAACATATAGATTATTATCTGTGTCATTTATTATATGCAGCCTTTTTTCTTCATTTTTATTAAGGGTGCCAACAATTCTGGAGCACACTGTATATGGCAAGATTTGAATGCAGCAATATTTTGTATAAATATTCTTAACTTGTGATGTGTTTGCTGATATTAACATAACATGATATAATGACGAGAACAGGCCATTCAGCCCAACAATGCTCACCATTTTCCTGACTAAATTAGTGTGCTCTGATTACCTACAGACTAGACAGTGTCTAACACTGTATCAAATCCCCAGAGTTTCTGCCTCTACTACGTGACCTGGCAGGCTATTCCACACACAGTCTATTACTAAGCTTGAAGAGGTTATATCAAGATTGATCATATATTTCAATAAGGATATAGACCAGGGGCCGGCAGCCCTGGTGCTGCAGTGTTAGATAAGTCCCTGGGTTCTGCTCCATCCAAACCTATGTCTATATAATTGGATTAATTATCAGGTTTCAACACAGGTGTCCATGTGGTAGTGGCACTCGGCGTTTCACCATTTTGGCTCTAAGTGTTCATAATAACATCACACTCTTGCAGTCGTGCTCAGGTGGAACAGAAAGCAGGAGCACCACTGGCACTCCGGGATCACACTGCTGAGCCCTGATGGAGTCTGTCACAGACAGACTGATTTACCTGCTTTCTAACAGACAGTTCAGGGTTCATATGTGATGCTTGCATGCCATTGGTGGTTTAAGTTGCTAGGGGAACGCTGATTGTCACTGTGTCAGATGATAAGCGCAGGGCCAAGTTACATTAATCTAAGAAGCATTCAGTGGCATTCCTTTGGAACAGAGATGTTTATGTTGTGAGAGCTGATAGCTAATATTGTTTGTTGTAACCTCGCCTCATTTAAATATCAATACTTTTAATGGCAGGCCTAGATTTAGCAAGTTTTAATGAATGACTTACAGACAGTGCTTTATACACTCACCGGCCACTTTATTAGGTACACCCTGCTAGTACCGGGTTGGACCCCCTTTCGCCTTCAGAACTGCCTTAATTCTTTGTGGCATAGATTCAACAAGGTGCTGGAAACATTCCTCAGAGATTTTGGGCCATATTGACATGATAGCATCACGCGGTTGCTGCAGATTTGTCGGCTGCACATTCATGATGCGAATCTCCTGTTCCACCCCACCCCAAAGGTGCTCTATTGAATTGAGATCTGGTGACTGTGGAGGCCATTTGAGTACAGTGAACTCATTGTCCTGTTCAAGAAACCAGTTTGAGATGATTTGAGCTTTGTGACATGGCGCGATATCCTGCTGGATGTAGCCATTAGAAGATGGGTACACTGTGGTCATAAAGGGGTGGACATGGTCAGCAACAATACTTAGGTAGGCTGTGGCATTTAAATGGACTGCGTTTATATAGCGCTTTTATCCAAAGCGCTTTAATGTGCCTCATCGCCAGAGCAGTAGGGTTAGGTTCTGCTCAAGGACGCTTGACATGCCAGCGGGGTTGAACGGCAACCTCCGACTGCAGACAACGTCTACCTCTGAGTATGTGCCATTAAACGATGCTCAATTGGTACTAAGGGGCCCGAAGTGTGCCAAGAAAATATTCCCCACACCATTACACCACCAGGCTGAACCGTTGATACAAGGCAGGATGGATCCATGCTTTCATGTTGTTTACGCCAAATTCTGACCCTACCAATGTCGCTGCAGAAATCGAGACGCATCAGACCATGCAACGTATTTCCAATCTTCTATTGTCCAATTTTGGTGAGCCCATGCCAATTGTAGACTCAGTTTCCTGTTCTTAGCTGACAGGAGTGGCACCCGGTGTGGTCTTCTGGTGCTGTAGCCCATCTGTTTCAAGGTTCGACGTGTTGTGCGTTCAGAGATGCTCTTCTGCATACCTCAATTGTAACAAGTGGCTATTTGAGTTACTGTTGCCTTTATCAGTTCGAACCAGTCTGGCCATCCTCCTCTGACCTCTGCCATCAACAAAGCATTTTTGCCCAGAGAACTGTCGCTCACCGGATATTTTCTCTTTTTCGGACCATTCTCTGTAAACCTTAGAGATGGTTGTGCGTGAAAATCCCAGTAGATCAGCAGTTTCTGAAATACTCAAACCAGCCCATCTGGCACCAACAACCATGCCACGTTCAAAGTCACTTAAATCACCTTTCTTCCCCATTCTGATGCTTGGTTTGAACTTCAGCAGATCGTCTTGACCATGTCCACATGCCTAAATGCATTAGATATTTGCGTTAACGAGCAGTTGAACAGGTGTACCTAATGAAGTGGCTTTCCACGGGGCCCTCCAGCACAGAGACACAGGGAGACGATGTTCCAACAGTCCACATTTATTTACAAGGGTCGGCAAGATGTTACAGCCAACTGAGCAGATGTAAAACAGTCATGACAGAGGCTCCCTTCTGTGAGTGGGGATGGCAGATTTAACCTGTGCGCACTGATTACCTCACTACGCACAGGTGCAGCCACTCCTGTTCCTGGGTCCAATTAGCCTGGCCAATTATCTAATTCTTAACCAATTATCCAATTGGCCAGGTCTAATTAGCTTGACCCAGGGCAGGTGTGGCTGCTTAAACCAGCCATCCCCACACCACAGTGGCATTTTTAAAATAAATAAAATAAAATAAAATTTTTAAATATGGGTTTTTTTGTCGTTGAGATTATAGATACCAGAAACTCAACCTGCTTATCAAAACTTTCAGATTTATTTATAGCGCGTACATGTTCTTAATGTCTTTCTGTGACACCGTCGGTCAAATTAATTTAGCCAATTCTTTACTACCAGGATGGATTTAGTAAAGAGTATGTCTCTTTAGACGTCTCAGATGTTCTCCTGCTCTTTTAGTGTCCAGGTTCTCTCAGTGTCTCACTTGGGAGTATTTCAGAAGAAATGAGATAAGTGGGGATTCCTGAAGCTCTAGGTTTTAAGGACTTAGCTCAGAATGGAAATGCATGTCAAATCCAGGAGTGATTAATTGTTTGTTTTTGTTTTGAAATTCATGGTTCAGTGAAGGCTTTCTATAGTAAATTAGTATAGCCGCGTTTCCACCAAAAGTACCCGGAACTAAAAGGTTCCTTCAGCCCATTGTTGTCTGCGTTTCCACCGCGGTCTAAAGTCCCGCGAAGATTAGGAAAATCAGCCCACTGACGTATGAAAAAACGACGTTGTCGTCGGTCCATCTATCCTATGATTTCTTCTACTACCACCGAAGTAGCCTACATTATTTTCTAATAACCGGGACAGCCCGGAGGGGTTTATTCCACTTATATACAACGGGTTACCAACAATGATTATATATGGTTACTTTTGTATTTATTGATTTTTATCGATTTAATCATCTGGAATTTAAATATTCTTCTGCAGCCGTTTGGGCATATTGTACCGTTGTCAAGCAAAACTGTCGTTGGTAGTTGAACTTGGACCGTTGTTATGCAACAAATAGGATATAACAGGCTGATAGTCAGATTGTAACTGTTTTATATATCCTCTCAAACACATTCATTATGTTTTTATGCGAACATTCGCTTTCATGTCTTGACATCCGAAGCGACAGAATGCATTCACATTTCCAATATAACTGGCAACAACAGCAGAAAACATGCACACGTTGTAAACAATTTGCTGTTTGATTACTTTCTCATCGTCAATTCAATATAGGCTAATCGCAAAATGACAAGAATAGAACGAAAACTCTTGCATGAAAATTTAAATTAGCAGTGGTACAGCCACCGTTTGCTTTCCTTCAAAGTTACTGCTAGCCGAGCAGCGAAGTGTGCCCTCCAGATGCGAACCATGCACCATAAATTAGTCCATAGTCTTCCTGGTCTTTTTGTGGAATTGAAGAATGGCAGAGTAAAATTACGGCAGTCTGAAAAAGCTAAAGGGACGATTACTAGAATTAACCTGTTATTTTACCCTGACAAAAAGTGTGGAAGGTGATTTCCAGTTTGCTTTTACTGTATCACCAATGTGAATTACGCAGAACTACCTCACATAACTGTATCAAACGTTTTGAGTCAATTACAACGGGCTAACAAAGAAAATCCGGAAGAAAATATTCAGCAACCGAATTAATCCGTTTGAATGTTTTGGTACGTAATATGCTGTCCCAGCACAAATGCTTAGCATTTTATAAAACGAATGCTAAAGCAAGAAAAGAACAGAAGAGCACACGTTATAATTCCAAGACGTTGGCAGGCTATAACCAAAACTAGGCTACTGCGCCGCATAACATACAAGTTTGATTTGAAGTTATTATGAAAATAAATCGGTTTGCGGCTGCATATTTTTAAACATGGCGGTTGAAAATAAACACAAAAAAATGCTGCAAGTACTCGACCAATCAAAAATGTTCAGCGCTGCAAGCTCCACCCAAAAGGTTCCTGTACTTTCGGAAAGTACTACCCCCCGAGCAGGAACTTTTTTGGGGGTAAAATAAATCCCCCAGAACTAAATTTAGACCCTAGTTCCTGCGGTGGAAACGCACTGAGTTCCTCAAAAGGTTCCTAGTTCCGGGGTAAAGTTCCTGCGGTGGAAACGCGGCTTATGACTGGGATGGGACTAAAATTATACAGCAATATCGTGCTCTTTAATGTTTACAACATTCAATAAGCACCAGAATTCAGATGAGGAAGGGGAATTAAACCCAGTCATTATGCCACTCGTTGCTTGAGTCTGGGTGAGAGATTATGCCTAACATTTTTATGTATTACATCATATTGTCATTCATTTCAGTGACAAGTGAACGTGTGATTTTGTCAGAACATAAGAACAATGAGCATTTGGCTCAAAAGGTGACTCAGACCCACAGACTCAGAAGCGCATAGATCGACCGTCTCCCTAAACTTAATTTCTTAAAAATAAAAAATAATAAATACATAAAAATGACCATGCAACAGCAACAGCAGGAAAATAAGCCATATATCATATACCACAAAATGTTCATTATCTTGTGCTCTGAATGTATTTATACTTCATTGTTCCTCTGCAGAGATGTGTCTGTTTCAGATGGGGTGTGTTGTAATAAGCAGGAGGCCTCTTTATGAATGTGTCTGTTCCGTGTGTCTGTTTCAGATGGGGTGTGTTGTAATAAGCAGGAGGCCTCTTTATGAATGTGTCTGTTCCGTGTGTCTGTTTCAGATGGGGTGTGTTGTAATAAGCAGGAGGCCACATTATGAATGTGTCTGTTCCGTGTGTCTGTTTCAGATGGGGTGTGTTGTAATAAGCAGGAGGCCTCTTTATGAATGTGTCTGTTCCGTGTGTCTGTTTCAGATGGGGTGTGTTGTAATAAGCAGGAGGCCTCTTTATGAATGTGCCTCGTTATGAATGTTCCGGGGCTTTCCGCAGCACCTGTGTGTTTGCTGCACGCACGTTTCTGTCATAATCTCACTAATGAGCCGAGGCTGGGGGGCCAGATGGCCTGCAAATGGGCGGGAAGCTGGGGGCCCAGGCCTGGGCTGCAATCGCGGTTCCTCGCTCTGCTCTAACTGTGATACAGCTCTTACCCAGAGTGCTGTGGGGCCCAAGACTTTGTACTGAGAGTGATGCACAGCTCTTACCCAGAGTGCTGTGGGGCCCAAGACTCTGTACTGAGAGTGATACACAGCTCTTACCCAGAGTGCTGTGGGGCCCAAGACTGTGTACTGACAGTGATACACAGCTCTTACCCAGAGTGCTGTGGGACCCAAGACTCTGTACTGACAGTGATGCACTGCTCTTACCCAGAGTGCTGTGGGGCCCAAGACTCTTTACTGACAGTGATGCACTGCTCTTACCCAGAGTGCTGTGGGGCCCAAGAGTCTGTACTGACAGTGATGCAGTGCTCTTACCCGGAGTGCTGTGGGGCCCAAGACTCTGTACTGACAGTGATACACTGCTCTTACCTAGAGTGCTGTGGGGCCCAAGACTCTGTACTGGCAGTGATACACTGCTCTTACCCAGAGTGCTGTGACAGGGCCCAAGACTCTGTACTGACAGTGATACACTACTCTTACCCACAGTGCTGTGACAGGGCCCAAGACTCTGTACTGACAGTGATACACTACTCTTACCCACAGTGCTGTGACAGGGCCCAAGACTCTGTACTGGCAGTGATACACTACTCTTACCCACAGTGCTGTGACAGGGCCCAAGACTCTGTACTGACAGTGATACACTGCTCTTACCCATAGTGCTGTGACAGGGCCCAAGGGTGAATCAGCAGAGCTTGTGCTGATATATTGGGTAAAGTTCATTGCAGCATGTTAGCGGGGGACGTCGTTCTGGAATCTCATGTACACGTTTATGTCACAAGATTTTTTTAGTTGGAAAAAAATCCTGCTCAGACAGAGCTTATATCATGCATTATACATCTCTAACTCTTTTTTGTGTATTTTTGCAGAATTCTCTGAACAAAAGATATTTTTTTAGTTCTGTTAGGGCTTTCCACATCCACAGCCCAAGGAGAACACACCTCTCTTCTGCTTTCTGGTAAAGTGAATAGCAGAAGCTGCATCCCATGGTGCCATCTTGTGGATTTCCACAAAATGGCAGTCTTTTTTATCAGCTTATTGTCAGTTTCCTTTTTGTAACAATATTTCGAACTCATTTAATGTCAGTGTTGATCCTCTGTTTAGAGGAACATATATTTCATCTTAATTGGCTTTGGTGATACATTGGATGCCACTGAGAAATTAGTAGGCCATTAAAAACGTTGCACAGTTGTTTACAATGGCAGAAGGTAACTAGATGATATACAACCTGATGTAGGCTGAAAATCCACTGTAATGGTTCATAAGGAAAGCTGTAGAATCAAACAGCTGTTTGGGTTTCCATGCCTGTTTTCTCAGTGGAATAGAGCAGAATTATCGCTGGTTATGATCTTCTAAGCAGGCTGACCTTCATCAGTCATTAGTTAATTAGTCTTGTTTGATACACAGCTACTCCTATAGGATGAGTGTGTTGACTTAAACACTTCAGTGTATGCACAGCAAGGTACACACCATACCATTAAGGCATACTCCTTTATTCTCTTTTGTGTTTTATATGCTTTTTATCCCTCATTTTATTGTTTTATTGTATTTTACTTCTGTTTTATTAATCTATTGTTGTTTTTAATGTTCGAGGTACTTTACATTTTATGTTGTTTCTCTGCTTTGTTTTGTGTTAACTTTTTTCTTACTTCAGTTTTTCAGACATATATGAAAGGTGCTATAAAGTTTTTTTTTTCTTTTTTTCTTAATAGTGCTGTTATTGTGTACATGTATTATTTAGGTTGCCTAGTTTATGATACATTTTGTGAATTAACCATAAAATTAATCCATCAAGTGGGTTATGATTATTTGAGGTTTTAAGTGATAGTGCACGTATTAAAATCATCTGGTCAGAATCCTTAAGAGTCTGTCCTGCATTCTCCCTGTAGTGTTTCTTTAACACATTATTCCATTGAATGACATTACATGACATCACAGGAATTTAGCAGATGCTCTTATAAAGAGTGCCACTTGCGTTTGGTTTAAACATTGTATCCATTTATACAGCTGGATATATACTGAAGCTCAAGGGTACAACGGCAGTGTCCTCCCGGCCCGGGGACTCAAACCTGCAACCTTCAGGTTTCAGGCCCAGGTCCTTACCTCATCCTCCAGGGCCGGGGGGCAGCGGTTCTGTGCGTGAGGGACGTGTTAGGTCAGTGGTCCGTCTCACTCATGACGGCCTGTTCTGTTTTCAGATGCTCATCCGCCCACACTGTGCCTCACCCGCCCTGACAGAGGGTCGTGCGACGACACCATCCGGAGGTACGTCTACAACCCACACAAGAAGCGCTGCCAGGCGTTCCGCTACACCGGCTGCGGGGGAAACCAGAACAACTTCGCCTCCAAACGCGAGTGCGTCAGGACCTGCATGAGAGGTAGCGTGGGACAGCCTGCTTTCCGGCACTTTCTGTGACTCCATCTTTGAACACGTCCGGTTTCTTTCAAATCCTGTTTTTGAAACCTTTGCGGTCCTTTTTGGTGAGTGCAGCATTTTGTTGTGGGAAGCGTTTGATTTTTTTCCTCCTTCAGCTGTTTTTTTTTTTTTTTAAACTGTTCTTCAAAAATTTTGATTGCTTTTGACCAAAGTGATTTTGAAAGTGTAGATATTCACTGACTCATTTTGTGTGTGTTTTATATTTTATTTTTAGGTGTATTTATTCTCATTCAGGAAAGCGCACGGTTGAATTCTTATTTGCATTGAGTATTCATGATGACCTCATCACCAAAAATTCAGTGTTATTCACCTGAATCGTCAGATGGTCCCTGTTGTCTGTTGAGAGCTAAACACTGACACGTTCTCAGTACAGTGGATGTGGTCCCTGTTGTCTGTTGAGAGTTAAACACTGACAGGTTTGCTGCATTCGTGTTCATATTACATTTAACAGAAGCCCTAATTCAGAGAGATCACAATTTTATACACAATCAGCTGTGTTTTACTGAAATGGCTCAGGGTATTACGCTGCTCTAGGGTACAGTGACAGCCCCCCAGCTCAGAAATGCCCCTGCATCTTCTGAGTTAGGGGCCCAGTTCCCAAACCAGCTGGCTCTCTGTTTTATATTAAATAGAATGTATTATTATTCTTATTGTTTAACCAGAGGATAAATCACTATTACTATAAGTCTCTCGATTATGGTATTATATGATTTATTTACTAGCAGGCTCCTAATCATTTTATATCAAAAAGATGCATGTGCCTTATGAATGCAGCACTGCCATGCTTGTTTGACTGTGTAAATACTCGACTGCCTTTTTAGATCAAGCTGGAAGAATGAGGATACGGGTCAAGAAGAGGAATTTCAACATCATATTTCGATCCGTCTGAACCTAAATCTGCATTTGGAACTTTTCTATTCAACACTACCATTTCGGTTCATTTTCAGCCTTTATTTATGTCTTGTTTCTGCTGTTTACTGTATTCGTCTTCATAATGTTCAGACGCTGGCCTTGCCTCACTATTTAGATGTAGAATAGTAATGTTAAACATTTTCACTGCGATGCTCTTATATGAAATGTATTTTTATGGCTGTTTTAATCACATTTAGAAATGAGTTCACGGGCCCATTGACACATGTCTGTTTTTAAAGGAATATGCACTTTTTATTGTACTGAAAAGTGCTATGAAAAAAGGTATTTTACTGTAAACAAGATGCAGAAAAAGCCATTCTGCTCCATATCACTCTACAAAGCTGTGCCAGAGGACTCATTTCTGATTAGTTTCTGATCTAAACTGTATGTCCAAACTATTAATACAATTAAAAAACACAAGAATAAATGACTCAACATGAGTTTTGTGATTCATTTCAAAGATAATAATGTGCTTTCTCCCCCTCTGTTCTTCTCAGCCAGTCTTATTTTCAGCTTGATTTAACCCATAAGGAGAATTTCAGAACTTGTTCAATCCTTTCCTAGCTTGAAAAGTTTTTATTGCCCTTCGTTTAATGAGATCTTGAGTTTTGGAGGCATTGCAGTATCTAGCTGGCTGTCTCAGGTATTACTAGCAGTCCCTGCTGTAGTACTGTGTGCCTGTTCTGGTGATAGAGTGACTGTTCGTCTGCAGCTGATCTCAGCTCTTTGTGCTGTAGTGCTGTGTGCCTGTTCTGGTGATAGAGTGACTGTTTGTCTGCAGCTGATCTCAGCTCTTTGTGCTGTACTGCTGTGTGCCTGTTCTGGTGATAGAGTGACTGTTCGTCTGCAGCTGATCTCAGCTCTTTGTGCTGTAGTGCTGTGTGCCTGTTCTGGTGATAGAGTGACTGTTTGTCTGCAGCTGATCTCAGCTCTTTGTGCTGTACTGCTGTGTGCCTGTTCTGGTGATAGAGTGACTGTTCGTCTGCAGCTGATCTCAGCTCTTTGTGCTGTAGTGCTGTGTGCCTGTTCTGGTGATAGAGTGACTGTTTGTCTGCAGCTGATCTCAGCTCTTTGTGCTGTACTGCTGTGTGCCTGTTCTGGTGATAGAGTGACTGTTGTCTGCAGCTGATCTCAGCTCTTTGTGCTGTAGTGCTGTGTGCCTGTTCTGGTGATAGAGTGACTGTTTGTCTGCAGCTGATCTCAGCTCTTTGTGCTGTACTGCTGTGTGCCTGTTCTGGTGATAGAGTGACTGTTCGTCTGCAGCTGATCTCAGCTCTTTGTGCTGTACTGCTGTGTGCCTGTTCTGGTGATAGAGTGACTGTTCGTCTGCAGCTGATCTCAGCTCTTTGTGCTGTACTGCTGTGTGCCTGTTCTGGTGATAGAGTGACTGTTCGTCTGCAGCTGATCTCAGCTCTTTGTGCTGTACTGCTGTGTGCCTGTTCTGATGATCTCAGCTCTCTGTCGAGGGTGATGAGCCACACCTGTATCCCCCGCGTCCGAGCTAAAAAGCTCAAAATGGCAAAATGTGACATCACAAAAAAAAAAAATACCATTGTGGTAAATAATGACACCAGAGCACTTTTCTGACATGGCCCAGTAAGTTTTTTGCTCGAAATATCTATCATACAGCTTAGAAATCTGACGTTTTACAGACAATCCCCTCAGCTGTAGGTTTTATTTTTGAAATTGCTTTATTTTCCTCCTCGGTTTGTAATCGCCATTCATGCACCTAAAGTAGCTCCACACATCCCTCACCCGTTTAGAGAACACTGTGGCTGACCTGCTGACGCTCCTGTGATGCCCTCAACACAAAGCCTGTGACCCATACCTGGGTCAAATACATATTTCCAGTATTTTAATTATTTTTAAATACTTTTTTAGAAATGATTTGAAGTACAGCATTTATAAATACTGAGTATTTTAATTACATGTATTTGAAAATACATTTAAGGAGCAATACCGATTGTACCGATTTACATTGTTAATTGGTAGTGAATATGCACGGCTGAATTCTATTTCATCAGTGTCTGACCTTACAAAATGTAAAAGATGGAACTGTACATATTGCTGTCGAACGCTCTGACAACAGAAAAAAAGAGGAAATGCAGTAAAAGGTCACTAACTTGAAAAAGATTACATGGGTTCCAATAAACTGGCAAGTAGCTTATCAAGAAGTCTGAGTTTTCCATCCCCCTATTCAAAGAGATGTACGGGCATTTAGGCTACTGTCTGTTAGAGGCAGTGCATGGGTTGTTTAAAATTGCCAACATAAGCTGGCCTTTCCCATAATCCAAATTCAAGCCCTAGCCCCTAGTAGTTCCCCTGGAGTGCCCTCAGTATTATAGCTTACCGACATCACATAGAAAGCCACTCACAAAGATTGTGCAAACAGGTCTGGCATACCCCCTTCAGTATGAAGCCTATATTGTTGCTGGCTCGGTCATTTCTGTTGTCTATCACTGGAGTCCAGAGTACACTAACACTGTGGTATAAGGTAATACCTTTATGTTGAAAAAACAACATAGCATTCTTGTATTTGTATTTTAATGTAATTTTTAAAAAGCTCCAAATACTATTAGAAAATGTACTTGGTTTCCCAGGAAAGTATTTTTTAAATGCTACAGTATTTGTGAAAGCATTTGGTTTTCTATTGAAATAATTTAAATAAATCAAATACAAAGTATTTCGTGTTTAAATGTATTTGAATATACTTCAAATATGTATATACATATATTTTCAAATACAAATACATATTTGTATTTGACCCAGGTCTGCCTGTGACTATTCTACACCCTACAGGACACTCACAGTATTACAGAAGAGCCTGTGATGATTCTACACCCTACAGGCCACACAGTACTACTGGAGAGCCAGTGACTATTCTACATGCTTAAGGCCACTCACAGTTCTACAGGAGAGCCAGTGACTATTCTACACCCTACAGGCCACTCACAGTTCTACGGGAGAACCAGTGACTATTATACACTCTTCAGGCCACACACAGTACTACAGGAGAGCCAGTGACTATTCTACACGCTCCAGGCCACGCACAGTACTACAGGAGAGCCAGTGACTATTATACACACTTCAGGGCACACACAGTACTACAGGAGTGCCTGTGACTATTCTACAATCTACAGGCCATTTTCAGTACTACTGGAGAACCAGTGACTATTCTACACTCTAAAGGCCACATGCAGTACTACAGGACAGCCAGTGACTATTCTACACTCTACAGGCCACTTGCAGTACTACAGGAGAGCCAGTGACTATTCTACACCCTACAGGCCACATACAGTACTACAGGAGAGCCAGTGACTATTCTACACACTTCAGGCCACACACAGTACTACAGGTGATACAGTGACTATTCTATACCCTACAGGCCACATGCAGTACTACAGGAGAGCCAGTGACTATTCTACACCCTACAGGCCACATGCAGTACTACAGGAGAGCCAGTGATTATTCTACATCATACAGGCCGCCCACAGCACTAAAAGTGCGCTTGTGCCAGCGAAAACATTCTGAAAGAACTTAAACACATGTTCAACAGCCATAATTCAGCAAGAGATGTTGACGGCTGTAGGAAACATCAGTATGCACAGGGGTCCACTGCCCTAGAGTGGATTCCTGTGGAGTGGATAAGCTGGCAGTCTTACGGCTGTACCGATGCTGGGCCTCTGGCTAACCGATGTATCCCATGTGGCATTTCTGTGATGAGTGCATGGCAGAGCTTCTATGGTACAGTGACAGTGATGAGCTATCTGTAGAGCATCCCTGGGCACATATCGCTCCTGCCATGTAGTGTATTTGTAGATTTTTGCCTACAAAGCACCTTCAGAGACATTTGAAGTCATTTTTGGTTCTGACTTTGACAGCAAAACTGAAGATGAGAACCTCAAGCCCTTACACATTAAGGGAAGCAAAGATACATATTAATTCATTGAACGAAATTTCAATAAGTCCTACATTTTTCAGTGGAATAATTCCTCAACCATTCCCTGTGACAATGAGACCCAACCTCTACTTAAGACATAACTGTCTTAATTTTTTATAGATTTATGTCACTGACACGTTGTTTAAACTTCTTTATTACGTTATTTACCTTTCCACAACGTTGCGGATTGGTCACTTACTTACTAAACCCTGACCATACATTTTGATTTTGTGTGTTAAAAAAAGGTATATCATGGTGTCGTAATTTTGATCTACATTCTATCCTACCAATGAAATGCCATTGCTTCTGTAATTCATATATTCAAAATTTAAGATACTTTAAGTGCAGCAATAAAAAATGTACACATATCAAGCCCAAATAGAATAGAAAGCCTTTATTGTCATTGTATAGAATACCATTAAGATCAGGTTCAACTTACATTTCTAGGTAGGCAATATGTGCAAGCATAATTATGGTACAGAAGATGAGACAAACATATAAAACTAGATACAAAAACATAAAAAAGGGCGAAGGGTAGTTTCAGGACAGTAATCACCATAGACCAATGATTTCAACATTAATAGTGTTGAGTATTTTTGTCTTTTTCAAGCGGTGAACTACATTTAAGTTAGGATCACCTTGGATCAATTTGTAATACAGTCACTCTTGTCTCCGGCATGTCTTGAGTGGGGAAGGCTGGACCTCGGGTTCTTCACTGGGGCAACAGTCATAAGGCCATGTGTGGGAGCTGAAAGGATATGAAATTGGACCAAGTAAGAAAAATACATTGAGTAACACACGCAGCAGGCTAAAATTGTAATTGTGTTTTGACAATGACAAACAGTCAATGAGCAAAGAGCTGTTTCCATAAAATATCCATAACTACCTTCATTCTGATATTGTGCTCTAGTTTCCATTTGAGCTGTTGGGCCAAATGTAGAGAACTCTGCAAAAGAAAATCAATTTAAGTCAGTATTTGGTGAAAATACAGAGAAATACTCTTGATTAATATTGATTACACAATGCACTGGCGCTTGAAAAAGAGGCACTGGCAACAATGCTAGCTAAAAGGACATAAACAAAGGTGCTTTACGGACAGCTGTTTATACATGTCGAATTAGCTCAATTGTTAGCTAACTAAACAGGCCATCGCCCAGATCAGCTAGGTAATGCTAGCTGGTCTTACATTACATTTGCACTGGAATATTAGCGTTAAATACTCAAAGTAGCAAATATGTTATCTAACAGAACACTAACTAAAAATAAGTCCCAAACAGACGCCAGGTCTGAACAGACGCCATTTCACCTACTAACTTAAAGCATTAGCAACATTCAGCTAGAACTGCAAACATGCATGTTGAAAGTAGGACTCCATCATTACATTGCAAATACTACTAACTGAAAAGGTCTCCAATGCATTCAGTTCTTCTTGTTAGTTTTTACGGCGGTTGGCATCGAGTATTGTTGCATTAATACATTCAGTTAAAAATATAAAGGCATAATGAAACGCTTACCTGCTCTTGAACGCCGTCAAACCCAGATTTTCCCACCGAGAATTTGAAATCACAACGATCTTCTTCCAAGAGCACGTCACAGCAACATGCGCATGTGATTGGATATACCGTCTTCTTCTTGTTTAACAGAGGGTGGTACACAGCTTATTGGTGAATTACCGCCACCTTCTGCTCCAGAATGTGTATCAGACAATAGATTTACACTCAAAAATCCCTTCACCCTAAGCTATATTTTATCCTCCATGCTTTACATCGAGTCCTACTATAAAATCCCTATCCATGTCAGCCACCCAAGAACCCTATACCTGCTTATCCATCATATCCTATATTTAAAAATAAATAAATAAATAAATAATAAACCCTGCATTGGATATAACGTGTTAACGGTCCAAGCGTAAACGCGCAGACAGATAGATATTTTACTGTAAGCCAATACGTCATTTACAAACGTTCTGACAACCTACCAGTAACGTTTCAAATTAAGTAAGGATGAGGACTGTGATATAACGTAATCATTACGTTATTAAATTACATCGTATTTACGTAATTCTATAACGTTACAGCAACGTTGCAGAACAGTCTCCATGAGGACTGGTTATTTTGCGACCATAAGAGCAATGTTGTCACAACGTCACCTGTTGGTAATGTTGCGACTTACCAAATTACGACCAAAGTGTAGCGTTGTCATTACGTAGTGTGTTTGTAGGGATTTCAAATGAAATATCCTACTTTTTACTCCACTACTTTTGTGCGATATCTGTCTGTTACTTGTTACTTTGATGTGGAGAAAATGGATTGTCCAAAAGATCCTATAGAATAATAATACGACATCACTTTCATACTGAAGCCTACCAATCAGGGTGCAGCGTGCGTTTCGATCGGCTCATGACACTTTGAACCAAAGACGTTGGCTAGGCGGGAAGGTGAGTAGAGACAGGCAATTTGGAACCAGAGACTGTAAAAAATATGGACAAAGCTACTGTGACATCACCCATTGACACTCTGTGGGTCTCTAAAACACGTTTTGAAGCTCAATGGCGGGCGCGGCCATGTTGTCGATTTGGAGCCAAAACCATAGAGTTAAGCGGTCTTGTGATTTTGACAATGTAATTGACAGTCCGGTGCGGAAAAGCCCATCAACCTGAACAAACGATTGCAGAACGAACTTGAGGCCAGCTGACTGTCTGCCATTATGTTTTAAAATATATTATGAAATGTTTACGGAGTTTAATTTCCATCCGTGACTGTACTGTTTCATGTAATCACGTTATATGTATGACAGTAATAATACAATTATGTTCAGTTATCTGCTAGGTTTCTCAGCAAAACGAATATGCTTAGCTAGCATATCAGCTTGCCAGTGAGCTAGGTAGGCTATCCGTGGTTAGCTCACGCATTAGCAATATGAACCACAGGGGAAGAACATCGACTACACTGGTGGTCGGTCAATCAGTCAGAGATGTGTAGGCTACTGGTGATTTGACTAGGCTCATTTTCGTATAACTGTCTGGTAGACCTGCTGTTAACCGAGCAAGTTATCGTCGTAGGTTTTCGCCACAGTCAGTTAATGAGCCAGTAACTGCTACTAGCTACGCCATCGCCGTTTGTGGTGTTCACTTGCTGGGTGACACTAGCTGACCAATCATTCGCAAGTCACTTTCTACCAAATAAAAATTAACACTGTCAGCGGTGATTAACAAATCTACCAAGTATTTTAATAACTGATCTGCAGGGGTGTAAATATGACAACGCACTTTGTACAGCAAGTTTTCCACCTGGTGCATGAAGACAAAAATAGTGTACATTGAATTTCTAATTATTATTAGACTATTATTTTTTTCTTGTAAATCATCAAAATCAATGGAGAAAAGCCAATATACACAAGGAGCCCCCAGGACCGATTCTGAGAACCACTGTCTTAAATGCTCTTGTCGGTCTCTTAAATGCTAAAAACATGTTCCTTTCTAAATGCCAGTCTTACAAAGATGGTTAATTTCGTTAAATTCTGTGTGTGTGATTTCATCGTGTGTTGTATGCTATTCAGCAAATAAACCTTAAGACTCTTAATTCACTTTGTGAAACTGAAAATTTTGCAGTGTTTATCCCAAAATCGGGATTATAGTAGCTTTGGCACATGCGTGAAACATGGCCCAGGTAGACATTTACGGAATGTACACGACTGACAAGCCGTCAAACACGTTTGACAGATTGAATATTTGCAGCTTAGGGTTAGCTAGCTAGTCAAATGGCAAATATAGCAAGCTGATTACACTTTCTCCCAACTAATCATTTGGTTAAGTAGGCTAAAGGAAATAGTAAAAATGACTCGGCTACCGAAAAACCTAAGAGGAGGATTATTTTATGGTCGTCTAGTGCAGCTGTAAACACGCACACGCCATAATGAAATCACTACGAAATGGGATGCCTGCATTTTCTGACTTCGCACAGGTGGACCGTGGTCGGAGCCGCAATGTCAAGGCCAAGAGGCGCCACCTCCCACCCCAGTGACCATAGACTGTAGCCCCTACTGTAGCTTAGTCCTCTGCAGTAATCAGGAAGTGACGCAAACTGTACCTCATTGGTCCACAACAAATATTATAACAGTGCCCAAATGACACAATAAATCATGAAATCGACCCATGGACAGTCATAAGACGAATAAAATATACATATTGTGACTATTTGTTCTCATGAGAAAAAATTATTGACTTTGTATTTTGACCGCATTTGTACCGTAGACTTACATGGAAACCGGATATGAAAACACCTATACTGGAGCCAACCGTAGTGGCGCTAGTGAGCAACCAGGAACAACAAGACCAGGAAATGAGCTTCAAAAACAAAGTCTGGTTTTGGCCGCTTGTTTGGAACACAGAGAGACAGCTTAGCAGTCCAAGTACATCTTAAAACAGTATATGAGCTCGATCTAACAGCAAACATGCCTCAGCCGCGCTCAGAATTTCTCAAGAATAATAGTATTTTCCAAGAAACGACGAAAGTCATCTTTTACCCATGAGTTGGGGTGATAAAGCGTTGCTTTCACTGCTACCACAAAATGAATGTGTAGGCTAATTCAGCTATAATGAGACAAAACCTTTGAATACCCTGGGATATAAAACGGTATTACAAAAGTAAAATTAGACATATTGAACATGGTTAGAAAGCTTATTCTGTCACATATTGGATCATTTAACTGTGGATCAAACCAGGTTGTACTACAAAGGACGACAACACCGAAAGCAACGTGTGGTATTACTAGCTGACCTCGTTTTCTGGAGTAAGACGGGACCAGAAGCTGCTGCACACGTGTTGTTGACGGCGTTGTTGCCCTTTTTAGTACAGTCTGGCTTGATTGAGAATTCATTTATTCAGTAGGTGTGAGTATAAGCTTTCTAGCCATGTATAACACGTCTATTTTTGGTTTTGGAATAGCGTTTAATAGGTCAACCGAAAGTTTTCTCATCATCGCATTCACTTACGCATTCACTCTGCGTTAGCAGTCAAAGACGCTGCACCTGACGAAACGTTGTCAACAATTTTTTGTAATTTCTTGGGAAATACTAATATTATTGAGGACTTCTGGGTATGCCTAAGCCATGTGTTTGTTGATATACCTAGCTGACATCGTTTTCATTTGTAATTTTGCATTTGGAATAGCGTTTTTATCCATTCACTTTTGCATTAAGCTATGACCTGTTGCCTGTGCTATATTATTTCTGGTGGCTAAGTCACCAGGAAACCTCAATGTATTTTGATATTTGATAGTGAAATATTGGAATTGATGGTGCCTTTGTTCCATTTTTTTTTTAATTAAACTGTGAATTTGTATTTATACCATAGTCTTCACTCTTACATACAGTATGTTAGGAGGTGAACAATTTCGTTTTCCTACTGTATGTTAAAATTATTTGTCATGTCAGCAACCCCTGACAAACATAACCATACTAAATAATAGTACTTTTTACTTTTGATACTTAAGTATTTTTAAAAGCAGGTACTTTTGTACTTTGACTCAAGTAGAAATTTAAATTGAAGACTTTTAGTGGAGTAATATGTGTTTTGATGAGCAACAAGAAAATAAGCAGTGGTGGACGAAGTACACAAATCCTGTAGGCCTACTTGAGTGAAAGTACAGTACCCTTGCTAAATAAGACTCATGTATAAATATGTATACAATCCGTAATATTTTTGTTTCTTATACTTTGTAACTGTGTGAGTCTGATTGTATTATCTATGCAGAGTTTGAGACACTTATGTATGATATGTCCTGTCCTCTTGTGTTTATCTGTTGTTTCTTAATATGGCTGTTAGCTTTAATCTGGTGACAATGTACTGAAAAAACGTGTTGTTTGGTTAATTGTTCCCATTTTTATCAGTGTTATTAGGCTACTTAATACTGTTTATTTTTTTGTAGCTAGTTGTCAGGTCTGGCTCTGTCAAACTAAAGGCCTGTCCTGCTCTTTTCTGGCTTCAGGGTCGATCTTCATAAATATTCTGCTGATCTAGGATCAGTTTAGCCTCTTTTTTCATAATGGTAAGGTTAAGGAATAAAAGGGAAAGCCCGATCGTAGAGCAGCGGTCCCCTTCTCAAAATGCAACCGCAAATTGTTTTTTCTTTATGCTGCCGCAGGCATTCTCCACAAGAGGGCAGCATTGCCATGAAATTGGTCGTTTCAATACCTTCTCTGGAATTTGAACATTAGCACGATATTTTTTTATTGCTTAACACTTTAACCCTCCTATTGTGTTAGGGTCAAATTTGAAATTAAAATATGTGATAAATACCATATAGTTTATTTTATTGGAACAAGGCTTCATGATATCCTCAAAAACAGCTACTTGAACACAACAAATCCAATGGTCACCATTTAATTCAATTCTGAAGGTCTCAATTCTGAAGGTTACATCTGTGGTGTTATGGGTCAAATATGACCCAGCAGAGAATATTGACTGTTGACAGTATGGCATGCAGCATTGAAAAGTTGTGGGTAGCTCTGTGGATCAAATTTGACTCAAACAAGATTCACCTTTGAGTCTAGACTCCCCACCGCTCCCCTTCCTCCCCAGGAACGCTTATTTTCTTGCATTATGGACTCATGCTCCCAATCCCTCTGGCACCCCTCCCCCAACGGGAACAACATTTTTCTTGCAGAATGTGGAAACTGACACACACACACACACACACACACACATCCCCACTCTCTCTGTCTTTCTGTCTTCCTTACCATAAACAACATTATTCTTGCAGTATGGACTTGCACCCCTCGTCTCCCACCAGCACCCCTCCCCCCATGGGAACTCTACTGTTCTCGCAGAATATGGATGCATGCACGCACACACACACAAAATAAACTTGAACACACACACACACACATACACTCACACACTAACAAGGAAATTGAACATGAACACACACACAGAAAAAAGAGACACATCCTCTTCAATGGTAAAGAGATTCTTCAGAGAGATAATCCTGTATTTGGTATTGTCTGGTTATAAATATAATTGTTCAGGGTTTCTCACAATGTTGTTGTCTGGACTCCCCCACCACTGTGGTCCGGCCCATCTTTAATTGCCACCACCACTATGCCCACTTCCGTCTTCACCTGCCACTCCCCACCACTGCTACCTGGCCCCACCCATCATCTGATCTGCTACGTCAGAATTGTCATTTAGCTGCCACTATATTGATCAATGTGAACATTGATTGACTGACCATGTTGATCACCAAGCTACACCCTCAGTCGACCAGTAGAGGATTGGTGCCCCCCCCCCCCCCCCCCCCCAGATCCTGGTTCCTTCTGAGGTTTCTTCCCATCTGCCACAGGGAGTTTTACCTTGACACTGTTACCTTAGGCTTGCTCCTGTGGGGGTTTAGGCTAGGGTTGTCTGTGAAGTGTATTGTGACAATTGTTTGTGAAATGTGCTATATAAATACATTTTGATTTGATTTGAGACATTTTCCCAGTCACTGTGCTGTGACAGGAGACCTGGGTTACTATTAGGCTTACTATTTTGAGCCTTTAATCAAACCTTGTGCAACCTTTGGCAAAGATGTTATATGTTATAGTCAAATATTTGTTTAGGCCTTCAAATAAGCTTTGAGTACAAATTATTATTCAGACAAATAACAGGACATTTTTCACATTACAAATGGATGCACATGGTGGTACCTTTATTTCAGTAAGGTGGACTGCCTTGACTACATGATTTGAGAAACCCCTTGTTCATATTTAAGTTGAATGTATTATTTTGAACAAAATAAAGTTTGGTTTTAGGAAAAAATAAGACTTTTTACCTTTTTTCTAACATAGATCTATACGGGTCAGTTTTGACCCATAACACCACAGGTGCCACAACGGTTAATAATGTAAAGTAAGAAAAAAAACCACAAGCAATTTATTCCAGAAAAGTGTGTTCTAATATTTGTCTCTTGTAGTCAGATAAAATAATTACCCCTTGTCTTCGCTATAGGAAATGTAATAAGTGAATTTAGACTCTTTTTTTTTTTTTTTACTGAAAACGAGTGGTATATTGTAAGTGGTCTTGGGACCATGAAATAAAAAATTAAAAAGATGATTGTATGGTTATGAATGGATAATACGTTCGTTATAAGGTAAAAAAAAAAAAAAAAAAAAACAATATTGGATAATAATCATTGTTTTTTTTTATTTTTATTATTATCTGCTGAGTTAAAGTATGGGTCAAATTTGACCCGCCAATACAAAAGGTGCGTGCAACATTCTAACACAATAGGAAGGTTAATTATAGATACTATACGAGAGAATCTAAACACTATTTAATTTCGAATGTAAGAGCACGTGTTTCTGACGTATGATCGGCAGTTAACACGAAATAAATGTAACCAGGTTGGAATTACAAATTCATGTCCTTTTCTAATCGTATCTCAAATTTAGGATGGTGGGATTTGAAATCGCATCTCGATGTTCTCGAAGAAATCTTCGTTTGCTTTCCATTCTCTAAATCTTTGCTTCCGTCGTTTTGTGAGCAAAGAGCCCAGTAACTGCATTCTGATTAAGAGTATCGAATTAAGATGTCTTTGTGGGTGGCGAAGTGAAAGCTTCCTTTAGTCTGGGGCGTAAACGTAATTGGGAAACCGGTCCAAGAGGAGACGGTCGTGTTCTCCCAAGGCGGGGTAATTTGTGATGTAACAGGAAGCCACGGTAGTGGATCACTTATAGTCTGACTGTAGCTCCAACTTCACCAACATTTCATTGTGTCCTGGATTCAGTGTGCGTCATTGTTCCATACGCGCTTCAGACACTACGCTGTGGAAAGGGGGATTCGTTTCTTCTGCATGTTAGGGACACCAACCACTGTCCATCGAGAGAGAACTGCTTGAGCGTGTATACACAGTTTTTTTCGGCCTTTTCTCTATCAGGTAAGGGATATTTATTCTGCTATTGCGTAGTGTTTTCTACACTCAGATCGAAAGATGTTCACATAGCATAATGCACGGTGAATATAGCGACAAGAGATAAGATAGCTGATATGAGAGGCAGATATCGGTCTCGTCTCTGAAATCAGAATTGGTGTCCTTTTTCGGCGGCAGTCTATGAAAGCTCGCACATAGCGCTGTCGTTGTATTGGAGACATTAGATTGAATAGTCATTTTGTTGAACTATTGGCCGTGATTACAATGCCATGAGATTTTGCGAGCAATCATCCAGCCAGAATTTGCTTAAAACTCACTAAGTTGTAGGATATGAGCTTGGGTGCTTACTGCAATAGCACTGCAAAAAGGAACGACTGTGTTCTGGTCTGGTCTCGCCGAACAGCCTGTCTTTCAGACGAATGACGTTCTGCAGTTCCAAACATGTTGTTACCTCATTGTCAGTTTTGCAGTGATGTTGAGTATCTCCCTCATACACAATGTAACCTTATATTTTACTGCTCCCCGTCTCCAGCCGCCCTCTGTGCAGCGTGTTTGCTGTTTTTAAAGGGTGAAGAATCACCCTATATCCGCTTTCACCAAATTGGGTTCGCGAGTGTTATTTACAGGGAAGGACGTTGATAACTGCTCTTCTAGTAGCTGAAATAAATGTTACCGTTTGTATATGGTTCTTAAATACATTTTTAAAAGAGATTTAATGATGGCCATTCAATTTTCCAGTCGTGTAGCTGAACTAATGTCAGTCCGTGCGTTGTGCGAATTTCAGTAATTAAACTGGTGTCCTATGCGATTTGACTTAAGAACCAACCAGCTGCGAAGGATACACATAAGCCTTATTTATTTATTTATTTATTTATTTAACACGGAGATCAGTTTCCTGGGAAGCGGCGGCCAGTAGCTTATTGTCCAGGGACCTCATTTGGCTGAAAGAATTTCACAACTTGCAGCATATTTCAGTTGCATCAGATGTAGTAATGTCTTAGCGAAAATCTTAGCGAAATATTAACTGCACATATATATATATATATATATATATATATATATATATATATATATATGCGTGTGTAAGTGTGTGCGCGCGCACGTGTGTGCGTTCGTTCCGTACGCGTGTTATGACCATGTGTGTGTTACCTGTTGGCACCTAGCACTTACCTGGACAAGTCCTACTATATCACACAACAATACAGTGCCATTGCGCAATGGAATTCCGCAAACTGCATTATTTGTTAATCAGCATGAGAAGCTACTCATGAGAGCCGTTAGACACACTAGACACATGTGGTTGTTGTTTTGTTATCTGCGTGGTTACGTAAGATGCAGATTGTGCATTATGAAATGTGGGGGAGCCGAAGGGAAGATCTCTTCAGAATTGGCAGATCGCACTGTGATGCAATGAGAAGTGTTTCGATGTTAGAGGCGCGAGGCGCGAAGAGGTCATCCGCCCGCCAAAGGGAAGGTTCTGAAAGACTGGTATTACAATATTCCCGAGCCCACGCGTTTCCACAAAACCACTGTACTTCTACTTGTTCGACAGCAAAGATGTTAAATTCTCCGTGTTCTCTGCTAATTCAATTAGGTCAGCTATGCACGGGGACACACACAGAGGGGAGTGTTGTTATTCTGAAATTTGTTCAGCCGTCATGCAGGCTGCCCTGTCGGTACGGTGCATTTGCGCGCACGCATAACAAGTTCTCCATGGCATGGTCTAGGGATGCAGGGGCGGAGGGCCGTCTCCCCGAGTGTCCGCGGAGAAGATCCATCTCTTCAGAGAACATGCCTTTATGCCTGCCTTCTCCATAAATAGACTAAATAGACCCATTACTCACTGACTGTCTAAAGAAGTCTGCTTTGCTATTTAGTGGTGCAGTGTCGTCGAGGGAATTGACAGTATCGCGGATATTTTCTTTTTTGGGGGGCTGGCCTGGGGGGGGGGGGGGTAGTCGTTAATGGCCACGCGTAATGTATGCACCCAGGCATGTATTGGGGCGACCGGTGACGAGAGAGAGGCCTTATATCAGCTGGAACAAAGCTGCTTCGGTTGATGCAGCTGCATCGCTGGCCGATCTGTGGCGGTCACCATGGTGCGAAATGTGCCGCGGGCGCGGGGAGGGCCGCTGAATCTGACGCGGGTTCCGAATGTTTCATAAACTGTTCTTTCTGGCTGGTTCCACTGTGTATATTTTATTAAATAGGCTACATGACTTATCGCCGTACGTCTGCAGTGGCAAGTAGGCTATTGTATGAGCTACCTACATTTAGTTTAGAATTGAGTTTTAACCAAAACCCACAGTTTTTGCTCGGTTTACAGTGCACAACAAAATAGTCGTCGTTAATTGAATTTTAGAGTAATTCTGATCTTGTTTGGATTCATAAACACTGGGCTGGATTCAACCAAACACAACTTTAAAGACTGTTTAAGGGTTTATGCAATTCGGTCAAACCATTCCGATGTATCTGTTGCTTTTTCTCAATTAGAGGTACCGTTCAACATACCGTCTCAACATGGCAGTAATAATAGGTTCAAGCCGTTAGAATTAATTAAAATTATTTGCAAATACGCTTTTGATTAATCGGTCGGACCATTTAAAAAACTTTTTTATGCTAAAAGCTCTGCTTAGGCTGCACATTGTCGCGCAAAATTCAGTTCACTGTTATTTCTACCAGAGGAATACTACAAATTGCGTCAGATTTGTTGCTACTTGAAAATGAATTTAACCGTTCTGTAATATAATTTTTAAAAACGACTTAACTTATTTTAGTGGTTTAATCAGATTTCATAATTTACGAGAAAAAAAAATCATTACAATTAAATAATTGTTATAAGACAGATTGTTAAATTGAAGACAGGGATACAGGGTAAACTCACTTGCTCTTAAAAACCTTTTACCTCCGCAATTTTCAGCCCACTATTTTTACAGCTTGGTTTTGTTTTTTGTCTTAAAAAGCTTTAAGGTGCGTCTGATTAAATTCAAAACAAAGTTCGGTTTAATTGAATTTCATGTAAACTGACTAAGTGGTTTTACTTGAATCTAAGGGATTGTCAATGTTGAATTATCTCTGAATATGTTGTAAAACACAGTTGAGCTCTTTTTTTCAGCTGTTATTAAATGGCGCTTCACAAACAGGAAATTGCATTATTAAAAAGGAGGCACCAGATCAGTCTACGGGAGCCGAAGTCCTTAGCCTGTAGCGTTGCCTTTCATTTATAAACGGACGTAGGCTACACCTGGAGCACCAGGTGACTTCCTGTCCCAGTAATAACCTCTGTTAAATTAGAGACCGGACCAACACTAGCAGGTTGTGTTACCTTTTCCCTCTCCTGGCATGAATAGAGGTAGCCGACACAAGGCAGCCATGATTCAGCCGTTAAGCCAATTTCAGTCTCACAGGTAGATCTGATTTCCTCTGGCCGTTTTTACTACGCTGGACGCGCATTCAAGTGTATTGCGCTGGTCATTGAATATCTTTTTAATCACCATTACAAACATTAGTTATTCACACTCATTTCCGGAAGCTGGAGCGGTTATGGGCATTCCCATAGACTCTATGGTAGCCTGGACACTGTACATCATTTTTTTTACTGAGGCACTGGCTAATTTGAGCTTAGTTAAGGGCTGGAATTTGAAACTGTTTGATTTAGTGAAATGCAGTTTTTTTTTTTAAGGAAATGTCACTATAATGCTCTATTCTTTGTATTCTTTGTTCTCCTTGGTGGAAAAATATTTTTATTTATTTAGTTTTGTTAAAGTGGAGTGCCCCCCCCCCCCCCCCCGAAAACAGAACGTCTTTGTGAAGGATGTTTGAACAGTGGAAAAATCAGTCACAGTTTCCAAGTGGATGTGTGTTAAACAAACTGTCTCTGGCTGACAGGGACTTCCTGCCCTTGGGGTTGGGTTCGGGGGAAGACTGGCTCCAGGGAGAGACACATCTGTGACCACACCCTGCTCTGTACAGGAAGGGCAGCAAGTTATCATGCTTCAGCCCTGTTTTTTCTCCTTTTTATCTCCGACAATTCCCCTGTCCTCAGCAGTTTTTAGAAATGTAAATCCTTGTTTAATTTCAGCACAGAATTAAAATGGTGCATCAGTTCAATGTGATCTGACACGCTGTTGGCTGTTTCACAGGCCATAAGTTGAATACATATTCGTGTTGTATATTCATATTGCTTTGGTTCTGTCTGCAAATGCTGTGTATAAAATGCAAGCAGAAAAGGAGAATGTGGAAAATGTGTGTGTGTTTTTGATGCGAGACGGAGGTTGAGCAGATATTCAGCACTTGGGAGCTTGTTTCCCCCCCCACCCCCCACCCCCCCGGGGGTTCTCTCAGGAACGGTCTAAAAACAGCGGTGAATTTGACCCGGGCCGCGGGGTTATTCCTGAGCCAGAGGCTCCCATTCCAACGCTGAGTGTATCTGAGAGCAGGACGGGATTAGAACTGGGCCTGTAAACACACTCTGATTTGGCCGCAGCAGGGCGGGGGGTGGGGGGTGCTCCTAAACATGGCTGCACCAGTACCCTCAAGGTATTTTTACAGTGTTAATGTCTATCGGAATAGACCTTGCATGCATGTGTTTGTGCGTGAGAGTTCTCTGTTTACAGATGGACATGGGGAAGGAGGCTGAACTTTAGGAGCACCACTGTTTAGATGAGCCGGTTGCAATGAGTTTTAGTGTCCTTTAGGTGTCTGAGTCTGCATCTGTCTTTCTGTCCTTTGTGTGTGCCTGAACAACAGATACTGTGTGTGCATGTGTGAGTGTGTGTGTGTGTTGTATCTGTGTATGTGTGTGAGAGAGTGTGTGTTGTATCTGTGTGTGTGTGTGTGTGTGTGTGTGTGTGCATGTGTGTGGAGGGGGTCATTTTCCATGGTTCTGGATATTTCTGTTTGGAATAAATCAAAGGAAGAAGCTTAATAGGTCCTTGTGGGGGTGTAGCATGTGGTCTTTAAAATATCCAGGCAGTCAAACCTCTTGAGAAGTAACAGCTGAGATCCACTGCATTGGCAGTATATTCTTAACGCTGTGCTATTCAGGGCAGCAGGAAGATGATAGCATTATACACGCAGACAATATGAGTTATCAATAACCCACAGTGCTGGGAAAACACAGCCCATGCTAGTTCTACAGTCACACTGGCACACCTGCTGGCACAGGCCCGGCACACTGACACACACACTGGCACAGGCCCTGACACACTGACATACAGCCTGGCACACTGGCACACGCTCTGGCACACTGGCACACACCCTGGCACACTAACATACACACTGGCACATGCCCTGACACACTGACATACAGCCTGGCGCACTGGCACACGCCCTGGCACACTGGCACACTAACATACACACTGGCACATGCCCTGACACACCTGCTGGCACGCACCCTGGCACACTGGTACACACCCTGGCACACCTGCTGGCACACACCCTGGCACACTGGTACACACCCTGGCACACTGACATACACACTGGCACATGCCCTGACAGACCTGCTGGCACACACCCTGGCACACTGGTACACACCCTGGCACACCTGCTGGCACACACCCTGGCACACTGGTACACACCCTGGCACACCTGCTGGCACACACCCTGGCACACTGGTACACACCCTGGCACACCTGCTGGCACACACCCTGGCACACTGGTACACACCCTGGCGCACTGACATACACAATGGTACGCACCCTGGCACATGCACTGGCAAGCCCTGGCACACTGGGGGTTTCCTTATTGGATGCTCCTTCATATACAGGGGGAAAAATGGCACTGTTTGGGTAGAGCAGTGCACATGCCCCCATCCTCAGTTTGCCGTTGCATATAGCTTCATGTATTTTTGATTGGTAATGTCAGACTGAAGCCTGTAGTAACAGTGACACATAGTGACATTAATATAATTGTCAGGTAGAACATTTCTGGCCTTGAGGACCTGATTTGAGAGTATTGGGCATTGAGCCCAACAGAATTGTGGCTTCAGTTGATCTTACTTGGTACAAGATGGCCTGTCTGATCCAGTGGCACACACAAGTCAGTCAGTGACATCCATTAGCGCAAAAAACAGTCCGAGTACTGATATCATTTTTATATATTTATTTATTCAGAAGACCTTCATTTTAGGCCCACCGGTCTTCAAAGTGCAAGAGATGCAATCCGTCACCCGGCCCTGTCAGAAAATGAGCAATGTCAGCTTTATACCGCGGTCCATGTGACAGGAAACTGTGCAGCTGGAGCTCACCAGCCCTTGGCGGTCATGGGTCACAGACTTGGGGGGGGGGGGGGTTGTAAATGAGTCTGAATGGCACACATTCCTGGAACTGTGATGTACAAGTGCATTTTTACTGAAAGACATTCCCCTAATGAGCGCTTCGATCTTACTGTGGTCTCAGGTCCTGACTTTTTAAAACGGAGCCTTGTGTAGCCTTCATTTTGCTGTGTGGTCTTGACTAGCAGCATACATGTTTGACTGGGCGGGTGATAAGGTGCAGGGGGGCGGGGGGGGGGGGGGTGTTGGTGGGTGGCGGTGCTGCGTCTGGATCTTATCTTTTCTCTCGCACATGGCGTTAATTCTCCACCCATTCCCATGGGCCTGTGCGGGTGGGACGGGAGGGGCTTTTCCACAGTTGAGTTGGACCTCCCTGCTGCACATGGACAGAGCCTTTTCAGTGTTTTCCACCATCTGATCCTGCCAAGGCAGAGACACTCGATGATGATATCCCACAGAGAAGCCACGGCCCAGAGTCTGAGAGCGGCGGGGTTAGGGTTATGTGAGGATGTGATTTGGTTAACGTTATATGAGGATGTGATTGGGTTAACTTTATGTGAGGATGTGATTGGGTTAGGGTTATGTGAGAATGTGATTGGGTTAGGGTTATGTGAGGATGTGATTTGGTTAGGGTTATGTGAGGATGTGATTGGGTTATGTAAGTATGTGAATTAGTTTGGGTTATGTGAGGATGTGATTGGGTTAGTGTTATGTGAGGATGTGATTCGGTTAGGGTTATGTGAGGATTTGATTTGGTTAACTTTATATGAGGATGTGATTGGGTTAACGTTATGTGAGGATGTGATTGGGGGACTCCTTGGACACATGCGTTCAGTTGCTTGGTGACATTTACATTTCGCAGTTGCTCTTATCCAGAGCAACATACACATGCAGCTTACATTAATTATGTAAAATTCTATTTATAGCACTAGTTGTTTAATGAAGTAAGTACCCGGTTGAAAGGTACAACCACAGCACCCAGCTCAGATGCAAGCCCATTTCCCTAACCACCATGCTACCCTGCTGTCCATATCCGGCATCACCCACAGGTGAGAGTTGAGAATGCTTTTGTGCTTCTCAACCTGTTGCTGTTGATTATTATTATTATTATTATTATTATTATTATTATTATTATTACTATGAGAAGAGCATAGGCTGTCATAATCATGAACTTACCTGATTCATCTGTGGTTTGCCGTAAAAGCTGCTCAGCAGAATAATTTGTCATATTGTCAGAATAAAACATAATTCCTCTTAATGTCACTCTTGCTTCTAGTACAATCTGCAGGGCGTGCACTTTTCTGGTATAGTCTGCAGGGCGTGCACTGTTCTGGTTCAGTTTGCAGGGCATGCACTGTTCTGTTACAGTCTGCAGGATGTGCACTCTTCTGGTACAGTCTGCAGGATGTACACTCTTCTGGTACAGTCTGCAGGATGTGCACTCTTCTGGTACAGTCTGCAGGATGTGCACTCTTCTGGTACAGTCTGCAGGATGTACACTCTTCTGGTACAGTCTGCAGGATGTACACTCTTCTGGTACAGTCTGCAGGGTGTGCACTCTTCTGGTACAGTCTGCAGGGTGTGCACTCTTCTGGTACAGTCTGCAGGGTGTGCACTCTTCTGGTACAGTCTGCAGGATGTACACTCTTCTGGTACAGTCTGCAGGATGTGCACTCTTCTGGTACAGTCTGCAGGGTGTGCACTCTTCTGGTACAGTCTGCAGGGTGTGCACTCTTCTGGTACAGTCTGCAGGGTGTGCACTCTTCTGGTACAGTCTGCAGGGCGTGCACTCTTCTGGTACAGTCTGCAGGGCGTGCACTCTTCTGGTACAGTCTGCAGGGTGTGCACTCTTCTGGTACAGTCTGCAGGGCGTGCACTCTTCTGGTACAGTCTGCAGGGCGTGCACTCTTCTGGTACAGTCTGCAGGGCGTGCACTCTTGTAATTATGCAACTTTAATGCTCTGAAGCTGGCTTACTGAAGCAGCTGGGATTTGAGTGCCTTTCAGCACTATTTATTTATTTATTTGTTTGTTTATCCTTAAATATGTAGTTTGATTTTGTGGAAGAAATGATTTTGTCTAGTCAGAATTCAGCTGAACTTAACGGCATTATAATTTTAAATTTAATATTATTTGATTCTGGTGGTTGCCACTTGAAAAGGTAAATACTTATGAGTTCAGATAAATGTTAACATTGCATGACTGTTGAGATGACAGAAGGATGCTTTGCATATGATTACATGCGATAGCTGTTTGTCCCCGCTGTGTGTGTGAAATGACTCTGTGATGTGCTATGATCACAGGCCTGGGGGCTTTGCTTCATTTTGGCTAGCAGAGCACCTAACATAAACATTACCATTGCCAAGCATTGCTCACTTGTTTTTTCTCAAGCCCAGACCAGCCTGTTTGTGCTTGGGAGGTGTGACGGCAACATTTTTCATATGTTTAAAACAACACTTTTGACAAAATTACACATTAATAATTTTATGGAAAATTACTTCAATTATTGTTATTTGTTCACCTTATACAAATTTTAAATTTAACGTGTGTAAGAATATTTGGATATTCATTTACATCTCAACATTGACAGTAGATTGATTGGGTGTCAGTGCCGTGTTGTGCCTGTATGGTGTCCTACTGAGACCTGATAGTGTGATACAGTAATATCAGATCTGAGAGAGTGATACAGTAATATCAGACCTGAAAGTGATACAGTAATATCATAGTGTGATACAGTAATATCAGATCTGAGAGAGTGATACAGCAATATTAGATATGAGAGTGATACAGTAATATAAGATCTGATACAATAATATCAGATCTGAGAGAGTGATGCAGTAATATCAGAGTGTGATACAGTAATATCAGATCTGAGAGTGATACAGTAATACCAGATCTGACTGTGATACAGTAATATCAGATCTGAGAGTGATACAGTAATATCAGATCTGAGAGTGTGATACAGCAATTTTAGATCTGAGAGTGATACAGTAATATCAGATCTGAGAATGATGCAGTAATATCAGATCTGAGAGTGTGATACAGTAATATCTGATCTGAGAGTGATGCAGTAATATCAGATCTGAGAGTGTGATACAGTAATATCAGATCTGAGTATGTGATACAGTAATGTCAGATCTGAGAGTAATACAGTAATATCAGATCTGAGAGTGTGATTCAGTAATATCAGATCTGAGAGTGTGATACAGTAATATCAGATCTGAGAGTGTGATACAGTAATACCAGATCTGACTGTGATACAGTAATATCAGATCTGAGTGTGATACAGTAATATCAGATCTGAGAGTGTGATACAGTAATATCTGATCTGAGAGTGATGCAGTAATATCAGATCTGAGAGTGTGATACAGTAATATCAGATCTGAGTATGTGATACAGTAATGTCAGATCTGAGAGTAATACAGTAATATCAGATCTGAGAGTGTGATTCAGTAATATCAGAGTGTGATACAGTAATATCAGATCTGAGAGTGTGATACAGTAATATCAGATCTGAGTGTGATACAGTAATATCAGATCTGAGTGTGATACAGCAATTTTAGATCTGAGAGTGATACAGTAATATCAGATCTGAGAATGATGCAGTAATATCAGATCTGAGAGTGTGATACAGTAATATCAGATCTGAGAGTGATGCAGTAATATCAGATCTGAGTATGTGATACAGTAATATCAGATCTGAGTGTGATACAGTAATATCAGAGCTGAGTGTGATACAGTAATATCAGATCTGAGAATGATGCAGTAATATCAGATCTGAGAGTGTGATACAGTAATATCAGATCTGAGTGTGATACAGTAATATCAGATCTGAGAGTGATACAGTAATATCAGATCTGTGAGTAAAACAGTAATATCAGATCTGAGAGTGATACAGTAATATCAGATCTGAGAGTGTGATACAGTAATATCAGATCTGAGAGAGTGATACAGTAATGTCAGATCTGAGAGTAATACAGTAATATCAGATCTGAGAGTGTGATGCAGTAATATCAGAGTGTGATACAGTAATATGAGATCTGAGAGTGTGATACAGTAATATGAGATCTGAGTGTGATACAGTAATATCAGATCTGAGTGTGATACAGTAATATTAGATCTGAGTGTGATACAGTAATATCAGATCTGAGAGTGTGATACAGTAATATCAGATCTGAGTGTGATACAGTAATATCAGATCTGAGAGTGTGATACAGTAATATCAGATCTGAGTGTGATACAGTAATATCAGATCTGAGAGTGTGATACAGGAAAATTAAAGGTAAATTTCCCATTTTAGAAATGTGACCAGGGCTTAAATGCACTACAGCAGCAGAAGCTTGTTCTGAAGAAACAGAACTCCTGTGAGAGGCTGTATGTACCAGGGGATACGTGGGTCTCCATCAGTCTGATTTGGCTGTGAACATTGTGTGACTGCGTGCTCAGTGGATTAATGCTGTGGAAATATGGTATAATGTAACACCCTTCTGTCAAAATAGGAAGTATGTTCCTGAAGGCCAGAGAGGAAGTGGAAAAGCAGAGGGCAGACTTCCTGTGATCCCTGTAGGATGTTTACCGTGCTCAATCTAAAGACAATAGACCTGATAACCAGGGCCTGTGCTTCAGCTTCTGCAGCTACACACAGCTACGCACAGCTGCTAAGCATGTTTCTCCACGAGCTGGTCTGAAAACACGGGGGTTTTATCACCAGGGGCGACGGCAAGGACAAACTCCACCGAATCACAAGGCTAAATTGGGGTTCCCCCCCCCCTCCCCCACCTTTAATTGAATGCATATGTGCAGTCCGGTCAGTTTGACCCTGACCAATTACATCAACCTGCCCCCACTACGGATTGAATGGAACCTTTTCTTTCAACTGATCAGCGTAGCGAAGCGAGTCCCGTCCAAGCAGTGACTCCTCCGGCCCTCCTGGCGTTAACTGCCACAGTAATTATGGATGGTTTGGACCTCTCCAAGTGAGCGTTTGCACATGTTTATGGCTAAAATGCACTGCAGTTCAAATATTTGTTTTTGGGCTTTGGGCTGCATTATACGCAATGTGCTGCAGCCTGGATTTAAATGTGATGTGTTGATGTGAGCTGGACAGGCAGAGGTTTTTCCGCGCGCCGGTCACGATGGGGAAATGGAGGAAGCTGGCAGCGGCAGCGGCTTTGATAAAAAGCTGGCCGGATTAATGAGGCTGCTCTGCTCGTCTGGAAGAGGGGGACAGCAGGAAGGGCCCTCCGCTTGTTTTTGTGCAAAGGTTTGAACGTGTGGACATGGAACCTTTCTTTTTTTCTGCTTTGATGTGTTAAATCAAAGTTTTTCAATTCAAATTTAATTTTATTCATATCCAATTCTATTATTGTCCTCTCTCTCTTTCTCTCTCTCTCTCTCTCTGGTTATTTCCTTCATATAAACTTAATGCACATAATTGCACCTACCAAAACTATGAATGATGTATTACTGAGTATCAGTTTACTTTCTTCGCAGTAGAATATCGCAAACTTGCATCTTCAATGCTATTTCCCCTCTCTAACCATTTATTTGGCCCAATGCACAATTACATAAATACAGGCAACCATTTTGAGTTGATCAAATTAACGTCTGACGCGAATTAATTGGCTCCTAATTGGTGAAAGTGGGGACGCATAGCCACTAAACCTACAGTAATCATTTGGTATATAATGTAGACAAAGACAAAGCCAATAACAAGCAAAACCTGCATTGTGTTCACTTTAAGGAACAAATTATGAAAGAGCTTAAAAACATATGGGGAAGAAATTTGGCTGACACAGCTTTCGTTTGGAGCAGACTTTGCCCCCAGCCCCCCCACCCCCCAGTTTAACACAGCTTTCGTTTGGAGCAGACTTGGACCCCAGACCCCACCGCCCAGTTTAACACAGCTTTCGTTTGGAGCAGACTTGGACCCCAGACCACCCCACCCCAGTTTAACACAGCTTTCGTTTGGAGCAGACTTGGACCCAGACCCACGCCAGTTTAACACAGCTTTCGTTTGGAGTAGACTTGGCCCCCAGCCGCCCCCCCCCCCACCCCCATTTTAACAACACAGTTTTCGTTTGGAGCAGACTTGGACCCCAGGCCCCACCCCCCAGTTTAACAGCTTTCGTTTGGAGTAGACTTGGACCCCAGACCCCACCCCAGTCTTGGACCCCAGCCACACCCTCTGACTCACTGCCCCTGCTGCTTACTGCTCTCACTCGAGATTTATACTGACCACCTCAAAGAAAAAGTCAGTGAACCAGTCATCCTGTTTTTTTAATGATGTAGCAAACATAAGCATAGCTTTTTTTGGTGACTGGAGATTTCCATTGGAAAGCAGGGATGCTGCGAAGCCTCGAGAGTCTTCGTTTAGCAAAAATTACCAAAAAAAAGTTTGACCGTCCTTCATTTAAATGATAGTTTGCCCAAGGGGACGTGTCACCGTTAGCATTCCTCTGCATCAAACCGAATGGGCTTTTATTGGAGTGGCCCCTCATCCATTTCCTACTGTCAGTTTGCGTTATGACAAGGAGGTGTGATGGGTGAAGAGATGCACTTGGTTCCTGTAGACCTGGGTGCTTTCCTATTGCTTGGATACTGAGGATCTCAAACCACAATTAAAATGTGCTGCTTGCATCTGCCTTTTAGCTAAATGCTAATAAATGAATGTCATATTCTCATTTAATTCCAGATGAGTATCCTTTTACTGGTTGTACAGGCTGATTTTCTACACACTGCACATTTAAATGGATGTTGGATGTCTTGAACAATTTACTTTGTTATTACAGATCATCGGTCTTTGCCGCTGTGGACACTTTGAAATGCCAAAGATGAAACTAGAGGGCTGTTGGATTGCTTCTCTCCTACTACTGTGTTCTGTCACAGAGGTAAGATTCACATATATTCTATTGCTCTTTAATACACAGCAAGATATTACTCATATTCCTAATATATTATGTAACATTATTTTACCGTTGAAAGAAACTGAATTGTTCACTTTAATGCTTTTTTGCTTGTGTGACTTTTTTGGCGATGATGTCAAATACACGGGTTTCTGTTGAAATAATGCGTTTGGCATTTGTGCAGGAGGCGGCACAGATTTGTACTTGAAGGCTATTTTTGGGAAAGCAGATATTTGATTTCTGCTGCAGAACAAAGAGCCGCATCTGTTTTCTGTGTTGACTGAAGAATGAACATCCTGTTGCACACAACACAAACGGGCCGGACGTTCGTTACTTACGTTCCGCTCAAGTGCTTCTTGGACATTTTTCGGTCGTGCCGATTCTGTGACAAGAGGACACCAAATCGGAAATCCGCCAACTGTGCAATCATAGATGAAGTCAAAATCTGCAAAAATGGGCTCAAAAGCAGGGAAAGGTGGTATCTGAACCGAAATTGTGTAGGAGTTAAACCCCTGCCACAATTCTTTGGGTGAATGCATTGTCAGAAACCTGTCCGATTCATATAGTAGACATTCTGAGGAACCCATTTCACCCAACTTTTACTGAGTTAGAATCCATTGATTTTGCAGGAGAACAAGATTTGCATTTAGATTTGTATTGCCTTATGTTCAGATTATCCCAATGTTGGCTGTCCTTGTAATAATTATTATATTATGTCATACACCATACAGACTTGGACCGATTTCCAACAAACTTGATAATCTTCACTAACTTCTGTCCCACGATCCACTTTCATTTCATTTGGTTATTCAGTTATCAAGATAATTCATGTCTCATGATGACAGCACAAACCGCTACAGTATTGTCATCGGCCATATCCTTTTTTCTCATTCAAGTTCATAGGTCTGTGCTGGCTATGTTTTTAACCGAATGGTCCAGTTTATATACCATATGTGTATCATGGTTCAATAAAGATATGCAGCAAGTTTGGTGCAGATTGGTCCACAAACAAAATAATATAATAGACTTGAATAATAGAATAGAATAATAGAATATAATAAACCACTGTTTTTTTGCCACGGCGCGCAGGAGACTGCCGCCGTGGGCTATGCATGGCAAATTGTGGTCACTCACTCACTCACTCATGGATGACCTTTGAGGGTCGTTTGGTGGGACACATGCGCAAGTGGTGCTTCATTTAGTAGGACGCATGCGCAGGTGCATCTTCCAAAAATCACCACTTCAAACGACACAAGATTTTTAAGCACAGCTTTATCGCCTAATGTTACTTTAGCTAACCCTAATATGTTAGCGTTCCGCCTACTTTAGTTAACCTAGTTAGCGCATACCACCGATACAGATGTATGGACACACGGAGGACAACAAATAACGTTACGGAGGTGAGGACATGCCATAGCTAGCTAGCTATACAGTTACCGCCGTGGGTCTGGACAGTTTCGTGCTTGTTTTATCATAATGTTGGAAAATCCACCCTAAGGACTTTGTTTTTAGCTGGTTGTGTAGTTCGAAAAATTTTCGTATCAGCAAATAATGTGTGCTGAGTTTCATGGAAATTGCACTTATGGTGTGGAGGTTATTGTAAAATTTAGAACTTTAATTGGATGGTCACCGAGTGGCCAGTCTCGGAACCTATGAGCTAAATCACAGTTAAAATGATGATTTAGCCTCTGGCGTGGCGCGATAGTCTCGTGAATTGGAAGCACCCCAGCATATGTAGTAGACCATATCCAACCAAGATCTTCCTCTCTGGAAGTTCTGCCATGCTTATAGTCCATTAGGCAACTATTCGAAGGAGAATGGAATGTAGATCACAGACGAATGGAGATTACAGAAGATAACAGATGAAATTTTGAACAGGATTATTTAGCAAATTTGCTTTGTTTTCATTGTGTTCCATTTGAAACCAATCCAGTGCCTTATATTGAGATAAGGGGCGGGGCATATGCATTTTCTTGGATTACGGCAAACGTTTGATATATCAGACACGGCCCACAGCTTGCTCGCGACTGGCTAAGGACCTCCCTGAGTGCCACCGGGCAGAAGATGCCAACAAGCTGATCCGCCCACGTGTCCATTTTAGAGGAGCAGGTGTTCTGCTCCTCCATAGAGGGTTTTTTTGGTGTTTTTTCAGGCAATTCAGCCATTTCCCTTGAGTACTATCCATATGGCCATCAGCACCCGTGTGGTGTGTCCCATGGGTTCTGTTTACCTGCACACCTCACTACTGTGATTGGTCGAGCCTACTCAGCTTCCACCACTCCCAACAGGAAGTGCTGGCTTATGCTTTCATTGAGGTAATTCAGGGTTTGAAATGGTCTGCCAACAAACTATAATTTATGAGAAAGTGTGTCAAAGAGAGACTCCGTAGGGGCCAATTGGAGTTATATTGAATGAGCATCTAATGGCTGACTGACCTGACCACACTGCCAAACCTCATGTCTCTGATGTTACCATCTCACAGAAACTGCGTTGTGAAATTTCTGACAATCATTCTCTATGGGAGTAATTTTTCAAATAATAAAGTTAAATATCTTGGGAGCTATTCAGAATTTTGAAAACCTGCATAAAACACACATCAGGACAGTGCCAGATGGTATGGAGTTGTCTTTTGTGTCTACCTTGCAAACTGTCCAAGAAGTTGGACCAAATTCTGAATAATATCTAATATGTAACATGTTGCCTTGAAATTCTCTATTCAGGAAACACCTTGGGATTGGTTACATCTGTATGCACTTTGCATTTATAAGTGATCATCAGTCATCATAGGATCTCGTCATTTCACACCATGTTCTGTGTTTCTGGAGTGGAAATTTAATTTGAAAATAACTAGGACAATGGATGAAATGTAAAAATTGTTTTGTACAGAATAAGCTCTTGATTCATTTATTTTTGAAATGCGTTGGAGTGCTTGGCAGAGAAACTTGTGCAACAGATGGTCCCCTTGTGTTTCCACAGACCTCCCATAACCCTTCCTGCCTATTTACAGATTCAGTCAAACTCTTTCTGTTTTCATTCTGGGTACGTTTTCCAAGTTAGAGATTAGACCTCATAAATGGTGAAATGTATATCATACGACTTTCACTAAGTTTATGTTGAATTCTTGATCGATTTTTATTTTATGACATTTTCTGAGACATTGCTTGAAAGGGAATAATACATGAATATGATATATTAAATGGTATAGAATTATATAATATATATATACATATAATATATATATATATATATATATATATATATATATATATATATATACACACACACACACAATTAGATATGCAGTATATAGAGTATATGCAGTGCAGTGTGTACATTTTTAGACAGTGACCCAATTTTAATTGAATTTTAAATAAATCAATGAATAGGAAATTAAAGTGCAGACTGTCAGCTTTCATTTGAGGGCATCTACACCCATATGGGGTGATCTGTGTACTACAGCCCTTTTTATACATAATCCCCCAATTTTGGGCAGCAAATTATTGGACAATTGCCTGCTCAGTTGTTTCTTGGCCAGCTGTGTGTCTTTAATAATTAGTTCATGCACATGAAAGCTAACGAAATGTCTGGAGTTGATTCTAGGTTTGGAATTAGCATTTGTTCCTGTCAACATGAGGACCAAATGAGTGTCAATGCTAGTAAAGCAGGCCATCTTGAGGCTGAAAATCAGAACATACAATGACACAGCCAAAACACTGGTTGTGTCCAAATCAAGCTGTTTGATACATTAGGAAGCAAGAACTCACTGCTGAGCTCAGCAATAGGAGACAGCCAGGTTGAAACAAACCCCCTTTTTTAACTGAACAGGTCAAGAACAGATCAAGAACACACTCCAGGATATGGGCACAGATGTATCAAAAACTACCATAAAGAGATGACTACACCAGCATATTCTCAGAGGGTTTACCATAAAGAGAAGACTACACCAGCATATTCTCAGAGGGTTTGCCACAAGATGCAAACCCCCGGCAAGCTTCTGAACAGAATGGGCAGGGTAGAGTTCACTAAAAATGACATTAAAAGACATTGTGGAGCTCCGGAGCAGTCTCATGGACAAACAAGGCACGTAATAACCTGTACGAATGTGATGGAAAGAAGAAAGTGTGGAGAAAGGAAGGAAGTGCTCTTGATCCAAAGTAGTGTTGTGGTTTGGGCATGTATGGCTTCCCCTGGAACTGGCTCACTTGTCTTCATTGGTGATGTGACTGCTGATGGCAGCAGGACGAACTCTGAAGTGTGCAGAAACATCTGCTCAGTTGTTTGGACAGTGCTTCACCTTGCAGCTGGACAATGACCTCAAACATACTGTAACTAAGCAATTTCAGGGCCAAAAGGTGGAATGTAATTGACTGGCTAGGTCAATGAACCATCTTTGAAGCCAAATGAACATGCATTTCACTCGCTGAAGACCCGACTGATGCAACGTACCCCAAAGGCAAACAAAAACTAAAGATGGCCGTAGCACAGGCCTGGCAGAGCATGACCAGAGAGGATACTCAGCACCTGATGATGTCTGTGGGTCACAGACTTCAGGCAGTTATCAAATACGAAGGATTTGCAACCGAATACTAAATATGATGACTTTGTTTCAGATTATGTTAATTTGTCCAATTGCTTTTACTCTCCTAAAATGGGGGATTATGTATAAAAAGGGCTGTAATTACTACACGGATCACCTGATATGGATGTAAATACTCTCAAATTGAAGCTGACAGTCTGCGCTTTAATCTCATATTCACAGTCACGTCTCAAATCCAGTGTGATGAAGTATCAGCCGAAACATAAAAATGTGTCACTGTCCAAATACGTATGCACACTTTTGTACTGTATGTATGTGTGTATGTGTGTGTGTGTGTGTGTGTGAATAAACAGTACACACGCTGTTATATATTCCATGATAAAATTCCTCTTTCAGCAGGAAGTGGTGTCCTGACTGATAAATGGTGGATCTCTTGGACCATTTGTACAAGCCGTTCCATGCTGCAGCCATTTCCTGTTTGCCAAATAAGGATGTGCTGGATGTGCTGTTTAAATTGTCTATAGGGGCTTCAAATTTAGCAACAAACTCACTGGCTACTGTAGTATTTGTCCTGACTCTGAGGCTAAACAAACGAGGTTGAGCTCACATCAAACAATAGGCCACACCACAGCTTCTTAATTTCACTATCAAAATAAGCCCCAACTTCTCTTGACAATATGCCAATGACAATATACCTGCAAAATAATCATATGAAGGCTTTCATTTAGTCCTCACAATGGGTTATTCTGTGTATTAGCTTTCTAGTAATTAGGCATCACTGAATGAGTGTCTTTTTCAAACATTATTTTTGAAGCGTTATTATTGCTCTTATTTGACTTACAATTTTTATTTGGTTCTCAAATCTGGGGGAAAACCTAAGATTGATTTCAGTCTTATGATACAGAGAAGTTTTAATTCAGATATGTGACTGCTTTGTGTGTCTTTTTTGTAGCATTTTGGCGTTGTTCACGCTGAAGAGAACGAAACTTCTAAGGAATTGCAGAATGGTTACCACGACATCGGCGTTACGAGGAATAAGATCGTGACTGCCCAATTTGAGTGCTACCAGAAAATCATGAAGGATCCCAACCGCAACAAGAAAGGTAACGTAGTTGGATGGATTTTTATTTTTCATTCGATGTCATGCATCATAACATTACAATACAGGCATTTAGCAGGCGCTCTTATCGAGATCGACTTATATAACTTTTACATTGTATCCATTTATACAGCTGGATATAGTGTATACTGAAGCAATGCAGGTTAAGTACCTTGCTCAAGGGTACAACGGCAGTGTCCTACCCAGGAATTGAACGTATGACCTTTTGGTTATAAGCCCTGTTCCTTACCCACTGTGCTACACTGCCGCCCCATGAAAATGCCCATAACTCGTTCATACTGAGGCCAGGATTGAACCAACATGTGTCTTTAACTTCAACCTGTACTCAATCAACTCACTCACTCAATAGTTTTTTTTTCCAGAAACATGGTTAAAATACAAAATGCAGATCTCAGTGTTGATACCTCAGTGTTGAGAAACGAATGACAGAATGGCTTAGGTGTTTAAACTGAATGTGAAAATGTGCCTTGCTGAAGCATTTGTTTTAAAATATAAGGATCGCTGCATATCTTGACAGATGAACCATGGACAGTGAGATTATGTATGGGCTGCATCCAGCTCATACCGTTTATTCATCATTGGTACCAGCCAGCATTAGTGTGACTGAGAAAATGGAGGAATAAGATCAGAGATGTCAGTTAGCATCCCTTACAAGCAGTGCAATCTGCTTCCAATATATATGCTAATTCCCCATTTAATTGTGTTGCTGCTACCCTATAATTCTACAGCTGCAAATATTGTAATCTGTGGAGTGATGTTACCTAATAATGAAGTGATATATGAGATACTTGTGCACAGTTAGGCTTGTGTCCCTGCTAAGCGTTCCTGTAGAACAGCCTGATTTATGTTTGGGTTAACTGCATTTATTTGTACACTGCTCATTGGCGGCTGTTACCCTTTTAACTGTAATTCTCTGAGTGATTTTTATCCAAATAAATGTCTTGCATGGTGTCGATGGTTGGTAAGGAGACATCTTTATTTGTGATGCTCATTTTGACATCAGCCAGCTAAAGGCACAAACTATGGTGCAGAAATAAGCCAATGCAAGAAGAAGAAATGCTCTGTACTCTGTACTGGTCAGACAGTTTGTCACTAATCACATTCAGTGACACTGTTTTATTTGCAATTTGAACTCTTTAACAAAAAAGCCCATTACATTCCTACACCTTACCTATACATAAGGTACTTCTTCCTCTTTGATTTTAACTCCTCCGGAGTTAAAAAGTTGGTGTTCCATTGTCATGTGATAGACTTCCAGACGGGTAGGCTAATTTAGGCATTTGGTCGATCTGTTCGGACTGGAGATGAAGGAATTACTGTGGAGTGGGGGGTGCGGGGCTTCAACGAAGGGCCAGCCCAGAACGCTGGTGTCCCAGGCATCCTGTTTTGTGCAGAGACAGCCCAGCATGTGAACGCAAGCACAGCACATGATTGACCACATCCTAAAGCTGCAGACAAACTGACTATCTGAATGGGCAGTGGGCTTGGTTCCAAACAGCCCTTCCAAACACAGAAGTCTAGATCCACAAACGAAGGACACCAACTAGTCTTAAAACTCTCGCTATTGCACCATAGATCTCTAATCAAGAGTAAAATTACCACCAGTAAGATACATTAGATAACTCAATTATGTTGGTATGAACTAACATATATAGGAATTTGTAATGATTGTTATTTGTTTAACTCGAATGCTAATTATTTCTATATTTTTGTTTCATGTTGATATTACGTTTATTACATATTACATTTATTATGCCAAAAAGAGAGACAATGAAAAATAACTCTAAACTATGTATTTTTCCTGCTTTGCGGAAATTATATAAAAGTCAAAATAGACAGCATCGATCCATGAAGACTGTTGATTGGCTTTTGAATAGGCTAGGATCATACGCGCATTGTGTGGGAAAGCCCCAAATTTAGAAACCCACTGTACGATGGCCTGTGCTTTACACTGTAGATGTGCCCGCTGTACAATGGCCTGTGCTTTACATTGTAGATGTGCCCGCTGTACAATGGCCTGTGCTTTACACTGTAGATGTGCCCGCTGTACAATGGCCTGTGCTTTACACTGTAGATGTGCCCGCTGTGCGATGACCTGTGCTTTACACTGTAGATGTGCCCGCTGTGCGATGACCTGTGCTTTACACTGTACATGTGCCCGCTGTGCGATGGCCTGTGCTTTACACTGTAGATGTGCCCGCTGGCTGTACGATGGCCTGTGCTTTACACTGTAGATGTGCTCGCTGGCTGTGCGATGGCCTGTGCTTTACACTGTAGATGTGCTTGCTGGCTGTGCGATGGCCTGTGCTTTACACTGTAGATGTGCTCCCTGGCTGTCCGATGGCCTGTGCTTTACACTGTCGATGTGCTCACTGGCTGTACGATGGCCTGTGCCTTACACTGTAGATGTGCCCGCTGGCTGTGCGATGGCCTGTATTTTACACTGTAGATGTGCTTGCTGTATGATGGCCTGTGCTTTACACTGTAGATGTACTTGCTGGCTGTCCGATGGCCTGTAATTTACACTGTAGATGTGCTTGCTGTATGATGGCCTGTGCTTTACACTGTAGATGTACTTGCTGGCTGTCCGATGGCTTGTGATTTACACTGTAGATGTGCTCGCTGGCCGTACGATGCCCTGTGCTTTACACTGTAGATGTGCTTGCTGTATGATGGCCTGTGCTTTACACTGTAGATGTGCTTGCTGTATGATGGCCTGTGCTTTACACTGTAGATGTGCCCGCTGGCTGTCCGATGGCCTGTGCTTACACTGTAGATGTGCTCGCTGGCTGTGCGAGGCCTGTGCTTTACCACTGTAGATGTGCTTGCTGGCTGTCCAATGGCCTGTGATTTACACTGTAGATGTGCTCGCTGGCTGTCCAATGGCCTGTGCTTTACACTGTAGATGTGCCTGCTGTGCGATGGCCTGTGCTTTACACTGTAAATGTGCTCGCTGTGCGATGGCCTGTGATTTACACTGTAGATGTGCTCGCTGTGCGATGGCCTGTGCTTTACACTGTAAATGTGCTCGCTGTGCGATGGCCTATGATTTACACTGTAGATGTGCCCGCTGTGCGATGGCCTGTGCTTTACACTGTAAATGTGCTCGCTGTACGATGCCCTGTGCTATACACTGTAGATGTGCTCGCTGTGCGATGGCCTGTGATTTACACTGTAGATGTGCTTGCTGTACGATGGCCTGTGATTTACACTGTAGATGTGCCGGCTGTGTGATGGCCTGTGCTTTACACTGTAGATGTGCTTGCTGTACGATGGCCTGTGCTTTACACTGTAGATGTGCTCCTTGGCTGTCTGATGGCCTGTGCTGACACTGTAGATGTGCTCGCTGGCTGTGCGATGGCCTGTGCTTTACACTGTAGATGTGCCCGCTGGCTGTACGATGGCCTGTGATTTACACTGTAGATGTGCTTGCTGGCTGTCCGATGGCCTGTGATTTACACTGTAGATGTGCTCGCTGGCTGTGCGATGGCCTGTACTTTACGCTGTAAATGTGCTCGCTTGCTGTGCGATGGCCTGTGCTTTACACTGGAGATGTGCCCGCTGTGCGATGGCCTGTGCTTTACACTGTAAATGTGATCGCTGGCTGTGCGATGGCCTGTGCTTACACTGTAGATGTGCTCGCTGTGCAATGGCCTGTGCTTTACACTGTAGATGTGGTCTGAGCAGGTGGGTGGCGGAGGACCCAAATGGCAGACTAGACTGACCTGAAGATTCAGATGAGCTGCTTTAGAATCGCACTGTACTAAGTGACATTACACCCCCAGCAGTGGCTCCCCTGCCACTTTAGCACACAGCGAATCACAGAATTACCAAACCACTCAGGCAGGTCAGAATACGTGAGGGAAATACCACTTTACCATGCGCCTGCCCGGAAACAGAGCCCATTGTTTAGTTTTTGTCTGACTTTCTGTGAGCGTGTGCATGCTGCAGTTTAAACAGGATGCATTTGTGGGGTGTTTTTAAAGGTCCCATGTGCAATCGGACCTGGGACGGGTGGCTGTGCTGGGACGACACAGAGGCGGGGATTACCTCCGAACAGCACTGTCCCGACTACTTCCAGGACTTTGACCCTTACGGTGAGTCTCTGCCCTGTTCTGAGCATCTGGTTCATAAAACACACCTTGCATTACATCATACACCATTCTTAAAGCAGAATCCCTCTCCCGGAGTGACTTGCAGCATGAGAGAGTGTAAGCCAATCCAGCGGAGCCGCTCAAACCTGGCTGTCCGCGTTCCCAGACCAGCTAACCTTCATGCAGTATCACTAATGCACAAAACATGGGTTTAAGAAATAAAGAAAATAATAACTATGATATTTATCCAATTTTAATAAAATTTTAAATTAGCTTTGTATCTATCATGAGAGTAACATTACCCACAACAGGGAAATCAGTGTTTTGGAGACCATTTCACTTACGCAAGCAATCTGTCAATTTCTATATTAACCAATCAGCACTGCATGTGTTTAATTGGCTGCCAATCAGAAGTGAACTTGAATAGACACACTGTCTTCAGATCTCCAACCCTCATGTTTTGAAGTGGTGCCAGTTTACCAGTTTAGTGTTTTTGAATTCGGAAGACTTGAGTTACACGTCTGTGTTTTGTGGCTTAATGTGGCTTTAAATGCGAGAAACAGGTGATTGCTCAGGGTCTGTAGACTTCACCTTCATTTGTTCATTTAATTTATTTATTATTTCTCTGCAAAAAAAACCTTTGACACAACCAAGCTGAAGGTTTCTTTTTTTTGTGTCCCCTTTCAGTAAAATGATGACTCACCTGCAAATGCCAATGTCTCTCTCATAGGTGCCAATGTTTACTTTGCTACATTGGCCTTGTAGCAATGGAATATTATTTTCATCTTACTTTAGGAAAATGAGGCTTGACATTGCTAGAATATTTCCATTTTTAATTTGACCTTGGAACACCGACATGAGTGTACATTTCAGTATCGGTGCGATAATGTCCACTTACCAAACTTCTCAACACTGCTTGCTTAGAAACGATGTGGGCTGATAACTCTAGAGGCCCATTCATCATGCTGAAGTCAAAAGAAGATTCATTTAGCGAGTCGTGTGGGGTGGCCGAATCTCAAGCCAACGCGGACCCCCCCACCCCTCCAGGAGAGCGCTGCACACCGCGGTACTTTATCAGCTGTGACCCTTTTGAATTCTCTGCCTTCAAACTTTCTGAATAAAGCGAGAAATACAAAGAGGGCAGACTGTCTCTTTTTTTTAAAAACCCAGATTTGACGTGATTTCGGACACGCAGTATGAGCAGCGAATCAATAGTGCAGGATGCAGCACCGCCGGTGGATGGAACGGTGCAGGTGACGAATTTGCTTACAGCTCTGCTCACAGGTCCTGTTTCTTTCCAACAGAGAAGGTGACGAAGATTTGCAATGAAAATGGCCGCTGGTTTTCACATCCACAGAGTAACAGAACGTGGACAAACTACACCAGATGCAATGAACACACAAATGAAGGCAGAGTGGTATGAGTATTTTTCAGTTTATTCATAAGTGCTTTTATATATTATATTATATTATATTATATTATATTATATTATATTATATTATATTATATTATATTATATTATATGCTATTTAAGTGTATCTGTGTCAGGTAAATTATGGTTTACATTGATGTTTGATGAATAGTTACGTAGTAACCTGTCCTGGATCAACCTGAGGTCAGTTAAATATTTGTGCTTATGGAAACTTAAGAGATTTGTATTTTCCGTTCCCTTGCAGACAGCGATGAACTTGTTCTACTTAACCCTAATTGGCCAGGGATTGTCTTTGATTGCATTGTTTATTTCACTGGGAATATTTTTCCATTTCAAGTAAGTAAATAATAGCAGCAATCTTTCTACTCATTATCAGTCACTGTGTAGGTCTGTGTGAGGTCATTCATTATCAGTTACTGTGTAGGTCTGTGTGAGGTCATTCATTATCAGTTACTGTGTAAATCTGTGTGAGGTCATTCATTATAAGTAACTGTGTAGGTCTGTGTGAGGTCATTCATTATCAGTCTCTGTGTAAGTCTGTATGAGGTCATTCATTGTCAGTTACTCTCTAGGTCATTCATTATCACTTATTGTGTAATGTGTAGGTCAGCAGGAGTAAAAACCAGCATTGAAAGACATTATTATTATTATTATTATTATTATTATTATTATTATTATTATTATTAATAATAATAATAATAATAATAATAATAATAATCTGATATTCGTGTGTAGTATATATTTCTGGTACTAGTTAAAACTTGTTTTTAAATACACGGCTCATCAGACAGGTCATATCAAATTTGTTTCATAGTGCATGAACACGATTGTAGTGAATATGCATGTATACCAGAGGTGGGCAATGAGGGCCGTGTCTGTTTCTGGTTTTCATGCCAACTTCTGGCCTTAATTATTTAGTTAGCCCAGACATTTACACCATCTGACATTGCGGCAACATGGTTTGATAAGCACATGAAAGCAGAAGACTGTTCTTGTGTCCCTATATGAAAGGTTTTACTGTGCTCTAATCTAGAAGTGAACTGGTGTTGATGCGTGCAGCCAGCTCATTTAGCCAGGGTAATTGGTGGAAAAAAATTTACTCACACACTGGCCCTCCAGGACTGGAGTTGCCCACCCCTGATCTATACATATTTGAGTTTAATCTTCGATTATTATACTCTAGTGTTTCTTTTGCACCTCTACATCATGAACCAATGCACTTGTTGTACGTCGCTCTGGATAAGAGCGTCTGCTAAATGCCTATAATGTAATGTAATGTAATGTATTGGTTCCTACATTCATTGTAACATTATTATCTTGGCTCTTTCTATCAGCAGCTTAAGTTGCCAGAGGATAACGCTGCACAAGAACCTGTTCTTCTCCTTTGTGTTAAACTCAATCATCACCATTATTTTACTGACCGCAGTTGCTAACAACCAGGAGCTGGTGCAGCAGAACCCTGTGAGTATGGCAGTGTATAGTGTAGTATAGCCCTGTGAGTATGGAAGTGTATAGTGTAGAATAGCCCTGTGAGTATGGCAGTGTATAGTGTAGCAGAACCCTGTGAGTATGGCAGTGTATAATGTAGTATAGCCCTGTGAGTATGGCAGTGTATAGTGTAGTATAGCCCTGTGAGTATGGCAGTGTATAGTGTAGCAGAACCCTGTGAGTGTGGCAGTGTATAGTGTAGTTTAGCCCTGTGAGTATGGCAGTGTATAGTGTAGAATAGCCCTGTTAGTATGGCAGTGTATAGTGTAGAATAGCCCTGTGAGTATGGCAGTGTATAGTGTAGAATAGCCCTGTTAGTATGGCAGTGTATAGTGTAGTATAGCCCTGTGAGTATGCCAGTGTATAGTGTAGTATAGCCCTGTGAGTATGGCAGTGTATAGTGTAGAATAGCCCTGTGAGTATATCAGTGTTGAGTGTAACAGAACCCTGTGAGTATGTCAGTGTTGAGTATAGCAGAACTGTGAGTATATCAGTGTTTAGTGTAGCAGAACTGTGAGTATATCAGTGTTGAGTGTAACAGAACCCTGTGAGTATGTCAGTGTTTAGTGTAGCAGAACTGTGAGTATATCAGTGTTGAGTGTTACAGAACCCTGTGAGTTTATCAGTGTTTAGTGTAGCAGAACTGTGAGTATGTCAGTGTTTAGTATAGCAGAACTGTGAGTATATAAGTGTTGTGTGTAACAGTACCCTGTGAGTATATCAGTGTTTAGTGTAGCAGAACCCTGTGAGTATATCAGTGTTTGGTGTAGCAGAACTGTGAGTATATCAGTGTTTTGTGTAGCAGAACCCTGTGAAAATATCAGTATTTAGGGTAGCAGAACTCTATAAGTATGTCAGTATTTACTAAACCAGTATAATATAGTGTTTACTGTGAGCTCAATGCTGTTTAAATGATTGTGCGTTTCATCCTTTGTTTCATCAAAGCTGGTCAGTATTATGTGCTGACCATAAACTCTTTCCTGTGATGTTGTCATCGCAGGTGAGCTGCAAAGTGTCCCAGTTCATTCATCTCTACCTTTTTGGCTGTAACTACTTCTGGATGCTGTGTGAGGGGATCTACCTGCACACGCTCATCGTTGTGGCAGTGTTTGCCGAAAAGCAGCACTTAATGTGGTACTATCTTCTGGGATGGGGTACGTATGTTTGACTCATTATAGTGCAGGTCACTATTGCAATATCATGATCCTAGTTCTCCTTGTACAATTTACTATGATCCTATCATGGTCACCCTTTGATATCATGGTCACATGGGTTATTTTACTTCTTTCTCCTCAGGATTCCCATTGATACCGGCTTCCATTCATGCAATCGCCCGCAGTTACTACTACAATGATAAGTACGTTGCTGGGGTTTTCTCATGTTCAAGGTTTTGTGTTGTAGTGACAGGGACTGAAGTTAAATGTAGCTTCTCTGTATGTGGCAATGGAGCTGAGTCTTCCTGTTTATTTGACTATAATCTTATTTTTTTACCATTTGTCAGTTAAAAGTTTGTCCCAGATACAGGGCTTAATAGACTCTGTGGGCATTATCACAATTAGGCAAGTTTTTTTAAGCAGTAGGAATTCCTGGAAACATGCTAAATTTTATAATATTATCCAGCTATCTTAAGGCTTGCAGTATTACATGAAGGAATGGTCCTGCCACAATATCAAAACAAAAGATCTCAGAGAATGTTCTGAAAAATCCTTGTGTGTCTTTTCCACCTGTAGTTGCTGGATCAGTTCGAACACGTCTCTGCTGTATATTATCCACGGACCCATCTGCGCTGCATTGTTGGTAAGGCCGAGCCTGGTGATCGGAAGGCCCTCGCGAGCGCTGCGCATTATTGCGGGGATTCTCCAGGCGCTTGCTCCGCCCCGAGCTCGTTTAACAGCTCTCTGGTTAATGGGCCTCCAGGCCTCGCTCGCTCCCTGTCCGCGGCTGAATGAAAAGCCCTGGCCTGCCCGTCAGTGCAGATCACAGAGCTTCATTATGGCCTCCTCAGAGCACTCTTATTCCTGCATCAGAAGGGTCCAGTTATCAGCCTGGCTCGTTATTATTACTGGGGTGGTTGGCCTTCTTCTAGCCTGTTACATTACATTTCATTCACTTAGCATTACATTTCATTACATTACAGGCATTTAGCAGATGCTCTTATACAGAGCAACTTATACAACTTTCACATTGCATTGATTTATACAGCTGGATGTATACTAAAGCAATGCAGGTTAAGTGCCTTGCTTAGGGTCCTACCCAGGAATCGAACCTGTGGCCATCAGGTAACAAGACCAGTTCCTTACCCATTGTACTACACTGCTGCTTAGCGGACGGTTGTATCCAGAGCGATTAACAAAAGTGGAGAATATCAGTGTTAATCTGAGAAATACAAAAGTGTGACATCATCAAGAAGGTACAGAAATTACGTTTATAATCAATAAGTGTGAAATTAATCAGACAGACCAACCACTAGTTTTGTAAACGGAAGTAGATCCCACTACACAGCCATCGTGTAGCATTCTTTTTTCCATTGGTGGAAGTGTTTGGTTTTGCTGGTTGTTTGGTTTTTAGAAGTTGACTCTTTTTATTTTGGCCGCAGGTGAACTTGTTTTTCCTGCTGAACATCGTGCGTGTCCTCATTACCAAGCTGAAGGTGACGCACCAGGCGGAATCCAGCCTCTACATGAAGGCAGTCCGAGCCACTCTCATTCTGGTGCCTCTGCTGGGGATCCAGTACGTTCTGCTGCCCTACAAACCCCATGGACGCGTCTCCTCAGAGGTCTACGATTACGTCATGCATATTTTAATGCATTATCAGGTATGGGACATACTATTTATCTTTATTATTATTACCATTATTATTATTATTATTGTTATTATTATTATTAATATTATTATTATTATTAGTAGTAGTAGTAGTAGTAGTAGTAGTAGTAGTAGTATTAAGTGCAGTGTCAGTGACTGCAGGTAGTCTAGAGTGATAAAAAGCGTTTTCTGAATAGACAAAGTCAAATACATGGACTGACAGCTCGGTCAGTCTGACTGTCCAAATCCCCCAAGCCAGGTGCTGAAGTGCCTGACCTGTATCACTGGGAACACAGATGCATTCTGGGGTCATGTCTGGAGTTGAAGGGAGATAAAATGATCTGAGAGGGAGATACTTATCTTAACTGAGTATTGTCCTTTTTCTTTCGCAGGGGCTGCTGGTGTCCACCATTTTCTGCTTTTTTAATGGAGAGGTAAGATTTTCAATTTAATATTTGATTAAATTGTTCCCATTTCCTGATTTAATTGTCAGTGCTACAAGGAGATCAAGGTAGGCTGAGCTTGCTAAGATGAGATCAGGTCTTGTTGCTAGGAGACTAAGTAAAACGATCCCCATGTGTTACCATCTATGTAACATCAAAAGGCTGAAATCATTGTACACCAAGTAAACTGCGTCAATGAATACATTTTTCCGTGTGGCTTAGAAAAGGACACAATGTTGTATTTCCAATATAGGATGTTTAGGTACATGTGATGCTAAATTGTATAAGTTAACTTGCCTATGATTTCATGGATCATGTATGACAACAGGTAAATGCTAAGAAGCAAGGCAGGTGTTTTTTTTTAGATATTTCCTGAATGGCATGTCCTTGCATTGACCATGGAGCAGGTTTATGTAGTCCACAGATGCTGGAACCAACCACTTAAACCCAACACAGCTAAGTCTAACTCACATTTACAACCAATTATGTTACTTTCTCAAAGTCATTTAAAGTTTAAGAAAACACGGACAGGAGAAGGCCTGCACTGTAAAAACTGCATGGAAACAAGGTGTTCAATTAGTGTCTTTAATAGGTCTCAGTTCCCATCACTGAAACAAGCACTGCTATTATCTTGCATCAGTATGACGAAAGCCTACAAGACATGAATATGGAGTTAGGCGATAACGTCGGTATAACACCCTGCTGCTGATTATACACACTGGTGAAATGCACAGGCAAATACAGAGATTACCATTACATCGCTTCCCTGCAGCAAATTCATTTAGGTGACTTAAAGCAGAGTCATAAGTGAGGAAGCATCCATCTTGTATGTTCAAATGAAGAAAGCATTTCTGAGATTAAGGGTCAAAATGAAATTAATTAAAATCCTCGCCAGCCAATCTTCTTGAACAGCCAAGCAGGGAAAAACACCCGCTTCTCTACACTGGGTGTGTGGCACACCAGGATTTAACAGCTTTTTACATTTAAAAGTTTGTTGTAGCGTTTCCTGTCTTACTCTGAAGCTCTGGATAGCTGAATTAGACTTATGCTATGTTCAGAGGACTTTCATTTTTTATCTCATGTCACCCTTCAGAAGACTTCAGAGTTACACAGGGCACTGTTTCATGTTAATGGCCTGTGAACCTGATTAATTCAATATTTTATTTATTTACTTTTTTGTATACCTTGGACAAAATTGTGGGAAACAACATCAGAAGTATTCTCCTGGAAGCCGCAAGAAAAACATGGAAAAAAACTGTCCTGATGTCCCCAGCATAAAGTTCACCACAAAATTCCCCTCCGGAAAATTCCAAGATATATTCACTCCAGATTATTTGAATATTGGCAGACGTCCACGGGCACAGCAGTTGCTGTTGTGATGCAGAGGGATGTTCTGAAACTTGGCCTGTTGTGTTGGTATTGGACTGGCCTGAAAGCTGTGCATGCATCCATACAGATAAGCCCTAATGGGGCCTAATGCTATGTAAAAGTTGTGTAAGTCGCATCTGCTAAATGCCAGTAATGTAATATAATGGACACACACACACAGGCTGGGTAAAGAACACGGATAAGGCCTAATGGGGAAACATGCACAGGCTGGGTAAATATTGCAATGTGTAAAAAAAAATGCTTTTATGTGAAATGTATTTATCATATTTTTGAAGAAGTCCATTTTTACACTTAATAGTTTTTTCTATTTACAGACAGCTTAAAAAGACTCAATTGAATCTGGCTATTTTGGCCTCTCATTAGACCTCATATGCAATGTCAAAGTTTCCCACTGTTTCCCATGAACTGACTTTATTTGGGTAGCCCTAAATAGATTTGCCCTCGCCCAAAAAGTGCAGCCTACTGTCGCCTTAAAACTGCCTTCCATTTTACCTGCCTCCCATGCACTTTCAAAATGGGAGCCTAATTCTGTCAATACAATTACCTGTCATCTACCAAATTTCATTACATTGCGCCCTGCTCGATAGCTGAAAGGTTACGATTAAACTCTGAGGCATGGCAGGACTACTGCACTTAAACCGCTGCAGATCATCTTTCCTCCTCTATCTTGCTGAGGCAATGGGAGCCAATTACAGTATGAACACGCAGATGAAGGCAGGCTGAGACAGGGTTCTAAGTGCAAAGAGTCTAAGGTGTACAGCGGTGTAGGTGTTACAGCAGTGCACCTTGAATCAATCATTTAAGACGTTAATTTAATTATCTAAAACATTTTTGTTAGACGCTGGCGTATAATTTCATGGCCCTTGGGCTTTAAGGGTTTAACAGCAATCTGCTTTACATAATATTCAGTATAATTACATACGGTCTTAGTTTAAAGCGTAATTTTGCCCCTGAGATTAAAATTGTGGCATTCGGTCCGCATTGGTTTCGGCTGCGCTGGCTGGGGGAGAGAGCACACGCACCTGGGCTGCGTTAACTAATCAGCCCAGGTGCTTAAAGGTGTGCTGCTCTCCACAGTTCGAGGCCGATATCGGGAGCTAACACCGAGAGCGCAGTTTCGTTGAGTTTCGTTTCTTTTGGCTCAGCTGGGATCTCCCTCCCAGGGGTGCCACATTAGCGTGGGACAATAATTCATGAGATTATGATGAGTTTATGAAATCACTGACAGGAATTAAAAATTGATGTCGGATTTTTACCCCTGTCTATCAATTTACTGGTTTGAAAAGAAATGAAACAGAAGCCTGATTTCCTTTAAAATGTGTATCACTTGTGTCATCATTAAGATGAATATCATGCAACTTCTACTTGTTGTTGTCGCCTAAAAGCTTCTTCCATTTTGGGCTGAGATCTGCATTCTACTACTGGCTGTCATCAGCCGTAGATCTCCCTGTCATCAGCCGTAGATCTTCACTTACGGGGACTGCCACAGCCAAAATGTGTTTAACACAGGAGTCATTACAAATAAATCACATGGGTTAATGTGTTAATATTGACAGACCTAAAATAAACAAAACAATGTCAGTGGTTGACACCCAGTGAATGTTTAACTCTTCATGCACATGGAAGAATGGGTAGGTCCTTTAGCATTGACTGGCTGATGTGAAGGGAATATTAATCATGTATACAGGAATAAGACTGGCCTACTCCTCTCATAACGCATGTGAAGGGCATAATCGGAATATGACCCTGACCGGAATGAGGATCATTCTTCAGCAGAACGTGTGCATGTAAACGTGGTCATTGAAGAAAAACATCCGTTGGAAATCTTTGTTGTTAAATGGGAAGGTCCTGAATTGAAGTGTAAGCTCACGGTCCCTGTCCCTGTCGGTGCAGGTGCAAGGCGTACTGAGGCGACACTGGAACCAGTACCGCATGCAGTTTGGGGGAAACTTTGCCCACGCGGACGCCAGGTCCACCTCCTACACGGCCTCCTCCATCACTGAGGTGCAGGGCTGCTACAGCATCGACGGACACTCGGAACACTTGAATGGCAAGAGCTGCCACGACATCGAGACCACCATCCTGAGAACGGAGCACCCGTTCGCCTGAGGCCCCGCCCCTCTGGCCGAGGGGCCTACCGCAGCGCAGGAAGTCAGAGGGTTCCGTGCTGATGTCACGCAGCAGACCAGGAAGTCCCCGTTACTCTGTATGAGCCAGAAATGGTTTCACTGTCTGTAATAGAAATGGGCGCTTCATTTTGACTGGGGATCCCTGAGGATTCTTCCCGGCAGATTGTAGGGATTGTAAGACATCATTAGCTGCTCCTTTACTCCTTATCTCTGAAAAACATGCACACACTCTGGATGTCTGTCTCAAAGCAAAGCGCTGTACCCTCCTCTCCTCATAAAAACATGAAAAAGGCACCATCACCCATCCACATTACAACTTTTCAGGTTCATTTGAAAGGAACCATTTTGCTTGTGAAAAAAATACATTAGTGCTTTTGTCAAGAGCTTGATACCAACATTCAGACTGGTCCCCTAATGCTTGTTCATGCTTTAATAAAATAATAATAACAAAAAAAACATGGCCGCTATGGACTGTGAAGAGGAGTCCAAGAGAAAGAGGAGGCAGACATCTTGAAGCACTGGATCTACACTTACACAGTTTAATAACCTCTCACTGTCTTCACTGTCATTATTACCCATTATCCTTTATCTTCAAGACCAATTATCATGCTGTGCTTAATCAGTTCTTATTTTATTTTTTTCCACTTTCAGTGAGTTATATGATTTCTGATTATGTAATATTAGACAAAGCACTGCAAAAACAAGTCTTCAAGTGTACTTGACTTTTTTTATCATTACGTGGGGAGAAATGTTAGCCTGAATAATCTTCCACGAGAGATGACATGGTGAGTACTATATCAGATGCTGCAGGATACATCAGATAAACTCAATCTCCACAAATGCATTGTGGTGTAATTATAAAGTGATTTTATTTGATTGTAAAAATTGTATGACGTGTACTGAATGTGTAAGGCCTACCACTGCAGTCTTCTAGGAAATGTGGCTCCTCCTTACGGTGAGTCATTTATGTTTTATGAATCCAGTTTTATTCCGTTTTAAGAGAAGTTGGTGCCCTTTTGATTCTAAACAGTTTTGACAGGCCTTTTTATGACCTTGTCTAAATATAAGGATTTCTTTCTAATTCCCATACTATAATAAATACATTGTTTTACATTTTTCAGATCCATGGCATTGTTAAGGCATTAGAATTTCTCAAAATATTTTTGCATCCAATTACAAAAAAGGTACACATGTTATGTATTCAGCTGAAGTGAAATGACATTGCAATATAGCTAACATAATTCAAGCCCTGAATTTATGATTGCGTTAATATTCATAAACCATGACAGATATTTCTAGCCTTAGCAGTGTATCCATGGATCCTGTGTATATGAGGTAAATTCGACAAGTCTTGCAGAGCAGGCTCAAGGGGGAAAGAAAGATGGCCGATGGGTCTCAACTGAAGATGAATTAAAATATCTGTATTTAATCATTTCATATTCATGACAGCACATTCAGCCTTCAGATACAATTGGCCTACTTTATTCTACCGCTGGCTGTAAACTACAATCTTAAATATGAAATTAATCTTCTTACATTCCCTCAGGACTTAGATGTATGCCCTATAAATATATGTCATTTTTATGTCTGGCACATATATTTATCTTGTTTCCATTAAGTACTTTCAGAAAATCTTTTCTTTGAGCATTCAAGTCATTTCATGTTCAAATGCTGGAAAGAAATCTGCTTACACTCAGAAATTGTAAATACGTTTGTAAATCAAGGACTGCAAAGGTTATTTGTGTGTAACATATTTATATGTGTATGCGTATATGTGTATACAGATAGAAATACATTCAAGTATGAGTTATCGTTTTTATTTATGAGACTATGGGAGACTGAATGGAAGTGCTTTGGAGTGTGTTTTTTTCTGTAAAAGAAGATGAGGGGTCTCCCTACTGGCAGACACCAGGCCTAAGAGTGATGCTAATGCGGAAAACTTTACTGTACAAATGTTTGTATGGGGACTCAGTGTAGTGAACTGGGTTTAATTACAGAAAGATGGCAGGGTTTCGTAATCAACTCTGTAAGACCAATCAGCTTCGGCACGATGGCTTTCAACATTGGTATCTTTCCAGGAAGTGTCATAATCTTTTGTATATTTAGGACTTAACATAGTTAGACTAAGAAAACGGCATTATCAATTTTTAGTTTTTTGTTTTTTTTTTCAAAAGAAGGAAAATAAAAAGCTAATGATATGAAATATGAATGGAAAGTGCTACTTGCAACAAGTGCAGTGTGTACCGATTCAGCTGAAGTTAACATTGTTACATTTTTATGGTAAATTTAGTGATAAAGTGTGTAATCTACTTTTATATCACCACAAGGCTTGTAGACCATGTTGCTTTTTTTTCTGAAACGTTTTCATAGGTGTTTGCATTTGTGTACACCTTGCAGCTCATCGAAGAGCAAACCTGTTTATAGATGATGTTGAAATAACATCAGTATGATACTGTACTCTATTTTATTCAGATCCTGATGCTTGGACTCTTCTCCGCAATGTGTGAATTTAAAACGTGTCTTTTATTCTGTAGATGTTGACATATATTTCTGGCCAACTGTTTATTACTGAATGTGGGCAATCTTGCAAATATAGATCATTATCAGCAAACGTGCATCTCATGGGGTTTTTTCTTTTCTTCTTGTGTTTCAGCATCTGTTTGAGTTATTTAACCTATTCAGTTAAGCAGTGTAACTGAATGACAGTCACCTGTGTGTAAAGCTGTCCCAGTTATATAGACATTCATAGAATTTTGTCCAACGTTTAATTTTCTAAATGGTCCCATAGCCAGTCATTGCAGCTAACTCTCTCAGAATCACGTTTAATTACACAATCATATTACAAAACCTGCTCATCGTACCCTTTATGAGGTCAGCTTGTATATTATCCAGTTGTATAACAGAATGCAGCATGTACAGTACATGTGCACATGTAGTACCTTATCCCTAGACTTAGCCAGTCCCATAATGTATATGCCATACTGCCAGGCTAATGTGTTTAGTAGCAGTGCCATATCTCATGCACACAGTTTACATTGGGAAGAACGCAGCTCTTGCTGATATTAAAGAATTTAAACGTTCATATAAGGGTCAACAGAGCAAGGAGAGACGCAAGTCATTATCGTCGACTTAATCATCAGGGAATCACATATAGTGAAATAATCATCAGGGAATCCCATATAGTGAAGTAATCATCAGGGAATCACATATCGTGAAGTAATCATCAGGGAATCACATATAGTGAAATAATCCTCAGGGAATCCCATATAGTGAAATAATCATCAGGGAATCCCATATAGTGAAATAATCCTCAGGGAATCCCATATAGTGAAATAATCATCAGGGAATCCCATATAGTGAAATAATCATTAGGGAATCCCATATAGTGAAGTAATCATTAGGGAATCCCTTATAGTGAAATAATCCTCAGGGAATCCCATATAGTGAAATAATCATCAGGGAATCCCATATAGTGAAATAATCCTCAGGGAATCCCATATAGTGAAATAATCATCAGGGAATCCCATATAGTGAAATAATCATCAGGGAATCCCATATAGTGAAGTAATCATTAGGGAATCCCTTATAGAGAAACAATCACCAGGGAATCCCCTATAGCGATATCTCTAGAAACAATGGGGTCTTTTTGAGATTTGTCCCCAACAGACTCTTTATAGTGAAAACCTTTGACTGGCTCATTTATTTATTTATTTATTTATTTTGGCTGTAGCTGTGGTAGTTTCAGCGTAGTTACAAACCAAGTAGTACCCCATTTTATCGATTCACGCATCTGATGCATCTTGGGTTATCTAAGGTTTTTCTGAATTCAACTGCAAATTAAGAACTTCCAGAAGTTCTAGAGGATCTTAGATTATCAGTGGCTTGTGTTATAATAATAATAATAATAACAACAACAATAATAAGAAGAAGAAGAAAAAAAAGGGAAGAAGAATTATTGCTAGACCAGGAGTTGAGGAGTAGTGTACAGAAAGCAGTGTTATACTACACTACCACATACCCCTGCTCTTCAGAAGCAGCTTTTAATGCTAAAAGTGTATGGATAATGGCAGCACTGAAATAAAAATTATAACAGCATATGAGTGGTGTGGTGCTGTAAAGCTGCAGTGAAGACTCCCAGAAAATAGAGTGGACCCACCTCACAGCCTGACGCAGATGCGCCTCTTCCCTGCTCACTCCCTTAAGCTCTTTCCCTTCCTGTCTCCATTTTAGAGAGGAGAGCAGGACATTTGCTGCTCATCAGGAAGTGTTTTTCTGGTTTTTCCTTTGACCAATCAGGCCTCAATGAATTCAACTGCTTGACAACCGCACTTGGTGTGAGTTTTCTACCCCGTCTGAATCTCGTTGCTGTTATAAGGCTTGGCAAAATAAAATTAATACATGTTTTAATGCTTTGAAAATAATATCATGTACAAGGTATCCAACAACATAAAAAGCACACCTGCTGTAGTTACTTAGTATTGAACTTCACAGATCACCTTTGAGCCACGTTGCTCATGTGACCATGAGGTCGTTTCCATGGAGAAGCTGTAGGACATGCAGCACTTCTACTGTTCAGGTGCAGTGGAACACAAAGCAGGATTCCACAAACAGAACTTTCCAAAAAATGCAGTGTTCATTGACACCCTAACAGAAAAGGATTATTACTTCAAACATTACAGTGGTTCTCATAATCCCAATTTTAATGGGGTGTAGGAAAGAATATAGCCATATTCTTACTTGTAACAGTGAGTGAACACAAAGAAACCCCACCAAAGATATGCCTTTGATGTTTCAATTCATAAAGGTGATTAACTTCTGTTTTTAAATGTGTTCACGGGAAAAGACTGGTCAGGTTTGTTAAAGGATATATACGGCATGCACAGTAAAATGTTCAGTGCTAGTTAAACTCTGATAGTATACATATGAATTCAATAGGGACCGTATGTGCCCAGTCACAGTTGATTTCACACTGGATGTTTTACTACATATATGCAGTAACGGTTGGAAAAAAACAGCGCAAGGGGTTCTCCACTCCCTGTTCTAGAGCACAGATTCTCAAATCTGGCCCTTGACACAATAGTACTGATAACTTTCTATTCAACCTAGTTCATTTAATGATTGATTAACGTCACTGATTGGCCAGGGATTCCATTCATCTGATGTCATAGGTGTAAATCAATCCCTGATTGGTGGGGAAGAGTGAAAAACAGGTTAACTTTTGTTCATGTTGATTAAAAAAATTCATCACACAAAAAATAAGATTTATTTAAATCCCGACTGTAAATTTTGATATAATTTGGATTCTAGTGTTATGTTCACCTTCCCACCACCCCCCCCCCCAAAAAAAAAGAAAAAAATTAAAATGAGAAGCAAACACAAAGAGCCATTCCTGCTCATCATGAAAAGGCCAGAACGTGGTACCTCTCCCTGGGCACGGCTTCCCAAAATGGACCGGATGCCCCTCTTCCTGTCCCGCTGCTCGCAGTGCACAGAACATCCAGGAATTCTCCAGCGGAAAAAGCCGCAGCGCCGCCCCGGGGAGAGACGGAAATCAGCGTGTCACCGCTCGGACCGAGCCAGTGCGGCAGATCCGCTCGGCCCGAGCCAGAGCGGCAGATCCGCTCGGACCGAGCCAGAGTGGCAGATCCGCTCGGACCGAGCCAGAGCGGCAGATCTCCACCCCAGACAGAGTCAACCGGAGCTGCTCTCAGCCAGTATCTGCCTTTAATTTTACACATGAGTACAGGTCAGAGGGGTTGGGGGGCTTGGGGGGTGGAAGATAAGGAAGAATAAAGGTTGAATCTAGGATACAGATTCTCTCACGTTAACAAACACTCCACTGCCACAGTTTCTCGCTCTCTATGGACTACCCAGACCTTTCCCAGCTTTTTATTCCGACTGTATGTGAGTACCTGTGAAAAGATCACTGCTTCAAAGCAAAGCCTTCTCCTTTGTGGAATTTCCTGTTGTACAGTACATCATAAATCTGGCTTTCCCATTCTAGTGTTAATCATGGTGTCCTATGGTCTTTACAGTGTAACACCACTTTTCACAGGTATACAGAACAAGCCTATGTTTGAGCTTTAAAAATAAATGCACAGAATAACAGCATTTATAAACAGGGACTCAACTCAAATAGTTTGCCTGACGGCCTACCTCGCCTTCTGGCAAGTCAGTTATCATATTTCCCGTCCTCTTTAATCTACATCAGTTGTCACTAATAAGTACATGCTGCTTTCAGTCCATAGAATCAGAGACACGCATTTGTAATGTATTTTGTCTGTCTTTCCAAGCAATAGGAAGCAGGACTTCACACAAAAAGGGCAACTATAGTACCTGGACCAAAAAAAAAAAAGGTAAATAAGATTAATCATAAAAACAATTAACAGTGTTATCAGCTTAAAAAATGAAAGTCTAAAAACTCAACTAAATGCAGGATTTAAAATTTGTGATTAAATTTGATTACAATCAGTTGTTTAACAGTCTCCTCCATCATTATTTGGCAGTGCTGAGTGTAAACATGTCGAAAGGAGAAGAGTTGCTTTGGAAGGACAATTCTTGTTTTGCCGTCTGTATGATATTAGTAACAATTGCTTTGTCTCTATCCCAGAACCCAGTACCAACTCGGTGCCTTGTTTGTATGCTAATAATTTGGTTGTTTCTTTTGGAATTTCTAAGCAACTTCTTTTAATGTTTTGATGTAATATTTACTAATTTGACTGCACTGTATGTCTGTTAAGCCAGTATTTGGTATTCATTTTTCAGTTCAGTCTTCAGCCTTATCATGTTTCAGGTAATCTAACGTCTTGACTTTTGAACAGTGGATCATTTCAACCACACTTTCGGAGCGGAGGCGCTAAAACCCATTCTTCTTGGAAACCTTTTAGACTAGCCTGATGAATTTGTGAACTAGCCAAAATGGCACCATGCGTGTATTACACAAGCTGCATTTGGCGTCAAGCCATTAAATGTGCCATTGTATGCTTCCAGCCTGTAGCGTGCATTGTCAGTGATGGCAAGAATAACTTTTAAATTGGATTTAATTGATTTTCCTTGTGGAACACGCATAATGTGCTAATAATAGCCTGTGCCATCTGTTGACTCCTCAGTGACCACAGGCATGTAGTCACCTGATTTGACCAGCTCTGGCATTTCTTACATGCTTTTTTAAATTTTTTTATTTTTTTAATGCTCGTAATTTAGAATTAGTGAAGTACACTTTTCTGGTGGAATGTTTGCCCTCAGAAAAGCATTTGGCAAATCTTGTGTCCGGACTTCTGAACCGAGGACCATGTTCCACTCCGCCATGTGTTCCATCTCCCCCCTGGCTGCTCTGTGAGACTCTGCAACCTGCGCTGAGCTGGTGTATGTGCTTTTAACAGCTTTAAAATAGATACACATCCCTGCTTTGCTGTACAGTAAACGCTTGGTTGTCTGTTTACATATCACTTTGATTGTCTCATGTCTTGTCTCATGGTTGTGGTCATTGTTGAAGTGGCTTAGCGTTATGCCCAATAGCGTACACCTGGCTATTGTAACACAAGTGGACTCTGGAATGCAACACAGTGTCTTCTTGTTTTTATGCCTGTTATGAATGTGTTGTAAAATGTGTAAAATAAAAAGACTCACTTGGTGTGCAGTGTACCAGGGGGATACTGATGCAGCCATTTTGTGTTTGACATTCAGTCCCTGTCTCATTCCCTCCTCAGTATTACCTCAGCTAATTGCATTTATGAGGGTCACAGTTGATCACTCATTTTTAATTAGTAAAGGTAGAAATGTGACAATCCAATACCTACAGCAGCCATGGGGATTTATGTGGTAATATAAGTTTAAGTCATTTCGGGCCTCATGCCTAATAGCCAGTGAGATGTCTCGAATTTATAACATAGCATTTATGTGTTTCAATTTGTATTCCTTTTTATTGGGTAATCTCTCTGTAAAGTACAAATGCACAGATCTGACAGTCTGGTGCATTTTACTGAGGCATTATTTATTGGAATCTGTCCTAATGGTGAAGTCTGTTTGGACATCTGGCTCTCTTACTCAGAATCAAAGAGCATGAATTGAAACCAATCAGAATCAGAGCCAAGAGAGCAGTCTGCTGCTCTGTATAGTGCTTTGCTATCATTTATCATCCTTCCTGCTTATTTATGCTTCTTGCGTAATCAACAGCCAGCTAAAATGTGATGGTAATACACACCATATGTTGAAAGAAGATGCATTATTTTGCTTAAAAGTGCTTTTCAGAATTTTCCTGAAACAAACTAGTGGTCACTTTTTAAAGTGTTGCAGTTCAGTTGATGTTCAAATTGGCTTTCGTGGGATTATTTCTATGCATTTGTGTCATATTGTGGTCTACTGAAACGACACAACCCCGTGCACTTCTGCACTTTTGCTTTTTGACAGTGTTTTTGCAAGAGTCATAGCGATGTCCTACAGAAACAGAGCCTGAGAAACATTTTAAACTGCTTTGAATTTGAGTGTCACAAACAGTACATTTCATTGGAATCAAATATTTATACAATAATTATTTATGAGAATTATTTATTTTATAATTGTATTTTGTCATTAACTTTTGTTTAACTAGACCAGAAAATATACATTTTTTGTAGCCCTATCCCTCCTGCCCCCTAGTGGTATGGACGCTGCTGTCCACAGAATGGTAACAAAGCAAATATCCACAATTTATTAAAAAATGGGCCACAAACACGGCGCAAATTTGAGGTCAGCGCCGGCAACAGACTCCTTTCTGGCCAGCAATGCCACTAGTTAATTCTTTCCATATTTCCAAAATTTTGATACAGTCTTGATGGCACACATGTGCCCTTCAAATAATGCCACAAGCTCTATGCTGTGTGTTGCCAGAAAGTTGTAAGGTTTTATTTAAGAGTAGTACACCCAGGTGAAAATTTCCTTTAGCAATGCTTTGGGAGAAAAGGTTAAAAAAAAGAGTAATATTTGTGATTTCTGTATTCAAAATGAAAATGTACTGAAGTATCAAAGATTATTTTTGAAAATAAAGTCTCGCTCTTCTTTCAGCAGATAACCCTACATGACACAAACATACACATATACACAGGCATGTGCGTGGACACACACACACACACACAAGCACATGCACAGGTACTTGCACGCGCGCGCACACACACACAGGCACAGGCACGTGCAAACACGTGCACACAAAACACACACCTAGGAAAGTAAAAGTTTGTGTTCTAACTGAAAGAGACGTGCCGTTCAGTAAAGGCTGAGCCAATAAAACATTGCTGCTCAAACTGGTATGAGTGATCATGCATCAGGTAAGACAGTATTATCGTACTGCCATCAATGAGGTATACTTATCAGATGTTTTATAAAGATAGGCACATTGCAATGTACACATTATTGCAATCATGGCTAGGCTCGCCTACCATCTGCTCAGAAAAATATACAGTTAATAAACTCGCCTTTCTGTGAGGTAACATGGAGAATTAAATAAATAAATGAATGAACAAACAACTCAGGGCACCTCAGAGTGAAATGTTCCTATTAAAATAACACTTCTTTAGAAGCGTTTGCCGGTCAGCCAGCCCTAGAAGATGCCCGGGACAAATAGGAACACCTCTTCCCTCTTCTGAGGTCAGGTTACCAGGCCCAGGGCAAACCCAGGGGGCCCCAGGCCCAGGCCCAGTGCTCACCCAGGGGCCCCAGTCCCAGGCCCAGTGCTCATCCAGGGGCCCCAGTCCCAGTGCTCACCCAGAAGGTCCCAGGCCCAGTCCTCACCCAGGGGGCCCCAGGCCCAATGTTCACCCAGGGGCCCCTGTCCCAGGCCCAGTGCTCACCCAGGGGCCCCAATCCCAGGCCCAGTGCTCACCCAGGGACCCCAGTCCCAGGCCCAGTGCTTACCCAGGGGCTCCAGTCCCAGGCCCAGTGCTCACCCAGGGGTTCCAGTCCCAGGCCCAATGCTCACCCAGGGGGCTCTAGTCCCAGTGCTCACCCAGGGGGCCCCAGGCCCAGTGCTCACCCAGGGGGCCCCAGGCCCAGTGCTCACCCAGGGGCCCCAGTCCCAGGCCCAGTGCTCACACAGGGGCTCCAGTCCCAGGCCCAGTGCTCACCCAGGGGCCCCAGTCCGAGGCCCAGTGCTCACCCAGGGGCCCCAGTCCCGGGCCCAGCGCTTACCCAGGGGGCCCCAGTCCCAGCACTAACCCAGGGGCCCCAATCCCAGGCCCAGTGCTCACCCAGGGGCTCCAGTCCCAGGCCCAGTGCTTACCCAGGGGCTCCAGTCCCAGGCCCAGTGCTCACCCAGGGGTTCCAGTCCCAGGCCCAATGCTCACCCAGGGGGCTCTAGTCCCAGTGCTCACCCAGGGGGCCCCAGGCCCAGTGCTCACCCAGGGGGCCCCAGGCCAGTGCTCACCCAGGGGCCCCAGGCCCAGTGCTCACCCAGGGGCCCCAGTCCCAGGCCCAGTGCTCACCCAGGGGCTCCAGTCCCAGGCCCAGTGCTCACCCAGGGGCCCCAGTCCTAGGCCCAGTGCTCACCCAGGGGCCCCAGTCCCGGGCCCAGCGCTTACCCAGGGGGCCCCAGTCCCAGCACTCACCCAGGGGCCCCAGTCCCAGGCCCAGTGCTCACCCAGGGGCTCCAGTCCCAGGCCCAGTGCTCACCCAGGGGCCCCAGTCCCAGGCCCAGTGCTCACCCAGGGGCCCCAGTCCCGGGCCCAGCGCTTACCCAGGGGGCCCCAGTCCCAGCACTCACCCAGGGGCCCCAATCCCAGGCCCAGTGCTCACCCAGGGGCTCCAGTCCCAGGCCCAGTGCTTACCCAGGGGCTCCAGTCCCAGGCCCAGTGCTCACCCAGGGGTTCCAGTCCCAGGCCCAGTGCTCACCCAGGGGCCCCAGTCCCGGGCCCAGTGCTCACCCAGGGGGCCCCAGGCCCAGTGCTCACCCAGGGGGCCCCAGGCCCAGTGCTCACCCAGGGGGCCCCAGGCCCAGTGCTCACCCAGGGGCCCCAGTCCCAGGCCCAGTGCTCACCCAGGGGCCCCAGTCCCAGGCCCAGTGCTCACCCAGGGGCCCCAGTCCCAGGCCCAGTGCTCACCCAGGGGCCCCAGTCCCGGGCCCAGCGCTTACCCAGGGGGCCCCAGTCCCAGCACTCACCCAGGGGCCCCAATCCCAGGCCCAGTGCTCACCCAGGGGCTCCAGTCCCAGGCCCAGTGCTCACCCAGGGGCCCCAGTCCCAGGCCCAGTGCTCACCCAGGGGCCCCAGTCCCAGGCCCAGCGCTCACCCAGGGGCCCCAATCCCAGGCCCAGTGCTCACCCAGGGGCCCCAGTCCCAGGCCCAGTGCTTACCCAGGGGCTCCAGTCCCAGGCCCAGTGCTCACCCAGGGGTTCCAGTCCCAGGCCCAGTGCTCACCCAGGGGGCCCCAGGCCCAGTGCTCACCCAGGGGCCCCAGTCCCAGGCCCAGTGCTCACCCAGGGGCTCCAGTCCCAGGCCCAGTGCTCACCCAGGGGCCCCAGTCCCAGGCCCAGTGCTCACCCAGGGGCCCCAGTCCCGGGCCCAGCGCTTACCCAGGGGGCCCCAGTCCCAGCACTCACCCAGGGGCCCCAATCCCAGTCCCAGTGCTCACCCAGGGGGCCCCAGGCCCAGCGCTCACCCAGAGGCTCCAGTCCCGGGCCCAGTGCTCACCCAGGGGCTCCAGTCCCAGTCCCAGTGCTCACCCAGGGGCCCCAGTCCCAGGCCCAGCGCTCACCCAGAAGGCCCCAGTCCCAGGCCCAGTGCTCACCCAGGGGGCCCCAGTCTCGGGCCCAGTGCTCACCCAGGGGGCCCCAGGCCCAGTGCTCACCCAAGGGCCTCAGTCCCGGGCCCAGTGCTCACCCAGGGGGCCCCAGTCTCGGGCCCAGTGCTCACCCAGGGGGCCCCAGGCCCAGTGCTCACCCAGGGGGCCTCAGTCCCGGGCCCAGTGCTCACCCAGGGGGCCCCAGTCTCGGGCCCAGTGCTCACCCAGGGCGCCCCAGGCCCAGTGCTCACCCAGGGGCCTCAGTCCCAGGCCCAGTGCTCACCCAGGGGCTCCAGTCCCAGGCCCAGTGCTCACCCAGGGGGCCCAGATTTGATCCAATGCGGAGAGGCAGAAACGGAAAAGCTTTCCACCAGGAGCCAGACGCCACCCGAACACTTTCCAGACTCTTTCTCCTCCTCAACTGAGTATCCCACTAAGATGGGTACTGCAATCTCTCCATCACAGCTCAGGTTGCATATTATTCTTATTAGCCATTGTAATTGCAACCTTGCAACCAACAGTGCAAGGGCTTGGCTTGTTAAATAATAATTAAAAACAATAAAATGAAATAACAGAATAAAAAAACAGCAATACTTAAACAAGGAAATTAATCTTGTTGTTCAAAATTAATAAAATAAGAAAAACAAGAAAGAGAGAGAATTTTTCTAAATAAAATGAATTTGAACAAAATAAGTTGGTAATAATCTAGCTCATGCATGGCTCTGTTTCTGGAGGGAAATTACACTCTGCTGGTCTGCTCAATCGGCCATCATCACCTGCTTCCTTATCGACGAATGTTAAACAGACATGACAGGCCAAATCCATTAGCACCAGCGCCAGACATCAGCTCAATCATGCACTCCACATCTCTGCTCTGCCTGGTCCCTGTCCGTCACAGCCGCCTCTCAACATGCCTGGCCAATCACAGGCTGTTCCCTGCAAGTGCCTATGCCAGGCCAACTGGAGAGGGACTGGAGCCAAGACCCCTGCCAGTATCATAATAAGCCCTGTAATGCAGTAACATAACTGCACTACAACATTTAACTTGCACAGAAAATTTCAATACAAAATAACTTCTTGATTCAACTAATTAACTAATCATTACCTTCAATCAAGATTGTAAGTAGAATCAAAGGTCTTAGCGCTGGGCTAAAACAAAAACCTCCCTTATACAGATCATTTTTCTTTTTACTACAGCGATAATTCTGGTCCTGGTGGGCCACAGAGTCTGCTGTTTTTTCTGGGTTTTTTTTATTTTTACATCAGTGATTGATTCAGACCCAAGGAATCAGGTGACCTGAATTAACTGTGCAACCAACTGCTTTAGTTGATCAATTGCTTTTTTTTGTTGTTGTTCTGAGTAACAGGGCCCGGGGCCCCCTGGGTGAGCACTGGGTCCGAGACTGGGGCCCCCTGGGTGAGCACTGGGCCTGGGACTGGGGCCTTCTGGGTGAGCGCTGGGACTGGGGCCCCCTGGGTGAGCACTGGGACTGGGGCCCCCTGGGTGAGCACTGGGCCTGGGACTGGAGCCCCCTGGGTGAGCACTGGGCCCGGGACTGAGGCACCGGTTTGTTATGGATAGTGGCAGGAGGCGGGGGTGCCCAGCTGGTCTCGCCGTTCTAGGGCTGGAGCTCCGGGCCCGGGGGTGGTGCTCAGCAAACTTGGGCTAGAGCTGCAGGCAGGTGCCCAGAGTCAAGGAAAATGAGAAAAAAACATTGTTAGGAGGTTCAAAAGGTAGATTAGCAAGCAGAGCAGAAGAGACAGAGGTGCATGCGTGCGATAAGGAAAACCCCGGCAGAATAAGCCTATGGCAGCATAGCTAAGGGAAACAGAGGCAGGGGCCAATGCAGCCATGAGGGCAGGCTTAAGACAGTCATCACCAGACCATGACTGGTTCAGCTTAACACAGCACTACCAGTGATGATCCAGTGACAGCACTAACCGCTCAGTCCACCAGAGACTCTATAGCTATGCCCACCACCCACTCCTGCCCCTCAAATATAGGAGAGACTAAAAAGATATGTTTTGAGCCTAGCTTTAAATAAGATGATAGTGTCTGCGCCCCGAACATGGGCAGGCAACTTGTTCCACAGGAGGGGAGCACGATAGGAGAAGGCTCTACCACCTATGGTACTTTTAGCTATTATAGGAATAGCAAGGAGGCCTGCACCCTGCGAACAGAGCGTTCGTGAGGGAATATAAGGAAGAAGTAAATCATTTAAGTACAAAGGGGCAAGCCCATGTAAGGCTTTAAAGGTAAGAAGTAGTATCTTATAGTCTATTCAGAATTTAACTGGCAACCAGTGAAGCGATGCTAACACTGGGCTGATGTGCTCGAATCTCCTTGCTCTGTTGAGAATACGAGCTGCTGCATTTTGAATTAGCTGGAGCCCTTTCAGAGAGGAATTTGCACATCCAGACAAAAAAGCATTGCAGTAATCTAATCTTGAAGTAACAAAAGCATGAACTAGCGTTTCTGCATCATGTAAGGACGGTATTTTCTGAATTTTTGAGATATTTCTCAAGTGATAAAAAGCAACCCTAGAGATGTTTTTAATATGTAATATTAATTTGATAATGCAAGATCTGGATCAAAGGTAACACCAAGATCTACTATTCATCCCCAGCTACTCTACATCTCCAGCTACTCTTTCCCCAGCTACTCCTTATCCCCAGCTACTCTTCCCCCTGCTACTCTTTCTCCAGATACTTTTTCCCCAGCTACTCTTTACCCCAGCTACTCTGTCTCCAGCTACCCTTCATCCCCAGCTACTCTTTCCCCTGCTACTCTTCATCCCCAGCTACTCTTTCTCCAGCTTCTCTTCCCCCAGCTACTTCTTCCCCATTTATGCTTCCCTACAGCTACTCTTCATCCATAGCTACTCTTCATCTCCGGATATTCTTTCCCCAGATACTATTTCCCCAGCTACTCTTCATCCCCAGCTACTCTTTCTCTAGATACTCTTCCCCCAGCTACTCTTTCCCCAGATACTCCGTCCCTAGATACTTTCTCCCCAGCTACTCTTCATCCTCAGCTACTCTTCCCCCAGCTACTCTTCATCCCCAGCTCCTCTTCCCCCAGATACTCTTTCCCCAGCTACTATGCATTTATCAGCTTAACCACATCTCTGCTACTCTGCACGAGCTGCTGGAATGCTGTAGAGGCCATTTGCAAAACAGACCATCTGTCATGGGGACAGACTCAAGCTTTGCCCATGACGGGCCGCTAGCAGACCAATATAGACCCGCTAGCTGAACCGCACAAACGATGCATGGGGATATAATTTATCATTAGATTACAGAATGAGCAATTAAATTGCAAGCCAACATTTACAGTTGAGGCCAAAAGTTTACGTACACCTAGGCTAAAGATATTCAAACTCGGTTTTTCCACAACTCTGCACATTTCATGTTACCATACATTTCTTTTGGCAAGTCAATTAGGAAATCTACTTTGTCCATCAAGGTATTTTTAAAACAATCGATAGACAGTTTTATTTCAGCTTTAATTCACTATATCAGAATTCCAGTGGGTCAAACGTTTACATACACCAAGTTGACTGTCTCTTTAAACAGTCTGGAAGATTCCAGAAATTGAAGTAATGACTTTTCAGAGGCTTCTGTTAATTGGCACCTGTGGCTGTATTAAAGGCCTACCTTCAGAGCCACTGCTTTTTTGCCCTTGATACCATCGAAAAATCCAAGCAACTCAGCCAAAACCTCAGAGATATAACTGTGGACCTCCACAAGTCCGGTTCTTCCTTAGGGGCAATTTTCAAACAACTGAAGGTACCACAAGCATCTGTACAAACAATTTTATGCAAATATAAAAAAAACTTGGGATCACACAGACACTGCATTGTTCAGGAAGGAGTGAACTTTGGCTAAAAGGTTCAAATGAACCCCAAGACAACAACAAAGGAACTGGTGAAGGAGCTGGATGCATCAGGTACCAAAGTATCTATATCCACCATTAAGAGAATCCTACATGGTCATGGCCTGACATGCTGTCACACAAGGAAGAAGCCCCTACTCCAAGACCGGCATAAAAAAGCCAGGATGAAGTTTGCAGGTGATCACCAGGATGAATGGACTGCATTTTATATAGCGCTTTTCTCCAAAGCACTTTACAATTGAAACCTCTCATTCACCAGAGCATTTAGGGGTTAGGTGTCTTGCTCAGGGACACATCGACACGCCCACGGAGGGGGTCGAACCGGCAACCCTCCGACTGCCAGACTTACCTCCTGGGCTATGTTGCTCCATGAAGACTTAACCATTTGGAGGAGTGTTCTCTGGTCAGAGGAAACAAAAATTGAACTGTTTGACCATAATGATCAGCACTATGTATGGAGGAAAAAGGGTGAGGCTATTAATCCGAAGAACACCATCCCAATTGTGAAGCATGAGGGCGGCAGCATCATGTTGTGGGGGTGTTTTTCTGGAAAAGGGACTGGTGCACTTCAGAACACAGATGGCATCATGAGGAAGGAGGATTATCTAGAAATACTGAAGCTACACCTCAAGACATCAGCTAGAAAGTTAAAACGTGGTTGCAACTGGGTCTCCCAGCAGGACAATGATTCTAAGCATACCTCCAAAGTAACAAAATGGCTTAAAGACAACAAAGTGATAGTATTGGAGTAGCCATCACAAAGCCCTGACCTGAATCACATAGAAAAATTGTGGACTGAACTGAAAAAGTATGGCTGAGCAAGGAAACCCGCAAACGTTACTGAGTTACACCAGTTCTGTCTGAGGAATGGGCAAAGATTCTGGCAAAGTATTGGGAGAAGCTTGGGGAAGGCTACCCCAAGTGTTTGATTTAAGTTAAGCAATTAAATGGCAATGCGACCAAATACTAACAAAGTGTATGTAAACTTTTGACCAGCTGAAAATCTCTTATGGAAATAAAGTAAATACCCTCATTGACTTAACACAGTAAATGTATGGTAACAAGAAATGTGTGGTGTACTGAAAAATTGAGTTTGAATGTCTTTAGCCTAGCTGTATGTAAACTTTTGGTCTCAACTGTAAATGCATTTATTTTGTCACACTATTCATTATTATGACCAAAATGATGTATGTAATTTATTGCCTAAAAATAGCTTGGGAGCAATCAATTGTTAATAATCAGTGATCAATACTTCATACGCCTGGCCATGGGTGAACGGAAATGATTGGTATTGTGTCAGATTGAAATGAGCCGTGTCCCGTCTTCGTAGCCGTTGCTTGTTGAGCACGCATTATAAAATGGCCTTCCTTTGCCACATCAGGGTTACATTCATGATAACACAAACGCTGAAGTCCGTTTTAACTGTAACAGCGCTGAATGTCAAGTCGCAGAAAGTTGAGACTGTGGATGCTGACGGGGCCCTGTTGTGTGTAGGGTGATGGCAGACTACTTACTACTATTGAGAACATTGTCACCCCCTACCTCACAATGACCCACTCTCCTACCCCCAGGTGCTGTTAACTGATTCCCACCAGCGCTGCTCAGCTCTTACTCGATGTGTGCAATCCCCGACTGCGTGCAGACGCTGCAGAAATACCGCAAACACCGCTGCATGTAGGCCAGGTCGGCTGTGTTTACCGCCATGGCAGTGGTTTCTCAGTAAACAATGGAAACCTTTCGGTTGCTTTCGGACAGAGTGGATGAGACGCTTCCTCATTGCGAAAGACGGCTACAGCCTGTTCTTTTAATAACCTCATCTGCGACCGTCACACGCAGGGCAAGAGTCACACGCCGTCTCTGGAGGGGAGCCCAAAAATCCCCGATTACGAAGTAGAGACTTTATTCCAAGTACAGAATGATGAGCTAGCCCTTGCCTCTGACTCTCCCGGGAGCTGACGTTACATTGCAGAAAAACTCTGGTCTTTCCAGATTTTCTAAACAGACTGGTGGTAATAACTGGCTAACAAGCTGGCCCTATAAAATGGCCTCATGCTATCTTCATATTAGCAATCAAAGCTGTCGAAACTAATTACAATACACTACCAACTGACATAGCCCATGTCATAAAATAAATATTAAAAATTACAAATAATTTTTAATAAATGGCAGAATATGGAATAAATGAAACACCGTGTTTGCCATGGTACGGAATGCGGTCAGGTGTCATACTTATTTAAAACTGCTCCATTTATATACATCCTTGACACAATCATCCAGCTAGCCAGCTAAATCAACTAAATGTAGCCCTGTAGCATATGTGCAGACCTCCTGTAGCGTGCGGGCAGACCTCCTGCAGCATGGATGCAGACCTCCTGCATCGTGCGGGCAGACCTCCTGTAGCGTGCGGGCAGACCTCCTGTAGTATGCGTGCAGACCTCCTGTAGCGTGCGGGCAGACCTCCTGTAGTATGCGTGCAGACCTCCTGCAGCATGCATGCAGACCTCCTGTAGCGTGCGTGCAGACCTCCTGTAGCGTGCGGGCAGACCTCCTGTAGTATGCATGCAGACCTCCTGCAGCGTGCGGGCAGACCTCCTGTAGCGTGCGGGCAGACCTCCTGTAGTATGCGTGCAGACCTCCTGTAGCGTGCAGGCAGACCTCCTGTAGCGTGCGGGCAGACCTCCTGTAGTATGCATGCAGACCTCCTGTAGCGTGCGGGCAGACCTCCTGTAGCGTGCGGGCAGACCTCCTGTAGTATGCATGCAGACCTCCTGTAGCGTGCGTGCAGACCTCCTGCAGCATGCATGCAGACCTCCTGTAGCGTGCGGGCAGACCTCCTGTAGTATGCGTGCAGACCTCCTGTAGCGTGCGGGCAGACCTCCTGTAGTATGCGTGCAGACCTCCTGTAGCGTGCGGGCAGACCTCCTGCAGCATGCATGCAGTACTTGAGTGGCAAAGAAATTTATCAGTTATGCATCCATATAGAGCAGAGATGTCTAATCTAATCCAAAAAGTATTCGCCCAGCAATTTATTTTATTTATTTATTTTATTTTGTATTTGTATAGCGCAATAACACACCTGATTCTACTTAATGATTGAAGATCATGATTAGTTAATTAGCTTAATCATGAATTAAGTTTTTTTTTTTTTTTTTTTTAAATGTATTTGTGCAAGTTAAAAGTTATATAACAGCATTCATTTTTAATGTGGGCACTTGCCACTGTATCTAACAAAATCTGTTATGTCCCTATACATCATTTAAAAATACTGCCCATATAACATGTCCATAATAGTCAGTAATTAAACTGAATTTAACACGTGAGCGTCGCTTGTTGAGATCTGTCTTTAATTTGTGGCAATTATTTTATGATGATTGGTGTGGTGCAAATGTGATAATGGGCTTGACAAAGAGTCTATCACAGTAGCCAGATAACTGGAGTACAATGTGAAAAATCAAGGGGAGACAAACTGGTGGACAGAGGTGGGAAGTAAGTCACAAATGTGCAAGTCACAAGCAAGTCTCAGTGTTAACCTTCAAGTTCCAAGCAAGTCCCAAGTCACTGTGTTTAGACTTAAGCAAGTCAAGTCGAGTCACTGCTAAACGTCAAGTAAAACAAGTCAAGTCATTGCTCAGGCCAAGCAAGTCACAAGTCAAGTCAGCATGAAAGAAGCGCTTAAAACAAGAGAGAAGAGGTACAATGGCACGCCATGTCATGAGGAATCTGCACCTGTTAGTTAGGTAGTCAGATAGTCTCTACAACTGGGGATGGGTATGGTTAGGATTTTATCAATACCAATACCACTATTGATACTGCTTATCGATACCAATACTTATCAATACTCTTATCGATACTTCTTCATTTTGAGCGCAAAATACATGTTGTTAAAATAATTATCAGTACTATATTTATATTAGTTTGGGCAAAAAATATTTAACAAAATAGTTTTGTTGATAAAATGAAATAGATTGTTATCTCAGACAAAACATGATGATGGGACCAATTGGTATAGATACTGTAAATGTCTGGTAGTTGTTGATACTTGAGAAATTTCTGTTTCTGTTGGTCTTCACTAACTTAATGGGAATATGACTGTAATATAGTTTGTGTCCACCAATCACTAGTTATTGCTACCTTTGTGAGCTGCAGGTCTGTTTTTCTTTTCAACCTCCTTCCTAAAAATATAGGCTGCTCTGGTTACATTAGGTAACACTACTGACATTTTAAAATCACTTATTACATTAAAACAGACATATATGATACCATATAATATTGGTATGCTATTTCATCTCTAAGCATTTTGTCATTTTTTCCTTTAATTAGGACTTCCATTGACGGTTTTCAACATAGAGGATAGTGAGTGACGTTAAACTAGAGTTGAAATGACTGATATTATGGTGTGGAGGGTGACTAGCATGTCTGGATGATCATGGCCGTTTTTAAATCTGTATCTAAGACCCTTTGAATGCCGAAATAGATTATTATACACGCAACAGTTTCCCACTTTGTATTTATTATGCGGCACACGTGAGTACCTACTGTATAGGCAATTGTTCAAATTGCGCAAAAACAAAACGTAGTATTCTATCTGATGATTACTATTTTCTGCTGTAGATTGTGTAGACTAATACATCCATTAATTTAGAACACTGAAATTTTAATCCTCATCAAGGAAAAATACCATCTGGTTTGCCTGATCTCGCAGGATAGCCTTTGTCACACAGTTGATCAGGGAGAGACCATTCTGCTGTGGTTGAGTTACACTGACTTTGAACTAGTGAGGGACCATGAACAGAATGATGAAGCTCTGTCTGGTAATATAAGGCTCGAGAGAAAATCAACGCAGGTATGGGAGAATCCTTTCAACATGCTTTCAGCTCGATCCTGTCTTGCCTTGTTTTCTAGGTCCTGCTAGACACTGTCTTTTAAGCCTGGGTTGCGTGCACTGCACTAAAAGTCACCCAAAACGGTAACTGTTCATGCTCAATATCTAGAACAAGCACGAAACCGTCCAGACCCACGGCGCATCTGTACAAAGTGTCATGAGTAAAACTTGGCTAACTATATAGCTAGCTAGCTATGGCATGTCCTCAACGTTAACCTGTAACGTTATTTGTTGTCCTCCGTGTGTCCATACATCTGTATCGGTGGTACACGCTAACTAGGTTAACTAAAGGGTTAGCTAAAGTAACGTTAGGCGATAAAGCTGTGCTTTAAAACATCATGCCGTTCGAAGTAGTAATTTTGGGAGATGCACCTGCGCATGCGTCCTACTAAACGAAGCACCACCTGCGCATGCGTCCTACCAAACGTCCCTCTCAGGTCGTCCGTGTGTGTGAGTGACCACAATTTGCCACGCATAGCCCACGGTGGCAGGCAGTCCTGCACGCCATGGGAAAACTGCAAATAGGCTATTCAGCTTAATAAAAACTGTCAAGTCCTTTTGAGTCATCTGCCTCAAGTCAAAGTCAAGTCTCAAGTCATGAATACCAAGTCAAAGTCAAGTCGAGTCTTTTATCAACGTTAGTCAAGCAAGTCGCAAGTCCTCAAATTTGCGACTCGAGTCTGACTCGAGTCAAGTCATGCGACTCGAGTCCCCCACCTCTGCTGGTGGCCCTAATTATTAGTGATGATGATTCTGCTGTGACACGGTATGCAGGAACCAATGGGCTTGCAGCACAGTTAAACAGGTGTGGAAACCTCGTCCAGACTTTTTACATATGGCATCGTTGATGCCATATGTAAAAATATGTACAGCAATCCAATGGATTCATCTGTAACGTTGATGATGGTGATGGTGAGGATGATGATGAAGTGTTCTGGCCCCACAGCAGCAGAGGAGGAACAGTCGGGGGATGAAGGCTGAGGTGTTTGGCTAAGGGCTCCACCCGCTGCATTCTCTTCGGGGCAGCATAACACAGGATGGGAAGGCGCCTAGCCGAGTGCTTTCCTATCTAATCGCCCCTGCCTGTGGTGAAAGAGGAAATGTGGGAAAGGGAGGTTCTCCCGTTAATAAAACAGTCGCAGTGAGTGCACTGATAGTGCCGTGTGGCTTTAGGACCTCCGCCAGCTCAGTTATGTGCCACTGCAGTTCCTTAAGATGGCTGCATGTTTACAAACACAGTCAGCATATCAGGCCAGCGTCGGGCCAATGTAAATACACATTCTCAATTATGTGCCACTACAGTTTCTTAAGATGGCTGCATGTTCACAAACACAGTCAGCATTTCAGGCCAGCGTCGGGCCAATGTAAATACACATTCTCAATTATGTGCCACTGCAGTTCCTTAAGATGGCTGCATGTTTACAAACACAGTCAGCATATCAGGCCAGCATCGGGCCAATGTAAATAAACATTCTCAATTATGTTCGCTTTATGAAACCAGAGCTAGAAGTAATAAATATGGGCTTAGAATGTCAATTACAATAGTTAGCTTAACTTGCACAAATTAATGTGATTAAGGCATTGCTATGAGCGAAATACTGGACTATGCTTAAAGATTTTGCAAAAGATTTGACTACGCTCAATGTAATACAGAAGTAATTATTTTCATGTGCAATGCATGATAATATTTTACGGTATCGGAGAATGATAAAAGCATAAAACGCTATAAACAAAGCATTTGCTGTCTTCCTGTGGACTCCGGTAATGGTCCACTTCCTTCTTGGGGTGCAGTTGATTAGCTTACCAAGAACTTCTAAAGTATGTGAGCAAGGTGCCTTGAATGTTTCCTGAGTAGAAACAGCACAGGAGTCATTTACAGGATCAACAAGTCTTCTCATGAAGTTACCTTTTGCCTAAAGTGGATATAAGCATATAAACAGGTGATCATTTTACACCATGGCTCGACAATTTAAGAAAGTCCTGTTGTGCTGTACTACCTTGCTGAAAATTAAACCAACCTATGCTGGTCATCCTAGTGAATGCTCTGTTTTTGATACTTTAATCTGATCAACCAGGTCTTCACCAGCTAACCAGTCTATATAATGAGCTAGTCCACCAGTTTGACCACCGGCTTACTCCACTAGCTTAACCAGCTTTGACCAGCTTCGTCCAGCTAGAGAGCAGCTTTGACCAGCTACAGACTAGCTATGACCAGCTAGAAGCGTTGAAAACCTGAAAAAAAACCTGAAAGCTGAAACCATCTTGAACCAGCTTAGAATCCCAGCTGGTTTTAGCTGGAATTTTAAGCAGGGGAGAAGAAGGTCATGTTGTACAGTACTAGCTAAGAAAGCCCCATTGTTCAGTACTAGCTAAGAAAGCCCAATTGTGCTGCCCTAAGTGAGAAACCCCCATTGTGCTGCACTAAGTGAGAAACCCCCATTGTGCTGCACTAAGTGAGAAACCCCCATTGTGCTGCACTAAGTGAGAAACCCCCATTGTGCTGCACTAAGTGCGAAAGCCCAAGTGTGCAGTACTAAGTAAGAAAACCCCATTGTGCAGTACTGAGTAAGAAAACCCCATTGTGCTGTACTGAGTAAGAAAGCTCCATTGTGCTGGGAGTAGGGTGCTGAGAAGTTGCGCCACCACAGTTTCTCATGAGTAGCACCCTGGACAAACCAAGCACAGGTGCTGACATTCAAAACCCCTCGGCTGTGACCCCCTGCTCCTCACACATCACCAGTGAGCTGGGAGAACAGGACGGCCAGGTTACAGCTTGCTAAGAAGTACCAAAAAGAGCCTGCAGTTCAGGGGCCATATGTATCAAACATCTTAATAATTACACTTAAGAATCTCATAAGAGCTTACTTTGGAGTGAAATCATTCTTCGCTTAAAGTGGTCGGTAAAACATAGTTATCAAGCAGCTCACACTTTCTCATAGGTAAGTCTTGAGACATTCTCAAGAGTAACGCAAAGTGTGTTTCTGCGACAATCACAGGTTCTGCAAACAAAAGGATTAAGATGATGTCATCAATTGCCGAAATTGCTAAGAGACAAGAACCAATCAGCTTTTGGGAAATCTGTGTTCTACTGATGGGTCAACAGAAGTTTTCAATAAAGTTAAACACACCCTCATTATGAAAGCTCCCTTGTTGTCTAATGTTAGTCTAAGCAAAATGGATGTGAAAAGAAAGCCGAATTGGACTGTGGAAAAAACGGTGATGTTGGTAGAGGAGGTGGAGGCAAAGAAGGAAATAATTAAGGGAAAATTAAGCCCCACACTTACAAGTCGACACAAAAAGGAAGTTTGGAAGCAGATCGCAGACAGCATTAATGCGAGCTTCTCCTCCAGCATTCGGAGGAATGCAAAAAGAAATGGCACAATGTTTTGTCAAAAGCGCATCAGGAAATCTCCACTTTCAAGAAGGCAACATCTGGCACTGGTTCGTAGTCTACGTTAGTTATGTATCTATTTGTTTATTTATTTATTGATCTACTTACTTATGACACACGTTTGTTACATATTGCTGGTGAACATTAATGTAGTTATATTTTTTTTATTCAGGTGGAGGCCTAAACCTTTAAGTGCAGTGGCAGAAGTAGTTCTCCGCATCCTCAGAGAAGATGCCACAATCAGTGGAGGGGGCGACTGTCAGGATGCTGCACTACTCAAACTGCAGACCGTAGTAAGGTTGGCATGCTATTATAAAAGAACTGTAGCTCAATACTCAATACTTATTTTATTGATACAAATGCATATTCACAAGAATCAACTAACTTAACAAAATGAATTCTGTTTTTCAGTAATGCAGATGAAAACACCATCTCGTCCCCTCATGAGCTGCCTGTAGAGGAACTCCCAGCTGCAACAGCACTGCTTCCAGGCCCATCTGGCATTCCCTCTCCAGCAGCAGGCCCAGAGCCCCTGCTCCCTGAGCCCCCACTGGCCACTGCCACTCCACGGCTCAAGCCGGACGAGGTGGGGGACATGGATGCACTGCAGAGAGAAGAGCTGCGGATGAGCATAAAGGTTTTAAGGCTGAAGGAGCATTATTATGAACTAAAAATAAAAAAAGATGAAATCTTGCCTATTGCTGTCTTTTTTTTTAAAATCCACTCAGCACTTATAATCAATAGATTGGGGGCGGGAGTGTGACAGGAGCAAAATAAAAATGTATTTCTTACCCAAAATGAAAGTTGGCAAAGTGCTGCCTAAACACAGTGGCATCAGAGGCAAATGGGATGCTAGGAGGGTGGTTGTCATCATCATCATTATCATCATCATCATTATTATGATCTCCCTCATCAGGGGGGAGAGGAATGTTGCACATTATGCATATGTTATGCGAGACTGCACATGCCATTATAATATCGCTGGCCTTCTGTGGTGTTTGGCGGATTTCCCCATGAAGGACATGGAACCGGAGTTTCCATTGGCCGCATGATGCCCCTCTACAACGCTTCGGGTGCATTGGTGAGCCCTGAAAAGTCCAATTATGTTTAGATGACCGTCAAAAATAACTCTATAATGGTGAGATGATTCATTATTATAATTCACAGGCTTAGTTAATTTGTACCTGTTGTAATTTTCTTGGGCCCCTGGTTGTGGTCTTGGGAATGGTGTGAGAAGCCAGCGTCGTTTTGGGTAGCCTTTATCTCCAAGGAGATGGCACCCGGGTGGAACAATGTTCCTGTCAAACAGCCGTTGCAATCCACTTTCATTCAGGATGCGTGCGTCATGGGTAGATCCTGGCCACTTGGACACAACATCTAAAATGTTGTAATCTGCGTCAAAGACTACCTGGGTGTTGATGCTGTGGTACCTCTTCCTGTTTACAAAAGTCTCTTCATCTACGCTGGGAGCAATTATACGGATGTGGGTGCCATCAATTACTCCAACCAACCCCGGGAAGCCCGCTAGACGCATAAATGCAGCTTGCTTCTGGCAGATTAACGGAGGAGAGGCTGGAAATTCTATAAACCTCCTCACTATGTGAGGTGCTGCAAGGGCTGACACAGTTTTTGCCACTACCCTGCTGATGGTGGATTGTGATGGTCCCAAATCATCAGCATTGCATAACTGCATTTTTCCTGTGGCTAGGAAGCCCAGCGTTAAAATGCCTTGCATCTCTGCCGTAATTACTACTTCTCAAAGTTGATGGTGATATTACATCCCGCACAAGATCGGTGACAAAGATGATTCCCTGATGATCTAAGCGATAACGTTTGATTAACTGTGCATCATCAAACATTTGTAAAACATTCTTCCTGTCTCGGAAGGTGCGTGCGCGTCTCCGTCCTCGCAGCTCAGCCATCTTGCCTACTCCTAGCCAAATTAAGAGAGCCCCAGAGGTCTCTTAAACACCTGACAGGTTAAGAGTATTCTTAAGTCAAGAGAAATTTGTTAAATCACTTTTATTCTTAAATCTGAGTGTAGGAGTAAAAGTCACCCATTCTTAGACTTAAGTTACACTTGAGACTAATTTTTTACTTTGAGCGGCTTGATACATACGGCCCCAGAAAACAGGTCTAGAGGACAGATGAGACCAAGATTCACTTGTATCAGAGTGGTGGCAAGAGAAAAATGACCGAAGGAACTGCTCAAGATCCAGAGCACCTTTGCTCATCTGTGAAACATGGTGGTGGGAGTTACATGGTTTAGGCATGTATGGCTGCCACGGGTACTATCTCACTTCTCTTCAGTGATGATGGAACTGCTGACAGCAGCAGCAGAATGAATTCTGAAGTGTTCAGATGCATCTTTTCTGCTCAAGTTCAACCAAATGCCTCCAAACTCATTGAAGTGCCATCCAAACATACTGCTAAAGCAACAAAGGAGTTTTCCAAAGCTAAAAACTGGAAAGTTGACTGGGTATGTCAACTGACCTAATCTGAGTCCAACTGAACATGCATTTCATTTGATGAAGAGCAAACTAGGCAATTAGCACCTGAAACAAGCAGGAGCTTAAGATGGCTGCAGTAAAGGCCTGTCAGAGCATCACCAAATAAGATACCCAACCTCTTGTGATGTTTATGGGTCACAGACTTCAAGCAATCATTGCATACAAAGGATATGTAAAAAGTATTAAACAGGACTACTTTCATTTACATAATATTAATATGTCTCAAACATTATGGTACCCTGAAATGGGGGGCTATGTATAAAACGTGCTGTAATTTCAACACGGGAAAACCAAAGTACATAAAAAAATACCCTTTAATACAGAATGTGTATTAAATAATGTGCACTTTAACCACATGTGAATTGTTTGATTACAAATATAAAATAAAATTGTGGAGTACTGAGCCAAATAAAGAAAAAATATGTCTTTGTCCCCAACATTATGCAGCTCACTACATAAAGCTTTACTTTTAGGCATGTAGTAAAAGCTCTCCCCCAGTGTCACACAGTTTACTTCAGGTATTTCAAGCTTAGTACCTTGTTTAAGGGCGCAACTGCAGTGCCCCCACTTGGGAATTAAATCTGCAGCCTCTAAGTTATAAGCCAGGGCCCCAACTGTTATACTACACTACCACCCCAAAAATACGCTGGCACTGCTGTGATCTGAAAATAAATGAGGGACCATTTTCTGACACATGTACCCAGCCTTGCGTGCTCTGCCGTTCCCAGTGCGGCCAGCCAGTCTCACATCTGCCCACATCTCGCCAAGTGTGATTCCAATGGCAGCTAATGTGCGTCAGGCTACACAGGAGTGACGTCCTCACAACGTGCTAAAACAGGCGTCCTCACAACGTGCTAAAAAAAGGTGTATGGCAACAGGCAGCACTGTACTGCAGTAACCAGTGTGTGTACGCGTGTGTGTGTATGTGTGTATGTGTGCCTGTGTGTGCAAATGTGTGTGCGTCTATGTGCATACATATGTGCTTAAATGCATGCATGTGTGTAAGTGCGTGCGTGTGTCTGTGTGTGTGTGCGTGAGTGGGTGTGTGTGTGTGCATAAGTGTGTGCGTGAGTGCATGCGCACGTGCGTGTGTGCATGTGTGTGCGCATGTGTGTGTACTTGAGTGCGTACGTGTGTGTATGAGTGTCCGTGCGTGTGTGTGTGCGCGCATGTGAACTGTCCCACACAGTGTATAAAAACACGCACAGGGCACCGGATGCATAACTAACTTGACACCCAACAGCAAAGTCCTCTTAAAATTGCTGGAGCTCCACTTCCGTGCCAAAGATCATTCACAAAGAGCTTGTCAGCAGAGCAGACCCCATGAGCGACACAGCTAATGCTTCCTGGAATAAACCTGAAACCAGTCACAATCAGCACATACATACAGAGCAAACAAATACACTCCAGGACACAGAGACATGCAACGTAAAAAAAGCCATAACTGCCTTTTTTTTATTTTTCATATCTGCTCTATATGGTACATGAGTCTGCTTTGATGTTAATGCATATCTGTCAGTGGTGACAAACCAGAAAGAGTAGTGACTCAGTGAAAGTTCCTGCGAGGGCGAAATTTTGAGTTTGTCAAGGAATTTTCTAAAACTCTCTCTGTAACAGAAATGAATACTGTTGCCTGATTCCTGTGGTCATTAGGTAAGCTCCACAGTTGGAGGTGCAAAGATGAACATTTACACGGATATTTCCATCATTTTTCCTGCTCACACAGTATACAAACATTTGTAAATTAAGCTACTTTTCACTGAAAGTCGCATTGATCATTTAACTATAGTTCTTCAGTCACAAGCATCCACATACATGAATAACACCAATCACAAATCCCTGGACAGCCGGACCCATTTGGACATGAGGATGTGTCGTCCGTACACTAGAGAGGTAAACAAGCGGGGGGTTTTTTCCCTCGCTCTGTAAACAGGCTGGGAATGCGATGTCCGGCAGACTCCCCAGCAGCGTCTGCAGCAGATACATATCAGGAGAGGAAATTTCTGTTGAGTTAAAGTGAAGCAAGAAGGCCATAGGCTCGGCCCAGCCTTCCTGTGATTGTGAGAAATCACCGGCCTGTAGTGCCTGCTCAGGAATCCCAACCCCGCCGACCTGCCGCCGATCCCTCCAACCACCTCGCCCCCCCACCCACCCGACCCCTCCAACCCCCCTCGCCCCTGCCACCATGCCCGACCCAGATCCCTCCAACCCCTCCACCTCCCCACCCTCCCGCCCGCCCCCTCCACCTCAGCTTTAGAGACTAACATATAAGGCTGTAAAACCTCCTCTCCAGAAATACAAGATAACAGTTCAAATGGAGAAAGAGCATCTGTACCATATTTAATCATTTACTATCTAGGTCTTCTTGTTAAACTGTAGATGGTATAGCCATTTCCTTTAATCTCATTTACTGCATGGCAAAAATAATAATAATAATAATTCATCACCTAAGCTACATTTGGAAAGTTTTTTATAGTTCCAGGGTGAGTTTTAGTGTTTTTATTTATGTACAGATATTATGTATTTTTTAGTTTTTTCTTTTTTTCATGAAGAGCAGTATTTGCGATTGCATGTAAATACACAAGCTGGGCATTTGCCAGAAGGCTAATTAAAAAAATTCCCAGGAGAAAGGCAACGAAAGCAAAATGTTTGTTTTTGTTTCATATCAGCAACATCGGCCAAGTGAGTAAACAAACATTACTGACCCGATATTGCATCTCCTTAAGGAATTATTGCTGTGGCTTTGCTTCGTGTGTCAGTGAAATGAGAGCAGTTACCCTGATACTGTGGCTAAACACCACAGCGAGCGTACGTAGGCCACAGCTGTCCATACATCCAGCCTTCCGGCTCCTAAACCCTGCATTAAGCCGCTTACTAAGTGCTTCACGGCTCCCTAAGGCCCTTCCGCCATTACAAGTTCACACACCGTGCCGGCCAGGAATAACCTATATGCCGAGGGTATATTTGTGGTTCATGGGGACTTCATCCTTTCTAGTGTTTACATGCTAATGTTTTTTCACTTTTAATTATGAGTGAAGGGAAGAGATGACGCACGCTGTAGTGTCGTGTATCTTATGACACTGCCATTAGACCAAGTTTTCCGTACATCTGTTGACACTGAGATTGCTTCTTGTTTCCAAGGAGATCATATGCAGTACATGTATACTGGGTTGCACAAAAGAGATATTACATAAGGGTCCCAAACTACAACCAATAGTGTGGACCTAACAGAACAGCAACACTGCAGGTTTTCCTGGACATGGGCAGACTATGAAGGTGCAGCAAGAGGTATTGGATGTGCCATCATTTAGATCCTAAACTAACAGGGGTAGAGCTCATCTCGGTCCTGCTGGGTTAGCTAGCAGCTAACAGGGCTACGACAGTGTTATGTGGATCAATCAGAACTGAGGTCCAAAATGCACCTGTACAGGATATGAGCTCATTTAAAGGTACACCCAGATATTTAAGGAACAAAGCAAAAATACGTCAGAACAGAATTAATTTTTTACCCATATTTATTTTGAGTGTCCAGACAGCAGAATCACAGACACACACACACACACACACACACACATGCCGTGTGCACTCTACAGTACATTCCCCAAACAGTACATTATGTTATTGTTCTGTGGTATGGGCATGGTTTCGGCACACAAGATGTGCCTTTTGGAGGAACGCATGAACTTCGGCTGTGCTGATGGTCAAGCAGTCAGCCTGTGTTTGTGTGTGCTTTAACTGCGCTCACAAAGCTGACTGTCCATATTTAGTCATGGTTAGTCATGTTTATAGCATTTTTCTCGAAGGTACACAAAAATACAACACTAGAACCTCATATACCACCCTTTTCACATATGTACATGCCAGAGTGTGAAGCAAATTCATAATGTTCACTCACGCCATAGAGTGAAGTTCCCCGACAAAAAGAAAATGAATAACATGTAAAAGAAGGATTATGCCGGTAGGATACAGACCCACAGCAAGACCTGCGACTGCATACAGACCCACAGCAGGACCTGCCACAGCATACAGACCCACAACAGGACCTGCGTCCGCATACAGACCCACAGCAGGACCTGCCACCGCATACAGACCCACAGCAGGATCTGCGTCCGCATACAGACCCACAGCAGGACCTGCCACCGCATACAGACGCACAGCAGGACCTGCGTCCGCATACAGACCCACAGCAGGACCTGCCACCGCATACAGACCCACAGCAGGACCTGCCACCGCATACAGACCCACAGCAGGACCTGCCACCGCATACAGACCCACAGCAGGACCTGCCACCGCATACAGACCCACAGCAGGACCTGCCACCGCATACAGACCCACAGCAGGACCTGCCACCGCATATAGACCCACAGCAGGACCTGCCACCGACATACGGGACCCACAGCAGAACATGCCACCGCATACAGACCCACAGCAGGACCTGCCACCGCATACAGACCCACAGCAGGACCTGCCACCGCATACAGACCCACAGCAGGACCTGCGTCCGCATACAGACCCACAGCAGGACCTGCCACCGCATACAGACCCACAGCAGGACCTGCCACCGCATACAGACCCACAGCAGGACCTGCCACCGCATACAGACCCACAGCAGGACCTGCCACCGCATACAGACCCACAGCAGGACCTGCGTCCGCATACAGACCCACAGCAGGACCTGCCACCGCATACAGACCCACAGCAGGACCTGCCACCGCATACAGACCCACAGCACGACCTGCCACCGCATACAGACCCACAGCAGGACCTGCCACCGCATACAGACCCACAGCAGGACCTGCCACCGCATACAGACCCACAGCAGGACCTGGGAAAGATCAGCAGTCCTCTTTCCCAGCAGAGCGGGAGATGGAGCCTCGCTCTGCTTCAGTGTCGTAGGTCACAGAAACAAAATAAAACCCAATTTATTAGACCTTGGAAAATCTGCCATATGACTTTGTTTCAGTCATAACACGGGTGACACAGAGCAGATGTCCCAGTGATGGATTAAGTTTCCCCCCCCCCCCCCGAAAGCATATTCGGTGCAGTATGGATCTGATCGCGGAGAATTGATGTGGTTGAGCTGAGTTGCATCTCCTAATGTGTTCCCACGGCCTGATCTGAAGAAAAGGAAAAGATTTATAAAAGGATCTGTGGTGTAGCACTAACAGTACAATGGGGCTACTAATTAGAACAGGCTATGTTCTTTTTTATAGGATACAGCAGACAAAACAAGGGATGATGGATTAATAATGACCACTGCTGAAACAATACCTGCAGCTATTCAACAATGTGATGAGCAGCTGAAGAAACAGCTGCAGCTACACAATGCAGGATGACTGTACTGCAGCTACACAATGCAGGATGACTGTACTGCAGCTACACAATGCAAGATGACTGCAGGTACACAATGCAGGATGACTGTACTGCAGCTACACAATGCAGGATGACTGCAGTTACACAATGCAGGATGACTGTACTGCAGCTACACAATGCAGGATGACTGCAGGTACACAATGCAGGATGACTGTACTGCAGTTACACAATGCAGCATGACTGTACTGCAGCTACACAATGCAGGATGACTGCAGGTACACAATGCTTGATGACTGTACTGCAGCTACACAATGCAGGATGACTGTACTGCAGCTACACAATGCAGGATGACTGTACTGCAGTTACACAATGCAGGATGACTGTACTGCAGTTACACAATGCAGGATGACTGCAGTTACACAATGCAGGATGACTGCAGCTACACAATGCAGGGTGACTGTACTGCAGCTACACAATGCAGGGTGACTGTACTGCAGCTACACAATGCAGGATGACTGTACTGCAACTACACAATGCAGAATGACTGTACTACAGCTACACAATGCAGGATGACTGCAGCTACACAATGCAGGATGACTGCAGCTACACAGTGCAGGATGACTACAGCTACACAATGCAGGATGACTGTACTGCAGTTACACAATGCAGGATGACTGTACTGCAGGTGCACAATGCAGGATGACTGTACTGTAGCTACACAATGCAGGATGACTGTACTGCAGTTACACAATGCAGGATGATTATATTGCAGTCACACAATTCAGTATGCTTCACTGGCACCATGACAGGCAGGAAGATGGCGTGACCGGTTCTGATGTGGATGCTGCAAATGGACGCAATGCTGGCACTTTATCCAGAATTCGACCAACACTTGTCCTTGACTTTGACTTAAAAAACACAAACATTTTTTTCTTCACAAACAGTTTTTGGCAAGTTCTGCAATCGAAAAAACACTAGCCAAACTGAGTTTGTGACACGGCCGGCGGTGACTATGGGCAGGGGTGGGCCCACCCGGGTGGGCCCACCCAAACGTGCGCCTTGCCCACCCAGTCAAAAGTTAAGAAATGTTTTTTTTTGTTCAGCCAATGGAAAAATAGCACAGAAAATACCAGTATCGTAACTTCTGACTGGGTGGGCAGCCACGGGTTGAAACAGCTAGTTTCTCTGATGCAGTGTACTGCCAGTTGATTTAATTAACGGTATTAATACGACGAGAAGCGCTTTGTCATTTGAATGTATTTGAATGCATAACACGCAATTCCTCACAAACACCCCCCCCCCTCGTCAACAGCATCCAACAGCACCCCCCACCCCCCCCCCCCCCGGTCCACCGCGCTGGGTGACACCAACCCTAGAGACGCCACTTAGCAGGCTAAAACCGGCCCTGGTTTGTGAAGAAAAATTATGAAGCCTGCCTATATTGATTAAATCCCAGCCAAACAACCTTAGGTTTAACAGACAATTCAATGGCAAGAATGCAGAATGGCAAGACAATTTTTCTGAACTCCACAAACTGAAGAAAACAAACATTTGCATTTATTTACCAGTCAAAGTTAAAGACATATGCGGTTAGAATCGCAGCCATTGAGCAGCCTCTAACATGCAATGCCAGAACAGTGCTGTGTTTCCAATCATCGACCGCCGTCTGCCTGATATCCCGTCAAAGGGGCATGGAATTCACACGAGAAGACCGGCCGGGCATGACGAGGTTCAAAGCACACATCTGGTGCGCGTTCATCAAAAAAAAAGAGAAGAAAAAAAAAACAGTAAAGAAGAGGGCCGGCTTGGAATGCTCACACTCCACAGAACAATGGGGAGACTCCTTAGCTGTAGGAAGGGGTGTGAGAGAGTTTAGGCCAGGGTGGTGCGGTCTGCGGTGACCTGTTATTGGCCCAGTGCTAGGAAGGGTGCCATGTCTGATTTATTGCACACATAAATTGAGGGACAACCCATCCCGGAGAGTGATGTCACCACTTGACTTTGGCAGTTCTTTCATAACACAAGTGTTTAAACATTGACTAAACACGCTGTGTATAAGCTCTTATCTTAATGGAAAGAAATGTACCCATTTTTTACTGTGATAGTTGCTCTTTGGATATGTCATGTTCGTAAGACATAATATATCTGTTTTGTCTCTCCATAATGTTTTACTTTATAGCCATTCTGCCTTTTAAATGAATAGTAAGTGAATAAACTTCTGCTGGAATATTACACAACAGTAGAATACCATGTGCGCTCTGAAGTTAAAATATGTTATGATTCAAAGAGCAATGACACATGTTTTGTACTCCCTCCCACTATGAGTGATTCAGCTGTACTGAGAATATCTGCCTGTTCCCATGTGAGAAAGAATATGTGCAAAAAAGCTTTGCTCCAGGCTCAGGAGAAAGTGTGTGCTGCTTCTCTCCGGTGACAATGGCCATTATAAATAATGATGTGATGCAGAACATGGCCGTGGGGCTGCTGCCAACGTCTCTGGTCCTTTGTTCATTACCCGCATCCATAGGGCCCCTGTGAGGGGAAAGAAATAGGGGCGCTGTGAAGAAGAGCCATACGGACACACTGAGGGAATATTACGAAAGTTAAAGTGTTGAAGAAGTCACTCAATAGAATAAACAACATTTTTAGGGTCACTAAATACTTATAATTTGTCAGCAAAGTCGGCTTGTTTTAGTGATTCTTACAGCCGGGTTTTGGAGGCGTGATGGGGGTGCAGTTTAATTAGCATGTTTGATTTTGTTGGCTATTGTCACTTTGTTTCAGTCAAGGCACCGCCCATAAATAAAGCCGTGTGGTAGTAGCCTATGTTTGTTTACTCTGTGAGGTTGCTACAATGGCGGATGCTCAATCAGTAGGTGAGAGTATAAGCTTTCTAACGATGTATAACATATCTAATTTTGCTTTTGGAATAGCGTTTTATAGGTTAGCACAGGGGTCCTCAATCTTATCCAGAAAAGGCCGGTGTGGGTGCAGGCTTTTGTTCCAACCAAGCAATTACACACCTGATTCTACTAATCAACCCCTCGGAATCTTTGCTAAGCACCTTGATTAGTAGAATCAGGTGTGTAACTGCCGAGTTGGAACAAAAGCCTGCACCCACACCGGCCCTTTCTGGATGAGATTGAGGACCCCTGGGTTAGCGTAACCGAACATTTTCTTACCATGGCATTCGCTCTATATATGGTAGCATTAAAAGACGTTGCACCTAACGAAACATTGTCAACGATTTTTCGTAATTCCTTGGAAAATACCATTATTATTGAGGACTTCTGGGCATAGCTAAGCCATATGTTTGCTGATAGACCTATCTGACATCGTTTTCTGGAGCAAAACAGAAGCGGATAGAACTGTCATTGATTTACTGTCTGTCTCCATCTACTGAACATAGATAAGATTTCATCATTGCTATGTAAGTATTACTGCTCAAAATATTTCGGTTATATACGTTATTTTAGAAATTGAGTGTCTTTAAATAGGTTAGTGATATTATGTAATGTTTAAATTATATCTATGTTTCATCTTAAACCTTCATAAGGGGCTCATATGCTTTACAATGGACAAAAAGCATTATATTCCATTATTTTGGAGAGATTTTGGATTTGTTTCTGGACCCTTAGCTATAGACATTTTGGGTAGATTTGGAGATGCTGGGTACACTGCTTAGTTTTTGCTTCATAGATCTTTAGTAGTTCTACATATCCACCCTTAGATTTTATGAACTTGTGGTCAAGAAGTTTTTGATCCAGGACATGTATACTTTAACCCGCAATCACACAGTATTTCATTGCGAACTAAAAAAGGAGCAAATTCATTTTAGATTTTATTTCTTACAAAATTATGAATATAAAGTAATCTAAGCTAGTATTATAATGGTACAAATGTTTTGCTTCATTTAAGACATTTTTCTAGTCTCTGTGGTGTTCACATCTGGAGTTATAAAGCTTTAAATAGGGTAATCCCTAAATGGACAAGGATTTACAGGTACTCTAGCGGGGGAGGGGTTGGGGTGGAGTTAACTAGCTATTGTTCCCACCCATTATCTCCCTGTGAGAAGTGTGAAAAGTTCAAGATCTTTCAAGGGGATTTTCTCTGCTACTTGATTTTAGGAGTACCAACATTCAAATAAGCATATCTTCTTCAACTATTTCAATGTATGACACATCATTTGAAAGTTTATAATCTGAATTTTCATAATCTGTAAAAAACTGAAAAATGACCTTGCCCTACTTGAGGACCAAAACACCAGCACCTGTCACATATAGGGCCACACTGAGGGAAGAGATATAGGGTCACACAGAGGGAAGAGATATAGGGCCACTCTGAGGGAAGAGACATAGGGCCACACTGAGGGAAGAAACATAGGGCCACGCTGAGGGAAGAGACATAGGGCCACTCTGCGGAAAGAGACATAGGGCCACACTGAGGGAAGATACATAGGGCCACTCTTAGGGAAGATACATAGGGCCACTCTTTGGGAAGAGACATAGGGACACTCTGAGAGAAGAGATATTGGGCCACTCTGAAAGCAGAGAGATCGGGCCACTCTGAGGGAAGAGACATAGGGCCACTCTTAGGGAAGAGGCATAGGGCTACTCTTAGAGAATAGAGATTGGGCCACTCTTAGAGAATAGAGATCGGGCCACTCTTAGAGAATAGAGATCGGGCCACACAGAGGGAAGAGCTAATCACAGCCACTCTTAGGGAAGAGACATAAGGTCACACTGAGGGAAGAGCCATAGGGCCTCTCTTAGAGAACAGCCAAATCACAGCCACTCTGAGGGAAGAAACGTAGCGCCACTCTGAGGAAAGTGATATAGGGCCACTCTGAGGGAAGAGCCATAGGGTCACTCTGAGGGAAGAGCCATAGGGTCACACTGAGGGAAGAGATATAGGGCCACTCTTAGGGAAGAGCCAAGTCACAGCCACTCTTCTCTCCCCACCACCATTTTTTTTTTCTTTCCAGGTCAACAACAAGGCAATTATTACAGTGCAGCCTCAGGGTTTGCTCATGTGTCAGTGAAAACTCAAGAGCACATATTATATGACTGCATTGGTATGTCATCTGCTTGCATTATGAAGCCGTTTCGTCTGCTGTCAGATGCAGGCTTCAAATGTCAGGGAAATAAGCCTTTGGTGCCTACAGGAGAGCAAAGAGCCCTGTGAGACACGGATTAGGAGCGCTGATCTGAAATCCGGCTCTCTGTACATATCCTATACCTGTCACTAATGAGACAAAAGGCCAAACTGATTTGAGATCAGGCTCTCTGTACATATCCTATACCTGTCACTAATGAGACAAAAGGCCAAACTGATTTGAGATCAGGCTCTCTGTACATATCTATACCTGTCACTAATGAGACAAAAGGCCAAACTGATCTGAGATCAGCGTTGAGGGGCCAGAACTGCCACGTGTGCACTGGACTCACTCAGCAGTAGCACTCAGTCGCTGGGGGTCAGGGGTCATACGAGCTTGTGGCACTTATGACAAGAGGAAAGGAAGGTGAAGTCAACGCCAGGTGGAACCCAGAGTATCATAACAGCAGGTCTGTCATTACTGACCCCAAACTGCACATAAAGGTGCTTATGAGACCATGTTCAACCTAGTCTGGGTACAGGACCCCGGGACACTTCTGCGTACTGTACTGCGTTTCATCCTTAGTTGATAAGATTGTGATGCATCTTGGGCTGTTTCCAGTTTTTTTTTTTTCCTTCCCTCCCAGGAGGCGTGACCAGAGAGCCCAAGCCCCGCCCACTGCTGCCGCTGACTGCCGCTGTTAGCCATGGAAGCAGTGTGTTCACAGCGATACACTTCACCGAGTGATTCATAGATATTGCCAAGTGCCATTTAGATTTATTTGACAAGCGCCTGAATTTATGGACAGGGAATGTCTTTCTCTGGCTTTCCTCTGATTTTACAGTCTTCTTTGCAACAGGAGATTCATAACAGATGGTTATGAAGTTTCAGTCCTATCGCTGGCTTTATCTCAAACAAGCAAATATACTAGTAAATCTACTGTATCTTTCCATTTAAAAATGAGAAATGTGCAACTCCCCTGTTGAACAACACCATTGACCATTTCGCCTGATACCAGCCACACCTCAGCAGTTTTTAATTAAAGAATGTTTAAATGTTACATAAATAAAAGCATCAACGTCTTTTCATTTTGTACTTATAATCTGTTCTCACTCACACATGTCTTTCTTGACACAAAGTTTAAGCCTGGTTTTCAAAAGTCTTAGTCAAGATGTACGAGCAAAGCTCAAATACACTTAAATACAAAAGTATTGGGACAGTGCCACAATTTTAGTTGTTTTGGCTCTGCTCTCCAGCACATTATTTTTGCAATAAAGCAATGAATAATTTGAGGTAATTTACATCCATATAAGATGATCATGTAAGAATTGAAGCCTTTTTTTACCAGCACCCACCAATTACAGGGGAGCAAAAGAACTGGGACAATTAGCTGTACGGATATTTGTTGGCCAACTAAGTGCCTTTGCATCATTAGTTCATGCACAAAAAAGCTAAAAAAAAAAAAGGCACTAGAGTTGATTCTAGGTGAGGCGTTTGTTTTTATGTCACTGTTGCCTCTCAACATGAGGAGCAAAGAAGTGTCAATGCCATTATGAGGCTGAAAATTCAGAATACATCTATCAGAGACATAGCCAAAGCATTAGGTGTGTCAAAATCAACTGTCTGATACACTGTTAGGAAGCAATAATGCACTGGTGAGCTCAACAACCTGGTAGACCACAGAAGTCCACTGTAGTGGGCCACTCTGACCAAATACTTTCAATTGTGAAGAAAAGCCCATTTTCAACTGTGAAATAAATCAAGAGCATTTTCCAGGATGTAGGCATGTGCCAAAAACTACCATAAAGAGAAGACTACACCAGGATGACTTCAGAGGGTTCACTGCAAGATGCAAACTCATGAAAAAGCTAATGAAAAAGTACATTAAATGGCTTGGGCATGTATGACCGCCACAAGAACTGGCTCGCTTCATTGATGATGAATTATGATATGTACAGAAACATTTTATCTGCTCAGACCCAAACAAAAGCCTCAAACCTCATTGGACAGTGCTGCACCTGGCAGCAGGACAATGACCCCAAACACACTGCTAAAGAAACCCAGGTGTTTTTCAGGGCCTTAAAGTGGAATGTCCTTCAGAGGAACTAAACTAACAGGGCCTGAAGATGAATTGGTCAGCTTTGCTTTTACTCATATTAATTAATTAGCAATGACAGTTTTTAATAATACATTTCCCTAGAGAAAATCCAGTAAAACAAAAAACACTGAAAAAGTAATATGACCTGTACCACTTGCACTTTTGCATTTAACTTTAGTTCCTAAGAACACTTCAATCCTGTCCCCGGTGGGACATGGACTATTGTTGTGCTATCCTGGTAAAGGGTCACTTCATGAAAATAACGATTTCAGTCCCGAGCTAAAGCGCCAGGATGAAACCACAACAGGCTGTCCCTGTGGGAACTTTATCTCAATGGCATTTTATCTCAATGTGATAACAAGGTCATAACAGACAATCACCAGCAATCAAGTGCCACCTTCCTACAGATAATTTAGGCTAGGCATGCCCCCAGTTCCTCACAGAGATCACTTAGGCTAGGCATGCCCCCAGTTCCTCACAGAGATCACTTAGGCTAGGCGTGCCCCAGTACCTCACAGAGATCACTTAGGCTAGGCATGCCCCAGAACCTCACAGAGATCACTAAGGCTAGGAGTGCCCCCATTACCTCACAGAGATCACTTAGGCTAGGCATGCACCAGAACCTCACAGAGATCACTAAGGCTAGACATTCCCCCATTACCTCACAGAGATCACTAAGGCTAGGCATGCCCCCAGTACCTCACAGAGATCACTTAGGTGAGGCATGCCCCCAGTACCTCACAGAGATCACTTAGGCTAGGCGTGCCCCAGTACCTCACAGAGATAACTTAGGCTAGGCATGCCCCCAGTACCTCACAGAGATCACTTAGGCTAGGCGTGCCCCAGTACCTCACAGAGATCACTTAGGCTAGGCGTGCCCCAGTGCCTCACAAAAATCCACTTCTAGGAACAAGTTTCATCTTTTCACCATTTCCTGCCATTGTTCTGATTCAAGCTGAAAAAGCTGTGCTTAGGATCTGGGAAAGGGGGAAAAGGTGGGATGTTAAATCGCACGGTTTCCTGTCTGTCAGTGGAGTCCTGCCAAACAAGGGCGGGGGGGACTAGGGGGGAGTGGGGGGCGGGGTGGTGGTGGGGCAGAAGTGAACTCTGACTCCTAGAATACAGTGGAATTTCAGAAGTCAATTCAACACTAAGTGCGCTCCTCTTGGCACAAGACGAAGCTGGCATTTGTAAAACACCAGAAGCACATTTACAGATAGAAGGGTTTTATAACAGCTGTGTGGTTTCTAGGCCACTGGCCTTACACCCAAACCCAAGGGGAAGGCTGTAGATCGTGCGGTGCTAGCCAATGAGCCACTCTGACTGAGCGCCAATATTTCAGGAGGCAATTTTGTGAAATACTCTGAAGATGTTTGTCTGTATGTGCCTTGTGGTTTTCTGAAGTTCTCTCCAATGTCCCTACATGTGAAAACTCACCATCTTGAGTTTTCAGGTTAAGGTAGGCTTTATAACATAATTGATTCAATCAGATGTCTCAGGTTTAAATATTAAACTGGGGTAAAGTGTTATGCTTGAGAAACAGGAGCAGAGGAGCTGTTGAGAGACAGACACTGTGTGATCTCTGAGAGAGGGAGGCTGATGCATATCTTGGCGGGGGGGGGGGGGGGGCGTCGCCTCTGGCGCTCCTAATATCAGCAGAAGTAATCGAAGGCCTGGTGGGGGGTGGGGGGAATGACAGGTTGAAAGACCTCAGATTGCTTTCCGCAGCCCAATGTGAGAAGGGAGGTCTGCGCTCGGAGCAGTGGTGAGAGAAGGGCCTCCAAACCTCCATTAAGGAGCCGGGGAGGCAGGAAGGACAGGGAGGAGACAGGGCAGGAGCCCGGAGGCACTGCCAGGTCACCCGCGTCACCGCCCTGCCTCATAAACTCTGCGTGCTCATCAGGGAGCGCAGAAATGGCGCAGAATTTAATAAAGGTAATTATAGCCCAGGCTAATGCAGGACCTGGGCTCGAGTTCAACAGTGAGCGGTGAGGTAGGAGGCAGGGGCGGAGCTAGGGGAAGGGCCTAACAGGGAAAGCTTTCCCAGACACCAGCGGAACCAGGGGGCCCCTAGCGGTGGTGTGTGTTCGTGTGTGTGTGTGTGTGTGTGTGTGAGTGTGAGAGAGTGTGTGTGAGTGCATGTGCGCATGTGTGTGTGTGCGTCCAGCACAAATGATTTGTAGATCCATCTCTGGTGGTACAGGACAGGTTCAGCAGGAATGAGGCAGCCTGGTGCAGAGCTCAGTAGCCTGGAGGAGAGCTGGAGGAGAGCTCAGCAGCCTGGAGGAGAGCTGGAGGAGAGCTCAGCAGCCTGGAGGAGAGCTGGAGGAGAGCTCAGCAGCCTGGAGGAGAGCTGGAGGAGAGCTCAGCAGCCTGAAGGAGAGCTGGAGGAGAGCTCAGCAGCCTGGGGGAGAGCTGGAGAAGAGCTCAGCAGCCTGGTTGAGAGCTGGAGGAGAGCTCAGCAGCCTGGGGGAGAGCTGGAGGAGAGCTCAGCAGCCTGGTTGAGAGCTGGAGGAGAGCTCAGCAGCCTGGGGGAGAGCTGGAGGAGAGCTCAGCAGCCTGGAGGAGAGCTGGGGGAGAGCTCAGCAGCCTGGAGGAGAGCTGGAGGAGAGCTCAGCAGCCTGGAGGAGAGCTGGAGGAGAGTTCAGCAGCCTGGAGGAGAGCTGGGGGAGGAGAGCTCAGTAGCCTGGAGGAGAGCTCAGCAGCCTGGTGGAGAGCTGTAGGAGAGCTCAGCAGCCTGGTGGAGAGCTGTAGGAGAGCTCAGCAGCCTGGAGGAGAGCTCAGTAGCCTGGAGGAGAGCTGGAGGAGAGCTCAGTAGCCTGGAGGAGAGCTGGAGGAGTACAGCTTAGCAGCCTGGAGGAGAGCTGGAGGAGGAGAGCTCAGCAGCCTGGAGGAGAGCTGGAGGAGAGCTCAGCAGCCTGGTGGAGAGCTGGAGGACAGCTCAGGATGATTTCCTGCTCAGACTGATGAGCTTGACTCAGTTTGAAATTGTGCAGTGCCCCTGTTTCATTTTTTTGTTAATTTGTGAACAGCAGTTTCTGTAATGCCATCCCGTGTCCCATCTGGAAGCTGATATTCTGCCTTTCCTGATGGGGGTGGATACGCCTGACGGGACAGGGACTCTGTCACGTATGAGGCAGACCTCTGTGAACTCCCGGGGGAGATATCCACATCCTTACTGGTCACACCCAGTGGTGAAAGAGCCGAGAATGAGGCTGACGTAGCCAAGGAGCCTGGGATACAAGGGAGGCGATCTTCAGTTACATATATACATATTAGAGCCCGACCGATATATCGGCCAGGCCGATATATCGGCCATTATTTGACTTTTTTGACGACATCGGGATCGGCAGTTATACCACCGATGTGTCCCGATATTTTAATAAGTATAATAAACAAAAAAACAATGATTATTTATCTGTACTTGTCTGTTCGAACGTTGTAGTTGCTATTTACTAGAATTATCCAGTAGAGGGAGCTCTAATACAAGTGTGAACTGCAGCAGCTGACGCGCTACTTCTCTAATAAGACGTTTGTCACTCGTGCCTCATCCAATATTCTCCACTGCAAGACTTGTCTGCACAGATTCGATTGCCGCAATAAAGATATGTATATTTAGTGAAAGTTTTTTAATTAAATGCGTTTATACGACCACTATGTTTATCAATCCTCATTATCAAGCGAGCGAGCTAGCTAACATATTTGGTTCACTTTAGCAAGCTAGCTGGCTAGCAAGCCTTTATGAAGTGGCAGTGAGCACATAAACATCGTAGGATCTACATTTCCAGAGGATATCGCTGTATTCTCAAATAAATAACCAGCCAAAATAAAATGGTGATTGAATGCATCACACATTTGTTTTTTAAAATCTGAGATAATGATATTAGCTACTATATGATGCTGTGTCAATAGCGAACGCGTTATTGCAAGCGAGTGTGTCATCTAGTCACGCGTCAGAGCGCATTGTAGTTATTTTCACCACCGAATTCTTACGGACAGGGAAGCTCGCTAGATAGTCTTACTCTTTGAGATCACGTAGTAGGAATAAAATAAGAAAATATAATTAATGTACTGAGAATAGATACTAAGAAATAATAACAAATTAATAACAAAAACAACAATAATAATAACATTCATAAAAATACATGTTTGAAACTGGAAAACTGACTTTTTTAAATTAATTTTTTATAGATGGCTGGAAAAAAAAGGAGTAAAAGCAAGGTGTGGAGTTATTTTGATTTCACACACTTAAAGATGGTGTTAATATATATATATTTAATTTAATATCATCTTTTACTTTTTTATCTAAAAATTATTTGTGTGTTTATTTCTATTTGTATTTGTTTGCTTATAAGTTAAATGTTCTTAAATATAGAAACTTTAATAAAATATAATTTTTTCAAATTGATTTGAAAATGTTGCACTTTTTGACAAAATATCAGTCGAAACATTGGTAATCGGTGGGCTAGGACTCTCCAAAATTGGGATCGGTATCGGACCAAAAAATCTGGCATCGGTCGGGCTCTAATACATATACACACACTACCTGGATTTCTGCATTAATTACTCATTAATGGTCATTTTTACTAAGGACTTGTGGCACTTTTTTAGACGTTAACGACAAATAATGTTTTACCATATTTACTAAGGTGCAGCAGTCTAGTCATTAGCTGTTTCAATTACATTCATAACTTAATCAAGTTGGATACAATTAAAATCACGGTCAGTATGACTGCATCAATAATTCTAACAGTAAATGAAAACGCCCTATAATATGCATGTGCATGTTTTTCCTGCACATGTATATCAAGGAAAGACATTTCTAATGGTAAGGTGACATCAGCCACATTCTCAGATTATGAAGCATGGGTTTTTATTCATAGACTGTGCGTAAACATTGACGCACAAGCAATTTTGCAACTTACCGTAACATATAGATGAGGAAAGCTGCTTTTGTTCATTTATTTACACCCAGGTACGTAGCCGACCATATAGACCAATCTGGTGTGTGCTTATAAATGCCTGTGACCAGGTGCTCTTTTCCATTAACACGCAGCATCCAGAAGATGAAGCTACCTCAACGCAGCAAGAAAATATAGATAAACAGGGTTTTTTTTCCCTACTATACGTAGATCATAAACCATTCCAGGCAACTTGCCGCCATCTGGCCATAACTGTCAGAACATAGACATGTATATATATCTATGTGTCAGAAGACTGAGAAGACTCGACTGGAAAAAAGATGCCTGACTCCTGTGCAGCTTGGGGCTGTACAAACCATCGCACAATCCAAACCAGATCTCGAGGAATTACCTTTCACAGGTAAGACTGAAAAATTGTTTTTGGTTGTAGTAGAAAAAAAACTTTTTTTTTCCAAAACTTTTTTTGTACTCCACGTAGATCATGAACCCTTGAATATAAAAACGACTCATTGAAATCGGTTGAGAAATGTAAACGTTATAGTGCTTTTTATCCAGAAAAACTGCAGCTCCCCCGTTTACCTGTATTTGTTTACAGGCCAGTCTTGCCTGGACCAATATGGCGGCGACGTTGACGTACGATCCAAAGGCCAATGCGGCGTCTATGTATATATGTCTATGAGTACAACAATGTTGCCTTCCTGCCATGAGCAAGACACATCTTAACTTCTTAGCGCAAAGCCCCTAGTGGTCAGCAAGCCGGTGTGCCGAGATTACGGAACTCAGACATTTGGTGTTACTGCAACCAAAGTATGAGTTAAAAACAAAAACGCGTTGTTTTAGTTTCATTAGTAGACGATGCATGACAACTATGCCGAATACGGAGTTTCGCAGCGCCACCATTGTCGCTCTGGTCGACATAATGAACAATATTGTCTATCTGCGCATTCATACAAATATTATTTCGCCACTAAGAAATCGTATTCCGTCATAGCAACAAGATGAACCCGACAATAGCCCTAAGATATGACAATACAGCAGTGAAAACGCTGCTCACTCAATAACGAAATAAACAAGAAAAAGTTTTTTAAAATGATACCATGTCATTCTACAGTCAATATCTGGGACTAGTATTGAATAAATATACAACCTTGCCGTTGGTTTTACGCGTAGAGATGTCCCTTTTGAGACTGAGTGGTCATATATTGTCTTGGACAATCCGTTTGGGAAATGTATGCGCATTTGTGATGCCTGGGTACCTTCCAAAACAGCTGTGCGTAATACCACACCTGTTGTTTATGGCGTTGTCACCCTATTTAGTACAGTCTGGTTTGATTAACAATTCATTTATTCAGTAGGTGAGAGTATAAGCTTTCTAACGATGTATAATATGTCTAATTTTGCTTTTGGAATAGCGTTTTATAGGTCAGCGTAACCAAACATTTTCTTACCATCCCATTCACTTACCCATTCACTCTGTGGTAGCAGTAAAAGATACTGCACCTAACGAAACGTGGTCAACGATTTTTCGTAATTTCCTGGAAAATACTATTATTATTGAGGACTTCTGGGCATAGCTAAGCCATATGTTTGCTGATAGACCTAGCTGACATCGTTTTCTGGAGCAAAACAGAAGCGAATAGAACAGTATCATTGATTTACTGTCTCTGTCTCCATCTACTGAACATAGGTAAGATTTCATCATTGCTATGTAAGTATTACTGCTCAAAATATTTCGATTATATACAGCCCCCTCCAAAAGTATTGGAACAGCAAGGTCAACTCCTTTGTTTTTGCTATACACTGAAGACAATTTCAGTTTGAGGTCAAAAGATGTACATGAGATGACAGATCTGAATTTCAGTTTTTATTTCCTGGTATTTCTGTCTAGATTTATTAAACAACTTAGAACATATCACCTTTTGTATCAGACAACCCAATTTTTAGGTGAGCAAAATTATTGGAACATGTGACTGACAGGTGTTTCTTGTTGCCCAGATGTGTCCTGTTAGATTGCTTGGTTAAACAATAAATAGTTCTGAATGTCTACTCTTGGTTTTAGCCTTGGGTTTTGCCTCTGAAGACTGCATTTGTGTTATAAAAGATAAACTAACATGAAGACCAGAGAACTGTCTTTGGGAGAAAAGCAAGCCATTTTGAAGCTTAGAAAAGAGGGGAAATCGATCAGAGCCATTGCACAGGCATTGGGGATAGCTTGTATAACAACTTTGAATGTCCTGAAAAAGAAAGAAATTACTGGCGTACTGAGCAACAGACATCGAACAGGTTGACCAAGGAAAACAACAGCAGTTGATGACAGAAACATTGTGAGAGCTGTGAAGAAAAACCCCAAAACATCAGTCAGTGACATCACAAACAATCTCCACAGGGCAGGGGTGAAGGTATCTCAATCAACCGTTCGAAGAAGACTTAGAGAGCAGCAATTTAGAGGCTATACCACAAGATGCAAACCACTCATCAGTAGTAAGAATCGGAAGGCTAGATTACAATTTGCAAAGAAGTACAGAGATGAGCCACAAAAGTTCTGGAACAAAGTTTTATGGACTGATGAGACCAAGATTAACCTCTACCAAAGTGACAGAAAGGCCAAAGTGTGGAGAAAGAAGGGATCTGCTCATGATCCAAAACATACGAGCTCATCTGTGAAGCACGGTGGAGGAAGTGTCATGGCTTGGGCTTGCATGGCTGCTTCTGGAGTGGGCTCACTAATCTTTATTGATGATGTAACTCATGATGGTAGCAGCAGGATGAATTCAGAAGTCTACAAAAACATTCTGTCTGCCAACTTACGGAGAAATGCGTCCAAATTAATTGGGAGGAACTTTATCATGCAGCAAGACAATGACCCAAAACACACTGCCAACACAACAAAGTACTTCATTAGTGAGAAAAAGTGGAAGGTTTTAGACTGGCCAAGTTAATCACCAGACCTTAACCCAATTGAGCATGCATTTCACCTCCTGAAGAGGAGATTGAAAGGAAGAACCCCCCAAAACCAACATCAACTGAAAGAGGCTGCAGTAAAAGCCTGGAAAAGCATCACAAAAGAAGAATGCAACAGTTTGGTGATGTCAATGGGTCACAGGCTTGATGCAGTTATTGCAAGCAAGGGATATGCTACCAAATATTAAGTGTTATTTACTTTCATTTACTTAAATACTCTTTGTTCCGATACTTTTGCTCACCTAAAAATTGGGTGGTCTGATACCAAAAGGTGCTATGTTCTAATTACTTTAACACATCTAGGTGTAAATACCAGGAAATAAAAGCTGAAATTCTGAACTCTTGTCTCATGTTCGTCTTTTTTTCTCAACCCCAAATATACTTTTTGAAGGGACTGTACGTTATTTTTGAAACTGAGTGTCTTTAAATAGGTTAGTGGTATTATATAATTTGGATATTTCACACTGTAATGCAAGCGTTAGTTAGTAGTGAAACAGTTTTTGTGAAGCATACAACAGTGATGATGTGAGAGTTGGAACATTGCCAAAACGTGGTGGATGGTTGAAAATTGTTTTCATGTCGTCCCATCCCCATACAAGAAAACATACGAGAGTACAGAGTATATAAATTCATACAAGAGTTAATTATTACACATTTAGGTACTGTACCCATTGTGTGACAATGCATTTAAAAAAATCTGTTAGCAATGTTTCATCTTAAACCTTCATAAGGTGCTCATTTATATTCTTTATAATGGACAAAATTTTATTCAATTTTATTTCATTTTATTCAATTTTGGAGATTTTGGATATGTTTCTGGACCCCTAGATATTTTAGACCACTGTACTGATTGAAAGCTTGCAATTCCCACTTGAACATTATGCAACAGTGAGTTTCTTGAGTCAAAACAGTTGATTTGTAGTGAAATATGTGAATATGTTGTGATTTACAGCTGTGCATAATTTAGACATTTTGGATAGATTTGGAGACACTGGGTACACTGCTTAGTTTTTGCTTCATAAATCTTTAGTAGTTCTACATATCCATCCTTAGATTTTATGAACTTGTGGTCAAGAAGTTTTTGATCCAGCACATGTATAGTTTAACCTGTTGTATATATGCAATCTTTCAGTATTTCATTGCAAACTAAAAAAGTGCAAATTCATTTTTGATTTTGCATCTAGACAATTGCATTTGTGGCACTTTATTTCTTCCTAAATTAAACTAATCTACGTTAGTATTGCAAATTATACAAATGTCTTGCTTCATTTAAGATATTTTTCAAGTTTTTGTGGTGTTCACATCTGGAGTTATAAAGCTTTAAATATGGTACCCGCTAAATGGGCAAGGATTTACCAGATTTGGCATGTGCGCTAAGGGGTTAAACACCGGCAGTGCAATTAAATGAAGTTGCTGCAGCTGTGCTTATTTACATGACTTGTCTTGATAAATACCCCGCTAAATTGAAAACATGTGGTGATGCATTTTGTGGTACTGACAGCAAACTGACATGCTTAGTAAATTTGTCCCTAAATGTGGTCTGATCTTCATCTAAGTCATAATAATGGACAAACACAATCTACTTAAGCTAATAACAAACAAATAATGGTACTTCTTGTCAATACTGAATGCACCATTTAAACATTCACAGTCTAGGTCAGAAAAATTATGTGAACCTCTAGGCTAATGACTTCTCCAAAAGCTAATTGTAGTCAGGTGTTCCACTCAATGAGATGAGATTGGAGGAGTGAATTGGAGGTGCCCTGCCCTATAAAAAAGGCACACAAAGTTTGGTTGCTTACAGAGTCTGCTCTTCTCAAGAAGCATCTGTTCATACGAACCATTCCCTGAACAAAACAATTTTCAAAGGACCTTCGAAGAAGAAGAATTATAGAGATTCATAAATCTGGAAAAGGCTACAAAAGCATTTTAAGGCCTGGTTGTTCATCAGTGCACAATAAGAAAAGGTGTCTACAAATGATGGAAATTCTGTACTGTTGCTACTCTCCCTAGGAGTGGGCATCCTTTAAAGATCACAGCAAGAGCACAGTGTGCAATGCTGAAGGAGGTCAAAAAGTACCCTGGAGTAACAGTCTGGACCTGAAATTCCTCATTGCTGCACGTATCAAGTTTGCAAAAGACCACCTGAACGTTCCACATCACATCTGGGCTGAGGTTCTATGGATGGATGAGACAAAAATTTAACTTTTTGGCAGAAATGCACAAAGCTATGTTTGGAGGGAAAAAGCACTGCTCACCAACACCAAAACCTCATCCCAACTGTGAAGCATGGTGGAGAGAGCATCATGGTTTGGGGATGCTTTGCTGCCTCAGGGCCTGAACAGCTTGCAATCATTGAGGGAACAAAGAATTCAAAATTGTATTAAGAAATTTCACAGGAGAATGTCAGGGGTAGTGGTTCGTCACCAGAAGCTTAATAGAAGCTGGGTGATGCCACAAGACCATGACAAAAAATAGATGAGTAAATCAACAACAAAATGATTTAAACAGATAAGAATTTATGTTTTGCAATGACCAAGCCAGAGTTCAGACCTTAACCCAATTGAGATGTTGTGGCATGACCTGAAAAGGGCTGTCATTCATCCCAACCGGCAGCTTTAGGAAATATTTGTTGGAGATTATTGTTGCTAAAAAGGTCCTACCAGTTACCAGATACACAGGTTTTACAGCCTGAACTGTGAATGTTTCGACAATGTGTTCAATAAAGTCATGAAATGTGCGATTGATTGTTTGTTATTAGTTTAAGCAGAGTGTGTTCGTCCATTATTGTAACTTAGATGAGGATCAGACCATATTTAATGAATAATTCATGCAAAATCCAGGTAATTCCAAAGGGTTCACAAACCTTTACTTGCATCTGTATGTGTATATATATATAGAGGAGGCTGGTCCATAGAGGCAGAGGAGGTTGCTCCTCCTCTATTTTTGCGAGGCAAGAGGGAGATCAAAATATAAAAAAGAGTAATTGGTTGAAATAAACCATTACCAAATCTCAGTATCATTTATAAAATATTTTTATCTCTTCTTTGGAAAAAATCCATTATTGAAATTCTGATTAAAATGCTTCAACAGGGACACCTGCAGGGCAGGCAAGATGGGAAAGGGCAATCTGTGTGAAGTTGTGGTTTCTATGGTGGTGGGGGGCAGAGGAGGACGGGCTCCTGCTGTCCTCCTTAGGGCGGGATCTCTTAAATAAATTTAATGTACTTTTTTCCATGCTAATTTGTTATTGGCCAAAACACGTAAAATGATGCTCCAAAGGAGGACGTCCTCCCTAACCAATCAACAACCAGAATACAACATTGGCATCGCGTTGGTCCAATGATAATTTCCAAATTTCATATTCAGTTCTCTACCACTGTATTGTATTATAACATGCAAATTGCAAACTACTTTTAAAACACATCACTAAAAAATGACATTTTATTTAAGCCTTTTCAACCAGAGAAGGCTGGTCCATAGAGACAGAGGAGGTTGTCCAAATTTCCTTTTTTCAGATGTACGTTTCCCTTTTTTATCGAGCAGTAGCTAGCTACTTGCGTTAGCCAATGCAACAGTTAGCTTGTTGTAGCAGCCCTGAAGGACTGACGGCGAGAACAAATTTTGAGGAGAGTGGTGCTGCTATTGCTAACGAGGCAATTAACGCGTGAGTGAGGAGGTCACAGAGAGGCATGGACACAGACGCAGACGCAGAGAGTGGGATGGGGAAGAACATCTTGTGGATTATTTGTTGTCACAGCCATTCCACAGTTTGGATTACGCAGGAGGTGAGGATCAAGACTGCTGGACGACCAGCTCCACAGATAACCATGATCAAAAATGCTAATTCCAGTGACACATTATGCACACACGAGGTTCATTCCCATCCAGAGCCCGCAGTGATTAGATGTGGCTTTCCCTCTCGTTCACGTGGCCGCTTTTTTATATTCATCCTTTGTGTTGTAACATGATATGTAAGCAATAAACCACAACGGGCTGTCCCGCTATTGGAAAATAATGTAGGGTCGCTTAACCAGCCCCAAAGTAGGCTACATTATTTTCCAATAACGGGACAGCCCGGAGGGGTTTATTCCACTTACAACGGGTTACCAACAATGACTATGGTTAGTCACTTTTATATTTATTGATTTTTATCGATTTAATCAGCTGAAAGTGAAATATTCTTCCACAGGCGTTTGGGCATATTATTTTAAAATTGTCAAGCAAAACTCTGGTCGGTAGTTCCATTTGCACCGTTGTTAAGCAAAAACCTTTGGTCGTTAGAATCATTGTTTTCATAGAATTACCAAGAAAAAATAGTTTCTTCTCGTTTTATACCATACAGTTAGCACCAGTTTTGGTCATTTTTGTCATTACATTATTTAATAAAACTGCATGAAACCATAAGTCAATGTTGTGGTCGCGCAATGTAGACAACGTTTTTCTAAGACCCTCTGAAACGGGTTTTGAATGCCAGCTAGCCTTATGACAGGTTCTTGTCACCTAGCCAATATTAAAATTCTTGGTTTTAGGTCAGAATCGTCTCACGGCATGCTTGTTATCCCGGCTAGCTAGCTGGCTAACTATTGAATTGTATCCAAAACAGCGGTTATTATAAACGCAATCGTTCACAAACATACGGATGAAAATGCATCCCGTAGCCATGAGTTAAATGCGGAACGTCTATTCTACTGTCCAATTAAAGGATGATTCTGATGGCTGGCAACCGTAAATAAAGCTTGCAGCAGTAACTAGAAATGTGATATGTGATTCAACGTTGCCATCAATTGTGAAATTGGACATTGAAAAGGGGAGGGGATGTAACAATGCAAAAGTGAAAGAATAATGTTGCCGTTTAAACTGCTTTAGAATGCTGGATTTTGTAGTGCATTGATTTTAGATTTTTGATACATTTGAACATAATAACATAACATAACTTGAACATAATAAAGTAGAGATAAGTAGCCAACTAGTGTAAAATAACATGATGCCGTGGGTTGGTTTTCTTCCTGTCCTCCCCAATTTTTTGAGTCATTAGCCGCCACTTGATATATATATATATATATATATATATATATATCAACGGAACAGGGAAAAGATACAGTCCAGTGTACAGTGAATGTGTGACACTGGCTGTGGATCTGTGCTGATTAGACTCCAGGCTGTCTGTGAAACAGGAAGTTCCTCATTAGCTGGCCGGCACAGTTAATACGTATGGCCAGTCAGAGCGCCTGTGACTACAAGTTGTTTAGCGTAGACAAAGTATGGATTCAGAAGTTATTTAGACATGACATGTTAATTGCACACCAGTTTTAAAAACATATTTTGAGCATTGATTTGTTGAAAATAATTTGTTAAAATAGCCTTCAGTGACCAATACTTTTTTATTTTGCTCATCTTGCTTTTAAAATACTGTGCGCTGTAGAAAATGGGGAAAAAGAATCGCTCACCACAATACATTTAACTTCATTTGACCCAAGAAGTAATACTTAAGCACACACTGCCCATGTCAGCCAAGCTGGCTGGGGGGAAGCTGTCTCTGTCTAATAGATCTGCAGCTTTGCTGTGTCTCTGAGGGGCTTTTCCCGGCCTTCAGACCCCCCGTCCCCCCGTCCCCCAGCTTCCTGGAGAGGCTCCAGACTCTCTGAGTCACCCTCTGGCCCCCAAACCCACCTCACACACTGCAGATGTGTGTGTGCGGCTCAGAGCCATCAGGCCCATTCTGATTCACTGGGTCAGACCAACAGGCGCTCTGTCCGGAGTGCTCTTCTTTTCCTGTTTCGTCTGTACACAGAAATCGCCAACAATCCTGCTGTGCAGCATTTTTTATATTTTTAAACTCATCCTCATCTTCATTTAGTTTACTGTGTCATTGATGAGATTATTGTCTCCTTATCAGCAAATGTATGTAATTTAATATCCGTAAGCACTGTTTATTAGACTTTTATGAAAAACAAACATGCTGAAGGCAGGTTAGAATGACATCCTGAAATGCTGCTGTGAGAAGCAATGCAGCAGGATCATTGGTGACCAGGTCCAGCTGCCTGCTTTCTGCTTGACCAAGGATTCCAGCAAAAAAAGACAGGTTCCTCTGTGGACAGCTGTGAGCACAAGCAAACACCACGTGTGCAACCTTACTGAGCATTTTCACTCACAAACCAATTGTGCTAATTTCAGTGTAGCCCCATGCCCTGCCAATGAAGACATTTTATCAGGTTCCCGCGTGTACTAGATTACAGCGCAATGCAGCAGCAGCTGACAATGTTACTGTTTTTACAGAATGAACATCACTGTCTTTATATGTTCATTTCAGTGTTGAATGGGTGCATTGAAATAAAGAAAGAATGAGAACACGAATGAGAGATGGAGGGAGAGAGAGAAGCAGAGAGGGAAATTTTACATTCATCTAGCACATATCACCAAACACCAAATTTGAATGAGTATTTTCCATGACATTTCCATTCCATACTAACAGCAGTTAATTAGCCTGCAATACAAATGTGCTGAGCATTATTAGCAAAGGCTAACAGTTGACTCATGACCAATGTGAATATAAATAACAATATCAAAAATATGACATTGTGAATAATTGAAATGTTACAAGCAGTAATATGTGTGTGTTCATATAGGCTATATCCTAGATAGACATCATGCTTCCTGTTCTTCTGACCCACTAACTGGGTGGACGGCATACCTGCCATCCCAATACCAAATCCACCCACCAGGGGAGAAATTAAACAAACAAATTAGAGAAAGTGTTGATTCAATCCTGGCATGTTTTGAGAGTAAAATACTGAAACACACACACACGAAAGCATGCACACACACACACACACACACACACACACAGCATGCACGCGCGCGCACACACACACACACACACACACACACACACACGTACACACAAACATACACCACCTGCCTCTGTGGCCCCCAGAAAAAGAATGTAGAGGAACCTTGAATGAAGGAAGGTGTGATGACTTCCCACATTCCCCCTGGCTGAGTTGCCTGTTATCCGGCTACCTTAAATATAAACATTTTACAAACTGGCCTCTTTTGGCAGTGTTGGCAGCACTAATGGAAGCACCTGTAAATTAATTCTTAACCCACGAGTAAGCCGCCTCTGTCAGAGTGTGGAGAGTCACATCTGGAAGGACACGGCGGCCTTGTTCTATCGCTCAACTTCCCGTCTAACACAAGGAATAAGAGAAAACCGTTTGTTGTGGAAGACATTTTTAAGCAGTAAAACAGCTGGATTTTCTTATCTTTCTGAAAGAAAAAAATGTGCTCAGAAAAAATAGCTTAAATAATATAACACATGATTATGAATATCACTGCATTGTTCAGCGAGAAACAAACTGTTAGGAACTAATAACATTTTCAGGGAACAAATGAGCGATTCCATTGTGCATATTCCTGCTTTCCTTTATTGAAGGTCTTTAACCCCTGCACGCAAGCCCCATAGTGGCTGGCACACTGGCATGCGAGGATTTCTCAGCTCAGACATTCATTGCTCCTGCAACCAAACTATGAGTGGAAACAACAAACCCTGTGTTTTAGATTTATTAGCACTCGATACACTACAACAATGCTAAATATGGAGTTTCTAAGTGCCACTATTGTTACATAAGGGTAATCTTTATTATCCCCGAGGGGCAATTTGTTGCACAGCCAGCAGTAAATACAAACATCAACAACAAGCAACACACACCAATCAACACACAAACAATTCACACAAAAAACATAGAATTACCTAATATTATTTATAAGGCCAATAGCAGCAGGGACAAATGAGTTTTGAAATCTATTGGTCCTGCATCTTGGCAGATTATATCTGCGACCAGATGGACCATTATGCCCTATAGGCTACCTATATAGCACCAAGAGTTTGGCACTTTTCAGGGTTACCTGCAGAAAATACCACAATGACCACAGAATCCCAGACCTTAAGCGCATTAACCTTTGTACCTTCTGACCTCATGTAAACAGAAAGAAATCACAAAGAACTTCACACATGCACACAATAAAATAACCCAAGCCCCAGTCTTGGGATATTTTATGTTTTTCTCCTTTTTCATCTTTTTCTTGCTAATTACATCATCACAAATGCTCCAGTACCCCTGTCAATAATACTCTGCATTGGACATTTAGCTACATCTGCCAATGACATCATCACATCTTGAAATTCGCCAATTGCAGGACACTTCATACGCAGGAAAAAGGATGTTGTAAAAGTTTTTTGGTCGCCATCTTGGTCTTGTGTGGAAGCTAGCTTGCTTGCTAGCTAATAATTGCCAAAATATTTTAAAATGTCTTAATCCATCATCCGGCTCCTCTAAACCTCTCTATTCTGAACTATACCATTTTGTCTTCTATTATTCCTGTTAGCTTTCACCTCAGCTGTACCCTGCTCAACCCATTCTAATGTTTGTGATATTTCTATTTCTATTTCCTTGTAGCATTTGTGCTACATTCCATTCTACTGCTACTTTACACCAGGCTGGCCGATGGAGGATGGGCTCCCCCTCTATAGCCGGATTCCTCTTCAGATTTATTCCCATTGGGGAGTTTTTCACTGGCTGCCGGTAACGTTGAGGTTAGCTACATAGCTAGGGAACAATACAGCTGTTGGGAGGAGCCCCCTCAAAACCGATAGCAGATCAGGGAGTCACAGACATGCAAATTCATTATAAACTACCAGTAACTTTCTTCCATCAATTTCCTGGAACGGACACAAACCAGACGTGTACAAATAATTTGAAAATCACATTTGTGACAGGTGCTGGTGTTTTGGTCCGCAAGTAGGGCAAGGTCATTTTTCAGTTTTTTACAGATTACGAAAGTGCAGATTATAAACTTTCAAATGATGTGTCATACATTGAAATCTGAAAATAGTTGAAGAAGATATGCTTATTTGAATGTTGGTACTCCTAAAATCAAGTAGCAGAGAAAATCCCCTTGAAAGATCTTGAACTTTTCACACTTCTCACAGGGAGATAATGGGTGGGAACAATAGCTAGTTAACTCCACCCCAACCACTCCCCCACTAGAGTACCTGTAAATCCTTGCCCATTTAGGGGTTACCCTATTTAAAATTTTATAACTCCAGATGTGAACACCACAGAGACTAGAAAAATGTCTTAAATGAAGCAATACATTTGTACCATTTATAATACTATACTTTATATTCATAATTTTGTAAGAAATAAAGTGCCACAAATGCAATGGTCAAGGCAAAAAATCTAAAATTAATTTTTTAGTTCGCAATGAAATACTGGGAGATTACGGGTTAAAGTAGACATGTCCTGGATCAAAAACTTCTTGACCTCAAGTTCATAAAATCTAAGGGTGGATATGTAGAACTACTAAATATCTATGAAGCAAAAACTAAGCAGTGTACCCAGCATCTCCAAATCTACCCACAATGTCTAAATTATTAACACTGGTCTAAAATAGCTAAGGGTCCAGAAACAAATCCAAAATCTCTCCAAAAAGGAATATAATGCTTTTTGTCCATTGTAAAGCATATGAGCCCCTTACGAAGGTTTAAGATGAAACATAGATATAATTTAAACATAATGCAAACATATAGTCACACAATGCTGCACAGTACCTAAATGTGTAATAATTAACTCTTGTATGTAGCCTATTTCTATACTCTGTACACTCCTATGTTTTCTTGTATGGGAATGGGACGATATAAAAAAAATTTTCAGCCGTCCACCACGTTTTGGCAATATTTCAACACTCTCCTCATCACTGTTGTATGGGTCACAAAAACCATTACACTACTAACTAACGCTTACATTACAGTGTGAAATATCCACATTACATAATACCACTAACCTATTTAAAGACACTCAATTTCTAAAATAACATAATAACCGAAATATTTTGAGCAGTAATACTTGCATAGCAATGATGAAATCTTATCTATGTTCTGTAGATGGAGACAGAGACAGTAAATCAATGACAGTTATATCCGCTTCTGTTTTGCTCCAGAAAACGATGTCAGATAGGTCTATCAGCAAACATATGGCTTAGCTATGCCCAGAAGTCCTCAATAATAATGGTATTTTCCAAGGAATTACGAAAAATCGTTGACAACGTTTTGTTAGGTGCAAGGTCTTTTAATGCTACCATATAGAGCGAATGCCATGGTAAGAAAATGTTCGGTTGCGGACCTTTTCTCCATCACCCGTCACATTTGTATGCGTATGCCTCTCTGTCTCTCTCGGTTTAATTATCCTATGGTTCATACATTTATATACATTATTATTATCATTACTCAAATAACATTGCTTTAAAAACTTAAATATATCTCACAAAACATGTTTTCAACATTTAAAAAATGCCACACATACTAAGCACTGCCTTTAAATCAATAGTTAAAACTTGCAAAATCCATGGAAGATATTGATATCAAAACAAGGCCAAGTTACAACAAACAATGTTGGCTATTTTAGCTCCTACATATTAAAGAGCTAGGATAAAACAAAAAATATGCTTATGAAAGACATCATTTAAATGAATGTTTTAAAAAGCCGATGTACACTAACCCCCCTAGAAAGGCTATGTTTAGTTGTCATGTTCATTTTACAAAATGTACAAGTTCTTGTATATTTGCAACTTAAAATAAATACTGATTGTAATAGATACTGTATATATATACACTCACTGGCCACTACATTAGGTACACCTGGTCAGCTGCTCGTTAACGCAAATATCTAATCAGCCAATCACATGGCAGCAACTCAATGAATTTAGGCATGTAAACATGGTCAAGACGATCTGCTGAAGTTCAAACCAAGCATCAGAATGGGGAAGAAAGGCGATTTAAGTGACTTTGAACGTGGCATGTTTGTTGGTGCCAGACCAGGTTTGAGTATTTCAGAAACTGCTGATCTACTGGGATTTTCACGCACAACCATCTCTAGGGTTTACAGAGAATGGTCCGAAAAAAAGAAAATATCCAGTGAGCGGCAGTTCTTTGGGTGAAAATGCCTTGTTGATGGCAGAGGTCAGAGGAGAATGGCCAGACTGGTTCGAGCTGATAGAAAGGCAACAGTAACTCAAATAACCACTCGTTACAACCAAGGTATGCAGAAGAGCATCTCTGAACGCACAACACATTGAACCCTGAAGCAGATGGGCTACAGCAGCAGAAGACCACACCGGGTGCCACTCCTGTCACCTAATGAAGTGGCCGGTGAGTGTGTGTATATATATATATATATATATATATACATAGAATATTTCATTATCCCCATGGAGACATTTTTCAAGCAGCATATTACATTACATTTATTTGGCAGATGCTCTTATCCAGAGTGACTTACACAACAGATTTGTACCAAGAAACATACGACCATTTAGACTAGAGAAAGGAGTGGAAGCTACATGTGCAAACAAGGCACTGTCTATAAGTCATTAAAATGTGCAAACTCTAGGCCTGCCATTAAAAGCATTGATATCAAAATGAGGCCAATTTATAACAAACAATTATGGGTATCTTAGCTCACACATATTAAAGAGCTACACTACAAAAGTAAAAAAATAAAAAGTCAGATGACCAAAATAGATTATAAGGATTCATTGAACATTAAAATTAGACAATACTTACTTTTTAATAGAAGTGTTACCAAGAAAGTATTGTCTAAATTCCTAGGAAGTACACAATTAAACTCAGGCTATAAATAACCTAAAACTTGGATAAGTAGAAGGTAGAGATTGAATTGACAGGTAACAGACCAAGTCTATCTGAGAATTTCAGTTTTAGTTTCTTAGTAATTACCAGTGATAAATACTCAATGCACTTGGAAAATGTGCTGTGGTATAATTAGTCTACAGGATATTCAAAAGCACAGCCTAATTAATGCCTGAGAAATGACTCATCATTTGATAATGCTTAAACTGATGCCCTCTTCAGAGAGCAAGCACCAAAAACAACAGGAATAGAAAGTTTGACAGTGCTTCCTGTTTGGCTTCTATTGGCTTCCTTGTTTGTTGTGGATAAATAGGAGCACGGTCTGTGTGTCTGTCTGGGGAAAAGGACACGCTTCTGCGAGTATTTTAAAGAGTCCAGGAAACCCCGAAGGCAAGAAGGAAATGCACAGGCATGTCTGACACCAAAACAACATCTGTCACCAGCTTCAGTTGAAGAGCCCCACTTTCAAGTCTCTCTTGGGCAGGCTAAGCTTGCAGCAGGAAGAACAAGGCTGGGGACAGGGTCTTTGATTTAGCACAATCCAAAAATTTACACTAGTAGGACGCAACTCTATAGTTATATAGCCATATATAACTTGAAGTGAAATAGATTTTTTAAAAGAAACAGTAAGTCTTAGGGTTGAGGCAAGTTTCCGGTTGTGTTCAGGATCTTGAGAAAAAGTTAGGGCAACAGTATTTAATTTAGGATGATCCACATTTTTTTCATTAGTAGGATGTGCCCTTATTGCCTTATTGTACCCCATATATATGTAGTACAGGTCAAAAGTATTAGACTTCATGTGGTTTTTAAAAAAGACTTTGCTGGATAAGAATTCAATTATGTGCATTTAATGAATAGCAAACCAAAGGATAAACTTATGTTCATTTCATACCTACAATAACAAAAAGAGATGAGCTTAAAAATACATGACTCAAAATAGTCTCATTTGGCTTTAATTAAAACTAAATAAATGATGGAAGTCAAAGGTGTTACTAGGATGTTATCTTTGGGTGGGAATTTTGGGATTGGGATTTTGTGTTGGGTGGGCAACAACAAAAATGTTGCTTTTCCTACAGGGTATGTAAACAAGGCCGTAGTTTAAATTTGAGGGTGGGGGGGGGGGAGTGTGGAGAGAAAAAAATAATTAAACTCTGTAACACTAAACAAATGTCCGTTGGCGTAGGTTTCGTGTGAACATTGGGGGGACACATTTAGCGGGGGTCTGTGGGTCCGCCGCCAAGAAATTTTGAGCGTCAAACACTTAATTTCCTGCATTCAATTTTTATGCACCAATTTGTGCTTTTTCTGCATCAATTTATGGTGGAAATGTAAAGGAAAACACAAAATTCAGGGGGACAAATGCACATGTTCTAAATATTGAGGGGGAGCTAACGTTAAAAAGAGATATCGATAGCTAAAAACACAAAACATTGGCTAAAATACTAACACTGCAATTTGGGGAGTCACGTAAATTCCCTGCTTAGCAACCGAGTGCAGCTATCGCCAGGTAGTTTTTTTAAGTTAAGTGAACGTCACATTCAGACCGTGTACCGACAGCTAGTAACTAGCTAGCTACTTATCATACTCTTAGATATCATAGTTAATTCATTGACAACTAGCTAGCTAACATTGGCGTTAGCTGGCATATTGATAGGTAATGTTACAAATATAAGATTACCGTTACAGTTCTTTCAAACCGCTGTGAGTCACTGACTTTAGCTGACGTTGTCATAAAAGTTGAACCGACTATGGTGAAAACTGCTTGGCTTGTTTACATTTCGGACAGATGCTATTGGGTAAATCTATCGCTGTATCCGTTGCAGAACTTTCGACACAAGCAAAATCGGAAGCGCTATCCTAAAATATCTTCTTACAATTTTTATTTCTATAAGGGTTATGGGAAGTAAAGTCCATAGTATGATCAGCTTGCGCAATCATCACTAATGTTGACTACATATCCAATTTGTGCTTTCGTAGCTCAAACTTTTCATGGCCATGGGGGTAAACCATTGCTACTGTGTGAAGAGGGGAGTCATTAATTCACGTTATGTTTACAGGCGTTACCTTTCCGCATAATTTTGAAGTTATCTTTTATTGCTGTTGCAGCCTTTACTGTATGAAAGCTTTACATGGGAGAGGGATCATGGTTGGGGCGGGGTTGGGGGGGGAGGGGGGGGGCATTTTGATTCTTTACAAACATTGAGGGGGACACATCCCACCCAGTTCCTACGCCAATGCAAATGTCTCATTTGGTACTGTTAAGCCAATTTTGATCCGGGCTGCAAAAACGATGCAATGACATTCTAAAACAGCTGTTGTACGCACAGACATATATATGTGTGTGTATGTGTGTGTGTATGTCTATGGTTGTACCCGTTGTGACATGCTTGAAGCTTCGTTGCGGCGTCCATTCCTATGCCGGCCTGATGCCGACGCTCCCAGTCCTGCTGCATTCTGCGGCGATAAAGATTCTAAGACAACTCCGCAATTTCTCTGGTTTAACGGGTTATTTTCCAGCCTGAAACGGTGCGATGGTATTAGGAAACGGCTACACGTGTCAGATAACTTGCAAGTAGTTGGCTCCCTGAATATGAATTAAATGTTTTTAACAGAAAATCACAATTATAAATGCGATTTTATCCACGGAAACGGCTATACAAAAATGCCGGCTAGCTAGCTGCCTAATCACTAAACCAATGGCCACTAAGTGAGCTGGTAACTTTTAAAGAAACACGCAGCTTGCTAAACGTGTAAACTCAACTGTGAAACTATACAAGACTACTAATATAACTTATAAGAATCAGAGAAAAGAATAAACAAGAAAGAAAAAAAGGTATTAACGGTTTTAATTGGATTGCTGTTAGCAGCTAGCTACAAACAGGTTTTGCAGTTCACTTAACCATCTGTACCGCATGTGTGAAGAAATTGCGTGGTTTAGCAATAATGTAAAGCAGCAGCACTAAGTACACCCACATCTTCAAAATGGCCAATAGGAAAGCAGTGCTTTTTTTGATGACCAATGACAAAATTACAGAAAACTATGAACGCTAAAAAAATAGCTATAACGGTGATTTTTTCAGAGTTTTCATTGGATGGGCAGATGATTCCTCTGGGTGGGCAAGGCTTATCTTTGGGTGGGCAATGCCCACCCCAGCCCACCCGTAGACATGCCCCTGTTGGAAGTCCATCGTATAATTTTTCAAATGGGGGTGGGTGGGACATGGATGGGTACTTTAATTAAGTGAAAGCTTTGGCCTGTAGTGTAAGTAAAATATGCACTAAAGCTGCAAGAAATATGGCAAAGAACAAGGCATTAGGCTTAGATGTGCAAGGCCAAGTTAACATATTATGGCAAGATTATTCCCTGCGAGAAATTGTAAAGAAGCTTACGATTTTGAGGTGCAGTGTTCAGTATACACTCAGAAGGGTCCAACCACATCCCTGAGTTCATACTGGATCCCCATTGCTGAATCTCATACATAACATGTGGAGTCGGAGGCAGACCTTTCAAATGTGGCTATATCATGCAGTCCCTTGACCAGCAGGGGTCGCTAGAGAGTGATAAAGCTCAGACCCCTAACCAAGTGAAGCATCCTGTTCTCTGGGTGACACAGCTGTGCCCTATGGAGCTTCCAGCCACAGTCAGCACTGGCACGGCCCGAATTCAGCGGGAGACCGCGGGGCTCATCCATGCACCACAGTATGGTGCCTTAACCGAATTAGCCACCCTGCAGTAGGGATGTATCCGAATCCGAATACTGTATTCGGGAAAGCACAAATAATGCGATGGAAACAGATATTTCTTCTACCCGAAGTTTCTCGTTATTATTCGGATTCTGGAAGAAAAAAAAAGTCAGCCCCATGTTGAGTTCTCATAGCCTCTATCTAACGTTACACGGGCAGAGAGAGAGAGAGAGAGATTTTTGAGATTTAAAAACCCCTTTTATTGGGACATCGTTCAACCACAGAAATTACTGTACTTCAAAATAAAAATAATAGACAATCAACATAAAGAGAAAAACTATCAAAAAAACTAACCACAGGCAGAAAAGAGAGAGAGAGAGAAAAAGAGGAGAGAGAGAGAAAAAATTCTTTATTTACATTTCAAAATGTACAAACCAAAACACAAAAATTCCAAACAACAGAAAAAACTTAAAAAATGAAGTAATAGCAAATCCTCCTGGACAGAGCACAAAACCCCCCCAATACCCCAAGTGTACATGAATGCATCTATGTTATCTGTCAGTTTATAATACACAAATTCCAGCCTGAGACGGGCTGCCAGCAGTCCACTCGTCATCAGGACTGGGTCAACACTGCCCTACAAAGGCAAAAGACCTTAACTTTCCAGAGTGTAGAACTGAGAAAAATGACTTTAAAGTAGTTCTGTTGTCCAGCCAAATGAACTGTGGGCAGAATATTGGAAATGTGGCAATTCTTTGTTTTTTTAATGAAGTTATTTATCTACATAAAAATCTTGAGCTCAAACTTGACCTTTAACCCTTGTTTGGAAGTTAATGTATTCTGACTTTGCATTTTCTGCAAAATAATAAGGGGTCATGCCAAGGCAAAAGGCATTAACTTCCATTTGATCGCTCATTTGGTTGCTGATCACTATATAAAATCAGTATATGATAATAATGATAACATCTACATAAAATCTAGTGATCATGGCACAATTAGGTTTAGATTAGATTCATTGTTTTTCTGACATGACAAATGTAGACACAGATGACATTGATCAAACAAAATAGTTTTGCATGTGGGAGGATAACGTTTTGCAGTCAATTTATTGAGTGCAATGTTTACTAACGCAACGCAACGAATAGTAAAGGATACAAGACTCGTGTTTTGGATTTAATTGGATGAATGCCAGAGTAGGATACTCAAGGATGACTCATGTTATGGATTTAACGTGTTGAACGCCAGCGAGTAATGCTCAAAACTCATGTTGTGGATTTAACTTCTCAAAGGACGTTGTTTGCAATGGATTTTTATCAGGTTACAAAGAATAGGTAGGCTATCTATTTAATTGTGAATTGTTACTGCTGAGCTCGTGTGTGTGTAATTAGGCTATTTAGGAGGTGTGTCGTTTGTCTATGCGAGCCCTGATCGACCCACTCGCGCTGTTTCCCTGGCTGTCAGTGTCGGGCTGTCACAGACTAGCCTGCATGACACGAAAAAATAATTAATTGCGTATGATTTACGATTACTTATAGCTGGCAAGCCATCTAGTTTTTGTTTTGCTTTCTTTGCATTCTGATAGCATATGGGACCAGTTTGGTTTTGTTTGTGAAGTAGTTAGCCTAAGCTAGCTAACGCTTGCTCGCGCTAGCTAGCTAACAAGTAATTCGAGTAGACTATCTATACCTTGATTTTGGTGGGTGCGTTTCAAAGCCATCTCTACCAACATTTTCCCTCGAGAGCAATGGGCCATTCTTAAAAGCTAAATGCAACATTAGTAAAAGCAACCACTGCAACACTATATTTGCTTTACACTTCATTCAAGCTACTGTGTGTGTCTCAGAAATGCTTTGATGACACAACAGTAACTTCACTTTAATGTGCAGCAAAACAAAGGCAGAGTACCTTAAGTTAAGGCATAACTCAATTTGAGCGTTCCGGAGTGCAGCGAAACAAAGACAAAGAACCGTAACTGATGTTACGGGATTCTGCCTTGGCTTCTCTAGGGCTTTGGAAGTTACGGCAAAGACAACCCAGCTATTTTCTCCAAAAAACAACAAAATTGACTCAAGATATTTGTCCACACGATAAAGCAGATCTTTAATGTTCCAAAAATGACAATAACTCATTTTCGACCAAAACTGAAGTTACGGCCTTTTGCCTTTGCACGGCAGAACTGACCCCTGACCCTGGATGCAGTTTTTTTTTGTCTTCCATATAGACAGTTTGGCCACTCTTGATAAAAATTTAAGGAGAACATGTACAGACCTTTTAGCAGCTGAATAGCGTGGACCATAAATAAATAACTCAAAAGAAAAACTTGTCCCCAAACCCTGAAACCACTCCTCTAACAGCCTAAACAAGTCGTTATGTCTGGGACACAGAATAAAAAGGTGTTGTAAGGATTCCCCCCCCTGAACAAAAAGGACAACCCTCCCCTATACTGGGATCCAGGTGCACCAGATGTCTATTTGTGGCTATGGCCCCATGCACAATCCTCCACTGGAGGTCACCTGTCCGTTTATCAATGGGGGGCTTGTACAAGGACCGCCAGCAGCCTTTCGGGGAAGAGTCTGGATCAAAAAACTCAGTCCACCTCGACACCTCTATCCCTGCCAAAGAGCGTAAGTGTGACACTTTAACACAGGTGTAATAAGCTGCTTTCTGGCCTACAGTCTCAAACTCCCCCAACTCCGGGGTTGTAAAAGACAGAAAGCGCCCACTTTCTTCCTGCCACTCCCCAACAGCAGGATAGACAGTCAAAGGAGGAAATACATACTCACACTCATCATCCCATTGGTCAGACAGAGTACGGTTCTCAACAAATGCTCTTAGGGGCCCTGGCAGGGATGCACAGACCTCTTCCACCAACCTCTCCAGCAGTCTGATGCTTGTTTTCTCTGCAAGTTGCTCCACAGACGTCTTCATCAAATGACCCAGCTTGACACAACCAGCCTCTCTCAGGCTGGACCGCAGGCTGGCAGAGGACAAGATCTGAGTTTTTATGAGGGCAGTGTAGAACAGTGGCTCCTCAAACAGCCACATCCCTGGTGTCATTGCCGATTCCCGGTGGACCTTGAAGACCTGCCACGACTGTAGGAGAGAGAGAGAGAGAGAGAGAGAGACGTTTAATAAATAAGTTCTATCAGACAGTTCATAAAACTTGAATGAATATTAGGTTAGAAAATACAACATTTGCCTGATTTAACGTGACTTCCGTGACTCCACTACTCTGCAGCTCAAAACTAAGGGCACAGATTTGGTTTTATATCAGATTTCATTTTCTTTATGAGCAGAAAAGGTGGCAGTGCAGCATCATGTTTCGGCTCTTGGGTTTGTAACTCCAAGGTTATGCGTTTGATTCCTAGAATCCTTGCTGAGTGCCCAATATTGCAATGTGCTGTAAGAGAGATGTGCCATGGGATAGAAACAATTAATCATAGCAGAGTACAGTGATGAGTGGAGCCCGGCTCCACCAAACAGCAGAGCAGTGTTAATTTCGTTAACGAAAATGTTGACAAAAAATATGCGTCAACGGCCTTTTTCCCATGACTAAGAGGAGACCTGGACAAGACGAAAATGGATCTTTGAAAATAAAAACTGTGCCTAAATCTATTTTCATTTTCGTTAACGAGACGAGACTAAAACGTTAGTGTGGTGGACTAACGGACATTGAAATTGCATGAATTCTTTTTTCCAATCGTTCATGCATCTTCCGGTATCTTGTAAAATCTAAAGCAAAGCTTTGCATCCTTGTCATTGGTTGAATGCTGCCCAGGTCCTACCCCTCCCCCACAGATGATACACACAGTACACACGTGCCACACCTGCAAGCGAGAGCACCAAATTAGCGAGTGATTAATGATAATAGGATGGAACACCAGTTCAAGGGCGCGGTAGAAAAAAGAGAACCGATATATGGACACACTTTATTTTCACTTCAGCAGAAAGGAAAACAAAATGCACATTAGTAACGGGAGAGAAACCCTGCAGCCACAAATTAGGTGGGAAGAATACAACCAACCTGAAGAGACACCTGAAGGCACCACCCTGCTATTTATGCCACGGTAAATTTATGTCAATGATAACTAATGTTAACTAGTTAGTATATAAGTTAGCTAACGTTAAGACAACTTCAATATCAACTTAGCTAACGTTACCTAGCTAATAATTACCGCTAACCTTAATGCAAATTAGCAACCTTGCTAGCAAGCCAACTTGGCCGGGCTAGTTAACGTTAGCTTCATTAGCTAATTTAGCTCAGTCCAGTTTGCCTAATAGCATTGGATAGGAAGTCATGTAATCTGCTGGATTGGCACCGCTTTCAATTGTCAAAACTAGCCGTCTAGCTAAATTGCAATCTATTAGTTCTAAGATTGCACAGCAATTCATGCTGATATTCATGGAAGATATTTGTGTTTGATTTCTTAAGGCTAGGTAGGCATATAGCTAATAGTTCGCAGCGGCGACTGGTGAGCTGAAAATTGGTGGGGCGCAAAACTTTCCTTTAAACTAATCATTGATCTCAAACTGTTTTAATTTTCAGTGATTAACAAGCATGCAAACGATCTGACTAATCAATTGGAAAGTGACACACAGCTTCTTCGCATTGTGTTAGGGAGATTAAATGATAAATGTGATTTAGAAAAATCTGTTTTAATCACTAAGCAGTGGCGGAAACTTCCCTTGTTTTTTCCTTGAGTATCAATACAATTAATCCACAAAATAGGCTACTCAATACTATCATACATAGCCAGCTCTCCCCAAATAGGCAGTTTTAGTGAGTAGCCTAGCTAGCCCTTATAGCAGTGGTCTCCAACCCTGGTCCTGGAGAGCTATAGGGTCTGCTGGTTTTTGTTTTCACCTTAAGATCACCCAATTGAGACCCAAGACACCAGGTGAGTTGAGTTAACTGAGACCACTGCCTTATAGCCTACATTTATTTTCATTTGCAGTACGAAATTGTGCACATTTTTAATCAAAATTATTTTCAGATACATGCACTTCTTTCTCCGCATTCGTATTCATGGCAAATATCTGAAATGATTGTAAACAATCTTGAAGTGCAGGTATTGTTTTTGCTGGTCATTCTGTAAGATAACTTGGTAGATAACAGAGTGGTGTATCTTGTTTGTTAAGTGTAGACTACTTGGTGATTAAAACAGATTTTTAACGAATAAATTGAATTCATGATTTAATCCCCCTAACACGGTATGATTAGCCCGATCGTTGGCACGCTTGATAATAAAGGAAAATTAATGAAAACAGGTTGAAATCAAGGATTAGTTTAAACTAAAGGAAAGTTTTGCGACATCAGCACTAGTAGCCTATTTCTGATGACTCGAGGTGGTTAATGCTGGTACTGATGTCATACTGTATCTGTTACTTGCTTTGAGACTGTGCCCCTTCTGATTGTTAAAGCACTCTGCTTTACCACTTTTTGTTTTTCATTTACACAGTGACTTAAACCAAAACAACACAGTGTAAATCAAACTTGAAAATCAGTTAAAAGTGTATGATAGTTAAAGACATTGTGAACTGTAAAACAAGTGTCTGGAAAAACACTACCTAAGTTGGTTGTATTATGAGAGAGAAATACATAGGCCTCTCTCTTTTGGTTTTATGTGAAGTTTCAGAAAATAAATATAACCACAATAGTCAAAGAAAGAATGTTTCGTTTCTTGACTTTGAGTAAAGCAACATTCCACACTTCTATCTGTGCAATATCCTTAGCTTAGTAGTAGTGAGGACAGCACAGCAGCATCACATCGATGGGAGAGAGAGGCTAGGGTACAGGTATCCAGCTAAAGTAAGGATATTACACAAATAAGTGATAACAGAGTGAAATGTTGCTTTAAGAGTTGCAACAGCCACTCACTATATTACATCTTTTGAAATTCCAGCACTTCATACAACCTGCATCCAATTTCCAATACCTGTATTAACCTCGTTGAATTAATTTGAATAGAAAACATCAAATATAAAGCAGAGAGTCCCAAGTTTTTGTCGACTAAAACTAGACTAAAATGTTTTGAATTTTCGTCGACTAAAACTAAGAAGGATAAAAATGACTAAATATGACTAAAACTAATGTGCATTTTCGTCTAAAGACTAAGACTAAATCTAAAATAGCTGCCAAAATGAACACTGCAGCAGAGAATCACAGCCAGCAAATGCCGTTTCCCTACCATCCCCAGTTGCCATGGATACGCATCTCCCTGCTGCTCGGCCACCACTTAACACATAACAGCAGGTGCCATGTTACATGCTGGACAAAACCCACCTGTGCAATTTAGCTTTGCTTCATTTTAGCTTCGGAAGCCTCTGCAGGATAACCATCTCCCACAGGGATTGTCTTTTTCAGATAAAATGTTCAATCGCATGATGGTGTTACCACGTTCCCTGTTCCTTATATGTGCAATGTGCACAAGAATGAAGATGTTCATAAGCTCATTCAGAGATCTTCAGTTCAATTTACACAATTATACGGAAAACACATATTAAACCAATAATTCTGTCTCACAAATACTGCAGGGGACTGTTGTAATCCAGTCCTGTTGGAGAAGATTAAACAATGAGCAATGTGATAAATGTCTTTATAAAGGTCACCCTCCTCAGCATTTATAACCAGTATTTGCATCTAATAATAATAATAATATTAATAATAATTCCTTTATTTTTGAGTAGCAGGCGTATGACACATTTAGCTGAGTATAAGAATCAGTGTTTCTGGTAAAGCTTCCCCCTTCGTACTCATGCGATGATGTCATAAGGTGGAGCACAGCTGCTGGCTGTGTGTGGTGGGCCTGTGTTCTGTTGCCATGACGCCCATGTGACAGCTGAAGCCAACCCTAGACCCTCCCACACCGTGACGGTATCACAGCTGTGCCCCTCCCGCGTCAGACTCAGGTCAGACTCAGGTCATACCTTGTTTCCATGGAAATCCTTTACACTGGACCTGTTTCCGAGACCGTAGAGCACAGGTGGAAATCTCTTCCGTCAAAGATTAAGAAAGCTGAAACAACGACTTAAAAAAAAAAAAAAAAATCCATTTGGAAATATTTGTTTTTTATTGTGCATTTATGTAAGTGAAAGTGACTGGCTGAACTATGACTCTGGACAGGCTGCCAATTTTTTAAATTATTTATTTAACCTTTATTTACCCAGGGTAGGTTTGCTGAGCATGGATGCTCTTTTGCAGGAACGCACTGCTTCACACTCATACACATTCACACCTGGGAGCTGCCCAGTACAACCACAATCCTCTATTGCTGGCCACTGAGCAGCTCCACTGGAGGGAGAGGACATTTTTTTAGCCAATTGAATCGGGATGATTAGGTGGCAAGTTTTTGTGAGAGCCAGATCTGGGATTTTAGCCAGGACACCGGGGAACCCCCTACTCCAATCTATAACAGGGCACACACACCATTCACTCACACACTCGTACCTATGGGCAATTTAGACCCTCTAATTAACCTAGCCTGCATGTCTTTGGACTGTGAGAAAAACCCACAGGGGGATTGCTTCACACCAAGAGGACCTTATTGCTGTGAGGCAACAGTGCTACCCACTGCACCACTGATTAAAATGTTAGGGAATTGTATTTGTGCAATCAATACCATTCATTCATCATTCAAATTTTGACGGTATAGACCTCACAGGTTTCCATCGTTACATGTAAATAGAAACATAGGCAACACAGAAGCCTCTCTGTGAGACGCATGCTTAAATATTTTTTAAATGAGATTGACGCCAGTAGAAAATTACATGAGGCTTTTAACTGATATCACTAAGTATCACAGACTGTTACATTTAATTGCCTGAGATAAAAATATCATCGTCTCTGCAGGCATTAATTACCCTGCCAGTACTCAGGGAGAAGCTTCCAGTACTCAATTAGCCACAATGGAACACAAACTTTATTATTTTCATTTTCCATGTGTCTGTGTCTGTCTGTCATCCCTTGTGTGTCTGTGCTATTTGGAGCTACTTTTACATACTTTATGAATTTTTTGTAAAAATTTCAGTAATTGTTATCTTCAGCTGCCAAGAAAAAATGGATATTTGGCAAACTGATGGACATTAACTGACTTGCAGCAGTGTGGAAGGTTTAGCATTCAGCACATGGCTCTGACAGAGGAGGATTGTGGGAGATACTTAATTAGGCAAATGTTGCATGCACACATAAGCCATTTGTTATGGAATGTGAAAGATTTGTAGCTGATCTGATAGGCAGAGAACCTCCCCCTATAAACCGCTGCTCCACACATGCATGCCCACGTCCAAATGTTGACTACATTCAATCAACATTTGTCCAATCAACTTTGACTTCTCAATTAATGTGATTGTTCATTTTTTCCCTTCACAAACAGTTTGGAGTGTTCTTTTTTTTAAATTTTTTTTATATAAATAGCTGCTCTTGTCATTAGGGCTGTGTATTGGCAAGAATCTGACGATACTATACGTATCATGATACAGGGGTTACGATTCAATATATTGCGATGTATTGCGATACTGTAAGCAAGGCGATATATTGCGATTTTTTTCTAATGCTAACGTTAGCAGTGCACCCTTACGCTACTTCCTGAATCAGCAGGGTTCCCTCAGGTTTCAACAACTTAAATTTAAGACTTTTAAAGACCTTTATTTTTTTTTTTTAATTTTATTAAGGGGGTGGTTTTATGGTTTTAAAGACTCCACGCTACGATGACATTATACACAGATTGACGAGCGTTTTTATATTTGTGCATGGTAGGTTTGATCTAAATTCAGTTACAGAATATAGCGCTTTTTTCCTAAAATAGTATTTCTCTATGTAATTGTGTTGCCATGTTAACACAATTCTATGGTTGCGGGTCAGGCACTTTTCACGGTAAGAAGTTTTTTTTGATGCTCCCGAAGCAGGGGCGACATGGAAAAGATGGCAGGCGTTTGTTGTTGGTTTTTCACTTGGGTCTTGTGTTTCTCTGACTGACCATGCGATTCTAAATCCTTTACCCCCAATGTTCCTAGTTTAACTTCAAAAACGTTCCCCTCCACTGGTTTCAACCAAGCATTAAACGTGCTTTTCTCCAACCACGTATTGTTAAACTTACACTTCCCCATAAAGTTACAAAAGTAAAGATTTTAAGACGTATAATCGCGACACGCTAGCAGAATTTCTCTTTACCTAGCAGAATTTCTCTTTACCTCAGGCTCTGATTGATGCTAGCTCAAGCTTGGTTGCTAGACGCAGTTGCTGAGACTCAGTTTATGTTGTTACGTTGTAGTGGAAGAGTCAAATAACTGAAGATAGATTACAACACTGCTATCTAGCGGTCGGGGGTTTGAACACAACACAAAATGAACCACTGTCTGCCACAAATCTTTGCATGTAAACTATTAATTAAAAATCGATACAGTGTTTTTGAGAATCGATACAGTATCGCAAAACATAATATCGTGATACTCAAGTGTATCAATATTTTCTTATACCCCTACTTGGCATGAATAAAACAAATATAGTCTTCACCATTCACCCTCACGGGATCCCGGAAAAAATAATTCAACCAGAAATAAAGCAAAAACAACATAAAAGTGTAAAAAACCTCTCAGATACACCAAACAGCACATCAAGGTCATCTACTGTAAGAAACCCCTTCGACACACCAAACAGCAGAAGTATATGAGTGGCTAAGGAACTTACCCGGTGCTACCCGGAACAGGATTAATTTAATATTATCTGAATTATCTGACTCCAAATTAGCATTTTTACCTTTCCTCTATGTGAACAGTAATGCATAGATGGAGGAGACGTGCCTCTGGCTTGTGTAGCCTGTGAAAATACAATAGTGTGAGGGTGGGGAAGTGTTAACGACCACACGCAACTACAGTTAATTCAAAAGGGGGTTTCTTTAAGTTACCCACCGTAGTGGAAACCACTGGGTCTCAGTAAGAGACTTAAGGAGGGGGAAACAAAAAGAAATGACTCAACTTCTAAGGGAGAATATCCCAACACAAAGTAAATGTCTCAGCAGGAGAACGAAACTAAGACTGCAGTGCAGTCTGGAGAAAAGCAAAAGAAAAGGTGCCTTGTAACGAGGAAGGCAAAAAAGGCGTATTAAGGAAAATAAGGAATAAAGCTAAGTGACTAGTAGGACCGAAGTCTTAGTACTAGTCAAAACAAAAATCTATATTCAAAATCCTATACCTTTTTCCTTACCACAGTATTCTCTAAGAGAGCTTTTCACTGTTACCGGCTTTCGTGTAACGTGAGTAGACACTAAAGCGAAGAACAGATCTCACGTGAGCGTATATAAGCTCTCTCAATCAGGTGCAAACAATCGGTCGTAATCAAAAGCAATCACGGAGCGCCCCCAGGCGGTCCTGAAGATTACCACACTCAGTTACCTGAAACAGCACTCAGTTTCCTCGACAGGGATACTGAGTAGCCAATTAGCACCAAAAGGCGTCGATTAGCACAAACCACGATGCCGAGTAGCAAACGGAATATGGAACCATGACAAATAGTGTATCCTTCGATGACATTAATGTACAGTCGAGTGATTACAGGGTGCAGATATCCCCAGTTCTGTGCATTAGAACCTTAGAACTGCAAGGTGTGCAGTGGTAAGAGTCAAAGGGTACTGCCAGGTTAAAATGAATGCAGTTTATTGTACAGTATGTTAATAATGGCAGGAAACAATGGATGCAAAACGTGTGGATAGGTTAACCTTTGTATCTGGCTGGGCGCTGACCCATAGGTATCAAGATCTTTAGTCAGCTCCCCACCACCAAAGACACTAACTTGTTCCCCATGACATTAGCTTTCCAAAAAAACAAAACATGATGATATTGTTTGATGGACAACCTAAGGTTCACATAATGCTGATCCAGTAGGAGGTTTTGTAAATGAGCACTGTCTCTTCATCACACCTGCTGACTCCCCATCAGCGCAGTAAACGTAATTGCCACCCCGTATTTTTACCTTCAGCTGAAGCTGCCATAGGCAGACTTCAACCTCCCACAAGACCTTGTATTCACCAGAAGCTGCTCCATTCCCCAACTCACGGTGATGCCCCTCCATGTCTCGGACCACTTTCTTTCTCCCTCTCCTACTTACTCCCCCACAATTCATTTAACAGCTCAGCCACAGTAACTTTCAGGAGAAATCTCTCTACTCTGTCATAATCCTCCCTCATCTCCACTGCTCTCTCTACACTTCCTCCTCCTGCTTCTTTCTCTAACCTGCCAGTTGACCTTGCTACCTCCACCTTCAACTCATGCCTCTCCCAGTCCCTCGACTCACTCCTCAAGAAACCCACCTCAGACCCATCTGATGTAATGAATTATCGACCCGTATCGCTTCTACCTTTTCTGTCCAAAACCGTTGAGCGAGCAGTGCTTAAACAACTAACTTTTTTTCTCCATCAGGACAACCTGCTAGACCCTCACCAGTCTCGCTTCCGATCCGGACACTCAACAGGGACTGCCCTCCTGGCTGTGACAGAGGCACTCGCCACTGCAAGAGCCTCATGCCTCTCCTCTGTCCTGATCCTCCTTGACCTGTCTTCAGCATTCAACACAGTCAACCACAAAATGCTCCTCTCCACCTTGGCTGAGATGGGCATTTCTGGGAATGCCCTGTCTTGGTTCACTTCCTATCTTGCAGATAGGTCCTACCAGGTCATCTGGATGGGGTCTGCCTCTGCTTCTCATCCCCTTGTTACAGGAGTACCACAGGGATCTGTACTGGGTCCTCTGCTGTTCTCCATATACACCAAATCTCTTGGTTTAGTTATTAATTCACATAGCTTCTCCTATCATTGTTATGCAGACGACATGCATGTCTTCTTCTCTTTCCCCCCCTCTGCCTCACAGGTTGATGACAAAATATCTTCCTGCCTGGCTGACATCTCTACTTGGATGGCCAGCCACCACCTGAAGCTCAACCTCAACAAAACTGAGCTGCTGTTCTTCCCATACAAGACCTCCTTACTACATGTGCTCTCAATCATTATTGATGACACCACAGAGACTGCCTCTCACTCTGCAAAGAGCCTGGGGGTGGTCCTGGACGACCAGCTGGATCTCAAGGAGCACATCAAGGCAACATCATGGTCCTGCAGATTCCTTCTGTACAACATCAGAAAGATTCGACCATACCTGACTACGCACTCCCCCCAGCTGCTTGTCCAGACTATGGTAACCTCCCACCTTGACTCCTGCAACTCCCTCCTTGCAAGCCTGGCAGCTTGTGCCATACAGCAACTACAGGTGGTTCAAAATGCAGCTGCCCGACTCATCTACAACCTTCCCAAGTTCTCCCACGTCACTCTCCACGTCACCCACCCGAGTAAAGGGATCACAGAGCTGGTCTACCCTAGCTCCCCATTGGTGGAACGAACTCCCTGTCCCTCTTTAAACCTCTCCCTCACTACCTATTTTTCCGCCGTGGTCTGAAGATGCATCTCTTCAGACTATACCTGGAATAACTGCCACCCTCTGTATATCATTTCACTTCAAATCCCCCCTTTCATGACACTCATGTTACATGTACCCCCATTCCAGCACTTTTGGTAATTTGTATTTGTCCTAATATTGTAGCTTGTTCTTCTCCCTAGTCTGGCTTGGCATAAGTTAGGACAGAATATTGTTCACTGTGTGAACTGAACTGTGTTCTTGGCTAGAAATAGCTGTACGAAATGAGTATCGTGCCTTATTGAACCTGTGTTTTGTAGTTGTCCATGACCATGAAATGCACTTTTGTACGTTGCTTGGTGGTACGCGCTAACTAGGTTAACTAAAGTAGGTGAAACGCTAACATGTTAGGGTTAGCTAAAGTAACGTTAGGCGATAAAGCTGTGCTTAAAAATCTTGTGCCGTTCGAAGTGGTGATTTTGGGAGATGCACCTGCGCATGCATCCTAATAAACGAGGCACCACCTGCGCATGGGTCCCACCAAACGTCCATGAGTGAGTGAGTGACCACAATTTGCCACGCATAGCCCATGGCAGCAGGCAGTCCTGCGCGCCGTGGGAAAAATGTAAACAGTCTGTTTGCCTTTGGGGTACTGATAAAAGGTAGACGTCTGTGAACTGTAAAAGCTTTTCAGCTCAGTTCTTTCATTTCTTTAGTCTCTCACAGTCTCAGCTGTGCAGATTCCACTCTCAGACCCTAAATATGGAGAGAAGTGCACTTTCGAGCCCTGCGACCTCATGCATAAAACAGCTGTACACGCAGATTTGATTGTAAATTATGCGTAATCCACGCCGAATCCCATGCCAATGTTGAAATCTATAAACTGTTACATTGTTGTACTTCTACGGAAGCTCCAGACCATGCGTAGGAACTCTTCCCGGTGGCGGTTCAGCGGCATTGCAGGCATGAGACACGTTTTCCCCTTCCCGATCTCTCAACAGCCTTCATATCTGAAAAGCATGACATGTATTCGAATGGGACAGCGTAAAAGCATTAGTTTGGTTGTTTAAAAGTGATGGAAATAATAATAATAATAATAATACTTTATTTATATAGCACCTTTCATACATAAAATGGAGCTCAAAGTGCTTCACATAAAATGAGAGGAAAAAAATGTGAATAGTATATACAAAATTTCAACCTAAAACTCCATTAATACCTAAATACCATTAATGTGGGTTGTATTAACATCCGTTAAGACAGTGCAATAACAAAAAGGCAGTTCCAGAAACATAGGCTAACATTCACAGTAATTACTGAGCCAAGACGATGATGTGTGAAACCCGCAAAAGAGATGCGTGAGTGAATAGCTACACTGCACAATGAAGTAGGCCTAAGAAGTATGTTTGAAATCAATGGCACATGACAGCACTAGCAACTAGAAGAAAGAATATTCAAATAGCTTTACAGTTGTGAAATAAGAACTCATTGTAGACATTACCATAAAAACCTGTGTGCAAGCTATTCACTCTTAGGGACTATGCTGTGCTAGCACTTCTGGAAGACCTTGAGAATGGAGCCCCACTCTGTGGGAGCGTTTGTAGGGACCGGGCAGGTTTCCTTGCACACGAGGATGAATATCGTTTACCCACAGCCATCCTGTCACCGCTTGCCAAGCTACACATTTAGTTTTGCTGGATACAGTACTGCTGATGGGACAATAGCTCAGCTCTTCCCTGCACCTCCGTCAGCAGCACAAAATGTTATTTTATAAAATATGACGCATGCATTATATCATAATAAATTAAATGACAAAGTTCTTTAAATCCTGTTTTGATGTGTAGTGTGTTGTGTGAAGAAATGGTGCCATAGCAACGTATTGAAGAACAGAGTTGATTTTATTGTTGCCAAGAGAAATCATTTCAAAAAGAGGTGATGTAATGCCTATATGAATAATAACTTAGCTTGAGTCTTCATTTTACTCTGCAGATACAGCTCAAATGAAAGATTAAATTACTCTAGCTCAATGACTAATCAATTATTAATAAGCTACCTAATAATTTAGATGTATTGGTTAGTTAATCAGTCTGTGTTAACAGATTCTGTCAGCAGATATACAATTTTGGAGCTTGGGTAAACTTTCTGGAGAATCTCTGGAGAATTATGGATTTCATGGTTCATGGATTTCATGTTCACAGCTGTGAATTAGGCTAAGTATCCTTCAGGTTTTCATTCAATATGAGCTTTTCCTTGATTAGTCCTTCCTGAAAAGTTATATTGTTGTTGATTGTACTAATAAAATTTCAATGTGTTTGACCTTATATATATATATATATATATATATATATATATATAAATAAAACACACCTTGAATAAAACAGTTCCAAAGCTGTAAACTCTTTCCCGCGATGTTGACGCAAGGAAAAAAAATGGAAATAGACTCAGAATCTAAAAATGAACACCCGGTTCTACAGGCCCTGTTTCCAAGCCCTGCTCTGAGCCCCCCCAACCCCCCGCTGCTCTGACCCCAGCGATGACCTGTCAGCATGTGCTCGCTGAACTCGCCCCACTTGCCCTTCCTCTGGGAGGCCCGGTCTTGGCAGGAGCCGAGTCTCACACAATAAGAGCCGGGGAAGGGCTGTGCACAACACAGCCGTCCACATGGATTTCAGATCACACCACTGGAGGAAGTGCAGCTAATCAGCCTGTTAGAGTTAGCCTAAGAACCTCTTTTTTTTACACATCTCAAAAATTATTTGCAAAAACATTGTTTGGTGAACATTTTCTGATTGAAATGCCTGTGTGCAATTTCCTTGCGTTAGATTTAATTGTTGGTGATTTGCACAGTCATTTGACAGAGACAGTTTAAAGTGTGACTTTTTCAAATGTGGTTTTTCTTACAGAATTGAAAAAGAAGTTTAAGTCACTCATGTGGAGATCAATGTGTCCTCTGCCTTCGGCGAAAGATGATTTGTTGGATTGGCTGGACTTCATGAAGTAAAACTTTTTTTTTTTTTTAGATTTTGTGTGCAAATGTTTGCTCACTCAGTGCTTCCTTCAATCATGCTTTCATCAAACCAGAAAAGCACAAGACTTTAAAAGACTGGCAGGAACACAGAAATGAATTGTGTCATTTGACAGGACAAAATAAGTATCAGATGCTGTTTCCCTGAGAATGTGATGTTGGATTTGGTTTGGGATTCTATGAGTGTGGCTGGACAATGCTAAATGCTTGAAGTGGGGGGGGCAGCATGATCCAGCAGTGCTTTCAGTAGCTGTGTGCATTACACAACAGCTTCATTAGCATAATTAGTGAAAATATGACCAAGAGCGTTTTGCCGGAAAAAAAGCGTATAGGTTGGTTCAGGACAGGAAGGCTGCTTTTGAAAATGGGTTTATTTTGCTTTAAGTTCAAACAGAGGGACTGCAAATGGCCCATTCCAGAGCACGCCCGCCACTGGGCAAGACTGACAGCGACCTTTGGGGTTGACTTCAACAGCCTGCCTCTTCACTCTGCCACAGACATAGCATAGAGTCGTAGAGCCATTCTGCTTCAGATCGTTTACTGCCACCGGGAAGCTAATCAGCTTATCATCAACACAGCCAAACGAGCTAATCAGCTAAAAATCACCACAGCAAACTGAGCTAATCATCAATAAAGCTAACTGAGCTAATAGAGCTAATCAGCAAATCATCATCACAGCTAACTGAGCTAGTAGCGCTGATAATCACCAAAGCTAACTGAGCTAATCAGATAATCATCACCACAGCAAACTGAGCTAATCATCAATAAAGCTAACTGAGCTAATAGAGCTAATCAGCAAATCATCATCACAGCTAACTGAGCTAGTAGCGCTGATAATCACCAAAGCTAACTGAGCTAATCAGATAATCATCACCACAGCAAACTGAGCTAATCAGATAATCATCACCACAGCAAACTGAGCTAATCAGATAATCATCACCACAGCAAACTGAGCTAATCATCAATAAAGTTAACTGAGCTAATAGAGCTAATCAGCTAATCATCATCACAGCTAACTGAGCTAGTAGCGCTGATAATCACCAAAGCTAACTGAGCTAATCAGATAATCATCATCACAGCTAACTGAGCTAATCATCAATAAAGCTAACTGAGCTAATCATCAATAAAGCTAACTGAGCTAATCAGATAATCATCACCACAGCTAACTGAGCTAATCATCAATAAAGGTAACTGAGCTAATCAGCTAATCATCATGGCAGCTAAATGAGCTAGTAGTGCTGATGATCACTAAAGCTAACTGAGCTATTCAGAAGAACATCACCACTGCTAACTGAGCTAATAGAGCTAATCAGCTCATCATCACCCCAGCTAATAGAGCTAAACAGCTAATTGAGTTAATCAGTTAATTATCATACCGCTAACTGAGCTAATAGAGCTAATCAGCTAATCAAAACCATAGCTAATCAGCTAATAATAACAGGAGCTATCCATGATCCAGGGTCACCAATCTACTGCACATGACAAACATTGTGACACTAATTTTCAGCTAATTTTGAATATTATTATATATTAGGACTCTGAGCATAGCTAAGCCATTTGTTTGCTGATATACCTAGCTGACATCATCTGGAGTAAGACAGAAAATCATTGATTTACTGTCTCTGTCTCTATCTACTTCTACTAAACACAGATAAGATTTTATGTAGAGCTGGGGAACATAGGACCCTGGGAACATAGGACCCTTTGTCATGGTCCCATTATGTGCCATATAAATCTGGGTTACATAGGACCCTGGGAACATAGGAATGACCCCATCATAACCACAGCTAACTGAGCTAGTAGCGCCAATCATCACCACAACTGAGGGAAAGTTTGAAAGGGACATTTTAAGCCTTGTTTGGTTACATCATTGTCTGGAGTGATACAGCAAAAAAAAAATCCAGTTCTCTGAGATTTGTCACCACCCAGGGGGCTGATTTATGAATGGTGCTTACAAAAAAAGAAGATATGTATGCCACTTTCCCCATGGATTTGGAATTTATAAAAAACAAACTTGACGTCAAAATGTGCGTATTTAAGAAAACCATGACTCATACATACGCACATTTTGGAGACTGGGAATTGGTGACTCCAAAGTAATGAAATGCAGATAAATCTCCTACAGACCTGTTTCACTCAGTTACTCCCACTTCTTATGAAAGCTCACAGCCTTCTAATAATAATATCCCTTGTCAGAGGAACATCCAGGCCTAAGTAGTTTCTGTCTTTTTTGAGTCAAAAAACCATATTGCCTATGTGAAACTATGAAGATAAGCTATAAGATAAGCTTTAAGATGTAAGATACATTTATTTGCAATCAGAGCAAGTGTTATCAAATTGTATTTCGAATAATCGCCCTCATTTACGAAACGAACGTACGACAGAAAACGGGGCGTACGGTCATTTCCACGCAAAGCTCGGCATTTATAAATTTGGACGTGAGCGGAGGCTACGATCAAATCTCACGTCAAGTCTCAACTCATGTACGCAAGTTTTCATGTCAGCGTGGACTTGCGGTGCAGCATAGTAAATCTGGCTGAGTCGGAGAATTGTTATTAGACTATATTCTGACTGGCATCTAAGCATATGCAGCCACATATTCATCACTTATTCATCATCAATATGTAGCCTATGGCAAAATATTCTATTTTTTAAAGGCCTACATCGACTGTGTCATATCCCTAATATAAATAGTTATTTTCAAATTGTTTGCAATTAACGGGTTAACAGTTTTTTGGTATAGGCTATGAGATTAATTTCTCTTTCATTTTGAGATAGCCTACTTGTTAGGCTACGCTACTGCTGACATAATTACAAGCAATTAGGTTAGATGCTTATTCAGTCACCTATTTAAACAAGAGCTTTGACAGTCATCGAATCTCGGCAATGGCAGATCTGGCTCTGGGTTAGAAGACCTCTACGCGCCCGTAAAACGAAAACGAAACGAAAGCATGTTTATAACATCATTAAAACATCATTAAAATGAAGAAATAAATGAACCCTGCAACCGTGTAATTATTTAAATACTAGTAGCCTAGGCTATTAAATTTTTACCATTATTCGGCTCAGACACAGGTGGTGCGTCTGTGTCTCCTCCGCCACCTGTTATGCCCGAAATGGAAGCAGACCCGATAAGCACGGACACTCGCTCCTCAGTCTGCATCAATGCAAGGCTGGAATCCAGCTGGCCTTCTCCAGTCAGCTGGGTGCTGCGCCTACGGGCTGCAACACGCTTTTTGGTGGCGAGTTTGAGGTCTGACCATTTTCTATTCACCTAAATGTAGCCTAAAGAATTAGATATACGCTAATTACTAATATATATATATATATATATATATATATATATATATATATATCACGGATGTATAAACTAAATATTCCAACCTCAGCTGGAGTTTGATTGTCGACGGCAGTGATTTCCTTCCACACTGCATTTTTATGACTTCCTTCTATGCCACTTTTCAGGCTGCCAAATAGAACTAATTGGTTCAGATTCTATTCCTAGGTCGGAGAAATTTCTCTTTATTACGCTTCTCCGTGTCTTCTAAACGAGGCTTCTAAACCAAGAATATATGGGGGCGTGATATTTAAATGACGATTGTTTTAAGCTGCCACATTTATCAAAGCCTGATCATTCTTATGCTGTGATTGGCGATATACGAAGATTTCATGAATCACACGTGAACCCTGTCGTAAGACGATTTCTGCAATCGGATCTGCGCTGGTTTCTACGTTAGATTGATAAATGAGGGCCAATGTCTCATTATCTTTTTCATTTCCAAAATGATTTGATGACCTGATGCTCTTCAAACATTTATAGGTTGTGCCAAAACTATTTCCACCACCCATCTGGCCACTACCTCCATAACGAGCATCTCTTCTTGGCTTTCCAGACTTCTCCATTTTCCCTGACATATCAATATTCACATTTCGTGTTCCATTAACCATTTGTGGTTAATTGTACCAGTTAACCGGGCGAGACACTAAGCACATGCACATATGCAGAATTTGAATTTGATTGCCATTCATAAAGAGAAAATTGTGTGCGGGTGAGGATACAGAGGGCTTTATTAATCAGGATATTTATGACCACTTCTTTTGTGCATATGAAACGTTTCAGCGTAGAAACTTGTTTTATAAATGAGGCCCAGGACTCCACGAATGTTGTACTGGTAAGACTCCATAATGTCACCATCTGCAACAGGAGTACATTCGCTATACTTGCTTCTGTGATGTGATCTAACTACCCTGATTGATGCAGTTCATTTTGAATGAATGAATGAATGAATTAATTAATTAGGCTAATCATTGCATTTATATAGCACTTTTCCACTCAAAGTGCATTACAGTAATGCGTGGGAACTCACCGCACCCACCACCAATGTGTAGCACCCAACTTGGTGATGCACGGCAGCCATTTTGCCACCACACATTACCTAGGAAAAGTTCTATATAAATTTGTTATAATTGTTACAAATTAACTACACTAAATTCCCCAAAGCAAGGGCTACAGAGAAATGCATGTACATGTACAATAAGCATATCCATCCATTGACCATACATTCTCTAAATCACTTATTCCTAGTAAGGGTTATGGTTTGGGTGGAGCCTATCCCAGCATGCAATGGGTAAGGCAAAAAGCAACTGATTCATTTGCAGTTTGGACACTTCCGCATCAAGCCACATACCTATATACATGTCATTCTGGTCACTGTTAACTCGGTGACAAACTGAGAGTGAAGTTCATTTGGATTTGTTTTGTTGTTGCAACTGCAGACTGCATTGACACAGATGGCAACAGGACCTGTTTCTTTGTTACACATGTTAAATGAAACAGAGTGGAATGTATCTGCATCCCTTGTGTACAGGGTTGACTTGTCAGAGACATAAAGATTTGTGATGTTCACCATTTGTCAAGTTCTTAAACAGAATCCTTGGGGTGGAGTTACTCAGTGTACTGCTTTGCCCAGTTTGTACTTCTCTTAAATAAAGCCTTACCAACACCACAACTATATAATATATGTGGCTATGGCTTTCCTGCTCCGGAATTTTCCCAGTGGAGATTTATTGGACTGAGTTCAAAATGGCGTGAGGAGCTCGGAATTTGCTACAGCTTGCAAACGAACGGAGCTATTTTGGATTAGAAAAACATTTATATGGACAAACGAACAAGTAGTGGGTATACTGGTGAGAGCAATGTAAGCACATTACATGTGGACATTTAAAACCCTTTTCTGAATGATTTATTCTGCCATTTCAGGCGCTGTCTTGAAATCTGAATGGATATAAGATTTTCCCACGCAAAGCCATACGCGACAAGATAACTGTAGAAAGTTTTAGAAAATAAATTTATGATGTGGTTTTGGGTTTAATGAGCCATCAGGGATGGGGAAGCACCTTTTGTTTTATTGCCCTGAGCTAATGGGAAAAGAGATAAGGGAAATAATGGCCTGGTTAGCTTCAGAATGGCTCTGAAAGTGAAGTTTCGGCATGTTTCTCTCGATTTATTTTAATAAACTGTGGATCTGTGATGAGTCCAAATTCTGTGACACTAGTACTCATACAGCGGGAGAGAACCTGGGGGCGGGAGGAAACCTGTCGCTAAGATGTCCCATGTCTACCAGAATGAAACTAGCCTGCCCTGTCCTAACTGGATTCATCTCAATAGGAAAACATCCTCCTCAAAGAAAAAAGTAAGCATCTGCGCTACCCTTATCCAGCACAATTGTTTTTGATTTCATTAACAAACAAAAGTTGCACAATAGCTGAATTTGGATCCAAACCAAGTGAGCTGCAGTAAGTCTGAGGTTTCAGTTCTCGAGCAGAGAAGAGCAGAGAGGGACAGTGAGGTAGAGCAGAGGAGAGGAGAGTGATATAGAGGACAGGAGAGTGATGTCGAGCAGAGAAGAGGAGAGTGATGTAGAGCAGAGAGGAGGAGAGTGATGTAGAGAAGAGGAGAGTAGAATGATGCAGAGTAAGGATAAAAGAGTGATGTAGAGCGGGGGGGAGGGGGGGTGCTGGAGGGTGTGACAGTGTGGAGGGCTGACCTGTGCGGGACTCCACAGTGCAGGGGGGCAGGGTGCTCTGGATTTCTTCCTCTTTTCATTTTCCTGCTTCCTGTCCCATTATTGGGGCTGCGATGTTCGGCACTTCTTTTGTGCATGTTCCATTTTTACAGTACCTGATTACCCTCAGCAGCAGAACTCATTTATGGCCTGGTGTGAACAGAAAGGAGGATCTCCCCCAGCCCCCCCTTCCCATCAAAAGCCATGTTAAGCAGAATTCACTGCTTGACTGCGCAGCACTAGATCGATCTGTAACACAACAAGAAGCAATTACCAAAGTGAAAAACAACTACAACAACAGCTACCACGGCTGTGAGTCGTTGCTGATTAGTATTCCTGATTGCTTCTGCCTTTCACTAGAATTGGACATGCACAGAATCCTTGGACACGTGCCCAGTGGCCGAAAGAAGAGTTTGAACAGCTGACTAAAGTATGCTAACAGCTCGACTCAACACATCAGTCTGTTAATTGTCCTGTGGTGTCTTCAGTGAAGTGCAGTGGCCATGTTCTTGTGTGAGCAAAAAAGCCGGCCTTCCCTGGTAATGTTTTGGAAACAGATTGCAGCTATAAATGCTTCAAGCATACTTTCATTTTTGCAGTGGTTGTGTATATGTTATCGGATTTTGGACTGACGCTTTTTCTTTTTTTCTTGTTTCAGCAGTGAATGGTCCAAGAGGAGCAAATGGTTGGTTTCTTCTTGTTAATTCACAGCTGAACATATGGGAGCTTACAAAAGTATTCAGACCCTTGCACACAGTTTTGGTATTTTACCACCTAAGTGTTAAAAGCATAACTCTTTTTTTAAAAAGAATAACTGCAGTTAAAAGTATCTTTGTCCACATTAATTTTCTTTCGAGTGTGAAATATTGATCTTACTGTATTTAAAATGAATGATAAAATTTTTTTACATTAGTTGCTGTTTCCATAAATATTAAAGATCTTGCGCAATCATTAAGATAATTTGTCAAAGAACTTGTACTGTATATATATGTATATACACAAAATTACAATTGTGATGGAGATTACAGAGCACAGAGTGCACAGGAGAGAGCATGGACTGGTTGGCTGTGGAGCTGTTTCTCTTGTGAGTGTAGCCTACATTCATCTTAACAAGCACATGTCTGATATTATTGAAATTTAGTTGAAGTGGTGAATTTTTGTTTTTGTTTATTTGAAGTAGTGGTATTAAACAAAAATTGAAAGCAAAGAAACATGAAATCTATGATAAATTCATACTAAATGTGAAGTCTTCTTTTCCGTGTTTAGGAAGTCTCAAAAATGAATGGGAGATAATTACAAGGACTGGATTAATGACATTTATTAATGTTATACCAAAGTGAAATCACTTTAAATGTCATGCTTAGCTAGAGCCCTTTTAAGCGGAATGTATTTTCCCCCTCAGGAAGTACTCATAGACCATATAAAAAAACGAAATTAATCTGAAACTATGGAGCTCTTTTTCTTTCAATGCGTAAGATTTTAAGTGTAGTTTTAGCTTTGATACCGTCCAGCATGCATGTTGTTTTAGTTCATTGTTTTTGCCCGTAACCCGTGAGGGGGAAGGGTGAAGGTGTCGGTTTATTTTATTTCATGTTTGTTCATTTTCTAATCTCACATTCAATCTATGCTCTTGATCTACACTGCAAATTCAGAAACTTAAACAAAAATGAACACAAATGCAACAGAGGAAAATGGATAGTGGGCTGCTCAAGCTTACCAAATGCGGAGCACAACAGCCAAGATCTCTGTACCACCCTTACTCAGTTTATGCCTTGCTCCCCCAGGAAAATGCCTGTATTGCTTGTGCCTAAGATGGCTCCTGGTGCTTGTGGTAGTGGCTACTGATAGCAATTTTCATAAAACTGTAACTTTACTGACATAAACCCTCTGTCCTACTTGATCCCACAATTTGGATAGACATTTAGTCATATTTTTCTCGTCTATTTGGAAAGAATTCTAGTTATAATTTATTAGTGTATTTGCAACACACAGCATGCACTACCCTGACTACTTTACATGAGTTATTAAAGTCTCTTTAAATTTAATCACTCATTAATGAGCCCCATAGAGCATTGGCAGGACTTTAAAATGGCCGTCCATGTGGTCTCTGCTACACTCACACAGACAGAGAAAGGGACTGCAGTTGACTAAAAAAGAATACCTCAGGCTAAAAACTCCTTACCTTAACATCTGTTAAACATTTTGCTCTTTCCCTAGCCTCTATTTCACTGAGTGTTCTATGTTGCTGTAGCAACACATCAGCTTGCAGCTGTGTAAAATGCAGGGATCAAAGGTTAAGACAATGATCAGCTGTTTATGACAGAGGCAGCACGATAATGGCAAATGGTGTATATGTGGCATGACAGAGCCATAATACCTACTGTAAATTAATGCAATAAAAGACAAGGGGTGTGCAAACACTAGGCCTAATTTCTATAATTAAAGGGCCCAGCCAAAATGTTTATCCTGGTGCTGCTACTGCATCCAGACGTAGGAAAAAAGAGTAAAAGATGACTCATTAGACCGTATCGCTTGTCTTCCCTTGCTCAGTATCCCAGGTCCTCTGTTCCTTACACAAGGTTACGGGTGTTTGTGCATTAGCCCTGGATTAAATCTGTTTCTGAAAGGCAGCCTTGCCGTAAATACAAGCTTTATGAAAGTCATGATGTACTGTTTTTGTTGTGACTGTTTCACGGAGGGGTACCACAGTCTCACATTCAATTGGTTTGATTTTTGGACCATAGTTGTGGGGTGTTTAGCAGTTATCCTGTTAAGTGTCCATGTGTCACAGATGGCAAGCTTCGACTTATGGCCACCGTTCCTCTTTGTTGATGCCATTCGCATTTGGCATACGCTGTCAGAATTTTGACAGTCACCCTTGTTGCGTTTAAATAATTTTGCCTTTTTTGTGAGTGATTCACCTTAAGTTTGGGCTCTCTGGGGCTGAAATCATTGCTTTGGAAACCCACATAAAGTGCTAATTGACAGGCCGTTTTATAGCTGACGCATACTGCTAATTGGCCTTCAGTTTATAAGTCGCTCAGCTGCCATTGTAGTAGTGAATTAGTCACTTTAAATCCTTTTCATGTTGTGTTTCTGCTAATTTGCCCCACCCCTGTATATTTGCACTGTTTTTTCCTGTGATGTTCCTTATGCTGTTGTAATTGCCGCTGCCTGCTTAGTTTAGGATGGAAGTTTTTGTGCTCTAACAAATTTTGGCAAGATTTGGGCTGTTGTGCACTATGTGGCCCATTAATTACAAAATGGCACCAGGGAAACAAAATTAGGAGCTAAACTCCAAATTTGAGGTTTATCGGACATTTGTAATTAATGCATTGGAATTGTAAAAAGGGAACAGCAGGGGAACAGAACAGCTCAGGCGTGCAGGTCTAACGGTGCAGTAAACTAACCAATAAAATGCACAGCTTCAGTATTAGTTGTAGTTCTGTTGGACTGAGTGGACTGAACTGCTGGGGAAAGTTCAGTCATTTATTCAATGAGGCACACAACACTGCAGTGTTTCTGTTCCAGCTTGTGAATAAGGGATGCACAGTAGTTTACTGTTTCTGCTCCAGCTTGTGAATAAGGGGTAAACAGCACTGTACTGTTTCTGTTCCAGCTTGTGAATGAGGGGCACACAGTAGTTTACTGCTTCTGTTCCAGCTTGTGAATAAGGGCTACACACTAGTTTACTGTTTCTGTTCCAGCTTGTGAATATGGGGCACACAGCAGTTTACTGTTTCTGTTCCAGCTTGTGAATAAGGGACACAGTAGTGTACTTTTTCTGTTCCAGCATGTTCCTCATCCTGCTTGTCTGGACGTTAATGCTACAGAATCATAGATGTGACTTCATTTCTATATTTACCTCTTGTTGAACCACCCATAAGCTAACCATGTGGTAATAACATTCCCATTCCATTTTAATTGACTCTTTGCTTTATGTATTTTTATACTACAGTGTAGCTGTTGCACCAAATATTAATATTACAATGCATAGATGGTTTTTCAGCTCTGTGATCTTCATATCTCACTAAAAAGAGGCTGACATGGAGCACTTCCTGTGCAATAAGAAATAAAAATATACAAATGCTGCAGTTTCAGACTAATGGCCGCGTTATGGATTATTCTGTGTCTTTATTGATGTTTTGGTTTGCAAAGGAGAAAACAAGGTTAAGTGAGCTTATTAACATCAACATGCACCAGCTGGGCACATCTGCAAACGTTGCAAACTACATTTTAAATTTCAAAATGGGATGCTTGTATAAGATATCAAAATAAATAGCAGTGAATAATAAAGTGATTGGTTTACATGTATTTTGCTTTTAATATTGTGCCTTATTGTGGGATGCACGTCGAATCCGGTTTTTCTTGAAATTGTTACAAAAAGGCCACCCCAGTGAGAGCAAGGCACTGACTCACTTAACACGGGCATTTGGTGGGCTTCAGTGGACATGGGTTTTACACCATCAGTCCCTGAGCAGTGCCGTGTCTGATATAATAAGATGCATAAGTTATTGAAATGATCGTCTTAATTTAATTACCCAAGGTTGGGCCTGTAGTGGCATGTTGCCAGCTGCACTCTCTGATGCAACGTCTCAGAAGCAGAACAACGAGCTCATTAGCCGGAGGCTGCTGGGACTGGACTGACTTATACATTAATTTCCCCATTTCTGGATGGAAATTTCCTGATCACACAAGGCCTACTGACGCCCTTTCAAAATGTACTTTAGATATTAATGTGTGGATGACCCAAAACTTTCTACAGCTTATCAGGATAGAACTGAGGTACTAGTTATTGGTGCAATTGGAGAAACTAGCTCTAAAACTAAATTCACTGGGACTTATCGCGAGCCAACAAGCTAAAAGCTTAGGTGTTATTTTTGATTCTGAATTGAACTTTGATTTGACGGAATGTCACCAAATCTGCCTTCTATCATCTGAAGAGTGCGGTCTGTTCTTTCTCACAACAACACAGAGACACTGGTGCGCAATTTTATTATTAGTAGGCTGCACTGTAAGGTTATAAACCAACTACAATTAATTCAGAACGCCGCTGCCTAGGACCAGGAGAACACATATTACACCTACACGTCTCAAATACGTGTAATGTATGAACTAGGAAGGGCCTTCGGGTCCTGTTGGAGCAGCCTTTTACCGGTCCTGAAGAGCAGAAGGAAAGTCTTCGGTAAGGCTGCAGCCGTTACGCTCCCCGTCACTGGAACAGCCTCCCTGTGAGGGCAGCTGGAAGTGTGGATACTGCTAAACGTTTTTAAACGTGAGCTCAAAACTTGCCTATTTGGCTTGCTTTTACCTGATTTTCTATTTTTATATCTGGGAACTTTTATTTATTTATTTATTTATTTATTTATTTATTTATTTATTTATTTATTATTTAAAAATTTTATTTCATTTTTTGCATACCTGTTATATGGAAATATATTTTCCTGCTTGTGAAAAAGGTAAAACCTGGTAGTTGTGCACTGGTGCTGTAAATATACACATTAGACACAAATAACCCAAACAGGATCGAGTGCCCACGACTGCCTGACATAAATGAATATGTAAATAAATCTGCTCAATAGTGAGGCGGACCCAAAGAGAACAGGATCGAGGAGATTATGTAGTCTGCTCAATAGTGAGGCGGACCCAAAGAGAACAGGATCGAGGAGATTGTGTAGTCTGCTCAATAGTGAGGCGGACCCAAAGAGAACAGGATCGGAGATTGTGTAGTCTGCTCAATAGTGAGGCGGACCCAAAGAGAACAGGATCGAGGAGATTGTGTAGTCTGCTCAATAGTGAGGCGGACCCAAAGAGAACAGGATCGAGGAGATTGTGTAGTCTGCTCAATAGTGAGGCGGACCCAAAGAGAACAGGATCGAGGAGATTGTGTAGTCTGCTCAATAGTGAGGCGGACCCAAAGAGAACAGGATCGAGGAGATTGTGTAGTCTGCTCAATAGTGAGGCGGACCCAAAGAGAACAGGATCGAGGAGATTGTGTAGTCTGCTCAATAGTGAGGCGGACCCAAAGAGAACAGGATCGAGGAGATTGTGTAGTCTGCTCAATAGCGAGGCAGACCCAAAGAGAACAGGATCGAGGAGATTATGTAGTCTGCTCAATAGTGAGGCGGACCCAAAGAGAACAGGATCGAGGAGATTGTGTAGTCTGCTCAATAGTGAGGCGGACCCAAAGAGAACAGGATCGAGGAGATTACGCGTTGCCTTTCCTGCTCGTATGCCGTTACATGGCCCCGCACAGCGCGCATGTTGAATGAAAATACCTTTTTTAAAATATATATTTTGGGCTTTTTCAGCTTTATTTGATAGACAGTGTAGAGAGACAGGAAGAATTAGGAGAAGAGAGAATGAGGGAGAGACGTGCGACAAAGGTCAGCGGTCGGATTCAAACCGCCGACGTCAAGGCTCGCATTGAGCATGTGGATAGTGCTCTACGGGCTGCGCCACTAGAGGCCCACCCATGCAAATGCCTTTTAATTATACTTCTGCGTCTACCAAGAGAGCAGTCTAAACAAAAACCTAACGTCCCACAGGCCACTCCATGTTCGCTTTGCTTTTGCATGGTAACCATGGAAACGCAACTCAATCATGAAGGGAAGCACTGGGTTAGTCGAGTTCTCTTGACTCCAGATATCTTTCTTTTTGACAGCTCTGGGACTCATTTAATAACCAGAACAGTCATTTCCCGGATATTTGTGAAACACCACATATTGACCTCAGCTGCATTTTGGAGGAATTGAGTAAGGAAATTTCCTCTACTTTGAGAAGTATTATCAGACAAAAAATTGCAGGTGTTCTTGTGAGAAACCGACTTGGCTGTATCAGAACCAACAGCAGTAACTGTCACTTTGAATGAAATGAGGGGAAGGCTTTTGACTGATTGTCCAACATGGTTGTCGCCTGGCAGGTTGAGTTGTCTGGGAAACGGAATGGTTGCCATGGAGAGTGATGGATGAGGAAATGTCGTTTAGCCTAATAATAACGTATTTGTTCATGTGAAATGATGCCCCCGCCCACTCTCTCTGTCCTGGTGTTAGCCAGCTCTATCCATATAAGAATACAAAAATCAGCGTGTGGGGGAGAGAGACTGAACCCTATTATAGTCTTTAAAAAATGAAAACACAAATTCTAGGAACATGAAAGGGCACTTAAGTAACTAGGAAAGTAAATTAGTTTTAATGAAATCTGCTCTGCAGCTGCCCCATGCGTGCATGGTGGAGGCCACAGTGGGAATACAAACGGTGATTACTTCAATTATGCGCATCGCACAAACGACGTAAGAGGGTGATTCAACAGGAACAGCACTGCGTACTTGTCCATTAGAGAGCATCGGAGAGCAAGGTGCCAAACCTCCACACAATGAGTACCAGACTAAAGGGCCTCATTCGGCCGTGGTCTGCTGCTGATTCAGACCTGACTCACTGCACGTTGCGGGGGGGGGGGGGCTCTTGCATAATCAAATGGGCTGAACTCTACAGCACAGCATATAGATGGGCCCCATACAGTCAATACTGGCAACACACGAGAAAAATAATGAACAAACTTAATGCCGTCCAGCTGTGAAGAGGCAGTCATGCTAACGAACAGCTGATCTGCACCTCGTAAACGACTCAGGACCTGCTGTGATTGCGGCTCCAGGGTAATTTGTCAATTTGTCATATTTCACAAGTAATTTCACGTCGGAAGAAATGTACAAGAATTACAGGATGACAGTTTTTGGCATATCATATTTTCCTGAGAGTGTCCCAGCAGAAAGTTTTTGAAATCTACCAGTCCCTCACTCACGGCTGATAAAGTCCTTGTAATGATAAATGTGATTGTAGGTGTTTGAGAGGTACTGAGTGGGTGCAGGAGGAGTTACATATTCATGTGTCGGGTTTTATTTTTAACTGTACGAGTCGCTGAAGGCAACTACAAGCTCTAGTGTGCAGAGAGAAGAGGTCTGTTTAGGCAGCAGTGTGAGGATTAACAGGTTATGGGCCTGTATGTTACAACAGCCACTTAGCAGTGACTGGTGTGTGGAATCTCACCTGAAGTTAAAGAACACAGGTGTGGATATACTGTAGCTGTGTGTGGTGTGTGGAATCTCACCTTAAGTTAAAGAACACAGGTGTGGATATACTGTAGCTGTGTGTGGTGTGTGGAATCTCACCTGAAGTTAAAGAACACAGGTGTGGATATACTGTAGCAATGTGTGGTGTGTGGAATCTCACCTGAAAGTCTAAAACACAGGTGTGGATATACTGTAGCAATGTGTGGTGTGTGGAATCTCACACAGGTGAGGATATACTGTAGCAGTGTGTGGTGTGTGGAATCTCAACTTAAGGTAAAGAACACAAGTGTGGATATACTGTAGTAGTGTGTGGTGCGTGGAATCTCACACAGGTGTGGATATACTGTAGCAGTGCATAGTGCGTGGAATCTCACACAGGTGTGGATATACTGTAGCAGTGCGTGGTGCGTGGAATCTCACACAGGTGTGGATATACTGTAGCAGTGTGTGGTGCGTGGAATCTCATCTGAAGGTTCCGGAACACAAGTGTGGATGTATCAGCCAGCATTATGAGATGATACTCTATGGAGGACAGATAAATAAAGGCCTTCTCTTTCTGACAGACATGTCCTCTCATTGTTGATAACATGCCCACATTACCACGGTAGAGCCTAACTCAGCTGCACCACCCAGTTACACTGATGCTGAAACTGTATTATTACACCAACAGTGTGGACAAAGAATGCATAAGAATGACAGTAAGTAATGCATTCCTACATAAATATTTTAACACGCAACTTACCTGTTGGAACCCTGCTACAAAGCTGGATGTACCTTATGAAATACTTTCCCAATCATTACATGAATTGACTCCTTGGTTCAGATGTATCAGCATTTCATGACACTCCATAACACTAAATAACATCACAGTAACTGCATTAAAGTCACTGAACAGGCACTCTTATCCACAAGGACTAGGAGAAGCGCTGTTCTCACGAATACAAAACTGCACAGAAGGCCGGCCCATCTATGATCAACATGCACAATTTTAAGCTAACATACTCTGGTGCTACCAAGATAAGGATGCCCTTATATGCTAGGCTGACTGGACATCCTCCTTTTCCTTGACATTTCTTTATGGGGCTGAAAATATCAGTCCAGGCAGGATTTATAAATTCCTGAAAATATCAGTTTAGGTTTTTCTCATTCCATTGACTGTATATAAACACATTGCTCAGTATGTTGTTCATGATATGATGCCCATGTGCTCCTGTCCTTTTTTTATGAAATCCTAACTATGGGCACCCTAATATACGCTCACAGGCCACTGTGTGTGAAACACACGACTATCCCTTAGCGGTGCTAAGGACCGAGGCCCCCAGCTAAGGGACCTGACCGAACTCCTTAGGGGTGACAGCAGATTCTGCAGGAGACGTTCTAGCTTCCGTCCCTGAACCCCGCTAGATCATCATGTCCAGGCTTAACTTTAGGGAATTACAAAGGTAAAACAGGATAGGGCACAAGGCGGCCAGCTAGGTTTTTATGCTGATTAGTCGCAATCATTATTATGATACTATAACAGAAAAGTCAATACCGAATCTGTAGTCACATTCTGTGTCGATATAAAATAAAAAATAAAAAAAGATTTAGTATTTGTGGCATTCAGGTCACTGGAGAGGCGGAATGGCCTCGGCTGCGCTGGCTGGTGGAGAGAGCACACGCACCTGGGCTGAGTTAGCTAATCGGCCCAGGTGCTTAAAGGTGTGCTGCTCTCCACAGTTCGGGGCCAATATTGGGAGCTAACACCGAGAGCGAGTTTCTTTATTTGAGTTTTGTTTATTTTCAGTTTTGTTCCTTTTAATAAGATGGTGAACAGTAAACCCTCTCTGAAAAGTTGGAGGAGCTGGTCTGCTGGATAGCAGTCCAGCTACAGAGCGGGGAACTGAAATAGTTGTCGCTCTGTTTTACTTTCTTTTGTCTTCGTTATTTTAGAGTTTGTTGTTTTAGTTAATTGTTTTTGCCTGGAACCCGTGAGGGGGAAGGGTGAAGATGGCGTTTCTTTTATTTCATGTTTGTGTGGGTGCGCTCTCTCCCTCCATGCGACAGACAAAGGTGTTCCCCGGCACCGCCACATCTCCCTCCCAGGGATGTCACACTGGCGTGTGACAGTATTTTTTTTCACAGCATTGCTTGCTTGTGATGCCCACATTCAGTAATCACATCCAGCACATGTAGACATGTGACAGGTGTGTTTCTAGCACTGATAGCCTTGGCTATCCATGGTAAGTCCATGCTGCCAGCCTAAATGATTGCCTAGCCCTATCATTTATTTTCTTTATTTTATTAAAGTTGAGCTCAAAAACCCTCCTATCCACACAAATTATTTTGTAATTTTTTTGTTCAATAAATAAAATAAATTGTAAATTAAAGAGAAAATTCATAAATACATCTTTTAGTTTCCTTATCGAGTTTCCAAATAACTGAAGTAATTTGTTATTATTGTATATTGAAGAGATATTTGTTGATATCTTTACAATATATAAATGATTCCTCCTTTCCTAATTTTATGTGGTTGGAGCTGGTACTCAGACTCCTTCCTGATTAGCTGGGTTTGTAAAAGGCTGCCACCACAACCGTACTATTTTTTACAGTCTCTGCGTACTACCCAGACGCGTCATGCCCATTCAAGCTGGGGGAGCACGTGCCCCACCAGATTTTTGATATCTGGATTTTTTATATTTTTATTTTATTTTATTACTATTGTTTTTTATAGTATGTAGCTATGATCATTTTATATTATGAGTCAAACGTGTTCTTCTAATTATGTCATAGATAATACCTCAGAAAGTCACACACCCCCAATCCCTATGGTATTGGTTTCTTCCAAAAGTTGCAGGATGAAATCGGTTCGCAGCAACCGCAGGTACGCAGCACACCACTCTGTTGCGCATCAATGCTGGAGGAGATTTAGGCGACAGTTTAACGGTGTGTAGCTGAAGTGGTTAGTAGAGCATCAATCCCTTTTTCAAACGTGTGAAAATGAAGTGCAATTAGTTATACACACTTAATTGCATTTGAGAAATATAGGCATAGTTTTCTTTGCAAGATAGTTGGCTAGTACCAGCTAAAGTTAGTAGCCATCCCTCAATCCGGTTGTTTAGCCTTCTGGCTCGCTAGCTAGTCGTGACTTGTGATAGCATAGCATGCTATTTAATATTGGTAAAGGAGAGCTGTGTGAATCTTATGGCAGTGAGCTAATTGTTTTTACCACCACTATCACAGGTTATAGTTAACAAAACACTGAATTCCATTTGATATCTCCAGGTCAAGATGCAGAAGAAAATCTCGTCATTCTTTTAAAAAAAGACAGAAAACCCCAGCCCTGTCCTCAGTCAGGAGGTTGATAGTGCAAGAGGTATGTTGTCTTGGGTGAGATTTATAGTGAGAGGCTATTTTTCCTTCATGGAATTGTATGCAGATTTAATTGAATGATTGTTCCCTCTTTCATATGACCATTTCAGACCAATCAAGGGATGATGATGATGATCAGGCAGTTAAAGTGCTGATCTGTGTGAAGCAGGTAAAGATAAGTGAATGTAGTTCTTTTGAAAGAAAAGTGGCAGCAGTGTAGAAACTAGTGTAGAAGTGAGTGTCATTTTCAGTAACCATAACAGCACAAATAATTGACATGAAAATCTCTAAATAAATATACAGTATTTGCCCTAATATAAAGTGGGAGATTACTGAGCTACAAAAACTGATTTAGTAAAGTTTTAAAATAATCCCCCCAAAGTCTTTGAATATATATGTCAAATTGCGTAATTATTTTCTTTTTTTCTGGGGAAGGACCCCCATGCCCACCCCCCCCCCCCCTCTAATTGTGCCCCCCCCCCAGAATTTTGGCTTGCATGACACCCCTGATACTATCCCATCTCATACTTGGCATGTTAAAAAGGGAAGTAATATGAAAATATTATTTGTCTGCTGTCCATCATTTGCATTTAAATTCATTAAATATAATTACAAAGTGCCCCTTTCTGCTTCAAGACTAGGTCAGCTGTAGCAATGAAGGCTACAATCTATTTACAGCAAACTTCCTTTACAAAATGTATGGAATTTATATTCAATTACAAACAGGCATTAATAAGATTAATCAGGATTACGCAAATGAAGCATCACCTGTTTTATATTGAATCAAATTATGATTTCTATATAATAATTTGAACAATTATAATATTCAATTGGCTTTTAATTCAAATAATTTTGGTACTAATTCAAATCTAAATATGAAGATGAATATGAAGATGAAAAGATGAATGAATCAAAAAATAAAAGGACAAACATGCAAAGCAAGCTTTAAAATCGTGTTTTTCATTTAAGCACATAATACAAACAGTTTAGAGTAATCGTGAAATATGTGCAGGTCCTAAGACCAAACTGGACTGAACCTGCAGACACTGCGGCCCTCCAGGACTGGAGTTCAACCTGCAGACACTGCGGCCCACCAGGACTGGAGTTAAACCTGCAGACACTGTGGCCCTCCAGGACTGCATTGTGACCCCCTGTTGTATAATCACCTGGAATCACAAGGGGAAAGACTTGAGCTAGTGAGGAGGGCATATTCTTTAGTGTATTTCAGGTCTGTCAAGCAGCATTGATCACACTATAAACAGTCTGCAAGCTGTTTCTACCAATGACTGATTACGGTGTGCAAACACATGATGGGTGAATACATAACAGTTTGATGGTTGTGTTCAAATGTAATTGGCGAATACATGTCTGTTTTATTGTGGTGTTCAAACGTAATCGGGAATGAATAGCTCACCCTGTCTTCAGCCATGATACTTCTTGTACACAAAGCAACTCAGCAGGCGTGATGAATATTCCGCTCCATACCACTGCCTCTTCCTGACTCTCACACAATGCATGCTGGGATAGACTCCAGCAACCCCCTCGACCCTGACCAGGAATAGATAATGGATAGACTGATGGACTTCGCTGCCTCTGTCATTATCAGAAGAAATTTACTATCTGTGTCTCCCACCAAGAAAAGCCTTGTTTAAATTTAGACTTTCTTAACACATAAATTACTCCAAATATGAGTAAAAAATGGCACAGGTCAAACATCAGAGGATGATATTGCAAAGTGTACTCATGCTTATTATTATTAAGAGTTATACATATAACGGTATAAAAATGGTAAAATAGCTCTACCCAGTGTGGTTCAAAATATAATCTGTAGCTGACATGTTTAAGTAACTGCACAAATTGATATAATGAAAGTTACTATCTGTGGATATCATACATTGCAGAAAAAATAGTCCAAGCTCACACTGTTTGTAAGCAGTATTAAAATTTATACCAGGGAATTATAGCTTGTTTCTTTTGGTATTTATTCACGGAGTAATACTGAAATAAGGTTTTGTGTAGATAAATAATCATTGCTAAAACTCTTGCTGTTGCATGTTTTTCAGCATTAATGGAGGTGGGTTTATAGTGTTAAAAATGCAGTGCGTACACTGCGGTAGAATTTCAAATGGATGACTAATTCAGCCTTGGCCTTTCTGGCGATAGGAGAGCAGTGTGGGAAACCGCACACCCACGGCGGCCCGTTCCTCCCTGGCGTTTGACTCCCTGCGGGGACAGTCAGATGCACTTTTCTCTCTGGGGGAGTAATGCACATGTATGGCTCCAGCTTCGCCCGTCCCGAATGAACAACCTGAACCTCTTTACACAGCAAGAGAGCTGCGCTCCACCCCAGCAGCGATGAGTGCGCTGGCAGTAACAGTAGATGATGATTTTTTAAAAAGGACAAAAGTGTCAGAGCAGCAACATTAACCCTTTTCCTACATGTAGCCTCACCCAGCAGCTTTATTTAGGTTTAGGGGTCACATGTCAATGAGACCCAGAGCTGGCATTCGGGAAAAGCTGCTCCAGAAAACCTATTAATGTTTCCGTTTTAAAGTTCCATTTTAACATTAGTGTTAACAAGGCCCAAACAGTGCTGTCAAACTCAGCTTGTTTCACGAAGACACCCACCTACCAATAGTGTTCCCTTCTTAAAAAAATAAAAAATGAAGCAAACAGAAGATGTAAACCGAATGATTACCTTACACACACTGTCACTGTCGCTCAACCATGGCATGTAGTTACACGGTTTCTGAAGTTCCTGTACATGCACATTAAAATACGGCAGCTGTTATTGCTTCAGACAAAAATTGTGTGTGTATTACAAACAAATATAATGAGGTATTAATGTCTTGGTACCTGTTTGACTTAAGAACTGTGGGCTGTTCACTGTCGTTTGCTTTCTGAAATCTCCAGTCTTAACTGCACAATCTGGACCATGGAAAGCCAAATATATTTCAATTAACAACTTTCACCATTATAAGGCTCATTGCCCTTTCACGCTTGTGGCTGTGGATTTACTTTTATTCCCAGTAGAACTGACTGCTTTACACTGTGTTTGTAAACCCCTCTCATACCTCCTCCGTCCTCAACCCCACCCACACCTCCGTTGAGGACACACCCTCGAGCACTAAAAGCAAAATGTCAAGCGAAGAGGTGAGGTGGTCAGAGATATTGAAAATCACATTTTTAGCAACATGAATGATTCCATATAGATAGTAACAGTAATTAGGCAGTGTTATAACAATCTTTTACACTGAGCGCACCACTTAATGTGTGAGAACATCGTATGGTACTCCGTGTGCAGCTATTTTGTATGTGTCCTCATTTGATATTTAGCTATTCTGGACATTTAGTTAGAACTGGGATGTAAACATGGAGTTGTGTGTAGAATAACTAACATTGGCAGGCCATGGGTACATTATTGCTAACTAATACACTTGTAGAGTGAATGAGTTTTTCACAAGGTTATCTGTATCCTATTCAAACGCTAGCCTCTTTATTTTCTCAAATCTGACCCCAAACCACAGACTGGGTAACCACGCCCACCCCTCCCCCCACAGAAGAGTGCCACACCCAGAAACATCCAAAACACATTTTAGAATAACAAAAACAGGTAAAAGGTGCAGGAATTTGGAGAAACTAAGTGAACATGTAGATTGCCAGTGCATCATAGATATGTCTTAAATGTTTATTTTATAATATTTTGCGATATTTCTATTTGGCATCGTTGGCCTGTAACACCACATTGCTGCAGCCTCTCGGGCTGTGTCTGATTCCAGTACTGCCCTTTGGGGGGTGGAGTGGGGCTGTGATCTGAGTTCCTGACCATTGCTGGGTAGTGCTGTCTGCTTTGGGGGGTGAGTAGATGTGTCTGATTCTAATATGCTTGTTGCTGTTCTGATTCCAACTCAGTGGGCTGTCTCTGATTCTACGCCTTGGGGGTGGAGTGGGGCTGTCTCTGATTCCAATACTGCCCTTTGGGGGGTGGAGTGGACGCCTCCTGGTAATGGGCACAGTATTTCCCTACTGTCAGTGGAAGGGAGTGGTGTGCAGACTGTGCACTGCGTGATCCCAGCTTGTGCACAGACAAGCATATCTGCCATTTCCACTCACCCTGTGAATCAGGCAGCTGGTGAGCTATGATAATGCTGTACCTGAGCTTCTAACCAGCGCTGGTGAGCTATGATAATGCTGTACCTGAGCTTCTAACCAGCGCTGGTGAGCTATGATAATGCTGTATCTGAGCTTCTGACCAGCGCTGGTGAGCTATGATAATGCTGTATCTGAGCTTCTGACCGGCGCTGGTGAGCTATGATAATGCTGTATCTGAGCTTCTGACCAGCGCTGGTGAGCTATGATAATGCTGTACCTGAGCTTCTAACCAGCGCTGGTGAGCTATGATAATGCTGTATCTGAGCTTCTGACCAGCGCTGGTGAGCTATGATAATGCTGTATCTGAGCTTCTGACCAGTGCTGGTGAGCTATGATAATGCTGTATCTGAGCTTCTGACCAGCACTGGTGAGCTATGATAATGCTGTATCTGAGCTTCTGACCGGTGCTGGGAGACACTGGTCTGACTTCACAGGGCATTTTTCCTTCATTTTTATTTTCAAATAAGTTCAGATGTTTTATACTGCAAATTTTCAAACCTGCCTTTGTGGCAGAAAATCAAAGAAAGCTGAATTTATTGGAATGTAGAGCCGAGGGCCAATGTTGGCTGAGCCCTGACCACGGTGTGCCAGCCTACTGATAGCCGGCGGTGTCGGTTGTTGTTGTTTTCACAGTTAAGCCCTGCAAAAGCGCTGCTCAAACACCAGGGATTGTTCCAAGCACAACAGGGAAGATTATGCTTTTAATAGCTAATGATTGGAGAGATTATACCCCATTATCCTTGAAACCGGCAGTTTAGCTGAGTTGTCTTCCTGTGAATGGATGGACAAACAGCTTCAGGAAAAGAAAACATTGCTATCGCAGTGGCCAGACGGGCCTCATGGTCTCAGGCAATCCTATTAAACAGTCTTGCATTTAGGCCGAATGTAATTATTGAGCTCAATGAGGGTGACATATTAGCTGTTTCTGTTTCTGCTGCCATCACCTCATTCATACATCAAAGCAGCTGGGCCAGCATCCTCTGAAGCTCCCTAGGCTAGACTGCAGTGCAGTGTCACAGTATTGTAAAACAGTATCTGTATTCTAGTGCATCCATTTGTACAACACGGTTTGAGCTCCATTCACACTCACAGACACAAGGATTAATTTATAACAGCATTCTCAATAGCATGAAAGTACTTTTTACAAAACCTGATTTTATAGATCTCTCTGTATAAGTACAAAACCTCTTTTACAAGACTTGGGGGTGCCTGTTCCTCACCATTTTTACAAGCGTAGGGAGTCCCCGAGACACTGATTAACAGACATTACTGTTTTTGGTACAGAAATCACATCTTGCTGATCAGGGTAGTGAATTTGAAATGACTGCAAATCATTGTGGCAGTAAAATGGAGAGGAAAATCTCATTATGTCAACATCCTCATTCGATTACAAGTTGAAAGCCTCCTGGTCTCCCCTTGTCACTCAGCTAATGATGATGGAATTGTTGTTTTTGTCTGTAAATGTTAGGGGGACTGACCGTGCACTATATCAGTGAAACGGACTATGTAGAAGAAGCTGATGAAGAAGCTCTTTATCATAAGAGTAACGGACAAGGCTGCTGGGGGCTCATTCAGTTAAGGCACCACGTGGTGGAGCATGGATGAGCCCCACGGTCTCAGATCGAATTGCAACTGTACTGACCATGGCCAGAGCTCCGTAGGGTGACGAGCAGTCGGTGATTGCATCACCCAGCGTATGGGAGGGGTTAGTCAGTTAGGGATCTGTTGCATCGCCCAGGGAATGGGAGGGGTCAATCGCAGGGTATGGGAGGGGTTAGTCGCAGGGTATGGGAGGGGTCAGTCACTGGGTATGGGAGGGGTCAGTTGCAGGGAATGGGAGGGGTCAGTCAGTTAGGGATCTGTTGCATCGCCAGGGTATGGGAGGGGTCAGTCGCAGGGTATGGGAGGGGTCAGTCGCAGGGTATGGGAGGGGTCAGTCGCAGGGTATGGGTGGGGTCAGTCGCAGGGTATGGGAGGGGTCAGTCAGTTAGGGATCTGGACCAGGTCTGGAATAATTGCTTATGATCACTATAGGTTAGTAAATTGGGGGAAAGCGTTAGTATTAGGTCTTTACACATCTGTTCACAAAGAACCTTGTGAGTAATACAGTTACATTATATTACTTTACAATAATGCATTGGTAATCAACTCTGTTCCTGAAGATCTACAGTCCGGTAGGTTTTCGTTCCAAGCCTAGAAAAAGTACATCCCATTCACCAGCTAGACATGTTTTTTGAGTTTCTAATTAGTAGACAGGTATGCCAAATTAGGGTTTAAATGAGAACCTAGAGGATGGCAGATCTCCAAGGACAGAGTTGGTTAACACTGACCTAGCTGCTGCTGTGATTCTGAGTAATAGACTGCAGTAGGCAATGCCATGTTCTGAACATACCGTACATAAACAAAGATGTACTGCAGTGATCACTGCTAAGTAACACAATAAGGGAAAAATAAGTGGTTATTGCTGCATGCAAAATACACCAATAAAGATGTGGATTTGCATTCCAGACATTGCATTAAGAGTGAAATAGACGGAAGTATGGGATTCTGGTAAAGTTGTGGTTAGGCTTTTCCAGGTATCACAACAAAGGTTTTCCTCCCTTTCTGGGAAAGGGATTAGTCATTAATTACAATACCATGGCCTCATGATGGTAAGGATGTTTTGCTGTCTTTACAGACTACTTAAGAGTGTGCTTTCGCCTCTTCTGTGTAAAAAAGAGTCCCTGACTGCTCTTAAAACACATCTTATCGTAGTCAGTTGTTTTCTTGTCACTGTTTGCTGACTTTACAAAAATGCTCAGTGATGGAGTTGGCTAAGCATTTTATTTTATTTATTATTTTTTGTGAATAATCATTTAATAGTTCTGATTCCCAATCATACAACAAACCTCCTATGTCACCAGCTATATACAAATTATAGACAAAATGATATTAAGACAGAAAAAAGTAAATAAAGAAAGGAAGAATATTAACGAGTAGGGCTAATCTGTATTGCATAAAAACATGCATGAAGACACAGGTCAAGACAAATCCATTCGATATAACTACATTCATAACCCACTACTCTAAGGTCACTGCTCCAAGGTCACTGCTCTAAAGTCACTGCTCCAGGATCACTGCTGTAAGGTCACTGCTCTAATGCCACTGCTGTAAGATCACTGCTCTAAAGTCACTGCTCCAAGGTCACTGCTGTAAGGTCACTGCTCTAAAGTCACTGCTCCAGGGTCACTGCTGTAAGGTCACTGCTCTAATGCCACTGCTGTAAGATCACTGCTCTAAAGTCACTGCTCTAAAGTCACTGCTCTAAGGTTACTGCTCTAAGGTCACTGTTGTAAGGTCACTGTTCCAAGGTCACTGCTGTGAGGTCACTTCCCATGACAGGATAGTTCCAGCTTGGGTTCCATGTAGTTTTGCAGTGGATGGACCAGTGTTGCAGACTGCGTGTGACACAGATTTGCCTTAGCATGAAATGGCCTAAAGATGAGAGTGAGCTGCACAGCTAGGGAGTGCTCCTTTTGTTCCGCAGGGAAAGCCTACCTGTTTCCAAAGGGAAAGCCCACCTGTCTCCTGCGATGGAAAGCTCACCTGTCTCTACAAGGAAAGCCCACCTGTCTCTACAGGAGAAGCCCACCTGTCTCTACAGGGAAAGCCCACCTGTCTTCACAAGGAAAGCCCACCTGTCTCTGCAGGGAAAGCCCACCTGTCTCTGCAAGGAAAGCCCATCTGTCTCTGCAGGGAAAGCCCACCTGTGTCTGCAGGGAAAGCCCAGTCCTGTCTCTGTAGGGGAGTGCCTGTTTCTGCTCTCTCTCCGTATGTCACCTGACTGGCTCCAGAGAAAAAGTGAATGTAAAAATCCCTCCATAGGGCCTCAACAGCAGGTCCCTCGTCAAAGCCATCTCAGAGCCGCTCTACCAACTGCTGTAAAGGGTGACACAGTGCTGCTATTATTAGTCACACTGAATTATACAACCCCTCTAGTTCTCATATTTATTTCCTCAATGAAATGATCTCTATGATCTCACAATGTCTCACTGGTCAAAGGTGTATTTACAAAGCTGTCCTTGTGAGATTAATCATTCATAGGGATTTTTTTGTTTCTAGACTATCTCTGGAGGATTAAGGAGCTTGAGTGACGGTAGAGACAGAGAAGGTAATAATCTGACCTCAATCTGAACCTGTAAGGAATTCTATAAAAATGAAATGGGATATTTTATTAGCGTTGATTACATTAGCGTGTACAGTGCTGTGAACTTTTTCCCCCCTTGCTGATTTCCTCTATTATTGCATATTTGTCTTGCAGCATGGTTTCTGATCTTTAGACAAAATGCAGTATTAGACAAAGGGACACTGAGTAAACATTAAATGCATTTGAAAAATTATTTCATTTATTTAATGAAAAAAGTTATCAAACACCCATATCGCCCACGTGAAAGAGGAATTGACCCCTTAGTTATTCAATCAACCAGTTAACCAAATTTGACTGATAATTAGATTCAGCTGATTGAACACAGTCAGTCTTAATTGTAGCCAGCCTGTTTGATTCTAAACCTCACTCATATTGAACCTTCTCATCAAAGTAAATTAGTCACCACAAAATCTCTACAAGTGCACTATGCTACGTTCAAAGTATATTCCAGAGATGAGAAAAAAGTTGAAATATATCAGTCTGGAAAGGGTTACAGTACAAAGTAATTTGTAAGGTTCTGGGACTCCACCAAACCACGGTGAGAGGCATTATCTCCAAATGGAGAACACTTGGAACAGTGGTGAATCATCCCAGAAGTGGCTGGCCTGCCAAAAAAGTTCTCCAAGGGCACAGAAACAACCCATCCAGGAAGTCACAAAAGATCCCGTAAGAACATCCCAAGAACAGCAGGCCTCTCTAACCTCAGCTAAGGTCAGTGTTCATGACTCCACAATAAGAAAGAGACTGGGAGAGTAGCAAAGATGAAACCACAGCTAACCGAGAGGAACATCAGTTCACACTTACGGAGAAATAAAAAAGCACATGGAAGACCCCGAAGCCTTTTGGGATAATGTTCCATGGACAGAGGAGTCAAAAGTTGAATTTTGTTGGACAATACAGGTGCCATTATGACTGGCATAAAGCAAATATTGCATGTCTTAGTAAGAACCTCATACCAACAGTCAAATGTGGTAGTGGTAGTGTGATGGTGTGAGGATACTTTGGTGCCTCAGGACCTGGACGACTGGCCATTATTTTAAGAATCATTCTGCTCCGTACCAGGAAATAGTTCAGGAGAATGTCCAGTCATCTACCTGTGTAATTGAGTCATGCAGCAAGACATTGATCCAAAACACAACAGCAAGTCCATATTTAAATAGCTGAAAAGAAACAAAGTTAATTTTGTTTTGGAGCGACCTAGACAAAGTCCTGGCTTGAACCCTACAGAGATGCTGTGGGAGGACCTGAAATGAGCAGTTCATCCGCAAAAATCTACCAAATTGTCTGAATTAAAGCAGTTCTGCATAGAAGAGTGGGCTAAAGTTCCCTCACAGCGATGTGAAAGACTGATTATTATAATTATAGGTTGCAACCAGTTACTAAGCTTTAATGGGCAATCACTTTTTTCAAATGGGTGATATGGGCGTTTGATAACTTTTTTCATTAGATAAATGAAATAATATATATTTTTAAATGTGTTTTGTGTTTCCTCAGGTTCCCCTTTGTCTAATATTAAATTTCACCTGAAACCGTTGCACTGTGACAAAAATGCAATAATAGAGGAAATCGAAAGGGCTCAAATACTTTTTCACAGTACTGTAGAATTCACACAGATTTACTTGTTACATTGCGTCAGTGTCTGTAAAGATACGCTTTAGATGGCCTTGCTATTTTAACTGTTAAAGGTTGGATTACCATGCAGCTACAAATGTGTGTGCTTGTCTGCTATGTATTCTTTTCTGCTTGTGGTACAGGCTCACGCAGCACATGCAAGAGCAGGCGTATCTAATGAACTGGCCAACGGCACTTTTTAAAACTGGACAGTAGATGTGATCAGACCAGTTTGATATCCTGAACAGGATATCCTGCAGGCTGATGATGTCAGAGGAACAGCAGGTTCCGCAAGCTCTTCAGCACTGTCAATTGGATAAATGCTCTTAGCCTCTCTATGACCCACGGAATGACTGCTTGTTGATATTTCATTGGACATTACATTTATGCATTTGACACTTATCCAAGTGTCTTGCACTGTTTACATTTTACATACAATGTATTTGTACAGCTGGATATTTCGACTGAAGAAATTACTACAGTACAGCAATGCAGCGGCTACAAACTCAGTTCCCCAACCATGAAACAACATTACATTACCTTATTAAATATCAGCTTTGCTGTTTTGAATGACTTGAACAGTGAACTTGAATAAACTTGAGCAGTTATGGTTTATTCACACACTGCCTCTGCTGGAACATAACTTTCTCTTTGCAGCCCTGCATGTTGTGGTGGGAACAGAGGGGGCTGCAGTCAGCTGAGAGATAACGTAAGTGTTATCGCGGTGTGTTATCTGTGCAGAAAGGTTCCCGTTATTTTAACAGCCGAGCGAAAACACGGGGGAGTGGAGCGGAACGGCTGTGGTGCGGGGGATTGCGTGTCCGTCAGCATGAGAAAGTCAGGCAAACTAAACACACTGGGACTGGGACTGACATGGGCGTCTGACCGAGGGCACTGGTGGACGTCGTCATTCCAGGATCTCTGCTGTATTTTCATCCCACATTCACCCCTGCAGTTGCTGCTAGACTTTCCCACAGCTGACTTAACTCTCTGTGCTCTCACGTTTGTTTAAAACACCACTCTCTCTGCATGTGCTCACGGTTGTGTTTAAAACACCACTCTCTCTGCATGTGCTCACGATTGTGTTTAAAACACCACTCTCTCTACGCTCACGATTGTGTTTAAAACACCACTCTCTCTGCATGTGCTCACGATTGTGTTTAAAACACCACTCTCTCTGCATGTGCTCACGTTTGTGTTTAAAACACCACTCTCTGCGCTCATGATTGTGTTTAAAACACTACTCTCTCTGCGCTCACGATTGTGTTTGAAACACCACTCTCTACACACTCACGATTGTGTTGAAAACACCACTCTCTCTACATGTGCTCACGTTTGTGTTTAAAACACCTCTCTCGTGTGCTCACAGTTGTGTATAAATCAGCAAATCACCACTCTGCCTGTGGCCAAGGACCGCAAAATGGTGTGTGCAATACAGTAGGGCGGAGGGGATCATTACCACACCCAAACAGCACATCAGAGCAAAAATTGGTGTATCTATTATTTATAGTTGTCCAGAGAAGTTAGCTGCCATTAGGAAATAAATAAAAATGCACAGGCCTTTTAAACTGGTCTGTGCGCTCCCACAGACTGCTGGTTTGCACTACCTTGTCCTGTTGATCTGGACATGGGTTAGATTAAGATATTCTCATATAGGTAGCTTCACATCCCATTGAAGCAATCAATGTTTTCTGGAAGGAATGCTGGCCTTCAGTCTTGCTCTTTAAATCAGTATCTGGGATTGGAGCAGTTGAATTGCCAAACTATGTTCTTAACTCTCAAGGGGGTTAATTGTGTTCATATTAAATCAGGCTATACATTATGCTTGGCATGGTGGTGATAGACACAAGCTATGCACAAAGAACCATGAAGGAACGAGCAACCGTTAATGCACATGGCACATATTTACAGTGGTTCATTCCAAGTCAGTACAGTTTTATCAAATAATGGAGCAATTATGTGTATAAAAAGCTTGTACTCAAAGATGTGACAAGCTAGCCTGGAATGATAAACAGCTGCTCTACATCTTTTTCCTTCAACAAATAAATAGAATTAATTCCAGAAGAGAGCAAGACAAAAAACAAACAAACCGGATGGCAAATTGCAGTGTTACACCCGTGCAAAAAGCGCACTGTAACCCCGAGACATGCAAATTAGGTATTTATAAAATGCTCTTATTTTTAAAACAAGGCTCCTGTAATGAATAATGAAATGTCTGGGACTGCCCACCACCCAGTGCAGTGCTTACCCTCCCATCCTCCCAGGCTGTTGTTCTTCCCGAGAAGGAAGTGGTATTTTAGTAGCGCTGCATCTGAGTGGCTGAGGATGATTTGAGCGAGTGTCCATCCCCAGCCTCCCAGTGCCCGTGTTTGTGACTGAGGATGATTTGAGCGAGTGTCCGTCCCCCCAGTGCCCATGTTTGTGGCTGAGGATGATTTGAGCGAGTGTCCGTCCCTGGCCCCCCAGTGCCCGTGTTTGTGACTGAGGATGATTTGAGTGAGTGTCCGTCCCCGGCCTCCCAGTGCCCATGTTTGTGGCTGAGGATGATTTGAGCGAGTGTCCGTCCCCCCAGTGCCCGTGTTTGTGGCTGAGGATGATTTGAGTGAGTGTCTGTCCCCGGCCCCCCAGTGCCCATGTTTGTGGCTGAGGATGATTTGAGCGAGTATCCGTCCCCCCAGTGCCCGTGTTTGTGACTGAGGATGATTTGAGTGAGTGTCCGTCCCCGGCCCCCCAGTGCCCATATTTGTGGCTGAGGATGATTTGAGAGAGTGTCCGTCCCCAGCCTCCCTGTGCCCGTGTTTGTGGCTGAGGATGATTTGAGCGAGTGTCTGTCCCTGGCCCCCCAGTGCCCGTGTTTGTGGCTAAGGATGATTTGAGAGGGTGTCCGTCCCTGGCCCCCCAGTGCCCGTGTTTGTGGCTGAGGATGATTTGAGAGGGTGTCCATCCCTGGCCCCCCAGTGCCCGTGTTTGTAGCTGAGGATGATTTGAGAGAGTGTCCGTCCCCCCAGTGCCCGTGTTTTTGGCTGAGGATGATTTGAGTGAGTGTCCGTCCCCCCAGTGCCCGTGTTTGTGACTGAGGATGATTTGAGCAAGTGTCCATCCCCCCAGTGCCCGTGTTTGTGACTGAGGATGATTTGAGCAAGTGTTCGTCCCCAGCCCCCCAGTGCCTGTGTTTGTGGCTGAGGATGATTTGAGCGAGTGTCCGTCCCCAGCCCCCCAGTGCCTGTGTTTGTGGCTGAGGATGATTTGAGCGAGTGTCCGTCCCTGGCCCCCCAGTGCCCATGTTTGTGGCTGAGGATGATTTGAGCGAGTGTCCGTCCCTGGCCCCCCAGTGCCCGTGTTTGTGACTGAGGATGATTTGAGTGAGTGTCCGTCCCGGCCCCCAGTGCCCATATTTGTGGCTGAGGATGATTTGAGAGAGTGTCCGTCCCCAGCCTCCCAGTGCCCGTGTTTGTGGCTGAGGATGATTTGAGCGAGTGTCTGTCCCTGGCCCCCCAGTGCCCGTGTTTGTGGCTAATGATGATTTGAGCGAGTGTCCCCTCCCCCAGTGCCCGTGTTTGTGGTTGAGGATGATTTGAGAGGGTGTCCGTCCCTGGCCCCCCAGTGCCCATGTTTGTGGCTGAGGATGATTTGAGAGAGTGTCCGTCCCCCCAGTGCCCGTGTTTGTGACTGAGGATGATTTGAGCGAGTGTCCGTCCCCCCAGTGCCCGTGTTTGTGGCTGAGGATGATTTGAGCGAGTGTCCGTCCCCCCAGTGCCCGTGTTTGTGACTGAGGATGATTTGAGCGAGTGTCCGTCCCCCCAGTGCCCGTGTTTGTGACTGAGGATGATTTGAGCAAGTGTCCGTCCCCCCAGTGCCCGTGTTTGTGACTGAGGATGATTTGAGCGAGTGTCCGTCCCCCCAGTGCCCATGCTTGTGGCTGAGGATGATTTGAGAGAGTGTCCGTCCCCAGCCCCCTAGTGCTCGTGTTTGTGGCTGAGGATGATTTGAGTGAGTGTCCGTCCCTGGCCCCCCAGTGCCCATGTATTTCCTGTGTTTGTGCTCCGTAACGCTGAGGCAGCCCCTCCGCTTCCTGAGCGAGCACGGCGGCGTGCAGCGGCCAGCGCACGGCCCACCCTCCCAGTGGCCGTCATGGAGACGGCAACCTCTGACCTCAGGACAGCATCGCCCGGCTTATCAGATCCTCCCCATGCCTCGCCGACAGGAAGTGCCCTGGGAGGGGAGGGGAAGTGCGGATACGGGAGCCGCGGCCCGTGTGCGCGAAGCCTCGTTCTTGTCCCGCACCGGGCGCCCCCGGCAAAAACCACCCTCTCTGACTTTCCCACGTTTTGCTCTTCTTTTAGACCCATTCTGTACGAGCGTGCCGAAAAGCCTTTCGTGCTCAGCCGCGCACGCGCAGTTCGGAGCGCTGAGTCGCGCTGAACTCCCTCGGCTGTGAGCCAAGCCGAAGGATGTGTTTATTAAAGCCAGGCGTTCGCGTCCGCTCGGCCCAGCGTGTGGGCTCACACTCATGAAGAGGCTCGCACAGCCGAGATGGCGTGCAGTCAAAAAAGGCCTGTGGCCCCTCGAGTGTCTCGACTCCCACAGTAAAACACGATGTCCTGGTTTACGCGTCCCTGCTCCTCTCACGGAGCTCGCGGGGCCCCGGGGCAAACGCTGCGCATGTTTGTCAGGCACCACAAAGGCGCAGGGGTTAGTCATCACTCAGAACGAGCCCTCCACTGGCGGGCAGGAGAACCTCACTGACGCCACTGCATATTCTCCACCTCAGACGCAAACACAACCTTCCATAGATAGTTTTCTTTTCTTTTTTCCCCCCCGTGGGCTAATAAATTACCCTTATCTACTTTCTGTAGGACTGGCACAAATTAAAAACGGGAAGGCTGTTTGTGGTCGTTGAGCAATGGAATAAACCTTTCCATTACAAATGTATTATTAATCGCCTACAGTAAGTATCATAAACTGTTAACTGGAAAGGTTCACATGTGCTGGCTGCTGCCAAGTAATACATTTTTTATATTGATCACGTTTCCATGCAGCCTGGTGTTTGACAATATGTTTTATAAGCTGCCCCAGCCTGCGTTTTATTATCCAAAACAGATGAGGAAGTTGGAGAGTAGAAGGGAGGCATCGTGGGGGTGGGGGGTGGGGGCTGTGCCTTTGGGTATTTGACTTCATGTTCACACCAGAGAAAGAGTGAGACAAACAGTTCCTGTTCGGAGAGAAAGTGTTTTCAGGAAACAGCCACAGAGCTTAGCTTCCCTCCAGGATTCTCATTTCATTGTTCAGTGTTTATCTGTGTCTTGTTTAGCAGCTGTGTCCTTTCGTTCATAAAATTGTTTTTTTTTCTTCTTCAGTAAATTCAAGCTGGTTCACAATCCCTGATCAGCCTCATGAACTAACACTAATTATTCTCTGATTAATTTGTGGAAATAGCAATAAGCATATTGTACAGATATTTATCCATATTTTACAGCTGTTCTCCACAGGTTATGAGTGCTCGTTAAAAATAATTTAGGGGAGCATTATATGTGACGAGTATAGAGTAAAAATCGAGTAAAAGTGAGGACAATTTTATTGAATGAAACACAGTAACATGACAATCAGAGTATTCTACATTTGCCTTGCAGCTATGAACCTTAAACATTTACATTGTTTATGTATATTAGGTATCGAAGTGGAAAACTACCTAGTTATTAAATACATCAGCAATAATGACATACCCAGAAAGGCAATATCGTGACAAGCCCTTAAGGGAATTACCTTCAATCATAATCTGCATCAAAGCTTTTTATTGATTTTCCTGTGGGCAAATGCTCGTCAAAATGCAAATGACCCCATATCTTATTGCGATAAAAAAATAACTTCAAGCGGTGTATCTGCTGAAAAGAAAAACAACAACAAAAAGAAAAACAAAATCAGTATCAATAATGCTATATTAATCTTTATTAAACAATAAAGCTGAATCTAATCTAATCTAATTATTGCAGCCTTGTTGATTTTAACAACATCTCAAGTTTTTTGCATGGACCATTTTATGGAGGCTTCACTTTCCATAACACTTCTGCTCTCATGCCCATGGTGCACCACAAGAGTATACTGAACATATCCTCTCAATTAAACCTCTTAATTTATAAATTCATGAGCTTCTACATTTTTACATAACCTCTTTAAAGTATTCAATAGCAGTAAAGTGTGAAACAAGAATTCTGGTGCCTAGTCTCTGTCCTGTATGTTGGCTATTGGTCTATTATTGATGGGCAAGAAGTCATGTCTTCTTACAGCACACTGGGCTACAGTATGTGTACAGCAGGCCAGTCAAAGTGAGCAGCGACGTCTCTGATCTGGAAAAGGTGTACTGACATCCGAGATGGCTTTCTCCTGTTTCACCCTCCACGACTCCTTCGGCTTTTCTGCTCCTTCACCCAAGTCTCCCTCGCAGGGCTATTTCAGGGAGGCCCCGCTTCTGAGAAGCATTATTAAGATGCTATGATTCACTTGGGAGCATTCCTGTTTGAACCGCAGAGTTTCCCACTGCCTCTGTCAGCCACTTCTCCCTGCAGCCTTTTTGTTTGTTTGTTTAAGAGCATTTAACCATTTCACTGTATGGAAGGTACATTAAGATAATGATCTGTCAGGACCACTGTCATCAAAGTAGAACTTTATTGACAATAAAGGCAATACAGTTATGTTTGGCGGTGTGGCTCTGTTCTGGAGCTCTCCCGCCAACCACGCAGCCCGCGTGGATAAGGCCGGGAGGCCAGCAGCCAAACCCCCCTAGAGGGGGACACACAGAACAGATCCAGCAGTTATCCCTTAACACATAGGGATGGAGCAATGCAATTTCTTAACACATAGGGATGGAGCAATACAAATATTTAAAACACATAGGAATGGAGAAATGCAAATTCTTGACGCATGAGGATGGAGCTGGGGTGGTGGAGGGGATTTACGGAGCAACGTGCAGCGCTTGCATGCAGGAGGAGCAGCCGAATGAGTAGAGGGAGGCTGTTTAAGTAGACCGCCCTGTTAGTGAATGTACTGTGATACGCAAACATCACTCAGCTGAGCCATCAGCTGATTCAGCCGGAGCGCTTGATTCTTGTGGCCTGCCAGAACCACGCGATGCTCCATTATTGATATATAGGTCTGTAGGTAACCAGATATACGCTGCCTGGCCAAAGAAAAAGTCGCCTTTTGGATTTTTTTGTACAGTGCCTACTGTACAAGCCTCGGGAGGCAGTGCTATGATCTGGAGTTGCTTCAATTGCTCAGGTCTAGGCTCAGCAACATTATGCGGCAATAAAATGAAGTCAGCTGAGTACCTGAATGTACTGAATGACCAGGTTATCCCATCAATGGATTTTTTCTTACCTGACGGCATGGGCATATTCCAGTACGACAATGCCAAGATTCATCGGGCTCAAATTGTGAAAGAGTGGTTCTGGGAGCATGAGGACATTTTCACACTTGAATTGGCCACCACAGAGTCCTGACCTTAACCCCATTGAAAGTCTTTGGGATGTGCTGGAGAAGACTTTACAGAGTGGTTCAACTCTCCCGTCGTCAATACAAGATCTTGGCCAAAAAGTAATGCAATTCTGGATGGAAATAGATGTGACGTTGCATAAGGTTGTCCAAACAATGCCACGACGAATACGCGCCGTCATCAAAGCTAAAGGCGGTCCAATGAAATATTAGTGTGTGACTTTTTTTTGGCCAGGCAGTGTATCAATATACCAATATACAAAATTATGAAAAGGCATTGTGATTCCTCACGTGAAATTAAATCTGAACTTTGAGAGTATGTTTTACTATACAGTACACTTTATCCCTCTGTGGTTCATAGGAACTCTGTCAGAGTTAAATTAACACTACACTGTGCCCCTTTCTCCATCAGTAGTGCCATGAACCCCTGGGCAAAACCTCACGCTTGTCCCTGACTCCCCCTGAACCCCCCGCCTCCACACTGACTCCCATTCCCCTCTTCCACATCTTCCCCATCTACCCTACATTCCCTACCCTAAATAAATACATAAATTATCATCTCAACCTATCCTTGCACATGTTAAATCTAGTGACAAAGGATTACGTACCAATGGGCCCAATCATTGCACACTCATTAATTGCTACTTGGGATGTTTGTAGTTTTTATGAATCTAGACCTTTCCCTCCATCACTCTGGATAACAGCTAAATGTCTAAACTCAAAAATTTAAAGTAAAAAGTTGTTGGACTGTCACCATTCAGCATCGCCAAGGACGAACAGCTCTCCCTACAGATCGTCTCCACCAATGGAGACAGGGCATTGTTTCCCAGTGAAATACTGACACGTGAAAGCCCCTCCCCCAGCCTGCATCAGCCCCTGGGGTGTAAGCAGATCTGTGGATGAGCTGCACAGACACACTGATTGAGTGACTGTGCCCTAGAGCATATTGTGTGGGATCCTTGTGTCCGGGGCTGGGGATCAGGTTTCACAGAGCTGTGTGTGGGGTGGAATGTGGGTAGTCCTATCCCAACAGATCTGTCCCCACATTCCGAGCCCCTCTTCGTTAAGCCCTACACTCATTACATATGGCTCTACACTCCTTTACTTATAGTTCATGCCTTCATCACAGATTTAAAATAAGTTTAAATTTCAAATTGGCCAAGCGTATAACACACATAATGAACTTTTTTGGTGTTATTTTACTCACCAGAATAAATTCCTGAAATATAGGCAGGTTGCATAAAGAATATTTATTTAAATATGCATGGTATTCAACTTAAGACCATATTAGACTATTTTTATATGCAAGGTATTCAACTTAACATCAGTATTAGACTATTTAAATATGCATGGTATTCAATTTAAGACCAGTATTAGACTATTTAAATATGCAAGATATTCAACTTAACACCAGTATTGGTGTCAGGAGGCGTGGGGGGTTTGGACCCAAACGCAGAGGGGGAAAAATACAAAACTCCAAATGATAAGAACAAAAGACTTTACTAAAACAAGGAAACAAAAGGGAACAAAAAGCCTCGCAGGGCAACTTTCAACAAACGAAGGAAAACTTCAAAACAACACAGGAACAAAGAAAATCCAAAAACACAAGGAAACCAGAACATGGGCAGGAACACATGGAGCAGGTACTTGAGTAGGGGCTTACGCACAACACAACCAGACATAACCAAGGATCCAGCACCTAAGTCAAGGAAGAGGGAAACTTAAATAGAACAGACACTGACGAGACACAGGAGGGCACCATGAACAATCAGGCCACAGAGAGGGAAGGGAAAACGAGACAACCAAGAACCAATAATAGGACAATTGAAAACAATCATACAATTACACAGGGGGAGCAGGACACAAAACAGAAGTGCCGCCATCTGGCGGCCCAACAGGGGAAACGCAGACAGGAACACAGAACCATGACAATTGGACTGTTCAAATATACAAGGTATTCAACTTAACTCCAGTATTAGACTATTTAACTATGCAAGGTATTCAACTTAAAATCAGTATTAGACTATTTAACTATGCAAGGTATTCAACTTAAAATCAGTATTAGACTATTTAACTATGCAAGGTATTCAACTTAAAATCAGTATTAGACTATTTAAATATGCACGGTATTCAACTTAACACCAGTATTTGATTATTGACTTTGCTGCCCTACTGCGCTGCTATAATTGCCGTCTGGCATGTGGTGCTAAAAAAATAATTTTAGATTAATTGTTCTACTCAATATTGAATATTCATAGCAGAAAATATTTTAAATAGAAATTAATCACATATAAGAAGCTCTCAGTTAAAGGCCATGTGTTCCCTATTGTTCCACTCCCCACCAATCCATATGCTCTTCAGTCCAGTCATGAGATATGCATGTTACTTTAGGAATCTGGATTTTGACTGGCTGCTTTGATTGCTTCATGATTCCACAGAATACTCTGAGGGAGACTGCCCAGCTTGTCTGTCATCACATCTAACAAAGCAACTAATGTGAGTCCAACAAAAGCATTTCTGCAGCATAGGATCTTATTTATGGAACAATTCAGAGGAAGAGTTTCGTTAGATGTGCACAGTGCAAAAATAAACGATTTCCCTCATGAAACTTTCCACAGATACTTGAGAATCCAGGTGATGGATGGCTTTATTTAAAGAAGGTTAGCTTTTTTACAGAGAAAAGGGAAATTTTCAGGAAGTCTGTTTTATTATATCACACATAATATGAGTAAGTGGAAACACACAAACACACATGTACAAATACATGCATGCACTAGTAGCTACAGCACATACTGTGTGTATACATACAATTTTTTCTTTCTGCTAAGATATGGAGAGCTATTTTACTCAAAATGCGGCACGTTCTTCATGAGCCTCTGAAGCAGGACAGATACAGCGTTTTGTTCCAGTTGTGTTACGGAGCAGGACGGCCAGGACAGCCTGGGGTCCTGCAGAACGGGGTCCATTTTGCAGATGATGAAAAAGAGGGGTCATGAAAGACAATATTTATTCATTTATTTTTATGTCCTGTTATTATTTATTATTCATGTCCTGTGTGACTGCACCAGAAAGAGGAAGACAGAAATCCCAGCTGCAGACTTGGGGGTGTTTGCTAACTCTCCCTCCCTGTTTTGGGGCTGATGTCGCTGGGCTCCCTCCCCTGTGTTCCGGGCTTTATTCCTGAGGACAGCCCGACCTCGCTGTGTACGCCATCTCGCTGCGTTTATGACCTCCAGCAGCTCCAGCTCAACAGGAAACAGAAGAGAGTTCAGTCTGCACCGGCACACATGAATTTGATTACCCAAATCTGGACCTCATTCATTACTTTGTATCCAAGGATGAAAGAAAGCCAAGTACAGTTTAGTCTCTTCCAGGGAAAAAAAAACAGATGGTGTCACCTGTTGAATAACTGAACTGGCTTCCTGGGTAATATCACCTGCATTATTGTAGAACATCTTGGCATCCTAAGCTTAGAGCAGGCTGGATATGTTAGTATTCCAGTATGCTTAGTTCCAGGGGCTCGGTAGAGCTCTTAGGCCATAAGAACTGTGCCAGACAGTCTCTGAGGCTTCAGTGCTACAGTTTGCTGCCAGCAGAGTGTCCACAACAATACATGCTGGACCTCCATGAAATCAAGAATCAATAATAATTATTATTATTAGTATAATAATAATAATAATAGATCAGGGAAACACTTTTTTCCTTCATTCATTATCATTAAGGAAGGAATGTTGTTTATGTCCTCATTAATACCTATCCTGGGGTTAGTAGGATTATGCGAGATATGTTCTGCGGTAAGACTAGTAAAGACATGTTATCGGGTCCAAACTCGGCAACCAGCACATATTGATACTGTCATAACACAAACCGCACTTCTCGCTTCGCCTGTGGTTAGGTGTAGTCGCTCACCGTCCTCATCTTCTGTTCAGATTTCCTCTGAGGGCACAATAAAGTATTGTATTGTATTGTATTGTCTTAATAAACAAGTGAAAAGGCGGCAGCAAGCTGCCACACGGACCTCGTTACCTGCATAAATAAAACAGGTTATGTTGCTGCCGCGTTTTTATGCTGCAGCCAGTGCTGCACAAACTGGGCCGTGAAATGGACAGCACGCCGGTGAGGATGAGACGGCTGGAGCTGAAACGCTCGTTTTATACGCTAGGCCTACGTGTGAGGTTTGTAACCACTCACATTTACAGAGACAATCACAATCAATTCGCCGAAACTACATATTCACAACGTTTATAACTGTAAAGAAGTAGGGCAAACAAAATGTTAAATTAATTATTCCAATCGATTTATATTTATATTTTTTTCTGGCTTTGCGTTGGCGGTAGGACACCCATGTTTCACCGCGTAGCCTACTGTTATACATGTACATACATACACCCTTGCTCGCTTAAAAGGTGCAACAAATCTGTCACTTTCTTAACAACAGCGCCCTCTTGTGGTAGTCTCCTTTGGCGTATTGTCTGTTGTGAAATTGTCACCAGTTCAACTGAAACCTTTTAAAAATGTGTTTGCAGCAACAGCTATTGGCCTAGCTGTTGCATAATGGACCTTGGTAAGATTTGGGCGCTGCCCGTTCAATTTATTCGGGACCGCAACCGACAACCCGCTGTTGACCGGGTGTCGACAACCCATCTTATAACCTTTAAATAGATTTTCAATAGCATGGAGTTTTTAAAAATGAAGAAATAACTGCGAGGGAAAACGGTAGTTGCAACATTAGTCTAATGTTAAGAGCCTATTGTTGGAACGACAGAAATGTACAACTTCTGCTGTAACAGAACTGTTACTATGGATACTGTAAACAAACAGTGTCCGGCAGCAAGGCTGCTCTTGTAAGTACTTCAGCTTCCATAATCTTTTAGACTAATGGTGAAACAATAGGCGTGAGTTTACAGCTCGGTTTAAATGTAATGTTATTGATTTGTAGAGATGTGTCTGCGTTATTCCGTTCTAACTCAAAACACTGTTTTGACTTAGAATGGTGATAATACTGTAGTATCCTGTGACACCGTGCTATGAAATAGCCTAGAAAATGTGTGCTGTTGGGGCACTACCTACTAGCGAGCAGGGACGTTTAGTCTACAAGCATACCTAGTTTCTTTTTTTGCAAACGGGGCAACCTTGGATAGTAAAAGTTTCCTAAGGTCCAAAACAGTAGCTAGCCAAATAATTAGCATAAGCTAGTGGTAGCAGCAGCAAGTATCAAGCATAATTAGAAGTAACATATGAATGCACATATTTATAGTCTGACATATTTAATTTTACATATAACTGTTTGCAGTGTATATATTAACATATATTTTTGTGACAGACCAGACTTGTTCACAGGTAAGTATGCTGTAATCTGATCCCTATCACAGATGCCTTGGTCATGTTCCGGAAAACATTCTGGAGGCACACTGTGAGTGATGTAGTTCACTTGCATCAAGACCAGGCTCTGAGCACGACCATATTCATCCTGAAAGAGTTCGGGCCAACGGGGTTCCTCTTGAAGGAGGAAGGGGAATCCAAGAAGTTCAAAGTAAAACAGCCTCATTCCTCTTTTTCTGTGGCTGTACATCACATTTTCATGATATTTTGTTCAGCAGGAAAAGTTGTTTTACGATTAAGTGTTTCATAATAATAATAATAATAGTGATTATTATTATTATTATCAATAATAACAACATAGATGTTATTATTATTATTATTATTAATAATAATAATAATAATAATAATAATAATAATAATATTTACTTTATTTTTTCATTTAGGCCTCTTTTTACTATGCAGATCATAAGACTTGTGAGTGCTTTTAGGTGATTTTGATAGCCCCTAGGCCTTATTATAAAAGTGATTTATGAGTTGTGTTCCCAAGTGTATGTTCTTGCTTTCTTTCTGTGTAGCAGGTGCAGTAATGTGCAGCTAGGCTCTTAATTGCCATTCATTTCTCAGGTGTGCTTAGGAAACCCTCATACGTGCTCCTGCCTGACATATGTTAAAGAGAGAGACCTCTGCAAGCATATCTGCTGGTGAGTATAAATGCATCTGTATAGATCTGTGCATCATCAATTGTTCCCTCAGAGAAAACTGAACCTTTTTCACAAGTTGTGTTTCTCTCCAGGGTTTTGATAAGGAAATTCAGACTGCCTAGAGACCATGAGTGTAAGTTATGGCTGAGCAAGTGATTCATTACTCATGAATTATTCTGTGGCGTTCAGTAACTTATGGTATGGGACCTTTGTGTCATTTTAAAAGCCTGTTTCTTTCTTTATTTTTCATAATTTTCATGGTTATTGAATCTGTAGTTGAATGGGTTTAAATCTTTCCAGAACTTTCTCTGTAAATTCAAAATGGCTTCCCGTCTTCACCATGGCAGACTGTCTCCAGCTGGGCCTGGTGGACCGGCAGATCAGCGAGATGCTGCAGGGGGTGCACTCACCTCGGTCCCCCCACTTGGAGGACCCCCCCACCCCTGTCCTGACTGAGGAGGACGGCTGTGTGAAGCAGAAGGAGGTGGAGGCTGAAGACGTGTGTCCCATCTGCCAGGAGGACCTGATGGGGAAGAGGCTGCCTGTGACCTACTGCAGGTAGAGAGACCTTATCCTACTGCAGGTAGAGAGATACCTTATCCCACTGAAGGTAGAGAAAAAGACCTTATCCTACTGAAGGTAGAAAGAGAGACCTTATCCTACTGCAGGTAGAGAGAGAGACCTTATCATACTGCAGGTAGAGAGAGAGATCTTATTATCCTACTGCAGGTAGAGAGAGAGAGATCTTATTATCCTACTGCAGGTAGAGAGACCTTATTATTCCGACTGCAGGTAGAGAGGCCTTATCCTACTGCAGGTAGAGAGACCTTATCCTACTGCTGGTAGAGAGAGAGAGACCTTATCCTACTGCAGGTGGAGAGAGAGACTTTATCATACTGCAGGTCGAGAGAGAGACCTTATTATCATACTACTATCACTGCAGAGCTGACTCACTGGAATATCACTGATTTTCACTGATGGCAAAGGGTACGAGAGCAGCAGCATCAGATTATGCCTGACTTCAGTCTCCTGACCTTACTCTAGAGATTTAGAATATCTCAAGGATTAAAACTGGCAAAGTAAAGTTTAGGTTCTGTACTTCAGGTAAGATAATGAATAGTTGCTAGCATTTCATGTTAACATTAGATAAAATGTAAATTTTTTCGTTTCGCAAATCTTAACTTTGCATGTCCATTTTTAATTGTTTTTACTGTCTTTTATTATACATTATTGGCATATGGTAAAGCACTTTGAACCTGAAGCCCGAAGAGTGCTCTGCAACTGAAGTTTATAGTATTGTTTGTATTTATAAACGAAGTGCTGAATGTTCCTCTGCGTTTGCAGGTACGGGTGCGGTAACAACGTTCACATCTCCTGCATGAAGGTGTGGGCGGACCACCAGGCCCGGTCGGACCCGGACATCATGGTGAAGTGCCCGCTCTGCAGGGAGGCCTTCGAGCCCATGAAGGTGCTGCTGGACCAGGTGAAAAACGCCGCCAGCCTGCTGACCCCGGCCGAGCGGGAGCGGCAGGACAAGCACCTGGGCGTCCTGTGCAACGGCTGCAAGGCCTGCCCCGTCACCGGCAAGTGCTTCAAGTGAGTATCCCTCTCTCTCTTTCTGTTTCCCTCTCTCCCTCTCTCTCTCTCTCTCTTTCTGTCTCTCCCTCTCTCCCTCTCTCTCTCTCTCTCTGTCTGTCTCTCCCTCTCTCTCTGTCTGTATGTATCTTTCTCTCTCTCTCTCTCTCTCTCTCTCTCTGCTGCATGCAGGGAGTGGGTGTGTGAGTGAGAGTGGCTGGAGCATGACTGTCGGTGAGTTTTCCAAACTTTCCTTTATTTCGCACCGGTGAGGGTCTTTCAGTACTGTTTTTTCTCTCTGTTATACTGTTCCTAAGCACTGTTTACTAGTAGGTAGGCAACGCTTTTTTAAAGAGGTCTTGCCAGCTTCCCTAGGTGGTGAGAGGCTCAGTCGGCGAAATGGCATTAAAGCCACCCCGAGTGTGCCGTGCTCGGTAGAAGAGTGCATATTAGCGATAGCGAAGGTGGTTGGACACGAGTGTATTAAGTTCGCGTCAAGAATGAATAAAGGAATCGTGGTGTTTCTCGACAGCATTGACAAAGTTAATGCCGTAGTTGAACATGGAATTGTTGTTAAGGAAACTTTTACCGTGGTGCTTCCTCTCGCCAACCCGGCGAGAAGGATTACTTTGTCAAATATGCCGCCTATGGTTACCAATGAAATGTTAACGCAAGCGTTGTCACGTCACGGTAAAATAGTTACCCCGATTAAGAAACTTTCCGGTGGTTTTCAGTCCCCGCCTTTAAAGCACGTTATGTCTTTCAGAAGTCAAGTGCACATGATTCTAAAAGATGGTACGGATCATTTCTCCATGTCGTTCAATATTAGGATTGACAATTTTGATTATACTGTGTATGCGACTTCTGATAGCTTGAGATGCTTTGTGTGCAACTGTGTGGGTCATTTAGCCAGATCCTGTCCGAACAGGGAGCCTGCTGCAGATGAGCCTGCTGGCCCGTCTTCTTGCGGGGCAGGGGAAGCGCAAACAAACTCAGATCAGGGGCGTAATGATAATACTGATAATGTTGTGTCTGAAACAACAGAAGTGGTTGTAGGAAAAGGGGGGAGAAGGTGGCAGAGGAGGCGAATGAACAAGGGGCTTCTCAAGCAGATAGCATGGGTGGGGAGGAGGTGAATGAACAAGGGGCTTCTCAAGCAGACAGCATGGTTGGGGAGGAGGTGAATGGACAAGGGGCCTATCAAGCAGACAGCATGGTTGGGGCGGAGGTAAATGAGCAAGGGGCCTCGCAAGCAGATAGCATGGTTACAGCCATAGTCGAGGGTGGGGGGCCTGAGGAGGAAGATGAGGGTGTTTTCAAGATACCAACAGTTAAAAGAAAAAGTTCACGTACAGCAGGACGTATTGCAAAAACAAAAAAAGTAAACAAGCAAACATCAGCTGAGAGGGCGGAGAGACAGGATCTCGCTTCTAGTGTTGCAGACTCTAGTGAGGACGAGTATTTTTCAGACTCCTCTACAGCGAGTGGACTTGAGCAGCCTATAGGTGGCTACACGATTGAACAGATTATGAATTTTCTGAAAACAACTAAGAATCAAAAGAACATTCAGATTAATGAACATTTTCCAGATCTGAGGCTATTTGTCAGATCTGTAAAGGCTCACATGAGCATCAAAGGGCAGGCAGCTTTTCCCAGTCCAGAGGTTTACAGAGTATTAAAGTTTTTGCAAAAGGCAAAGGAACAAATCAAGCTAAATGATGATACTCAGGCATAGGCAAACTCCCCCTTTAGCCTCTGTTTCTAGTGCTGTTTTATGTGTTCTTTATCACTCTACCATACATGGCAGAGGCTAAGATAGCAACACTTAACCTGAATGAGGCGAGGGATGGTAGAAAGAGGGGAATTTTTTTCCAGTTATTAAAGCAAAAACACATTGATGTTACCTTTGCTCAAGAGACACACAGTACTGGTAATGAGGCTGACTGGAGGAAGGAGTGGGAGGGTGAGGTTTTTCTGAACCATAAGAGCTCAAATAGCTCAGGGGTGGCCATTTTGTTTTCAAGGTCTTTCTCGCCACTCTCCTATGTTGTAGAGGAGGTGGTTAGAGGTAGACTTTTGAAGGTGGTTGAAAAGTTCGATCACTTCAACATGGCCTTTATTAATGTGTATGCCCCAACATATGGACCAGAGAGGGTGATTTTTCTGAATGTGCTTAAAGTAATAATCTTGAAGATTTTCATTAAAATAAATGTCTGTTAAGTCACTATCTATCACTGAATTAGGTAACACAATGGTGATTGAGCCTATTATTATATTAATTTATATTATTGTTATTATAACAATTTATGATTAAAGAACTGGGTGTCTGTGGCGACATTCCCGGGAAAAAATAACAAGCGGCGCATAGATAGTGACGCGTTTTCCATCACCCATCAGTGGTTGGTCCGCCAGAGAGGGTAGGCGGAGCTAACGCAACAGGCTTGCTCTTCAACTCACTTGTGTGTGAGCGGCGTACTGTTTTTTCCGGTGTCTGCTAGCGTTAAAGGTGGGGGGGTTGTGGAACCCTAATAAGTTTTTGTGTAACATAAGAGGTCATATTATTTGTTGATGTAGATTTCGTATTACATTTGATGACAATGTAACGTTACTAAATTACATAGCTATTTGCACAGCTAACGCTAGCTACCAGACCATGTCAATAAAGGCAACATTAGACAATGTTGCGCACAGTATCCATCTCTCATATCAGGTAACGTTGCGTTAGCTAGCTAGCTAATGTAATTAACACGATCTAATGTCACCTAACAATTAGAAAAAACGCTAGCTAACGCTACTGACTGGTACCGACCTCGCAAACCGTCTCTCGAATGCAATGCTACCTTGTGGTAGCGTTGCAATGTAGCTAACTAAAGGCCAGTTCAGATCAATGATTCGCAACGAGACTGGATGCAACTTGCAAAATTCCAAGACGTCTGATTGTAAACGTTCTAAAACTGCACTTGGCGATTTGACAAGGTGGGTTTTTTGAGACCCTAGGCAACGGCTTCAGAGGCTCTGCAACTAACCAGTTCACACCGCTGCAATTTTCTCTGCAACATTCTAAAACCGTTTCGTCTCGGTGCGAATCATTGATCTTAACTGGCCTTAACGTTACCGTTATTTACATTGCCATCAAGTTCATCAATATGTAAGCCGGGGTATAGGTGGAGCAGAGCCGAGTCTGATTGATGTCAAGCCAGAGAAAACTAAATAAAAGAATACGGCAGTATGGAGTAGCGTTGTTATTATTTTATTACGCTTCCTCATATGTTCCTTCAGCCTTGATACCCTTTTTTGATGAAATCTCCTTTGTTTTTGTTTTATTCTTCTTATTCTGATTCCTAATTTAACACCCAGCTCAGCTTTATTCTCGAACAGTTTAGCTAGCAAAACCAGAAACAAGGCAGTTGTTTCAAAAATATCACACAACAATCATTCACGATGATGATGCACGAGATACATAATTGCACGAGCCACAGCGAATACCGCAAATTCTTCTCTGCAGTGTAAAGATGTTCATACTGAGCAAAGGGTGAATAAAGAACGTTTGTGGAAATTGATTGTCACTAATTCTACCCCAGGTCTGCTACAGCATTTTAACCCGGCTTGGCAGTGTAAAGACAGCTTAAGTTAGCCTAATGTTAGACAATGAATGAGTATGTACATAACGTTACGTGTATGACAACCATTTTTTATTCAGTAAATAATAAGTGTAATAGTTGGCGTGGCCCAGGTGCCAACTGACTGACGTCACACTGGCTGGATCCGGTTGGATCTATGGGAAGTGAGGTCCAAAAACACACCTGCAATTACCGCTTCTCGTCATTGGTACCGCCAAAGAGAACAAAACTGAAATCTTCGAGATTGTAACTTTAATAAAATAATAGCTAAATATAACACTGATTACTTGTATGTTGCTGTAGATTTTAATTGTATAGCGCAGGACACATTGGATAGGAACCATACAGAACCACATGCACCTTCCGGCAGATTGATCTGTCAAATTATTGAGACACATGAGCAGTGTGTTGTCTGGAGGCGTGTGAATGGACAGCTTAGGCAGTACACCTGGACACACACTAGAGGAAATTCAATCACAGTGGCTAGATTGGATAGGATATATGTGTTTGAGTATCAAGCTAGTGCAATAAAACTGTTTTATAACCCCTGTGGGTTTTCCTGATCACAGCTTAGTGACAGGGACTTTTTCTATCCAATCTTTTAAGCCTGGGAGTGCTTACTGGCATTTTAACAATACACTCCTACACGACTCTAATTTTAGGGAGGTTTTTTAATTGGAAAGAAGCGAAGACATACTTTCAACTGGAGAGCGAAATAGAGGATCTCCAATCTTTGGTGGAGACCTCTGGAGGAAGAGAAACAATTAGTGTTCTCAAAGCCAAAAAAACGTCTTTGGTTGACCTGCTGGGCATACAGGCTCAGGGAGCACTGGTGCGGTCAAGGTTCCAGAATGTAGCAGAGATGGATGCCCCATCAAAGTTTTTCTTTGGCTTAGAGAAGAAAAGTGGTCTGAGTCGGTTTATTCACTGTCTGAAATCCGTCACAGGTCAGGAGCTCACAGAGCTTACTGCAATCCGACGGAGGGCAGTGGAATTCTTTTCAGAGCTTTACCTGGGTGAATATAGAGAGGAGGCAGAGATAGCAAATGCTTTCTACGACGGGCTTCCAACCGTTCATGCCAGTGGGTATCTAGGGGGGTTTCTATCTCAGCAGGAACTATACACAGCACTTCAGGCATGGCGAGTGGGAAGGCCCCTGGAATTAATGGGCTGCCAGTAGAATTTTACAAGGGCTTCTGGCAGGTGGTAGGTGAAGACTTGCTATCCGTGCTCAATGACAGTCTGGCTGGAGGGTCACTGCCGTTGAGCTGCAGGAGGGCGGTTGTGAACTTGCTGCCAAAAAAGGGTGACCCTAAGGAGGTGAAGAACTGGCGGCCCGTGGCATTGCTCTGTACCGATTACAAACTCCTCTCCAAGGCTCTGGCTAACCGACTGAAGGAAGTGATTGGGCAGGTTATTGGTGCTGACAATACTACTACTGTGTGCCTGGCAGGACGATAACTGACAATGTAGCCTTAGTTTGGGATGTATTGGCCCTCTCTGGACAATTGGGGATTGACACTGGTCTCATTTTCTTAGACCAAGAAAAGGCTTTTGACCGGGTGGAACACCAGTACCTTTGGAAGACCCTTGAGGCCTTCCAGTTCAACCATGGTTTTATTGCCAAGGTTAGGGTGTTGTATCAGAACATTGAGAGTGTGTTGAAGGTAAACGGTGGTTTGAGTGCCCCTTTTAAGGTGTGTAGGGGCATACGACAGCGGTGTGCACTGAGTGGAATGCTCTACTCGCTGGCCATCGAGCCCCTGTTGCACAGGATAAGGACTGCAATTACAGGTTTTAAAATTCCAGGTTGCCCAGCTTATGTAAAACTGTCAGCTTATGCAGATGATCTTGCTGTTATGATCTCTGGTCAGAAAGATGTGGATGTGTTAACTACCATGGTTAATGATTTCAAGCTGTTATCATCTGCAAAGATTAATTGGAGCAAGAGTGAAGCGCTGTTAGTGGGAGGTTGGAGGGGTGGGCAGCCTACGCTGCCAGGGGAGCTGCAGTGGAAGCGTGGGGGCATTAAGTATCTGGGTATTTTTTTGGGAGATGATGACATGGTAAAGAAAAATTGGGAAGGTGTATTAGAAATGGTGGAGGGCCGTCTGAGGAAGTGGAAATGGCTGCTACCACAAATGTCATATCGGGGAAGGACACTGGTGATCAACAATCTGGTGGCATCAGCATTGTGGCATCGCCTAGCATGTGTGGACCCTCCGTCAGGGCTACTGGCGAGGGTTCTGTCAGTGCTGGTGAACTTTTTTTGGGACCGACTACACTGCGTTCCACAGAATGTGCTGTATATGCCCAAGGAAGAAGGGGGCCAAGGGCGGGTGCACCTGGGAAGCAGGGGGGCTGCTTTCCATTTGCAGTTCATACAGAGGCTGCTCTATGGCCCAGCGAACTTAGTCTGGAGGCCCCTAGCCTGTGCAATTCTACAGCGGGCAGGTGGGCTGGGTCTTGATGCATCAATCTTTCTTATGGATTACAAAGGTCCTACACTGAGTGGATTACCTGTGTTTTACCATGGCCTGCTGCGTGCATGGGGTTTCCTGAAACGTTGCGCGGCAGGGTCCGCTACATAAACTTTCTGGCTCCTGGAAGAGCCGTTGGTGTATGGGTCTCGGCTGGATGTGTGCTGTGAGGCCCTTCCTCAGCTAACTGATCTGCTATGTGCCTCTAAGACTATTAAGTTACGGCAGGCTGTGGGCACGGCTGGCCGGGAGTTGGACCAGGTGGGGGATTTTGGCACCTGCCTTCAGGTGCGGTCAGGGCAGTATACCTCCAAGGTGCGGCTGGGCTGGAGGCAGGCCCTAACTGACGTGGAACGGCACCTGCTCAGAGACTGTGGACCTAACCTAGGCCAGCATAACAGAGGAGATCCGTTCCCTAGGCTCCTGGTGTCCCCCAGGTTCTCTGATTCTGCACATAAAGGTCCCCTGTTAGAACATCGGAGTATGGACAATGTGGCCCTGGACGTGGCATGCGGAAAAACTCTGTATAACATGGTGGTGAAAGTGGTGAATGAAAAGAAGCTGATTTCTCTCACAGACACACCGTGGTCTTACTTGGGGTTAATGGAGGAGGAAAAGCCACAGTGGCGGGCATTATACAAACCATCATTGGCCAAGGGGGTTGGGGGTTTACAGTGGAGGGTGCTGCATGGGATAATTGCAGTGAATAGTTTTATTTCTGTAATGAACCCAGCGGTTTCCCACCACTGCCCTTTCTGCAATGAGAGGGAAACTGTTCTTCACTGCTTTTCTCAATGTGTGAGACTTCAGCCTCGTTCTTCTTCTTGGGTCGACTGTTTAGGTCAATGGGGGAAACCTTTTCAAAAAAGGTTTTTATCCTGGGGTTGCCATACAGTTGCAGACAGAGGGCGAAGTCTCAGCTCATTAACTTTGTTCTGGGGCAGGCAAAAATGGCAATTTACCTGAGCCGTAAAGCCATGGTTGAACGGGGAGATGCACAAGATACGGTAGCTATGGTCAGGGGCATGATTAAGGCCAGAGTCATGGTAGAGTTTAGGTACTACAAAGCTATGAGGACACTAGAAGTTTTTCAGAGTGTATGGGGCTATAGGGGAGCAGTATGCTCAGTGGAGGAAGGAGAGCTTCTGTTTTCTGAGGGCATTGGGTGACTGAGTAGGGGCGGCTTTTATCTTTATTTTTTGTCTTCTTTGCTTTTGTTCACTTAAGTGAATTTATTGTCAGTGATGTGTAAAAATTGGGTTTTGAACTCGCCATTGCACTGAAAAATAAAGGATGGTTAAAAATTCAAATTCTCTCTCTCTCTCTCTCTGTATGTATCTCACTCTCTCTCTCTCTTTCTGTCTCTCTCTCTCTCTCTCTGTCCTGTTCTCATCTTTGTTAACCACAGGAAGTAATAAACCTTACAATGCCTTCTTTCATTAATACTGTTTTTCGAATACTGGAAAACTGATTCCACTGAAACAGTTTTAGGCAACACAGCATTTTTATGTTTGTATGATTTTTTAGACATGTGGACATTTTAGACATTTTAGACATGAAATAAGATGCCCCTAATAAGTTCTAGCATGTATGACAGTCCTGAATGCATTGATCACAGTTTTAGATGCCATTTCTGCTTCTTTTTTCCTGTATAGATGTGTTGTCTGCAGTTACTACCATCTGTGTGAAGCCTGTTTCCAGGACCACTGCCATCCACAGCATCCCTTCGCTTTCCGTGCAGTAAGAGCCCTGACTGAGCCACGTAGAGACTGACTGAGCTGTGTAGAGCCTGACTGAGCCCTGACTGAGCCTTGTAGAGCCTGACTGAGCCGTATAGAGCCCTGACTGAGCCGTGTAGAGACTGACTGAGCCGTATAGAGCCTGACTGAGCCGTGTAGAGACTGACTGAGCCGTGTAGAGCCTGTCTGAGCCATGTAGAGCCTGACTGAGTCGTGTAGAGTGCTTGAATCTGTGAATGCTGGCATTTACATTACATTACATTACATTACATTCATTTGGCAGACGCTTTTATCCAAAGCGACGTACAAAAGTGCATTTTCATGATCGTAGACAACTGCTGAACACGGGTTCAGTAAGGTACAATTACTTAGTTTGTACAGCTATTTCTAGCCGAGAAACAAATCAAGTTATGATACGCTTATCTGAATCGCGGGGGACGGCAGAAGCGACGACACAATCAGATGCACACTCACCTCATTTAATACTCACCTCATCTTGAAACTGTGAATTCTGGTGTTTAATACTCACTCCATACTGCATACTGAATCTGCGAATGCTGGTGTTTCATACTCACTCCATACTGCATACTGAATCTGTGAATGCTGGCGTTTAATACTCACTCCATATTGCATACTGAATCTGTGAATGCTGGTGTTTAATACTCACTCCATACTGCATACTGAATCTGTGAATGCTGGTGTTTCATACTCACTCCATACTGCATACTGAATCTGTGAATGCTGATGTTTAATACTCACTCCATACTGCATACTGAATCTGTGAATGCTGGTGTTTAATACTCACTCCATACTGCATACTGAATCTGTGAATGCTGGTGTTGCATACTCACTCCATACTGCATACTGAATCTGTGAATGCTGGCGTTTAATACTCACTCCATATTGCATACTGAATCTGTGAATGCTGGTGTTTAATACTCACTCCATACTGCATACTGAATCTGTGAATGCTGGTGTTTCATACTCACTCCATACTGCATACTGAATCTGTGAATGCTGATGTTTAATACTCACTCCATACTGCATACTGAATCTGTGAATGCTGGTGTTTAATACTCACTCCATACTGCATACTGAATCTGTGAATGCTGGAATTTCATACTCACTCCATACTGCATACTGAATCTGTGAATGCTGGTGTTTCATACTCACTCCATACTGCATACTGAATCTGTGAATGCTGGTGTTTAATACTCACTCCATACTGCATACTGAATCTGTGAATGCTGGCGGTGTCTTGCACAGAAGCGGTCGCAGCGCTGGGTTTCTCTGAGGCATTCAGCCCGGCAGAAGTCGGGCGACTTGCAGGAATGGGACCCCCAGTCAACAGAAGACCAAGACAGGCAAGCTCTGCTCACAACACTGTTATACCCTACTTTATCTACCTTTTTCATTTACCTCTGCAGACCAATCAGCACGTGCATGTAAATCAACTGGCCTTGAAACACCGGGTCTGTGATTAGCCAATCAGAGGCTTAGATGGTGTGCTCGAGTGTAGTGGCCAGCAGATCTGCCATCCTCCAGGATCGTAGCCCGGCCTAGTGGCTTTGCTGTTGGCCTGAGCGCTTGGATGCACTCAGTGGCCTCAGTCCCTTCTGAGCGTGTGCAAGGTTCACAGCTGTGTCTTACATCCCCGCTGGCAGCGTTGTGAGGAGTGAGAGGGTTCCGGAGCAGATAGTGAAGAGCCTGCTGCCGGTGGAGGTCAGGCAGGGCTCCAAGCTGCTGAAGCCCGGCCAGCAGTGCCGGCTCTGCCTGAAGAGCTTCTGTCTGGGCCAGCAGGTCAAGCACCTGCCCTGCCACCACAAGGTAAACGGGTAACGCTAAACCCTAGCGCCCTTAGCGCTCACCTTCCTGTGATGCGTGTTTAAAACGGCTAGCCTAACCGACGTGCTGTAGTTCCATGCAGATTGCGCCGACGCCTGGCTCCTGCAGTCCAACTCCTGCCCGCTGGACAGACAGGTCATCTACAACCCCCTGACCTGGCAGCGGTCAGGGAAACAGCTCGCCCCCAAATGCGGGCCCGGCTCATCTGCGCGCTCCCAGCAGAAACTGATGGACCAGCTGTTCATCCCGGGCCAGGGGCTGCAGCTGGGCCCCTCCCACGCCCCCTCTGCCGCCCCCCCCGTCCCCCTCCCGAAGGAACCGGCCGCCAACGGGACGCACGAGCCCCCCGTTAAAAGCGTAGACGCGGACGACTCGCCGGAGCCGCGCGTTAGCCCTCCGCTCAAAGACCGCCGGGCCGTCTCCCGGAGGGACAGCCAGTCGCGCGAGCGCTCGAGCAGGGACGCGGCGAGGCTGCCCGCGGCCGCCAGGGCAGGCTGCTTCGCCAGGAGTCAGCGGCTGAAGAGAGGAGGGAAGAGCGCGGCGGGAGCCAGCGTGTGCGCGGACCGGGAACGGGACCGGGACCGGGACCGGCCCGAACGCGGCCCGTTTGTGGGCCTGAGCGGCCTGGAGATGCAGGTCCACTCCAGGGAGATGAGCGGCCTGGGCCGCACCCAGCTCCAAAAGAGGCCCTCCGCCCCCAGGCCCGTCCCGGCGCCCACCAGGGGGAGGGGCCTGGTCATCCGGATAGCGGAGGTCCTGTCCGGCAGTCCACACGTGGAGGTCCAGGAGTAGACCAGCCTTTCAAACAAACAAACGTTATTATGCAAATTCACAATGTCTCTAGTTTGGCCTTCTGAATATATACTTATGTTTGCTGTCTGTTTTATTCAGAATAAGTGTGAAAGGCATCAAAATATTGCAAATGAAAGAGACAAATTTATCGTGCATGCATTTTTTTAAATACATGTTCTTGTGATGCCCTTGGTATTGGTTGGCTGTCAGGTTTATTAAAAATGTTATTGGATTATGGCAGTAATATCCTAACCTCCTGGTTAAAGAAATAAATAATTGAAAATAAAAAATACATACATAAGTCCAGTGTGTACTGTGATAAGACAAACCAAAGTGCTTTCATGCAGTAAAAAGAACAGTATCAGAATAAAGCTTTGCAACATTGGTTTTGTTGCAGTGTTTTACTGGAAAACTTGGTGCATGTTGGTGCTGAGAAAAATTAGATCATTCGGTACAACGCTGTAGTTGGTACAACTCTGAAAATACAGTTAAGGGCTGGCACTGAACTAAACAAACCTGCATCCATTCACTCTGATGTGATCCTGTACATTAAACAGTTTATACCTATTCTTATTGTTACTGATGCTAATATCTTAGTTATCATATCACTTTTCTGTGAGCTCAGTTGGCCCTTAAGCCCTTGTTAAGGGCCTTGGTGATATTTCCTTTTCCCAAGCAGTAAGCTCAAGGTGGAAGGAGTGGAAAAAATAAGTTTGTACTGTGCTTTAACCCTTTAACTCTTAACTGAACATTCTAATGCTGATGTCATAATCAATACTGGTGACTGAAAACAATGGAGTTCTAGAACACTATCTTAGAAAAAAAAGTCCAAATATGGCAGCATCGTGTAGTTCTGGCAGGCCACGAGAGTCAAGCCACTCCAGCTGAATCAGCTGATGGCTCAGCTGAGTGATGTTCACCTATCACAGTACATTCACATAATAGGCGGTTTATTTAACAGCCTCCCTCTACTTATTCGGCTGCTCCTCCTGCATGCAAGCTTGCTGCACGTTGCTTTGTAAATCCCCTCCACCACCCCAGCTCCATCCCTATGTGTTAAGAATTTGCATTTCTCCATCCCTATGTGTTAGAATTTTTTGCATTGCTGCTGGATCTGTTCTGTGTGTACCCCTCTAGGGAGGTTTGGCTGCTGGCCTCCCGGCCTTATCCATGCTTGCTGTGCAGTTGGCGGGAGGGCTTCCAGAACAGAGCCATACCTACAAACATAAATATATTGCCTTTATTGTCAATAAAGATCCTACTTTGATGACAGTGGTCCTGACTGAATACCTACTCTTCAAAGGGTTAATCAGGCATCATCACATGTGAAATGGATGGTCCTATCATCACTGTGGAAAGGCATGGCAGTCAGTGGCTCTCAGTGGACTGCTATTTCCCACATTCCGTGGCCTGGCATGATAACAACCAAACAACCAATAAGGATTGAACAGCACAGCAGTCGTAACAACATCAAAGCAAGTGCTGTTTAAAGAGGGGCAGCCAGTTCTGTTCCTGGAGGGCTGGGTGTGTGCAGATTGTTTCCATCAGATACTCTGGCTCTGTTAGCTAATGTGCTGTACACGTCAGTGCCTGTTCACTCATAGTTTAGTCTTATTGTAGGGACACAAGAATAGTCTTCAGCTGTCATTCATGAACTTATCAAGGCATTTTGTTGAAATGCTAATTGAATAATTGTATGTGGAGTTTAGCATGAAATCCAGAAATGGATACAGCCATGCTTTAAATTCACCATCATCTGGATGCTGCTTGCACTCCCTCTCCCAGTCAGTTACGCAACCACACGACGTGCCTGAAGTCTGGTGAAAATTTTTTGTGAATTACAAGACTTTTTTGTTTCAAACATAGCAGTACAGGCATATTGGAAGTGTAGTGTATCTTTTGTAACAGAAAATAAAATGTATAAATGCTGAATCAGCAAACACCAATATTAATCAGTTGTGAGTGTAATAATAATTAGTATTGTAACTCTTTATTAATTTCACACTGGACATTAGCCCAAAGACACCGTTTCTGTTCGCACTGACAAAGTCAGAATTCTGAGATTAAAGGCAGAATTCTGACTTTAATCTCAGAATTCTGACTTTATTCTCAGAATGCTGACTTTAAAGTCATAACTCAAAAAAAAATTGCACGTGGCCCTAATCCTCTTCCGTACTTATACACACAGGGCCAAGTGACTTGAGGAAATTGAGGAAATATTGGGTAGCATTGCTTTGGAATACATCTTATTTTACAATACATCTACATTTTGATATCAGTACTTTTAATGGCAGGTCGGGATTTTGGCAGTCTGAATGAATGAGTTATAGACGGTGAATGTCTTGTATGTGTGAGTAACTTGGCATTTTTGTACGTTGAAAACGTGTTTTTTATGAGATTATTTTATTCTGCTGGTAAAACCGGGCATTAACTCGCTGGCAGGGTATGTGTGTACATTTTGGTGGGAGAGTGTCCATCTGAACAACATGTGAGCTGCTTTTTAGATGCAGTGTTACATCGTTTAATTTAGTCACTCTTCTGTGGTTCCAGTCCCAAGTCATAGGCTGGATATTATACCACTGTAAAAAGGCATGCTGTGTGGATTAGCCTGATTCAGAGATCAATGTTCTGGCTCTAGCTCCTATCATCTAAAGGATAACATCATTTACAGGAGTTTTTCTTAGATAAGTATTCTAATAACTTTCAAATGCCCCCACTTATTACATTTTTTGTGCAGTTTATATTACTCCACAAGGTCTACCAAACATGTTGATAAGGGGTTTTAAAAGAAAAAATGGCTTAATACATCAGGCTTTTATTGTCATTGTTATTATCATTGTTACAATAATAAATGTAGCGCAATAATTAACCTGTTATATTCGCAACAGCTGCGAGGATAAAATGAATGGATGGATTATAGGGCAAGTACACGCAGAAAATGGGTGCAATGTGTGAAATTTTCAAAAGACACCACGCTTTTAAAAATCTAGTGTCTACCAGCAGTTAGTCGGTGGCAATAATCAGTTGTGGTGTTCTCATACAGCCACTAGATGGCAATGCAGTGTAAATTTAGTTGATGCCGTAGTAAAGTTGCATTGCTGGGAGATCGTGCCAGATGAACTGAAGTGTGGCACAGCTCGTACACGGCTCCGGCAGAGCTTCAGCTGTTAGCAGGTACAATATCACAGGTCTGACCAATAATATCATGACTGGTTAGATAAAACCTTCATGTTATTTTATATACTGGTGTATATATTTAAGTTGTTTGTGGCAGTTAGCTGCTTAGTTCCTCACTGGCTCCGCTAGCTATGTTGGGTCATGAAGTAACGTTAAGGTAGGTTGGGCTGGCTAGTAACTAGCTAACTCGTGCCTGTGAGTCGAAGCGAAAGCTGAACTTAGAAGAATGGCAACAAGTGTCAACTTGAGGGTCATGTTGTTTGATGAAAATGGTAAACAAATGATATTTGCAAAGTGAATAGTTATTATCAAATAATTGTGTTATGTAACTAGTTTTGTATTTTCAAAGAATGAACTAGCTGAGGTAACAGTAAACAGCTCAGAGCGAGCTGTCATCGCCATGGTAACCAATCGATCCTCCTAACGGCCACATTTTAAACAGCGTCGTCATGGTTACCGTCACGTTACTTTGGCGAGAGGTAAATAAAGAAAGAGAGCAATTTTGTATTGAATGTTGTTTCATTTCACTTTAAAGGATATTTTAAAATTAATATAAAAAACACTGACAGACTGTATAATTAGTTAAACTTAAATTGTTTGATAACTTGATGGTTACATGATTAGGAAGAAAATATTATGATAACAGTAATGTGTTTAGCTAATGGGTTCTACTTGTACATTTCCGCCAGTGTATTGCAAGCCCGGCGGGCCTAAGGATCGGGGATTATTATTATTATTTTTTAACGTATTTTTAAGATGTTTTTTAAACTACAGTTACAGTGGGGCGGCTTGGTTGGAAAGCTCACCATCGACATCTGTCGGTTAAAACGTGAACGCACTATAGGAAAACAGCGGGTCTGTGTTCTTTACCCTCATTGTGCCTAGAGTGAGGTTCAACACTTGATATCTTCCAACTATCACAAGCTGCCGGTACCTAGCAAGGCACCATTTATTTAGTAGGCTAACTAACCTCGTTACAAACTGTGTTATCACTTCATCTCGTCGGTAAGTACATTTTTTTTATATTCACTTAAGCAGTGTGTAGGTAACGTTAAACTAGTATCATTAATGTAACGTTCGATACATTGTAACATTACATGATGTAGTAATCGCCATCTAAATAACGACTTCACTTGTTTATTAATAACGTTAGCTTGGTGACATTGGTGTGCACGACAACGTGGTCATTTAGCTAACTTAGCTAGCTAGCCAAACAGTCAGTAACACAGATACATAGATATTTTGTTGTTGAAATGTGCCCAGCATTCCAAGGCTGTACATTGTTGTAAAATTTCGTAGCCAATAAGTGGGCAGTGTTGTGCATATCCCGTTCTTACAGCTCGTTTCCAGCCCAAACCACTGCAAAGAGAGCCAACTTCTTTTTTTGTCAGTGACATTTCCTTCTGACATCAACGACGACAATCGCAAACACAACATTTATTTTGCCTTTTTGTATAGCTATTTCCATGGATAATATCGCATTTATTATTATTATTTATTTGTAAAAACATTTACTTCGTATCCAGGGAGATAGACAACTATTTACATGACATGTGTAGCCATTTCGTAATACGATCGCATTTCAGGCTAGAAAATAACCCGTTAATCCAGAGAAATTGCTGAGTCATCTTAGAATCTTTATCGCAACAGAATGTATCAAGGCTGGTAGCCCGGATCAAATTTGTTGTGACAGCTGCTGTGCAAAACAAACACCTGAGAGAGGCTGCCTGCGTGCGTGCCTCCCCCAAGGCGTTATGTCATTGTTTTTCAATGCGCAGCTGTCGTAAAAACATGTTGGCTTCGATAAGCAGAATCGGTAAGCTCGGAGCCATACGATTCCAATGAATAGGACAACTTCCCTATTCCCATTCCTATTTAAATGTGCCCAGCATTCCAAGGCTTGTTGTAAGATTCAGTAGCCAATCAGGACTTGAATACAAGTTTTTTGTGGAGTGCAAAATTTTTATTTTATTTATTTTGTTGTTGTTGAAAACACAGCATTCCAAGTCTGTACATTGTTGTCAGATTCTTTGTAAGACTATGCTATGCTGTAAATAGTTGTTGATTTTTTTAAATGTGTGTTGAATAAATGACTTATTTATAACAACATTCACATTACATAGTTATATTTTCAAATATTCAGTCAGCTTTAGCACTGACTTAATGTAGGGCCCTATGGAATCTGTGTTATAGCTTTTTTAAATTCTTAATTCCGCGATTCCGTCCGTGATTCTGTTATCATAGAAACAATAGGGCCCTACCTTAACACTAGCAGCGCTGTGACGGTTCAGTTTGACCCAAACTGAGATATTTCGGAGTTTAGGATTTTTTTTCATTTAGTTACTAGCAAGCTACATCATCCGCATTCACTGACTTTTCCTAAATATTTGTTATTTACGTACCAGCGTAGTAGGAATGTCAAAGTCACGTTGAAAATGTTAAAAACACCTTATTTCACTTCGTGTGTTGTTATAACAGTGTTGTTAGAATTACGGCCGTCTTCAACTAAGGAGTCAGTTTTCCTTCACCACACCAGGAGGCGAAAGATCACTTTTAATCGCGGTGGACAGGCTGTTGCATTTATTGTACAAGTTTATTTATTTTGTTATTAGAAATATTTGTTTATGTTTATTTTGAAGATAAATATATAATGTTTTAAATATGTGATCTTAAAATATGTTTATAGGCTATTGCGTTCGTTTTGTGATCATTTGTTTATGCCTATGCCTTTCCCTTGTGTTCTGAAATCATAGCCCTACATTTTATTTTTACAGTTATTATGCAACTGGAAATTTCTAAATAAAGTTTAAAATAAAATTGATCCGTCTTCAAATGCAAAAAACAAATTTGTTTGTTGTTGCCATCAGTCTGTCGTCCGCGCGGCCCGTCAAAAAAGGCTTGGCGCGGCCCGCGCCCGTCAAAATGCTTGCCACCGGGCCTAACAACTTTTCTGGGGGAAACCCTGTTAACAGTTATATTTATCTATTCATAGTGATGAATATTGAGCGTCTTTGAAATGTATAGATGTTTATGAACTGAAGAACATGTCAGGTGAGGTAAAGTGCACCACAAAAATGCTGTTTTTTGTGTTTGCAGATTAAATTAATATGTTTGCAAATCAGATAAGTTGATCACATGGAAAGGGTTATTAGAGCCCAGTAATTTCCTTAGACTTTTGTGGACTAATCAGAATACATTATGAACTTAATTTACACACACCCCTCCCTGTTTTTGTGTGCACATCTCAGGAATGCGTAGGTACATATGTATCAACTGCCAAGGTGCTCAGTGTCACACCTGTGAATTTGTGTGTGGTCTCTCCACAGGCTGGGTTGGTGTAATCTCACAGAGGATTGCTGTGATGTTCTGGCCAGAGTCCTGCGTTCTCCTCACTCAGAGCTGAGAGATCTGGAGCTCAGAGACAACGAGCTGCAGGATTCAGGAGTGAGAGTGCTCTCTGCTGGACTGGAGGACCCACACTGTAAACTGCAGAGACTGGGGTGAGTACAAACACACGCCCCTTCAATAAATAAGGGCTACAATATGACTAAATACAAAACTGATGTAATTGTTTCTAATGTGAAAACAGACACTCCACAGAACTGAAACAGCATGTTCCTGTTCTTCCTCTTGGTAGAATTCGACTCTACCCAAATGAATGAAGAAAATGAATTAGTCCTGTTTACTGAACTGTAGTGGGGTTTAAACTCAAATGTGTTTGATAATGACTCATTCCACATTCACATTATTTTAGTTTGACACACACAGCCCTGTTAGTTTATATTATATTACCTTACATTTATTTGGCAGACGCTTTTATCCAAAACACAGGTCCGATAAGATACAATACTTTGTACAGTTATTCATAGCCATGAACACATTAAGTCCAGTTCACACAGTGAACATTACTCTGACCTAACCTATGCTAAGTCAAACTAGGAGGCATTACAAGCAACAACATCTAGACAGTGATACAAGGCACAATAAGTGCTGGATGGAGGTACATGTAACATGAGTGGCACAGGAGGTACATGTGTAGAAATAGGGGGGTTTAAGTGATAGAAATGATCTACAGAGTGGTGATAGTTAGTTAGTCCAGGTATAGTCTGAAGAGATGCATCTTCAGACCACGGCAGAGGATGGGTAGTGAGGGAGAGGTTCGTAGAGGAACAGGGAGTTCGTTCCACCACTGGAGAGCTAGGGTGGAGAAGCTCTGTGGTATAGACAAGATAGAACCCTTTACCCGGATGGCAGGGAGTGCAAGGCAGTGGTCAAGTGGGCGTATAGGATTTAATCATGTGCTGCAAGTAGACGAGAGCCATCCTGTTGGCTGCAGTGTAGGTGAGGGTCAGGACTTTGAACCTGAACCTGGCAGCGACTGGTAGCCAGTGGAGTGAGCTCAGCAGGGGAGTGACGTGGGAGAACTTGGGAAGGTTGAAGACAATTAATGTGTGTAAGGTGTGTAACACACTGCTATGTGTTTGACACACACAGCCCTGTTAGTTTATATTAATGTGCTGTAAGGTGTGTAACACACTGCTATGTGTTTCACACAGCCCTGTTAGTTTATATTAATGTGTGTAGTTGTACACACGGCTGTTTGACACACAAGTCCTGTTAGTATATTAATGGTGTAAGGTGTGTGTCTTCTGTCTGAGGCTGTCAGCTTGAATCCGAGAGCTGGATTCTGGCTTCAGCTCAGTGTTCAAACCCCTCACACCTGAGAGAGCTGGACCTGAGATACAATCACCCAGGAGACTCAGGAGTGAGAGTGCTGTCTGCTGCTAAACTGGACACACTCACACTGCTGTAAGTACAGAGAGTTTCCACACTGTACCTTACACACACACACGCACACACACTCACAAATCGGGTTGGGGGGGCATGGAGGGCACTGTACAAACCAGCATTACCCAAGAGGGTTGGGGATCTACAGTGGAGGGTGCTGCGCGGGATCACTGCAGTAAATAGTTTTATTTCTGTGATGAACCCGGCAGGATCCCACCATTGTCCATTCTGTATGGAGAGAGAAACTGTTTATCATTGTTTTTCGGGGTGTGCCAGACTTCAACCTCTCTTTTCCTTTTAGGGAAGTTTATTTTGGTTACTGGGGAACATTTGCAAGTAAGATTTTTATCCTTGGTGTCCCATACAAACAAAGACAGATAAGGGCCACCTCATTCATTTCATTTTGGGGTGAAAATTAAAATTAAATTCTAGTGTGGAAAATATGATTGGTGGAGGGGACAGGCAAGATGTGGTTGTTGTAGTTAGGGGTTTGATCAGGGACACAATGATGGTGGAGTTTCAGTATTACAAAGCAATGGAGAACCTGAGTGTGTTTCAGAGTGTGTGTGTTATAAGGGTGTTTTATGTTCAGTGGAGGGAGGGGAGCTAGTTTTGCACATGGAACAGAGTGAGGGAATGGAATTTGTGACAGATTTGTGTTTTTTTCCGTGTGATCTTGGTTTTGTGTTTTATTGTGTATTTGTTTTTATTTATGTGATGTCATTGGTGTGTTGAGAGTGGAAATACAGGATGGTTAAAATTAAGAATTCTGTTCTGCTGTTCTTACAGTGTGGACCATGGAGGAAAGAACAGGACCAAACCAGGACCCAGGAAATGTGAGTGTGTATCGACACAGAACACTTTACACACATAAACATACAAACAAAAACACACATGTACACATTACATTACATTTACTTGGCAGACGCTTTTATCCAAAGCGACGTACAAAAAGTGCATTTCATGGTAATAGACAACTGCTAAACACAGGTTCAGTAAGGTACAATACTTATTTTGTACAGCTATTTCTAGCCAAGAACACAGTTGACACAGTGAACACTATTCTGACCTAACCTCTGCAAAGCCAACTAGGCAGAAGAATAAGCTACAGTATTAGGACAAATACAAATTACCACAAAAGTGCTGGGATGGGGCAACATGTAACAAGCGTCATGAAAGGGGGTTTTTAAAAAAAAAAAAAAAAAAAAATTTTTTATAAAAGAGTGAAATACAGCGTGGGTGGTGGTTAGTCTAGGTATAGTCTGAAGAGATGAGTCTTCAGGCCACGGCGGAAGATGGGTAGTGAGGGGGAGGTTCGGAGAGAGACGGGGAGTTCGTTCCACCATTGGGGAGCTAGGGTGGAGAAGCTCTGTGATCCCTTTGGGCGGGTGGGCGGGGTTACAAGGCGCCCTGCTGCTGCAGAGCGGAGTGGTCGAGCAGGCACATAGAATCGAGTCATGTCCTGCAAATAGATGGGGGCTGTCCTGTTGGAAGCAGTGTAGGCAAGGGTCAGGGCTTTGAACCGGATCCTGGCGGCGACCGGTAGCCAGTGGAGTGATCGCAGCAGAGGAGTGACGTGGGAGAATTTGGGAAGGTTGTAGATGAGTCGGGCAGCGGCATTCTGAATCATCTGTAGTGGCTGTATGGCACAAGCTGGCAGGCTTGCAAGGAGAGAGTTGCAGTAATCAAGGCGAGAGGTCACCGTAGCCTGGACGAGCAGCTGGGTGGAGTGCGTCGTCAGGTATGGTCGAATCCTTCTGATGTTGTACAGAAGGAATCTGCAGGACCGTGATGTTGCCTTGATGTGCTCCTTGAGGTCCAATTGGTCATCCAGGACCACCCCCAAGCTCTTGGCAGAGTGAGAGGCAGTCACTGTGGTGCCATCAACCGTGATTGAGAGCTCACGAAGTAAGGAGGTTTTGCACAGGAAGAAGAGCAGCTCAGTTTTGTTGAGGTGGCTGGCCATCCAGGTGGAGATCAGCCAGGCAGGAAGAGATCTTATCATTGACCTGTGTGGCCGAGGGGGGGAAAGAAAAGAAAAGTTGTGTGTCATCTGCATAACAATGATAGGAGAAGCCATGTGAATTAATAACTGAACCAAGAGATCTGATGTATAAGGCGAACAGCAGAGAACCCAGTACAGATCCCTGCGGCACTCCCGTAACAAGTGGATGAGAAGGCAGACCCCTTCCAGGTGACCTGGTAGGTCCTATCTGCAAGATAGGAAGTGAACCAAGACAGGGCAATCCCGGCAATTCCCATCCCAGCCAAGGTGGAGAGGAGTATTTTATGGTTGACCGTGTCGAAAGCTGCAGACAGGTCAAGAAAGATCAGGACAGAGGAGAGGCGTGAGGCTCTTGCAGTGGCAAGTGCCTCCGTCACAGCTAGGAGCGCAGTCTCTGTTGAGTGCCCAGATCGGAAGCCAGACTGGTGAGGGTCTAGCAGGTTGTTCTGATGGAGAAAAGAGGTTAGTTGTTTAAGAACTGCTCGTTCAAGGGTTTTGGACAGAAAGGGTAGAAGCGATACGGGTCGATAATTTGTTACATCGGAGGGGTCTGAGGTGGATTTTTTGAGAAGTGGGGTAACACGAGCCATCTTAAAATCAGAGGGAACATGACCGGAGGAGAGAGAGGAATTAACAATGGAGGACAGATAGGGAAGGGAACTCGCTGGAAATGGATTGGAGAACTTTAGATGGGATGGGGTCAAGTGGACAGGTGGTTGCACGATGAGAGGTGATGAGTTGTAATACATCGGAGTCCTCCATCTCAAAGGAGGTCAGTGTGGCTGTGGGTTTGTCCCGGGGGGTTGGGGGGCTTACTAGATGGGCGAAGGAGTTCCGGATTGTAGCCACCTTTCCTTCAAAGGCGGCCAGAAAGTCATCTGCGGAGAGGGAAGAGGGAGGTGGGGGTGGAGGAGGAATGAGGAGGGAAGAGAAGGTGGAGAATAGTTTGCGTGGAGACACACACACAGAGGTACTATGACAGCTTTCTCTCTCTCACACACATAATGAAGTGAATATTAATAATGATAATTAATCTCATTAATGTCTCTGGTGTGCAGACGGCTTTCAGTTCACACTGGATCCAAACACAGCGCGCAGAAAGCTGTCTCTGTCTGAGGGGAACAGTAGGGTGACACACACCGGGGAGAAAAAGGCCATATCCTGATCATCCAGAGAGATTTGAGTACTGGTCACAGGTTGTGTGCAGAGAGAGTGTGTGTGAGCGCTGTTACTGGGAGGCTGAGTTCAGTCTGTCTGAGTGGGGGGATGGGTTGATATAGCAGTGACAGATAAAGGAATCGGCAGGAAAGGACGAGAATGTGTGTTTGGAGGGAATAAAAACTCCTGGAGTCTGAGGTGCTATGAACTCAGTGACTCTGATAAACTCAGTTACTCTGATGAACTCAGATTCTCTGTCTGGCACAATAGTAACCCAACAGACATACCTGACCCCCCCTCCCCCTTCCGCAGAGCAGGAGTGTGTGACGATGGTGATGATGATGATGATGGTAGAGGAGTGTGTGTGTACAGGGTAGGAGTGTGTGTGGACCATCCGGCCGGCACTCTGTCCTTCTACAGCATCTCTGACTCTGTCACACTGACCGTCCTGCACAGATTCCACACACACTTCACTCAACACACACCCCTCTGTGCTGGATTTTATGTGTGGAGATCCTCAGTGTCCCTCTGCTAACTGGAGTAGACACACACACACAAACACACATGCGCGCACACACAAACATGCACACACACACACACATACGCATGTGCACACACACACTCATATACACATACACACACACACCACACTCATATACCCACTCACACACTACACACACTCATACACACACACACACACTCAGATACACATAGATGCACCCACACCTACACACATGCATGCACACACACACACTCATACACACACATACACACCACACTCATATACCCACGCACACACACACACACCACACACACTCATATACACATACACACACACTTGTTTTTATTCAGTCATGGGGACGCAAGTACTGACAGTGACTTGTGGGGACTCCCTGTTCCACACGTCACAGAGTTTAAAAAAATCAAGCATGTTCTAATGCTGTTTCTAAGTACAAATACCACTTGAAATTTTCAGTAGGACCTAAATAAAGCAAATTGACATTTCGCTGCCTCCTGGAGACTAGAAATTTCAGGTATAAAATCATACTGAGGACCATCTGAAACACTGTGTTTTCAGGGATAACATCATACCGAGGACAATCTGAAACACTGTGATTTCAGGTATAAAAATCATACAGAGGACAATCTGAAACACTGTGTTTTCAGGTAAAACATCATACCGAGGACAATCTGAAACACTGTGATTTCAGGTATAAAAATCATACAGAGGACCATCTGAAACAATGTTTTCAGGTATAAAATCATACCGAGGACCATCTGAAACAGAAAATGTTTGGTCTTGTTATCCTATACACATGGGTGTATTCATTTTAAAATTGATCTTACAATACCAAAGGTAACAACTGACAACTGTTGTAATACTGTACATTTAAACAGATACAGAACTTTGTACATTTTAGAGAACTGCACTTCAGTACACTAATAAAATTATGTGACCGAGGCACCAAATACTGTCATTTAAATGATTCCAAAACCTTCCACAAATCCCAAAACTACAAAACTTTAAAATTCTGGAAAGGATCCACACAGACATTGTATACAGAAAAAATAAAGCCTCCATGTTGCTTGCTGTTTATACTTTTGTGCATGTAAAACTGTAGCTCCTTAGGAATTTTTTCCCTATGGATGTCTACATTACCTATTAGAAATGTTTGAAGGCATATCTCAGAAAACCTATTCTAGTAAATTATCCTATTCTCCTAATAGCAAAAATAGCTGGTTGGAGGACTAGCCGTTTAACTGTGAATCTATAAACAGGTGCACAATACACACATGACCTTCTGTATATACATAAGGGATTAAAAAATGAAAACATCAGGAGCAAAAATGTCTGGAAATAATTTATTTATTTCCCCCAAAAAGGAACATTAACAAGTGTAACCCAAAGGTACATTACACATGTAGAACATGTAAATGCTAGTACATGTAGCATTTCTGAAAAGGAGCAGTGCATGTAACAGGACTGAAACAAAATAGGCGTACATTCTCAAATACCCCCTCTCTGTTTCTGGAGATCTCAAATGAATGTACTTAATGTACCAACATTAAACCAATGTTACACTTAACACTAGCTCTTCAGGATAGAAACCAACCAATTGTTAAATGTAACTCAAAATTGCTAAAGACAATGTCATAGCACGCAACACGTTGAACTTGTTACCTTCTCAAACGTTCAATGTTCAAAATAAATACACCGACTTTGGTGTCTTAGGATTTAATCTTTTCTCTGTAATGCCGTTATGCGGTTTTTAATGTAGAATTTAACAGCTAGCCAATTTCTATCCTTAAGAGATAGTGGCTCAGCCTTGATGCAAGCCTTGCATGCATTCTTTCCTGGGACCCGATATGTTTGGATGAAGTGCATCAAGTGTTTTTCCACAGCGCAGACTTCCGGTCTGACCCAGCTCTTCCTTTTCTTCTGCACTCCTTTACCTAAGTAAAGATATTTAAGTTATTTGAAAGAAAACAACTCAAATCAAAAATATGTATTCTTGTAAACCGAGACATTACCTTTAGAAGGGGGCCTCACTTTTCTCCCCTTTTCTGCTTGGCGTTGAGACTGTTCCGCTGTTTGCAGAAGACACCCTGTAGTCTGGTCCTGAGATGCTGCCATTGTGAGAAAGTGTTTGGTAAAGAGTAAGATGAAGATACTCCACACTACTAACATATGAGGATATTACATTTTCATCAGTGGGCTAGCTGAAAGGTAGCGCACTCATTCTTACCATTTCTTATTAGTGAGCTCGCTGAAAGTTATTCTTACTGCTACTTATTCTTCCTCTACTTATTTCCAAATTTTGGTATCCAACTACTTCCACATACTTTGAACTAGGAACTCTGTTTAAATTGACTGTGTAGCGGCTTCAGGGCATGTGCTTGTTCTTAAAATTTTAAATTATTGTAAATATACAAAAGATATTTAACTTTTAATGTGCAAATCTTACCCATAGAAATGAATGGTGGAATGTTCGGGTGAACTACATTGGACTGTTGCATCAACAGCTGATTTCACAAATCACTCTGAGAGTCTCATCTACCTCCGTAATATTCATAACTTAGTTATTACACTATCACTCATTAGCTGTCTCTGAAACTGCATACTTCATTATTTCAACTAGGCATAGCTTGTACACAGCCATTCCAGAGTCCAAACCAGAGTATGGTAGCATGGGGCATGCATGAACTACTCGGATTCATACATCGTTTGGCCAAAACTTCCCTTTTAAGAAAACGGCCATTGGCAATTTCCACTGTAATTACGGACACCTGCTTGGTCCTTAACATATGAAGTGACAAGTGTCTTGAGCTATAACATCGTTCATATTCTTATTCATATTCTTGTATGTACTGGAAGTATAACTGGAGTGAAAATATGATTGTAAACCCCTTTGTGTGATATAAAAAGGCAATATGATCAAATTGAAGTTCCTAGCCATACCTGGCTAAATGCTGCTCATGTTCCTGTCCATACTAGACAACATATAGCAAACTACTTAGCTATACTGTTAACTATAATTCTAGGTAGTGACCTAACATTATTCCTCTGGTTCACTTACCAACTAGAATGGGAATATTATGAACATTTTCCCAACAGTTACAGGAAAGGTTGAAGATTATGAATCAAATGTAGCTAATGCATCTCAGTACTGCCCAAAATTGTCAGTGCTCCATACTTGTATACTCTAAAGCACATACTCTGAAGCATGCACTGGAGTGTGCCCTCGAGAGCATGGGAGTATAAAGCATAGAAGCAGTGCCTGAAATGGTCTGGTACTCACCGATACTGAGTACCGGCACTTCTGATTTGTGTCGACATGAGTACCCTTACTTCTTATTGTGTATTACAATACTCTTGCCACGGCATTACACCTCATGTCATGCAACTGCTGAATTACGGTACTGGCACCTTTTTTGGTCCAATTCAGGCACTGCATAGAAGTATGTGGTTTGAGACACAACTACTGTCTTTTTCATTTTTGACTCTCAGCAACCCAATGTTGACACCCTATTAAACACCTAAGCTACCACCTGGCAACCATCTAGCAACACCACAGCAACCGCCTAGTACCCCTATCAACACCCTAGCAACCACCTAGCAACACTTCACAAACCACCTAACAACCACTTAGTAACCCATAGCAACCACTTAGTGGCCCTCATTTATCAAAAGAACGTAGAAACTCGTGCAGATCCGACCACAAATATCATCTTACGCTAGGGTTCAGGTGTGATTCATGAAACTTCCGTATCTCGCCTATCACAGCGTAAGAACAATCGGGCATTGATAAATGTCGCGGCAGATACCACGCCCCTATATATTCTCAATTTAGAGGCCTCGCCTCTAGAGTTTACGACACGGAGATGCGTAATACGGCCAAGAAGAGACACTTCTCCGACCTAGAAATTGAGTTTAGTAAGGGATAATGTAGGCTACAGCGAGCCGATCATAATTGCGAAATAAACTTATGACAGGCTCGCGGTACATGATCCTGCTTATTACACGACTACTTACTAAATAAATCAATAATTTGAAACAAAATATTGATTTAAAAGATGATTTTATTGATTTAAAAATAATAGCCTATTTCGTTAGATTCGAACTTCGCAACGGTCTGTTTTTCATAGCAGCGGTGATAATTCAGAAATTCAGACTGGACGAAGGGCTTCCTCCAGGTGGTCGTACACATAGTCATCACGTCATCGTTGAACACGTGCTTCACATCACTGATCTTACTGCTGCTGCGCTATGGATCCTACGCAGCTGCGTTACTGCCACCGCGCTCCTACTGCTGCTACTACTGGCTCCTCCGGTAGGCCTATGCAACGAGTGAGGATTCATTTACACTGACGGTAGTATATTTCCCCCGGTTAGTTCAAATCTCGGCGCTCGAGGGGAAATACCGACAAGCTGTCGGTACACATCGTAATATCAGCCTAATATCATACCACACATAGCATGGTTTATTTATTAATAATTCATCTAACTATTGGCCTCAGGGGAACGTCCAACATGCTGTTAACCACTGATCCACGTAAAAAATAGATGGCCTCAAGCCGAAAGGTGGTCGTACACAGTCATCACATCAGCCGGAGACACTTATTAATAGCACATCGGCATATGGTTGTTTTGGGGTTTGGCTGCTGGCCTCCCGGCCTTATCCACGCGGGCTGCGTGGTTGGCGGGAGAGCTCCAGAACAGAGCCATACCGCCAAACATAACTGTATTGCCTTTATTGTCAATAAAGTTCTACTTTGAAGACAGTGGTCCTGACAGAAATGGAGCATCGCGTAGTTCTGGCAGGCCACGAGAGTCAAGCGCTTCAGCTGAATCAGCTGATGGCTCAGCTGAGTGATGTTCGCGTATCACAGTACATTCACTAACAGGGCGGTCTACTTAAACAGCCTCCTTCTACTCATTCGGCTGCTCCTCCTGCATGCAAGCGCTGCACGTTGCTTCGTAAAACTCCTCCACCACCCCAGCTCCATCCCCATGCGTCAAGAATTTGCATTTCTCCATCCCTATGTGTTAAGAAATTGCATTGCTCCATCCCTATGTGTTAAGAACTTGCTTTGCTGCTGGATCTGTTCTGTGTGTACCCCTCTAGGGGGGTTTGGCTGCTGGCCTCCCGGCCTTATCCACGCAGGCTGTGTGGTTGGCGGGAGAGCTCCAGAACAGAGCCATACCGCCAAACATAACTGTATTGCCTTTATTGTCAATAAAGTTCTACTTTGATGACAGTGGTCCTGACAGAAGTCCTATATTTTAACATATTCCACCAATTTCACAAACATGTACTTTCAGTAGGTAACTTCTATGGGGAGCTCATGTCAACAGCAGCACGTTCAATAGCAAGCTAGCTCTAAAATACATCTGAACAAGAAGAATTGATGGTAGCCACATTATAATAAATCTTGAGCAGAATCCAAGCCTATATAGCTATTTTTATAAATAAAGGCTAAGCTACCTTTTCCTTGCTGTTTGTATTTAAGGTTAGCTAGCTCAAAATTGCTGGCATTTTAGACATCCCATCTGCAACTGGCTAGCTAGCCACTTGTAGCTAGCTAAATGTAGCTAGCTAGAAAGCTACCATGCATTTTAATTTGTTATAACTTATAACATATTTTTCGGATTGCACAAGCACATAACTCGTAGCTACTAGCTACATTTACTCTAAAAGTAGCTTACACTACCTCTGGTTCACATTCCTCATCACTGTTTACATCAAGTGTAAGAATCAGCTCTGGCCTGTCCACAGCATTCTTTATAACATGTCTCTGATACATCCTGGCAGCTGTTCTCAGATGAGGTTCTGTCTTTCTCTCTGAAAACATCGACAAATATTAGCAATGAAAACACATTTCATCAAAGGGACTGCTTCATGCTGAAATCAGTGAGAAGATGAAACTCATGACACCACCTGTCATTGGTTTGGCTCTGAAAATGTGCAGAAGAATGCAGAGAATGGTGCTGCTGTGTGATGAGGCTCGGATGGAGACACCTTCAGTGGCCGGCTCTGCTGATGGGCAGTGACTGGCTGAGGAGCCACTAGGCCCTGATGTTGAGGCGCTGTCCTGCCCTTCAGCGTGGCTCTCTGACCCTGCTGCTTCTCTTCTTCCTGTCTTACACTGCCACTGTCATCAGACCTCACTCTGTCTCTCTCATACAACCCAATGTGCCCACTAACAGCACATTAAAGGCTCTGACATTTTCACAAGATGTGGACATTTCATGTTCACTTGTGTTAAATTTAAATACCGTTCCAAGCTATTATTCTACCTGTGTATGTAGGTATGAACAAGTATGAAGACCCTCACTGTCAAATACATTGTATTTTGCTTACCACAAAATGCATTCATTCATATTTAAGGTATATTTATTCTTAGAATAGCAGCCAAAACATTTCAGTAGTGTCATATTTAAAAGGCCACTTTCTTTTCACATACATAATCATGCACTTGTTGTCACAAGTTCCCCCTGTTGACCACCAGAGGCCATATGTTTCCCTTTTCCTTGTGTTTTGTGTGGGCCAAGTGACTTGAAAGAATTGAGGAAATATTGGGTAGCATTGCTTTGGAATACATCTTATGTAATTTTGGTGAGGCAAGATAGCCTATATTGTTTGTAATACCGTAACTTGGCGTCATTTTGATATCAATACTTTTAATGGCAGGCCTGGATTTTGTCAGTCTGAATGAATGAGTTATAGATGGGGTATGTCTTGTATGTTGAGTAACTTGGCATTTTTGTACGTTGAAATGTGTTTTTTACGAGATATCATTTCCTTTGCAAAGCGTTTTATTATGCGAGTGAGAAATGCGAAGTGACCCTGTAACAAATGGTTGTGGATTATGGCTATCCATGTGTGAATTTATACATCTGATCTGAATTTATACGTCTGATGAGCGTGTACCATTTGGCAGTTTTGGTTTGCTATATATGTAAAACATTGGCTGTGACAAAGGGTGCGGTGGCATAAGTGTAAACGCGTCAGAAATGCAGGTGAAATATGGCCAGTGTATGTACTCACGGATTTGACGGCCATCCAACGACCCTTGCGCTGAAGCAGAGCGTGCGGCTCTGTTGGCCAAGGCTGCTACGTTGCAAGAGAAGCACGCTCTAGAAAAACATCAAGAGCAACTTGATCAGCAAAAGGAAGAAATTAGGAAAAGAAGAAAGACGCTAGAGATTCAAACTGAATTGGCAGCCAACACAGCGAAAATGAACTACCTCAAAAATGCCGAAACTTCTGTTGATGGGAATTGTATAGCAAATGAAATACAATCAGATGCAATGAATGCATATTATGATGCAACACTGGAGAAACAATCACCGTTGGTTGGCATAAGTGGACCAGATATACGGCCTAAACAGGGTGTACAGTTTCCTGTCTTGCTTAGTGAAGATACCTCTAAGCCTTCTGCTCATACTAGCAGCACTGCCCAAACACAGTCTCAGCATAGCACTCTCCAGAGTACTTTCACACAGGCCACTTAACATACATCGCAGGCAAGGGACCAAGGCACTCTTCTAACAAGCCCCCATCAGGAGTCTGTAAATCTTTTTAGCATACTTAAAAAGCAGAATGAATTGACAAACATTCTTGTAAAACAGCAGATTATTTCTACTTTACCAAAAGGAAACATCTCAGTTTTTGATGGAGACATTCTGCAGTATAAATCTTTCATCCACTGTTTTGAACACATGATTGAAAGAAAAACAGGCGATAACCAAGACCGGCTACATTTTCTTATTCAATACACCAAAGGACAAGCTCAGGAGCTTGTTAGAAGCTGTCAACATATGAATCCAAACAGAGGCTATCAGAAAGCAAAGACATTATTGAAGGAGCACTTTGGAAATGAATACAGAATTTCTTGTGCCTATATGGAGAAAGCCCTTAGTTGGGCTACTATCAAATCTGAGGACTCAAAGGCTTTACGGGACTTTGCATTGTTCCTTAGAACTTGTTGTAATGCCATGGAAGAACTGGAGTACATGGAAGAATTTGATACAGTTTCCAATATGAGGAACATTGTTCTTAAGCTCCCATATAAGCTCAGAGAAAAGTGGCGCGTGAAGGCGTGTGAGCTGCAATGTACTAGTAGAGTCAGAACAGTCAATCTGGTCTCTTTCATTGAGAGACAAGCTAATATAATTTCAGACCCAATATATGGCAATATTCAGGATTTGAGCTCTGCCAAGGTAAAGCCTAAAATAACAGTGAATCCCAAATCAAAAGGAACCTTTGCCACCAATGTTAATGTGAAATCACACCAGGAACCTAGAGGCCCAGATATCTTATGCCTGTTCTGCAAAGGGTATCATGAACTGAAATTATGCTCTGAATTTGGAAATAAAATACACAGGGAAAAGATAGCATTCCTAAGACAAAATGGAGTCTGTTTTGGATGTTTAATGAAGGCTGGGCATGTGAGCAAAGACTGCACAGAGTGTCTTAGTTGCTCCATATGCAAGAAAAACCATCCTAGTGTACTACATATCAAGGCAGAACCGTCAGCGAAAGCCCCAGTGAGTAGTGCGCAGGTGTCGCTCAGAGCTGGTGAGAATTCTGGGGCCGGTGACAAAGAGAGTAGCACAGAGTGCATGCTTTCCATTGTGCCAGTTCAGGTAAAACACTCAAAAGGAAGCAAAGTAATACATACGTATGCATTTCTTGACCCTGGTAGTTCTGCAACCTTCTGCACAAAGAGCCTCATTAGTAAATTGAACATCACAGGGAGAAAAACCAACATCTTGCTCCGAACTATGTCCCAGGAGAAGCCTGTGAGCTCAGACGTCATCACAGGGTTAGAGGTCTCTGCTATAGATGAAAACAACTTCATTGCATTACCAGAGGTATACACTCAGAGAAGCATGCCAGTAGACACATATAGCATTCCCACCAATGATGATCTCTCTTGATTTCCTTACCTTACTGAGGTGAACATTCTTAGAATCAAAGCCAACGTGGAATTGTTGATTGGCAGCAATGTTCCAAAGGCTCTAGAACCATGGGAAGTAGTCAACAGCCAAAGAGATGGGCCATACGCAGTTAAAACTATTGGGCTGGGTTGTCAATGGTCCTCTAAATGGAAGTTGCATGAATAGCTATCCTAAAGTCACGGCAAACAGAACTTCTGTTATAAACCTGGAAGAGCTGTTGTTGCAGCAGTATAACCATGACTTCAACGAAAGCTCACAGGACAAAGTTGAAATGTCCCTGGAGGACAAGAAATTCATGACTATAGCAGAAAACTCAGTCAACTTGCTAGATGGACATTATACTTTGAACTTACCTTTTAGGAGAAAAGACTTGGTTATGCCAGATAACCACCAGGTGGCAGAGCAGCGTCTTTCTAGTCTAAAAAAGAAGTTCCAAAAGAATGAATGATTCAAAACTGAATACACAGAATTCCTCACAGAAGTCATCAACAAAGGACATGCAGAGGTGGTGCCACAGGATGAATTGAAAAGATCTGATGGTAAAGTCAGCTACATCCCACACCACGGTGTATACCACCCCAAGAAATGTACCATAAGGGTTGTCTTTGATTGTGGTGCAACTTTTCGTGGCACATCTTTAAATTCTGAACTCTTGCAAGGTCCAGATCTGACAAGCTCTCTTTTTGGTGTTCTTACGAGATTCCGACAAGAGCCTGTTGCATTGATGACAGATATTCAGACAATGTTTCATCAGGTCAGAGTGTCAAAATCTGATGTTGACTTCTTAAGATTTCTGTGGTGGCCTAATGGTGATGTTAGTAAGCCTCCAGTTGACCACCGCATGTTGGTGCACCTTTTTGGAGCGGTATCGTCTCCAAGTTGTGCAAACTTTGCACTAAGGCAGACAGCTAGAGACAACAAGAGCATGTTCCATCCCAAGGTAATAAGCACTATTGAGAACAATTTTTATGTTGATGACTGCTTGAAGTCCCTCCCATCTGAACAGGAAGCAGTAGAGCTGGACAAAGAGCTTACATCTCTCTGTCAAAAAGGAGGATTCCATCTCACCAAATGGATGAGCAACAGTCGAACTGTACTCGCGCATATTCCAAAGGAGGACAGAGCTCATGACGTCAGGGAATTGGACCTAGACAGAGACAAACTGCCAATAGAAAGAGCACTTGGATTATTATGGAGTGTTGAGGATGACATGTTTAAGTTCAACATCATTGTGAAAGATAAACCCCACACTCGACGAAACATGCTATCCATAGTGAGCTCAATCTATGACCCGCTTGGTTTCTTGTGCCCTCTTACTCTACCTGTAAAGTTGCTTCTTAGGGAGCTCTGCAGGAGCAAATATGACTGGGACAGCAGAATACCTCAAGCTGCATCAGACAAATGGAGAAGATGGATCGATCATCTTGATGTGTTGGAGAACTTCCAAGTGGCTCGTTGCGTGAAACCATCTGGATTTAGACCACTCAAACAAACTGAGCTACATCACTTTTCCGATGCCAGTGATCATGGGTAAGGCACAGTAAATTACCTCAGATTGTCTGCAGTCAATCATATGGTACATGTATCCTTCATGCTTGGTAAAGCAAGAGTGGCTCCTCTAAAACAGATGACCATCCCTCGCATGGAACTGGCAGCAGCAGTGCTGGCGGTTAAAGTTGACAAGATGCTGAGAAAGGAGGTGGAGTTAAAGCTCAGTCAGTCAACCTTTTGGACCGACAGTCAATCTGTTTTGAAGTACATAGCAAATGAGCAAACAAGATTTCACACTTTTGTGGCCAACAGAATCTCTCATAAGGGAAAACACAGATGTATCACAATGGAGGTACATCAGAACCAAACTGAATTCAGCTGACATGGCATCAAGAGGTGTGAGTGCAAGCACATTGGTAGGGAGGGCAAAACGAAGCTTTAGAATGTCGCCAGCAGTGTATGCGCGTGAGCTTGACAATACATTTCTCACAGAAAAGGTCGTTTGTTACCTTTTTTTAGTTCATTACAGTGGTGATAGAAGTTACTAGAATTAAGTGGTACTGTGCTGTTAGCCTTTATTGATCGCTGTACAAGGTTAATGTGAAGTAGCTAGCACAATCTGACAGTACTAACCCATAAAAATGTACTTTGAATGGTACTTGGTCAATCAAACAGTAAATGTGAAAAACATTCAATTATAGTCAGCAGCACCGAAATTTTCTGTCACACCCTCAATAGTGTGACCCAGTAGAAGTCCCAGTAGAAGATTGAATTTTTAAAATTTTTTAAATCTTTAAAAGTTATATATTTTCTGAAACCTTATTTATTCCGCTTGGCCGTAGTGAGTGAAACTAGGCGATCTGAGCATATAGTTGCTATGTAAATTACGTCAGAAGGATTCAGCCTTGTTGTTTGCTACCTAAACTTCACAGCACGCTCAAATCCCTTAGCATGCTTGTAGCATGAAGTGTCTACTTTCAAAATCCATTTAAACCATTCACAAATGACTTGGGACTTTGAAGTTATAAGTCGGGATGTATCAAGTGTCCAGTGAAAATACTGACCTGGCTATCAGTCAGAATTCTGAGAGAACCAACTGCCATAAATGACCGCGTAAAATCAACCAGTAAGAGTTATGATGTCACTGGTTCAGAACCCCATAAATGTAAACAGTCGAATGTTCAGTGAAATCTATCGGTTTTCGGTGCCGTGGGAGTCCCGATCTTATCATTGATGGAATTTTGGGAAAGTGCGAGCTAAAAGGCCACAAAAACAGCCAATATATCACATTAATATCCCATATATGTACGATCGCTGTTCACAATACGTTAATTTAAGGCTAAACTGGTATTTTAATCACAATACTTATGTTAATTTCCGGAAATACATTTTTCGATTGTCCTCCCTAACATTGGTCAAGTGCAAGGAATGGATCCAGAGACCAGAGTTTCTGTGGAGGACAGAAGAGGAATGGCCTCAAATCCCCATGGAGTCCCTCTCACTCTCTCAGGTGAAAAGGAGCACCGCTGTGTTCAGTGTTGTCATAAAAGATAAAGAAAAGGAAAACCCAACAAACAAGCTACTGGAACACTTTTCTAGTTGGCACAAATTAAAAAGGACGTTGGAAGCAAGTTCAGTACCTAGCTGACTTGTTTTGGAAAAGATGGACTCGAGAGTATTTACCATTATTACAAGAGAGACAGAAATGGTTCACTGTAAAAAGAGGATTCCAGAAAGGGGATGTCGTAATGGTGGTCGACAGCACAGCTCCTCGTGGATCCTGGCCTCTTGGAAAGATACTCAAAGTCCAGCCTGACTCTAAAGGACTAACAAGAGCTGTTACACCCAAAACTAAGACTGGAGTCTTGGAAAGACCAGTGACAAAGCTCTGCCTGCTTCTTGAAGGCTCAGAGGTCACTGAATGAAGATTGACCTGCTTGGCAAGACATAAAGATAAGTACCACATTGTACATTCACTCTCATTTCTTGATTTTTCTTTAATGTTTAGAATACATGTTTAGAACGGCTCCTTATATAGTATTTCTGTTTGTAATTGTTGCATAGGCACACAATTAGGGGCCGGTGTGTAGGAGCCATTATGTTGGTTTATAGTAATTATAATAAGAACCCCAAAAAACTATTGTGGCATTTATTTATTCTGTTCTACATTTAAGTTGAAGTTATAAAGGAATTTAGTATGCATTTGTTATTTATTGTTTAGTGTGCATTAATCATTTTATGAGTGTGTCCCTCTATAGGTGAAGGGGGAATAAATTATATTTAAGATGGTGTGGTGACGCGGGCCGGCGGGAGTAGACGGGTGCGAGCAGAAACGGTCATTGACCGTGTTTTGCACAACCAAAGTGGACCTGTGGAAGCTGGAAAAGTTTAAATGGACTTTAATATTGTTTTTGTTTATTATTGCAGTTTTATGTTCATTTAATTTGTAAATAAATTTAACAAGAGCAACAACAATAATAAGTTTTTATTTCAATTGCGACACGCGTCAGACAACTGCACCCAACTCCCAGTGAAGTGGATAAAAGTGGGAAAACGTTTACTGGAACATAGGAAACAAAAGGACAGAAACTGAACCTATTTTTACCACTACACAGACGGTACGTCATAATGCAGTGTATACGTTCGGTGAACGGCGGGTAGATATGGTGCAAAAACAATAATTGAGAAGTAGTAGACAGTTTGTAGTGAGGGTAAATGCAGGTTAAAGAAACGTGTTCCTAGCTGGGCTTGAATCTAAGACCCCGTGTTTCCAAGACTGTAACCTTTCTCACTAGGCCACAGCACATTTTTACATTTTTACAATACAACCACCTCATTAGTAGGCTACAATGTTCAAATGCTTATTGCTAGACATGCAGATCACAAAATAAAGTCAAAATGTTTGCAATCCTGCGCTGGCACTTCCAACAACATCACCCAGGTGGGTAGCATTGCAACACAATTCATAATTAAAATTGAATTTGCCTCTTATGCATTTTCACTATTAAAATGGAGCATTGTGTAGTTCTGGCAGGCCACGAGAGTCAAGCGCTCCGGCTGAATCAGCTGATGGCTCAGCTGAGTGATGTTCGCCTATCACAGTACATTCACTTAACAGGGCGGTCTACTTAAACAGCCTCCATCTACTCATTCGGCTGCTCCTCCTGCATGCAAGCTGCTGCACGTTGCTTTGTAAATCGGCGCTTCTTCCTGCAGTCCAGCTACGGCATGCTGCCAGTCCAAACCATGTCTGCTCGCTACATGTTCGCTGCTAGTCTCGCTATTTATTTGCATCCTTACCTCTAAGTTCTATAGCTGCAGCAGGCAGGCGATCCATTTGGGGCCAGCCACGAAAAGCGTTGTTTTAAGCGACAATATTCCAGATATTGAGGTTACCGGTGCACTGTCTTCATCGCTAACTGGCCAGGGAGCTTCATTCAAAAAGTGCTGCTTTGCGGCCGCCGCCGCCACCCCTCCATGGAGGACGCCATGTTCAAGCCTGGAAGCTGCTGCCACGTCCATATCTGCTAGCTGCAGATTCTAGCTGGGTAATGTCATCAACCTTATTTAAATTCTGCTGAGCTCTGAGTCTAGCGGTAAACGCATAATATACACAGTGTTGCCAACTATTTTCTATGGAAAGTAGCTATGGCCTCCTCTAAAAGTCGCTAAATTGAGAACACCGAATATACATATTTGATTGTGGGGACGTCTCACAGAGGGGCTGGTTTCAGGAATCGCAAGTCTTTCGCTAAAAGCGGAAACGTTCCAACATATGCGGGCACAAGTTAATGGCATGCTTATTGTTGAGTTTCTCACCATCAGAGTCAACGCTAAATGCTCTCACTGCTAAAAAATTCCTGGCGTGAATGCTTTCGGCTACATTCCGGAACGCAGTAGAATTGGGTCATAGGCTACAATCGTTTTTACGCAAATTTGGGATTCATGCACGTAAATCTAAGCGGAAATATCTGAATTGGGAAATGCCAAAGTTCTCACGCTTGGCTGAGATGGAAGAGTAGGCGTATCTATAAAGAATCTTTGTTCATTGTGAACAGCTAATGGATTATGGGCAGTTGCCACTACGCAGCTACTAGATAGCCCCCATGTCTCACACATGTATTTGTAGGCTAATGGCCTACTTCCTGGTGTAAACAGTTATTCCGGGAGGATTGGGCTGCGAGATGGCCAGTTAAGCTCTGGCTGTTATAGGTTTGGCAGATTGAACATGAGCGGCATGTCGTGTTACCGGCAAGTAGGCTACAGCCAATGTTGTAAAATGCAAACCAGCTTTTGGCTTTCAACTTCAGAACCAGATAAAGTTTCCTCCACTGATTCACGATTTGCGCTTAAAAAGCCGGTTCCCTATCGGGACCCAATCATCGCGACAGAAAAATGAAAACATTAAATTCAAATTGGTGTTAAATCTGCGAGGATACATGCGAGGATGCAATTTGGTTGGCTATCTAATTTAGCTGTCAAATCACGATGCTGAATGTTTAGGGATTGCATTTTAATGAGACAAATTAGGCTTAATGTTGACTCGTCCAACTGGTTCTCCAAATATTGTACTGTTGCAAGACGCGAATGCGTACGTTCCGCATTCATAAGCGTATCATTGTATTCCATGACACTTAAACGGGCGTTTAGGCTTATCACAGCGGAGAAGGGATTTGATGTAGCCTTCTCCACGTCACTGCTCTGACTTCACCGTAGTTTGATGCTCGTCACAATCAACACCCTGAGCCGATCAGAGGAGGATGGGTTCCCCTTTGAGCCTGGTTCCTTCCGGGGTTCCTTCCTATCTGCCACAGGGAGTTTTCCTTGCCACTATCGCCTTAGGCTTGCTCCTGTGGAGGTTCAGGCCAGGGTTGTCTGTAAGTGCATTGTGACAACTGCCGTAAAATACGCTATACAAATAAATTTGATTGATTGAAGCCAAGGCCATACACATAGGCATAGCCTTGAGCATTACAAATAGTATTTTAATTTTACTCTTGCTTCCGGGGAAATGCCAAAAAGCTTGGTACTCATAGCCACTGACCCACAATGTTAGAACGGCCTCGAGCTGACCGGATGAAGGGCTCTTCCAGTAGTCGATTGACGTTTCACATAAACCGAAAGTTTCCACCCAAAGTACCCGGAACTTTCAGTCCCAGGAACTACTTTTCAAGGAACTAAAAGGTTCCTTCAGCCCATTGTCTGCGTTTAAAGACCCGCGAAGATTAGGCAAATTAGTCCACTGACATATGAAAAAGCGACGTAGTCGTCGGTCCATCTGTCGTATGATTTCTTCTGTAACCCCATACCACCTAAGTACATTTTCCAATAACCGGGACAGCCCGGAGGGGTTTATTCCACTTATACAAAGGGTTACCAACAATGACTATATATGGTTACTTTAGTATTTATTGATTTTTATCGACTTAATCGCCTGAAATTGAAATATTTTTCCACGGGTGTTTGGGCATATTATTTTACCGTTGTCAAGCAAAACTCTCGCTGGTAGTTCGACTTGGACAGTTGTTATGCAACAAATAAGATATAACAGGCCAGTATGCAGATTGTAACTGTTTTATATATCCTCTCAAACACAATCATTATGTTTTCATGCGAACATTCACGTATCCCAAATAATGAATAATAAACCCCTAAACGGGTAACTGAGGAAGAAGGAGTATATAAGGAAAATAAAGGAACAGGGAAATGAGAAATGAAAAATAAACAACTTTGAACCGAAGCTGAGAAAAAGAAAATGTCTTTTCAAAAAACAAACAGAAGATGTTCTGAGGCCAACTAAAACCAGGGGGAAAACTGGTTAGTAAGAGGCAGAAAGGTTTGTGCCCCGAACGTGACACAATAATCCCTTAAAACTGCCAACCTCAGAATCGGGAAAAATACTGTCCGAATACCTTTTTCCCCAAAAACAAACTAAAGTCTGAATTCTTTTAAAATTCCTTGGTTCCTAAGATCCTTACACCTTGCTCAGAAACGCAACAGGGAACTGGCTAGAGCAAAACACGTTACACTCAAGCACCGTTCCACTGCCTACTGACGCTTTAAATACCCAGCCCCAGGTGTGGCTGGTAATCAGCGGAAGATGTGAGCAACCAACAGGTGAACCAGATCAGAGGTAATCCTGCAGGAATGCAAGGAATGTTAGAGCAGGAACAATCATCCCACAGGAACCAAAAATAACGATTAGCCGAGTGGCTAATCTGCAAGCTCGAACGAATCGTCCCCACACACCAAAATAACGATTAGCCGAGTGGCTAATCGAAATGCTAACCACTGAGCCGGTGCAGGCACAGAAAAATGATCTACCCTGCACAGAAACCGTGACACTCATCGTCAATTCCATATAGGGTAATCGCAAAATGACAAGAATAAATAGAATGAAAACTCGGATTTGCGTGAAAATTTAAATTAATATTGCAGTGGCACAGCCACCGTTTGCTTTCCTTCAAAGTTGCTAGCGAAGCAACGAAGTGTGCCCTCCAGATGCGAACCATGCACCATAAATTAGTCCCTAGTCTTCCTGGTCTTTTTGTGGAATTGAAGAATGGCAAAGTAATATTATGGCAGTCTGAAAAAGCAAAAGGGACGATTGCTAGAATTAACTTGTTATTTTACCCTGACAAAAAGTGCGGAAGGTGATTTCCAGTTTGCTTTTACTGTATCCTCAATGTAAATTACGCAGAACTACCGCATACCTCACATAACTGTATCAAACGTTTTGAGTGGAGCCCGACCGATATATCGGTTTGGCCGATATATTGGCCATTATTTGACTTTTCTGACGACATCGGGATCGGCAGTTATGCAGCCGATGTGTCCCGATTTTTAAATAAGTATAATAAACAAAAAAACATTGATTATTTATCTGTAGCTACTTGTCTGTTCGAACGTTGTAATTGCTATTTACTAGAATTATCCAGTAGAAGGAGCTCTAATACAAGTGTGAACTACACCTGCTGACGTGATACTTCTGTAAAGACGTTTGTCACTCGTGCCTCATCCAGTATTCTCCACTGCAAGACTTGTCTGCACAGATTCGATTGCCGCAATAAAGGTATGTATATTTAGTGAATGTGTTTATACGACCACTATGTTTATCAATCCTCATTATCAAGTGACCGAGCTAGCTAACATATTTCGTTCACTTTAGCAAGCTAGCTGGCTAGCAAGCCTTTATGAACTGGCAGTGAGCACATAGGATCTACATTTCCAGAGGACATCGCTGTATTCTCAAATAAATAACCAACCAAAATTAAATGGTGATTGAATGCATCACACATTTGTTTTTTATTATCGGAGATAATGATATTAGCTACTATATGATGCTGTGTCAATAGCCAACGCGTTATTGCAAGCGAGTGTGTCATCTAGTCACGCGTTATCGTAGCAAGCTAACCAGACAGTAAAAACGCCGATAAAACACTTCTAAAGTGGATCATTTTAAGCCATGATATCTAGCTTTGTCGTGATAACATGAGAGAAGGATTGCTGTTGGAGAAGTGAATCAACCAACGCTTAGCACGGGTAACCTGCACGAAATCGCATTGTAGTTTTTTTCACCACTGAATTCTTATGGACAAGCCTCACGTTACATATTTCATCCAGTCAATTTAGTTTCATCTAACGTTATACTTGATTCACTCATTAGCTCCACTAGATAAAGTCTTACTCTTTGAGATCATGTAGTAGGAATAAAATAAGAAAATATAATTCACTTACTGAGAATAGATACTAAGAAATAATAACAAATTAATAACAATAATAATAATATTCATAAAAATACATGTTTGAAACTGGAAAACTGATTTTTTAAATTCATTTTTTTTATAGATGGCTGGAAAAGAAAGGAATAAAAGCAACGTGTGGAGTTATTTTGAATTCACACCACTTGAAGATGGTGTTAATATATATATTTAATTTAATCAAAAAGTTCTTTGTGTGTTTATTTTTATTTATTTATTTGCTTATAAGTTAAATGTTCTCAAATATAGAAACTTTGATAAAATATGAGTTTTTCAAATTGATTTGAAAATGTTGCACTTTTTGGCAAAATATCGGTCAAAACATCGGTAATCGGTGGGCTAGGACTCTCCAAAATCAGGATCGGCATCGGACCAAAAAATCTGGCATCGGTCAGGCTCTAGTCAAGAGCCGTAATGTGGCGAGGCCGTGAGAGGAGAAGCACAGGCATTTTAAGCTCTTTAGCCCAATCGGAATTCAAAAAACAATCAACCGCTCCTGAATCCAAAAAAGCATCGGTTTTAACTGACTGTTTAATCCACAACAATTTGACTGGTAAAAAGGTATGAAAGACTGATTTATTACGTCTCACTGGTGTCTTTCGGGAAGAACTGTCAACCTGCAAGGGTTCGTCCTTGCTCGGAGAGCCTCGTGAGAGAACGAGGGCTGCAGGCATACCCAGAAAATGGGAGATGTATGGCGTGGAACGGTTCTTTTTCTCATCTCTCTCTCTCTCGTTCTTTTACTCGATTATCTATTCTAATGGCTGTCGTAACCAAGGCATCAAACGTAGCCAACGGTTCAAGAGCAGCAAGCGCATCTCTCACTGAATCCGAAAGTGCATTGGTGAATATTGTCATGAGCGGAGCCTCTGCCCGGCCTGTTTCGCCAGCCAATGCCCAGAACGTGATAGAAAACTCTGCTACACTGTTATTACTCTGGCAAATGCAAGTTAGCCTCGTAGCTGCTTCCTTGCCGGTAATGTCATGATCAAATACCAATGCCATCTCCTTCATTAAACTCTCAGAATTATTCATAATAGGTGCTTGTGAACATATAGTCACGTTTCCACTAAAAGTACCCAGAACTTTTAGTCCCAGGAACTACTTTTCATGGAACTAAAAGGTTCCTTCAGCCCACTGTTTCTGCGTTTCCACCGTGGTCTAAAGTCCCGCGAAGATTGGGCAAATTAGTCCGCTGACGTGTAAAAAAGTAACGGCTGTTTTACACGTCAATTTTTGCACGCGACTATACAACGATGACGCCATATAAAGCGACGGACAGGCATCTTTATTAGTGCGACACTGCAACAACAGTAAGCATGGGGGAGATTCAAGTCGTGCTGCTGTTGATCATTATTTACTGCTTTGCAAATGGGGTAATTGAGTCAATGCTGGAAAAGAGACGAGCGGTAGTAGCAAAGCGGATTCAAAATGCCCGAAATGCTAACCTTAGAACAAGTGAACAGATTTTACAAGCTATTGCGGAGATTAACCAAGAGATGACTGAGACAGACTCGTGCCACCGTGCACAAAGAACAAGAAAGGTAAGAAGTTAATATATCAAGTAAATCACAATTGTGAATAATGTTATTGTAGACTGCATCAACTTATTATTTTTGGCACCTGTGTGTGTTTCAGATATGCAAGTATTACAGAATGCGTCGTATTTCGCCATCCGTTTGGGTACACAATAGAGCAAAGGAGTGGTGGGAAATCGTGGGGTCTGGTGGATATGGGTTTGATACTCCCTGATGAAACAAAGAACATTTGTGGACATGATGTGGGGTACTATGTCCTTGGTGGCGCAGCTTATCCTTTGAAAAGCTGGCTGATGAAACCTTTCACAGACAATGGACGACTGACACCCCAGCAACTTGTGTACAACCAAAAACGAGCAGAGCCAGGGTGGTGGTTGAGAACACTTTTGGCAGACTGAAGGGCAGATGGAGGTGCTTGCTAAAACGAAATGACTGCAACATACACAAGGTCAAATCCATGGTGATAGCATGTTGTGTTCTGCATAACTTCTGTGAAGAGGTTACACCCATGTACCATTTCTTTTTATCAATAAAAATTGTCACAGCTGCATAACTATTGTTTTAACTTATTAAACACATCACCTGCAATTCAGCATGAGGACCTTTGCTTATTTTAACCTATGCACTCTCACCTGTTTTAAATACTGAGCTTACTAGTGTATAATGGTGAAATTGACAGCCACTACTTCCTCAGAGCGTTGTAAATATTAGAATATGGTAACACAAGCATAAGCATTATGTGCCTTTTTACATATAGAAGTATATACTTATAGTATTAAAGAATGCTTCTGTTTTAGTCTTACAAGCTTCTTCAGTCTAAACACCCCATCATTGAAAAATGGCACAACTTAAGTACAATCTCAGACAATGGAGTCTAGCCAGGAGGATCAGTTTCATTCATGTGCTAATTCATGCATTCCCTGGTTCCTTTTCCTGGCTAGATCAATGACTCTTCACAAATTATAATTTCAAGTCACCCAGGGTTCCAATGGCTCTGGGCACCTAAAGTCTCGGGGTAGAGCTTGCATTTGAAAGGGTACTCAACACCCAGACGGAAACAGGATGGGTGTGGGGACTTTAACAGATTATAACTCTGAAAACTAAATAAGTCATTACTAAAAAAACTCCAAAATCTAACAGTATAGTTTAAGTGTTAAATGGGGTGGAGGGGCAGTCTTTAGTCCAGTGGTGGGGCAGTGTGGCTGTTTCTTTGGCTCAGCGACTGGGCAAGCTGGCCAAGAACATACAGAAACCCGTCCTGAAAATCTCTCTGGAGCCGTCTGGTTTCTTCCACCTCAGACTGGAGGAACGCCAACTTTTGCCTCCTCATCTCTCTTTCCTCGGCCTGGCTCTCAAGTAGCAGCTGTGTATACTGGTCCCGCTGCTCCTGTCCTTGCTGCAGGACGGCCCAGTTAGCCTTGTCCATGTCCCTCAGCACGTCAAGGAAGTCTGCATCCCTTTTCCTCTTTCCTAAGCTGAAAAATAACACCAAAACACACCACAATAAATAAATACACAAGCACAGTTTGAAGTAGCAGAACATATGTTCTCAGCCAGCAATGGCATATTGTGAATTTTTTTGTAGCGTGCATAATAATCTTTATTTATATAGCACCTTTCAAAACAAATGTTACAAAGTGCTTCAAAAGGCAATAAAAACAGAACAGATTAAATAAAAGTAGAGACAGTAAGAATAACTATCAAGACAGAACAGCGCTAAGGTAGATCAAGAACAAATAATAGAATATTACCGAGATGAAACAAGGTGATAAAATCAAAGAAAAAACGAATGTAAAAAAAACAATATAATAAAATCCAGTAAAACTGATAAATATTAAGACTTTAGCTTGCAGGCAAAATGCTCTGTACCTCAGCACTTGTTTGCTTCAGCAGGAGACATGGGACGAGGGCTGCTGGTGGTCGCAGGGGTAAACGCACTAGAGTCTGCAGCCTGCAGTTCAGCGTGCCCGCCCATTTCATCTGAAAAACACTTTGAAAAAAACAATAAACGTCACTGCAACGACATTAACACAATATCATTTTGTAAGATTGATTTAGCCAACCCTTTGTAATGTGCCTGTGCTTGCGGTGGTGCTGCCACTGGGTGGTGGCAGAGGACATTCTCCTCGCTCTCTCATTCCCTGCTAATTGCTGATTCGGGCCACCTGGAGTCTACCCTTTATAGGGACCTCACTCCCTCTGCTCGGTGCGCTTGCATTTTACAAGCAGCCGGTAACGCTCTGGGTATTTAGAGCGCTAGATGTGACTTACTCGATGGCTATCTGGTACGGGAGCTAAATACGTAGCAACCGGGGCACTTGAGAGTTGTCACTTTTCATAGAAGGATATTGTGGATAGAGTTATCTCCAGCTAGTCTCAGGCTTGAGCTGAGAGATCTTGCTTACCTAGGCGTTTGTTGTTTTTGGTTCTCAGTCAAGAGACTTTTGTCCTGTTTTTGAGGATTGCCTTTTGTTTGGCCTTTTGCCAGGGTTTATTCCCCTTTTTCCTTTCTCCTACCTTGCTTAGTGGTTGACTGCTGTTCGCAGTCAGCTTCTAGACTCCCCGTTGATTTATTGTCCGCTTCTGACGTTGCTCGCCAGCCCAAACCTTACACCCTTTCATTACGAACACCACGGTTCTACACCATTAGCGGTTGGCGTTAGCATGTAGTTAATGTTAGCTTTTGGCTATGGTAACAATAGCATGACAACAGTTAGCGTTATAACATTTAACATGCATCATGTGGGCCGTATGTGATTTACCTTCAACCATAGACCGTATAAAAATATGACCATCAGTGTCTTCCACCGCGGCTTCCAACAACGCAGTAGCGGAGTCTTTCGTTGCCGCTGCGCCAGAGAAGGCCGGCCTGTGACCCAGCAACGCATCCAGACGGCCAAACTGCTTGATGGTCCGCCGGTTGGAGCCGCTTCGGTTATTGTGGTCCTTAATTTTCTTATAATCTTGTTTTAATTTTTTAAGCTTCTCCCGGCACTGTTTCCCGGTGTGAACAACGTTCAGCTCACTTAACTTGCGGGAGATTTTCATGTACACCTTATCATTGCGGGTCGCCGTTTCCAATTCTTGCTGGATTTCGTCTTCACCATAAATACTCTAAGGCCTGTACTTCGTCGTCGGTCCATCTGTCGTATGATTTCTGTAACTCCATTATAAGTGTCGAAGCACAATGAACAAAAAACAAACTGGTTCTTCTTTCTTCTTCGGAAAACAAACTGGTTTGCGGCTGCAGATTTTTAAAAATGGCGGTTGAAATAAAAATTAAAAAATGCTGCGAGTACTCGACCAATCAGAAATGTTTAGCGCTGCAAGCCCCACCACAAAGTTTCCTGTACTTTTGGAAAGTACTACCCCCCCAAGCAGGGACTTTTTTGGGGGTAAAATAAAGTCCCCAGAACTTAATTTAGACCCTGGTTACTGTGGTCGAAACGCTCAAAAGGTTCCTAGTTCCTGGGGAAAGTTCCTGCGGTGGAAACACGGCTTATGAGTGGATCAGCCCAGGCAAGGGCTGTACCTGTGAGCATAGATAGAATAAATGCCACACGGGAGTCTTCAGACGAGAAACGCGATGGCTGAGCTTTCAAAAAGATCAGACACTGAGACAAGAAGCCTCTGTATTTCCCCGATTCCCCATCATAACGCAGGGGAAGTTGGAGTTTAGGCTCACGGACAATGGCTAAGGCATACGGCTGTGATGGTGTGTGAAGGGGGGGTGCTTGGTGAACTGTGGGGTCTGTTATGCTAGTTAGTTGGCGAAAACTGTCTGCAAGATCACACAAACTGTCTTCCTGGCGGCGTAACTGCTCAAGCATTTCCTCCTGTTTATTATACATGGCCACCTGCTGTTCGTGAGTAGCTGCTTGTGGTGAATGGAGAACTTGGATACCCATTTTGTGAGCGGTTATAGTAGCGTGTTGGGCTGCAACAGCTTTTTCGAGACCCGTCGGAGCCGCTGGTACATCCATTATGGCTTTTGTGTGCTGTGAGGGAGGGGGGGTTCAGAGAACCAGACGCGACTGAACGGGAATCTGAAAGCTATCCACACAGGGTGGAGTAACCACAAGGTCTTGAAAGACTAGAGGAAGGGGACAAGTAAACAAACAGAAAAATAAATACTCCTAAAGGAGAATATCCCAGGTATACCGGACTAAATAGTCTACCCGTGAAAGGGTGAAAGGAACAAGGACTATTCAGACTAGACAGAACAGAATAATATACTCCTCTGGGCAGTAAGTCCTGCAGTTAAATACTAACAAAAAACTACCCAGCGAAAAGGGCAAAACCGAACAGAAACGAGTATAATAAAGCTGTCTCATAAAAAGAACTGAGAGTGTAAAGACGGTGAAAACTAAAGAAAACAGCCCTCGAAATGAGGATTGATAGAAAAACACCCAAAATGCAACGCCGAGTAAGAGATTATTGTGCAATTATAGCAAATAACCCCTTAAATCTCAGCCTTCAGTACAACAGAAATCTCTTCAAAATAAGAAGAAAGACTGTTACAGCACTGAAATGTTACAAACACACTCACAGAATACTGGCTTACGTGTAACCAAAGTTAACACAAAAGCACTGACTGCAGGCCAGCAAGAGCTTAAATAGGAACTACCGCAGGTGATCCCAATTAGTCCAAACTGAGGAATTACAGCAGGTGAACCCAATTAGCTCAATTAGGGGAAAGAAGTGACAAGGATGCCCTCCAGTGGCCAAGGATAGCCACTACCACCCAGAACCATGACACTGTGCTGATTATTCTGCTGCTATTATGCAAAAGAGGTTGTCTTAGCGAGAGGTTGCAACACTTTCTCATAAGGAAAATAATTTATTTGAAACTTTCAAATTGAAACTGAACTGAAAGTTAAATTTCAGAGCTCTGGCGGCGGCTGCGGAGGGAGATGCGTCTGTGACTGCGAGATCTGACAAGACCGGTGCGAGATTCATGATGGCAGCCCCCAGCTGCTAGATTGCAAACAACAAAATCTAATTTCTCCCATGAAATATACCCTTTTTATTAGCCTAATAATTGGAATAATTCAACCGTTCGATCTGGAAGACCTTGAGGACTACATCGATCAATATTACAACCGACTCTGCACCATGAGCGACACCAAAAAAGCCAGAGAGAAGGACAATTCTGCCTCCACACCAACGTCCAAGAGATGCCGGCCATCTGACTCCATTCATAGCTCTCCGGGCAATTCATGCTGTACCGAGGTCAGTGACATTTTGCTTTCAATCGACAATAAACTCTCTGGACTAGATGCAAGGATTGTGCTTATCGAAGTACTTCATAAGGAATTCCAGCAGCTACGCGACAGCCTGGAATTCAGCCAAGAACAAATTACTACACTGGCTAAAGAAAATAAATCCCTCCAACACTCCGTTACCTCCCTCACAACCCAGTTCGCCTCTGTTACTAAAGAAAACAAGGACATGAAAGAAACCATACTCGATCTACAATCACGCAGCATGAGAGACAACCTCATTTTTTCCGGTACCCCAGAGCAAACGCATAACGACAATCCAGAACAATTAATACAGGAATTTATGATTACTCGCCTCAAAATATCCCCGGACACAGTGAGCGGCAAATTCCACCGAGTACACCACATAGGAGCAAAAAACCCAGCAAACAAACGCCCATGACCCATAGTAGCAAAATTCGAACATTTCAAACAAAAACAACTGGTACAACGTCACGGCAGACAACTGAAAGGCACGGACTATGGACTTAACAACCAATTCCCCCAAGAAATCATGGACAGACGCAAAATACTACTCCCAATCAGAAAACAGAATATGCAAGAAGGAAAAAAAAGCAGTCATTTCAGTCGACAAGTTGTACATTGATGGCAAACTATTCCGTGACAAAAAAACAACCCCCTGGCTATTCTAATCTGCTACACCCAGCATAATCACTCTCTCTTTCCACCCCTTGACCCCTTAATTCCTCTCTGTTCACTCAACAACGCTGATATGTATTTATAAAAATGCACCTTGGTTTCACCAGGCACCTTTGCACTTAAACTGTTTTTTTCTTCCCTTTTTTTCATGTGTAATTTTTATAGTTTGTCATTGTATTTTATGTTTTCATTTTTTTTGTTTTTTGTCTACTCTGTTTTCTTTGTCTCTCTTCTCTTCTCCATAAAATCATCCAAAACACATCCATGTACTATATCTCTGGGAGGGCCCATATCTACCCTCTCTCTCACGCGCATGTACACGCACGCACGCACGCGCACACACACACACATTCCACTCATGCTCCACACTAATGGAGGAACACTTGCCCACCCATCCACCCACAAACATACCCAGACACACGTGCATATGCCCATACACACACACAAACATGCACAAAACACAAAAACCATTCAAACAAGATTCCCACATCCTGCCACCGTGAATTCACTTAAATTTGTAACTTGGAACATCTGTGGAATTGGTTCACAGGCAAAAAGACTTAAGGTACTCAACCACATAACTCACACATCTGAATCTGACTGTCATAAATTAAGAACACCACAATTTAATCAAATCTTCTCCACCCATTTCAACTCCAGGCAAAGAGGGGTAGCCATTTTAATACACAAAAACATTTCATTTATTCACAACAACACCATCACAGATCCTGAAGGACGATTTATCATAATAAATATCACAATACAGAACACCCCTTCTACTATTGCATGTATCTACGGCCCAAATAAAGATGACTCATCCTTTTTTCATACTTTTTTTACATCTCTCTCCAATCTGTCTGACTCCCCAATAATAATCGGAGGAGATTTCAACACAGTCTTGAACCCATCTTTAGACAATTCTAACAATTCTAACAGTACACGTAACTGCCAATCCATAGAAACAATTAAACAGTTCATGAGTGATTTTGGTCTTGGCGATGGCTGGCGATTAAAACACCCGACTGATAGAGAATATTCATTATTTTCACCGGTCCATCACTCCTACTCTCGCATTGACTTCTTTTTAACCAGTAACTCAATTATTTCCAAAACATCAGATGTACTAATACACCCCATTGCCATTAGCGATCATGCACCCGTCTCACTCACCTGGAATACCAATCATTCTCGCAAACCATCCAACAGATGGCGACTTAATACATCCTTACTTGATGACCCCGACTTTGATAATTATTTTAAAAGAGAGTGGGTTTTCTTCCTTGAAATAAATGATTCACCGGAAATAGTACCATCACTACTTTGGGAAACAGGGAAAGCGGTATTAAGAGGAAAAATCATCATATTCCACTCACAAGAAAAAAAAAGACAACGAACAGGAAACGTACTTAGAACAAAAGATTAAAGAACTAGAAAACATCAACGCAAATAACCCCACAGCACAAACCCAGAATGACCTACGGAAATACAATTTACAGCTTAATGAACACACAAATAGAAGAACTCAATTCCTCCTACAAAGACTCAGACACGAACATTTTGAATACAGTAATAAATCTGAAAAATACCTGGCCAATCAAATCAAGCGAAAGAAAGAAAAAACAACTATCTCAACGATTCTGAACTCAGCAGGGAAGATTGTGCAGACACCTGAAGAAATAAATAAGACTTCAAGATTTTTACACCAACTTATACTCATCAACACATAAACCAACCCAAAAAGACATTGACACTTTCCTAACCAATATTTATTTACCACAACTTACTGAAGACCAAGCAAATGCACTTGAGAAACCGTTTACAATAACAGAATTCCACAACGCACTCAAACTCATGCCTAACAATAGATCACCAGGACCTGATGGTTTCCCTGCTGAGTTCTATAAACACTTTTGGAACATTCTAGCTCCCGTTTTCAACAGACTAACTACAGAAATTAAACAAAAATCCAAAATGCCCATAGACATGAACACTGCTACAATTTCTCTTTTACTAAAACCCGATAAAGACCCCACCTCCCCATCAAGCTATCGCCCCCTTTCTCTCATTAACAATCATTAGCAAAGCTCTGGCATCACGAATCGACACAGTTACTTCATTTATCATCCACTCAGACCAAACTGGCTTTATTAAAGGAAGACACTCATCTAACAATCTACGTAGACTATTTAACCTAATCCATTACACATCTCACACAAACTCACCAACAGCCATAGTCTCACTGGACGCAGAAAAAGCATTTGATAAAGTAAATTGGGAATTTTTATTTTCTGCACTAAAAAAATTCGGTTTTGGTGAATCATTTATCCACTGGGTGAGGATTTTGTACACATCACCAATGGCCACGATCACCACCAATGGACTAATATCACAACGCTTTACTTTGCACAGGGGCACTAGGCAAGGATGCCCACTCTCCCCATCTTTATTTGCCATATTCATTGAACCACTCGCAGCAGCTATCCGTCAAAAAGTAAACATCACAGGAATCCAAACAAAAAGTATACACCATAAGATCAGTCCCTACGCAGATGACATTCTACTGTACCTACAAAATCCCTCCTCTTCATTACCTGATACCATCCGCCTCATAAACACTTTCTCTAAAATCTCAGACTACACTATCAACTGGTCTAAATCCACCATTCTCCCACTCAGCCCTAATAGCTGGGATGTGGCAGTCCAAACACCACCTCTTCCTCTGCGCACTGGGAATATCACATATTTAGGAGTCAACATTTCCCCTAGGCTGTCAGAGTTAGTTAATCTCAATTTCACCCCACTTTTCAAAACAGTAGAGGATAACCTTCAGCGCTGGATGAATCTACCAATATGACCATACTACCCATGATAAACTACCTATTCTCAATGATCCCCATCAAGCCCCCACCCTCCTGGTTCAAATCCCTAGACTCCATCATCACAAAATTCTACTGGAAAAACAAAACACCTAGAATCAAACTAGCCACTTTACTAAAATCCAAAACCAAGGGAGGTATGGAAGCACCAAATTTTCTCCATTATTTCATTGCCCACCAACTCCAATACATTCATAAATGGACCAATCCAAATCAATCCGACAACTCCTGGACAGACATAGAACAAACATTATGTAATGAAATCCATATATCAGACTTGCCATTCGTAAGTCGTAGCTACAACTCTGACGGCCTGGTGGAAATTTCATCAAATAACTAACACCACATTCTCACCCACAAAACACTCTCCTATCTGGAACAATCCTGATTTCTTGGTTAACAGAAAACCACTAAACTTCCCTTTCTGGATTAGTAAAGGTATCACGCACCTCAAACATATATTCCATAATAACACTCTGGTCTCATTCTCTCATTTGGTCCAGAAGTATGGCATTGGGCAGAATCACTTTTTAGAATTTCTCCAGATTAAATCTTCTATTCAGACCAAAATCAACATCAAATCATCTAACTTAGATCTTGCCCCATTAACATCAAATCTGATCAACATCACTACTAATAAAAAACTACTATCCAAATTCTACAAGACAATTTCCACATCCGATTTAACAATATCCATCCCTTCAAATAAATGGGAACAAGAACTACAGATCATCCCAGGTGCCGACTTCTGGACTCAAATCTGAAAAAACATCTTCTCTATATCCACCAACACAAACATACAACTCATACAATACAAGATTATTCATAGAGTACATTACACAGGGAAAAGGATGTTTAAAATGGGCCTCATAGATTCTGAAATTTGTCCACACTGCACACAGAACACCACAGACGGCTATATGCATGCCACATGGGACTGCACACCAATCAAACAATTCTGGCGGGACATCACTGACAACCTCTCTTCTTTTAGGCTGCCACATCCCACTATCCCCTCCACTCTGCTTACTAGGAGACATGTCCAACATCAACCTAAACAACACATCCAGTAGAATACTCCCCATAGCCCTAATCATCGCCAAAAAAACTATCCTCATGAACTGGAAATCAAGGAAAAAAATCAATATTGCACTTTTGAAAAATCTACTAATCGAATACATATCAATGGAAAAAAGATCTGCCTCTATTAAAAAACAAACCGCTGACTGTGACATAATCTGGAATCCATTCATTAATACCCTACATTCTTAATTCCCGCACTGACTTCACTCATCACCCCTTTTTGACTGTCCACCATCCCCAATAAACATACTCACCGTCACTCACATACACATATCCGCCATTATACCTACACCACAATCCCTACCAAATTTAGAATCTGACATACACTTGCACACACAGGCATCACACACCTACACCCAACAAACATACACTCATTCAGACCCCTGCCAGCATTCTCTAATCTATCACTTCCCTCTTTCTTTTTTTTTTTTTCTTTTGTTTTTTTTGTTGTCCTCGTGCACTCTCCCTACTGTTTTGTTCTGGTTTGATTAGGTCATATTGTATGATTTTGTTACCTCCTTTGCCCTTTTGTTTTGTTTGTTTTTGCTTACTTAATAAAACAAAAACAAAAAAAATGAAACTTTCAAATTATTGCATCAAGTAAAGCCATGCATTATTATCATGCAAATCATACTTTATTTAAATTTCATGCAACCTATTAAATGTATAATTAAGACAAATCTCCAAATCTGTTTCCATGACACCATCCACCATAATGATCTGCTTCCCTGGGCAAAAGGACATTGGAGTATGTGCATGTCAAGCTCAGAGAAGGTGAGTCAGTGACATGAAAAACTTAGCTGCTTTGTTATTGCTCGTGGTCATAGCTGTTTAGCTACTTTTTTTGTTACAAAATTATTTGTAAAATCTTCTATGGCAACTTTGCCATGAAAAGGTCTTACTTATGTCACTGGTGTTACAGTGTTAGTGTCACTTTTGTTTACAAAAAGCTCTTTGTAGGTGTTACTTCACATTATACTGTATGTTGTTATTTTATGTTTTGTATTTGCTTATAAGAGATTAATCTCAGATAATTATTGGTCTAATAGCAAATAAATTGTAAATTTGCCTTAGAAAGATTGTAAGATGCACCTAATGACATATTTTATTCGTAGACATTTACATGAATTTACCTTTGACCAAGTTGTGTTCATTAAATATAAATAATTTGACACTGTTGTGAACCTTTTAATGAACAATATTTTAAAATATAATTAAGCTTCAAATTGTCTACATATGTCACGATAACATGTTGCAAAAAAAAGACTGTCCATTACAAGAATGTCATAGATGACCAAATCAAGATTCCACCAATGCCAATGTATGCACTCTCCGAAAACAAGAGAACACAAAATGGTGTTGTGTTGCAGAATCAGGAGGCTTTAGAGGCAAGCACGGAGTATCAGAATTAGCTTTACTCAAGAGCAGGACTGTATGCATCTCCCTCCAATTCTTCCTCATCAACACACTTCCCCTTTGTCACATCCTCACTAGGGCATTCTTCCAACTACTGTCAGGAAAGTAACACAATGCCTCCTGGTGGTAAGAATACGCTCAGCCTGTAACATTTACAACAGTCTAGTATTGAACACAACAAATGGGTAGCCCATTAATTGGCTACATAAAGTGAAAGCAAGCTACAGAATCATTACATCACCCATCAATATTGGAGACTATATCAGAAGTTAAAATGAAGTGGGACGACTGGACCGACAAGTGGATTTATCTGTTAAAACGTTGAACATAAAACGTAGTGGTTCAGGGATGATTAGCAGGGCCAAGGGGACGGGGAAATAATTCCAGGCCTTATTGAAACCACAATGATTCCATAAACTACGATTAAGCATTACATTTCAGAATCCATGGGCTAACCCAAAAATCACATAACCATGGAAACAGGCCATGGAGAAATTTGCTGCTCTGACAAGTACTGTTGTGGCTCTTAAAAGAGCCTTTGTTATTTTGACCGTGCACTTGAAAACCTTTTAGGCGCGCTCTCCACGGATGCGGCGGGCCAGCTGGATATCCTTCGGCATGATGGTCACTCTCTTGGCGTGAGTGGCACACAGATTGGTGTCCTCCAACAGACTACCCAGATAAGCCTCGCTCGCCTCCTGCAGAGCCATGACAGCAGAGGAAGCGCAGATCAGTCTTGAAGTCTTGAGCAATCTCCCTCACGAGGCGCTGGAAAGGCAACTTGCGAATCAACAGCTCAGTAGACTTCTGATAGCGGCGGATTTCTCGCAGAGCTACAGTGCCAGGCCTGTAACGGTGAGGCTTCTTCACTCCGCCAGTCGCAGGCGCGCTCTTCCGCGCTGCTTTAGTGGCGAGCTGCTTCCTGGGGGCTTTGCCACCAGTAGACTTACGCACCGTCTGCTTGGTTCTAGCCATTGCAACTTACACAAATTCTGCTTTCAATTTTTAAGGAGATTTATTGATCATTATTTATAAAATACAACACCACATTTCAATATATTTTACAATACATTTTACATTTAAATAACATTTTGAATAACATCATGTTAGATCAAAGAACATTTACTACATCGTTAGATTACAGTGCATTTTCTTTACAACTTACATTCAATTCAAAGTTTTAAAAGTGTCAATGGTTTAAATTATGCCATTTTCCTATCAAGTGTCCTTTTCCTTTTAAACTGATATTTAACTTTAATCTGATATTATTTACATAATATCACCGCACTTCAAATAAAAATATTGTCAGTACAGGCATTGCATCTAGTTTTACAAATTTTCATTTTTACAATACATATAAACATCCAATAAAATTATCTGTGTTGTTTAGATACAGTGGGCTCCAGAATTATTGGCACCCTTAATAAAAATGAAGAAAAAAGGCTGCATATAATAAATGACACAGATAATAATCTATATGTTATGTTCAAACATATGGAAAAACTATATACTTTTATTTCAATACATTTACTCTCATGATTCAATGTTTTTTTTTTTAAGTAATCTATTTTTTTTCTGAAAACCATAGGTGCCATAAACAATTAATGTAAGTAAAACCAAACAAAATGAAATTGGCAGTACAATTTTATTTAATTTAGTTAGTCTAAAGAAACTATATTGTCATTCAATCACTTCCACTTTCACTAGAGAATAAAAATGAGGTCACAAGCATACAAAATCCCTTTGTCATCCATTAGCATGGGAAAAGCCAAATAACTGTCAATTCAGAAGAGACCGATGGTAATTTATCGTCACAAATCTGGTAATGGGTACAAAAAGGACATAAACGGTTAAACATACCACTTAGCACTGTAAGGGCAATAATAAAAAGGTGTAAAACATATGGAATGCTTGAAACTTTGCCAAAAAGTGGAAGCAAGTGCATGGTGTCCCCACGGATGGTGAGGAAGATGGTGAGGGAGGCCATTAATAACCCAAGGATCACTGTTTAAGACTTGCAGAGATTGGTTTGTTTCTTGCGGTCAACAAGTCGAAAAAAAACATAAAATGGCACCTCCATACCAACTAACTCTTTGGAAGGGTGGCATGAAGACAGCACTTACTGAGCACAATAAACAAAACCAAGAATCTGGAGCTTGCCAAACCTCATTGGAATTATGATTGTCAGATGAGACGAAAATTTTTCGTTTTGGCCATACACACCATCGACATGTTTGGCGGCAAAAGAGGAATGCATGCAGGAGAACCACCTCATACCTACTGTCAAATATGGAGGTGGGTCATTGATATTTTGGAGATGTTTTGCTGGCAGTGGTCCCAGGACACTATTTTAGATCAATGGCACAATGAATTCAACAAAGTACCATGAAATTCTGGCAGAATATTTGGTTGTCTCTGCTAAGAGGCTTTGACTTGGTGATAGGTAGGTTCTCCAGGAGGACAATGACTCGAAGCATACATCAAAATCTAAACAGAAATGCTTAAGTGAAATCAACATCCATGTTTTCTAATGGCCATCTCAGTCTCCAGACTTAAATTCCATCAAAAACCTGTGGTCTGAACTGAAGGGTGGGGGGGGGGGGGGGTTTGGGTGGTCCATAAGTGCAAACCCAAAGATATCAATGATTCTGAAAAGTTCTAAATGGAGCAATGGCCAAAAAGTCCTCCAAATGTGTTCTCTAACCTTATCACAAATTATAGGAAAAGACTCATGGCTGTCATCTTTGCCAGGGGTGTTTTCACAAAGTATTAAACCAGGGGTGCCAATAATTGTGGAACCTGTTTTTTGGGGAAATATTTTTTTTTTTTAATGTAAGACTTTGGTTGATTCCAATGAACCATTAATCAAGCGCAACAGGTTTACACATGTTAGAAAATAAAGCTTATGTCAATAACTGTATTATTTTTTAGTTTAGAAATTTTTGCATATTTATCAAGGGTGCCAATAAATCTGGAGCCCACTGTATGTTCTCTGTAATACATCCACATTTGGTAACACTGAGATCAATATTAATACTGAGACCGATTGTTGTTATTTTATCCCACCCATTTTTATTTTGCATTCCAATAATCAATAATTCATTGTTTCTACCCTCAGAAAAAGGGCAGTCAGTGGTTTTAACAAAACAGCTTCCACTTTTTCAGAATACAAGACATTATGTCTCCGACGTACGCCTTTAAAGTATACCAGCGAAAAGTATTTATCAGCGAAAAATACTTTTACCAGCAGAATTTTAAATTACCAGCGGAATTTAATAAAACCATTATGTGCTGTGGTAGGAGCTGGAAATGGTTGAAAGTATCAGAGTATTTACTTTTGCTATCGGACCTGTGGGCTGTATTGGAATACTGGAAACACAAAGTGGATGCATTCTGCCATCCGGTGGTCTTGTGACGCTGCTACAAGGGACTGAACTCCAGAGGTTGAGATTCAAGGCAGAAGTTGGGAGTTTCTAAAACGTTGACTGCTTACTCCGGTTCACTTTGTCTAATATAAAATTTTTTGTAAAGATCTGAAACTATGCACTAATATAGGAAAGCAGGATGGGGAAAATATTTTTCATGGCACTGTGCATAAGGTAGACAGGTTTCCTTTAACTGGCTTGAATACAAGGGGCACCAGGGAGACACACACTACACAGCTTGCAGAGGAATTCTCAGAAGTTTGCTAATGCCACACACCAGTATGGAGCATATTATATTGCATTTTTTTTCCCTGTAATTACACCAAACACCCATGTGATTGAGCCAGAGCCATGACATGACCTTATGTTTAATCTTAAGGCTTTGCTTTTTGAACAAAACAAAAAAAAATCAGGTTTGGTACGATAACAAGCCTGCACATTAATGTGTGTTGCTGTATCTGTAGCAGTCTTTTGTCTGTGACGTTAAGATAGTCAGCCATATTTATATGCTCAATTGCCAGCTGCTCGCCCACCATACTGCCGCCTCTGTGCTCTGCATGCATAGCGCCGGGCTGCGCGTTGGAAGTGACAGCCCTGCTCAATGTGTCACAAACATTTCCGGTCCTGGTTTATAGATAACTCGCAGGTTGTAATTCTGGATAGCCAGTAGCATGCTCTGCAAGCGCTTGGGAGCATTCAGGAAGCTGAAGATTTATACTAATAATATATTATCTGCTGAATTTGCTTTAGAGAGGGGCACTAGACAAGGTTGCCCTCTTTCCCCGCTTCTTTTTGCGTTAGCAATAGAGCCACTCGCAGAAAGAATTAGACAAGATCCCAAAGTCACGGGAGTTAGTACTGGCAAACATAATTACAAACTTCATTTATTTGCGGATGACATTTTGATATATTTAACAAATATAGAAAGCTCCATATCTCCTTTATTAAACATTCGAATATTCTTGTATTTCAGGCTATAAAATGAATATGGAGAAAAAGGAAATAATGGCAATAGGGAAACGTAAAAGAATAAACCATGATGCGCAACTACCATTTAAGTGGACTAAAAATATTAAATATTTAGGATGTTTAATTAGTGACAATAAACAACAGATATAATTTTATTCCATTACTTAATAATATGAAAGACGCCTTAACTAAATGAAATAATCTTCCCATAAATCTCATAGGCAGAATTAATCTTTTTAGAATGACATGGCTTCCAAAGTTTCTCTTTATTTTCAATAATACCAATTACCCTGCCAAAAAGGTTTTTTATAAAAGCATATTCTGCCATAACAGATTTTATATGGGCAGGAAAAACTCATAGGATCAAAAGGAAAACATCAGAGGGTGGATTTAACCATCCTGACGTAGAGTTTTACCAACTTGCCACTGAAGGATTCTATTTGTGACATATAGTCAAATATACAAAGGAAGAACAATGGATTCATACTGAAGATGCTCAAGTACATCCTCATGACCTCTTTACATATTTATTTTCAAAGGATAATATTAAGAATATTACAAAATTTATAGTAAAAAATACTGTAACATCATTGAAGAAAATTAAGAGGATACTGGGCGAACCAATATCAGTCCCAAAAAACATTATCTTATGGAACAATCCTTGGATAGCCCGGCAGAATTTAACAATAAATTGGCCTACCTGAAGAGCAAGGGGAATAGAGACTTTAAATGATTTCATAAAATGTAATACAATTATGTCTTGAACAGATTTCCAAAGTAAATTCAGTTTGTCTAATGCAGATTTTAAATACATGCAACTTAGAAGCTATATAAATCAGAATTTTGACCTACATTTATTTGGACAGCAGAGCACAGTTGAGGAAATTTTATTTGATACCGAAAAGGATAATAATATGATATGCAACATTTCTAGAATCCTGCAGAAATTCTACGCAGTTGAAAAACTCTTGGACGGTAAGAAATTCATGGAATCATGGGAAGAACAAACATTGGCTCAAAATGGAGGGAGTGCTGGAATATAACTAATGATATTACTGTTAATAAAAATTTACGCTTAATCCAATATAAAATAATGTATAGAATTTACTACACAAGAGATATAATTCATAAATATTATAGTAGTGCATCAGACAATTGTTTCAAGTGTATAACTAAAGATTCACTAGCACATGCTTTCTGGGAGTGCTCTAAAGTTCAGAAGATATGGTTAGACATAGAAAAATGGTTGTCAGAGGTGCTTAAAGTAAAACTCAATTTTAATTCATCAATTTGTTTATTTCATGATGTGACATACAATGTTATAGTGAGACACCCTTGGGGTTGGATAATCCTTTTTTGATTGATGGTATTTAAAAAATTTTTTACTTAGACATTGGAAATCTATTAAACCTCCAACACTACAACATTGGAAAAATGAAATGCTTTATTATTTAAATATAGAAAAGATATTAGCCATAGGAAATAACAGAATGGCACAATTTGAAGCTGTATTGGATGAGATAATGAAGGCAGGACGTAAGGGGCATTCATAGTTATAGTAGGTAAATGTTTAGGAAGATGCCTTTGTTTTTTTGTTTTTTTTTGTTTGTTTTTTTTCTTGGAGGACTGATAAAAATGAAACTGATAATTTGTCAATTTGCAAAAGAGGCTGTGTGAAAAGGTAATGGATAGCTAAGTTGTTAAAATGAATAGGGGGTATGATTTGGAAATACGGTAGATTTTTTGTATTTATGTTAGGATGTTTTGTGTGTGATAAATGTATAGGATGTCATGTTCTTATAATGACACAAAAATAAAATCATACAAAAAAAGGCAGCTGAAGATTGCTATAAGGGGCTTGTGATCTGTCTCCGCTGTGATATTATATTGCCCATACAGATAATGATCGAAGCGCTGGCAGGCAAATACTATGCCCAGGCATCCCTTCTCTATCTGCGCATAGTTTTGCTCCGTAGGTGTGAGTGCATAGGAGTGAGCTCCGTAGGAGTGAGCAATAGGCTGTCCCTCCTGCATCAGACAGCAGCCCATTCCATGCTGGCTGGAGTCACTCTGGACTGTGACGGGTTTTGACACGTCGTAGTATCGCAGCACAGGTGCGCTTGTCACAAGCTGTTTTATCTCCCTGACAGCTGCATCGTGCTTCGGCAGCCAGTGCCAAACTGTGTCCTTGTCCGTGAGTCTCCTCAGGCTTGCATACATCTGAGAGCCGCGGGAGAAACTTAGGCAGGTAAGTGACGAATCCGATGAGTCTTTGCACACCCTTGACTTCGGGTGGGACTGGCATGTCTACAACAGCTCTGACTTTCTCTGTGTCAGCTTTGAGACCTGCGGCTGACAGGATGTGGCCATGGAAACGCACCTCAGACACTTTAAACTGAAGCTTCTTGACACTGAGCCGCAGTGTGTCGACAGCGGTCCAGAAGGGCTACTAGCTTGGCATCATGGTGTTTGCCTGCCTCTTCCTCGCTGTCGCCACAGCCTATGATGAGAATGTCGTCAGCTGCAGGCTCCACTCCCTCAAGCCCTTCCAACAGCTCATGCTGTTTCCGCTGGTAGACCTCTGGGGCTACTGACACGCCAAATAGAAGTTTCAACCACCTCTTCCGGCCCCAGGGGGTCCAAAAGGTGGTCATGAGGCTGCTAGCCTCATCCAGTTTGCACTGAAGACAAGCCCTAGCTTTCCATCCTCGCTGTTCAGTTTCTGCAGCCAAATCTGCATATCTAAGCTTTTGCCTTTCATAAGCCTCCTCCACTGAATTCTCCCAGGGCACCGTCAATTCTATGAAATAAACTATCTGCTGACTCGCAGCCCATAGCACTAGGTTAGGCCTCAAGTTAGTGCTAACTATCTCTCATGGCACAACGTGTTTTCCTCCAAAACCTACCTGCATCCCCCAATCATTAGCTCCCATTAGGTGGCCTGACTCATGCCTGCCTAAAAACCTACCTCCTCTACATTTCTCTCCCTCACGGACAAATTGAATGGCTGAACTCTCTACCCAATTACATCCTGAATTCACCTGTACTCTTCTGCTTTCAATTCCTGCCGCTAAGCTTTTCAAAACTTGGTTATGTCACCATGTATACTGACCTTGAGAAAGACTAGTCTTACAGCCTGACAGAACATGCCTCAAAGTTGCCGTCTCTGAACACAGTGGACACGATGGGTCCCCATCTACCCACTGTTTTAGGTTCTGTGGTGATGGAAGAACATCATAAGTAGCCCCTATCAGGAATTTTATACAATATTCCTCCATACTCCACAGTTCCCTCCAGCTAAGCTTCCTCTTCTCTACACTTTCCTAGTTTATCCACTGTCCCTGCTTAGCCTGGGCCACAGCCTTTGTACACCTCACTACTTCCTCTTGTCGATGTACCTGCTCCACTACCAGCTTCCTCCTTTCTGTGGGAGCTGCTTTGCTCCATACTGGTTTCCCTGATCTGAGCCCTAAGCCCCCCCGGCCTTGTTACACCTTACCTGCAATGTCTGTATGCCTGAGAGCTGCCTTTGCTTCCTGTACTGCCTGTTTTAGGTTCCATTTCCTCCCTCTAGATGGATTTGGGACCAAGTTACTAACTACTGTATCTTTGCTCCCTGATAGCAACAACTCTGTTCTCACCTTTGTGCACTTAAACTCCTCTGATAGACTAGTTACTGGTAGCTGGAGAATGCCTTTCCCTTACAATGCCACACTACTAATACACCAAGGAACTTCTAGCTATTTTCTAATATACAAATTAACCAACCTCTCTAGCCTTTCCACATTTGATATTGGCACTTCACATAACCTCCGCTCCCTATCACCCTCTTCTCTTGCTTCCAGAGTGACTGCTTCCCTCCCCCCTCTTCAATCATTTTCCAAGCTCCCCACTAACTCTGCATCCTCCACCCTAACTTCATCTCTCTCCTCAGCCCTCGACTCCCTATGCCCCCTTGTTCCTAGGCCAGCACGTTCATCCCCTCCCAGTCCATGGATGTCTGACATCCTACGCACCTCCAGGGCCAGCCCCCGCGCTGCTGAGAGGAAGTGGGCCAAATCCAGGGACCCATCTGACCTCTCAGCCTATCAGTCTCTCCTGACAGAGTTTTCTTCTGCTGTCACTGCCGCTAAGGCAAAATTATACCAAACTAAAATTCATAACTCCATTTCTAACCCTCATCAACTTTTCTCTATTTTCTCTTCTCTCCTCAGTGTGCCACCTCCTCCACCCCAGTCTTCCTTCACTGCAGATGACTTTGCAGCATTCTTTGACGAAAAGATTGCAGACATCCGCAGTTCCTTTGCCCCCTCCGCCCCCTCTGCGCCCACTGCCCCCTCCGTGCCCTCTGCGCCCTCCGCCCCATTTCTCCACATTTTCTCTCCTCTCAGACTCTGAAGTTTCCCAGCTTCTGCTCACCCACCGCCCTACCACCTGCGCCCTCGACCCTATCCCCTCATCTCTCCTCCAGGCAATCACACCAGACATCCTCCCTTTTGTCACCTCCCTCGTGAACTCCTCCCTATCTTCTGGATGTTTCCCCTCATCCTTCAAGAGGGCCCACATCACCCCGCTGCTGAAGAAACCCACACTAGATCCTTCAGTCATTCAGAACTACCGCCCGGTATCTCTCCTCCCTTTCTTATCCAAAACACTTGAACGTGCTGCATCTAACCAACTCTCTGCTTTCTTCTCTCAGAACAACCTGCTTGACCCCCACCAGTCTGGCTTCAGGCCTGGCCACTCGACCGAGACTGCACTCCTCTCGGTCAGTGAGTCACTCCATGCCGCACGAGCAGCCTCCCTCTCCTCTGTCCTGATTCTTCTAGACCTCTCCGTAAATGACTGTAAGCTTAGGGTTGTAACTAGGCAGCTGTTTCGTAGGTGACTTAGGTGCATTAACTGTCTTAACTACTGCTTGTATTTTTTTCCATAGACTGCGTTGTTGCCGTTCTCGTTGTGTTAGTGTTAATCAGTTTAACCTTCAGGGTCCAAGTTGAACTATGCGGTTGTTCCCTGCACTTGGACCGGTACTTCTCTCTAGGGGTTTCGTCATACTTGTTCCTGGTTATGGTTATACACTTTGTTGTACGTCGCTCTGGATAAGAGCGTCTGCCAAATACCTGTAATGTAATGTAATGTAAAATACTGACAATGGCCACATAAACTTAGGGAATAAACCAGACTCCAAGAACCATAATGTCAACTTGCCTGGAAGCCCTGACTTCTCTATCCTTCCTATCTCCTCTACAATGTCTTTTCTAAGTTGTTCTATCTGTTCACTGTCATTCAACTCCCCATTATACCATCTACACAAACTTTTCACTGGCTGGTCCCTTATAGATGGAATTTCTTCCTCATCTACGTAAAACTTTCTCTCTATTATCTTGCCTCTAGTCAATGAAATGCTTCTCGACTTACTAGGCTTAATCTTCATCCTAGCCCATTTAAGATTCTTATTTAACTTCTCTAGTAACCTTTTTGTACAAGGCACTCTCATAGTAACCAGTGTCATGTGATCCATGTAAGCCCTAATTGGTGGGAGGCGCAGCCCGCCCTGCCGTCTCCCCCCACCTACCACCCACTTTGATGCTCTAATAATGGCTTCCATCGCCATTGTAAATGCTAGCGGGGAAATAGGTATTATGGCAGGGTGTACTCGAGTCTCTGCCATGCTGTTGTAAAATCTGTAGTACTGAAACACATTCTAATATCTTGGAAGGATGCTTTCACCAAGTTTACAATCACCCCTGGCACTCTAAAGAAATCAAAAGCACTCCAAATAAGGCTATGCGGTACCGAACCAAACGCATTTGCCAGGTATAAAAATACCACATGTAAATCTCTTTTCTCTATCTTGGCTGCCTGAATCTGGTGCCATATCATGCTAGTGTGTTCTATGCACCCTGCAAAATCTGGGATTCCTGCTTTCTGCACTGTAGTATCTATTAAACTATTCCTTTCTAAATAGCTTGCTAGCCTCGGTGCCATTATACTAAAGAAATCTTAGAAAATCTTAACTTCTACATTCAGGAGGGATATAGTTCAAAACTGGCTTAAAACTGAGGACTCTTTCTCCTTGGGAATTAGGATTCCCCCTGCTCTACACCAAGCTCTTGGTATAACCTGTTTATTCCATACTACTCTCAGTAACCTCAAGAATCTTAGTACATCAGGTGCACTTTTATAAACCCAAGAGGGGACTCCATTCGGCCCTGGGGCTGAAGAAGCATTTGCACGCCTTACTACAGCTTCCACTTCCTTCCACCTTGATAGCCTAATATCCATCGTATACTGTCGCACCTAACGGTGGTATATCAAGAGGAAGGCCCATTTCTCTATTCTTTCCTGCATCTGAGTAAGTCTTTTAAAAATATTCCCCTATCTCTTGCGTTGAAGCTTTGAGTTGCCCTCCCTTTCCTTGGCTAAACCTTCCATAAGAGTGTCATCAAATTGTGATTGTTGTAGACATCATAAATGATTCCATGTTTTCACTTGTGGGCAAGAACATGGACACTGATGTTTCCTATTCTGCAGGTACGTTTTATGTTGTGTAAAATTAGATTCAGTGTGGGCTTTTTAAAATCATATGTAGACAGAATTGTATAATTTTTTCTTTATTGGGAGTATGTGGTCACAATGACCATGACATTTGTCAGTGAAATCAGGTTTCTACGATCAGATTCAGAATGCAAAAAATCACTGACTATTCAGTGGTGTGTAAGTGCATAGTGTAATATTACGTATGAGGATATACTACTTTTACACCGCGCACTGTAAAATGTGTATCTTTTACACTACAAAGTCATCATCACCCCCCCATCCCCAAAAAAAACACAAAGATTTAAGGGCCACTGAATCATAACTGATTTCTCCTTGTATTCTTTCTCATTGAATCTGATCACTGAGATCTGATTCTACAAGTGTAACTCTATCCATTTTTATTGTTAAATAATGGCATCGATGAGCCCAGCCCGAGCGATTGGAGTTCTCCCTGTCTGCTCGTTAACAAACCCGACGGCACTTTTCGTTTTTGCACCGACTACAGGAAGGTGAATACAATCACTAAACCTGACTGTTACCTTCTCCCTAGGATGGATGACTGTGTAGACCGGGTGGGTTCGGCTGCTTATGTAAGCAAATTTGATTTGCTTAAGGGTTACTGGCAAGTCCCCCTGTCAAAACGCGCGAAGGAGTTTTCCGCTTTTGTTACACCACACACTTTCTTGCAATATACGGTGATGCCTTTCGGGATGCGAAACGCTCCGGCTACTTTTCAGAGGGAAGCCGACATTGATGAAGAGCGGCGTCATTTCGAACAGCGAACTGATCCAGCTGAGGATCAACTTCATGAGTAAGTATATTTCTTATGATCATATTAGTAAATATGTGTACTGTATTGCAACGTATCTGTGTGTTTGTAGGAATATCCAGCAATGTGCGCGTTTGTAAATTCCCACACTACGAACGATTCGAACTATTGCATCTCAAAATTATAGGCTAGGCTCTCTGCGTCTGGTTGTGTTAGAAGTATCAGGTAGACTATGTTTTTCGATCATATTCGTAATAAATGTCTTATGCCTGGCGTGTAGTGGCGTGGCTAGGATTCTAAAACTGATGTCCTTGCACAATCTATATTAGCATACTCCAAGTTCGGGAAATAGCAATAAAATAACCACTTAGCTAAACAGACCTAGCCTAGTTCAGATTGAGGCATTGTTATTGATGAGTTGCGTGTAGTTTAGTTGGAATATCAGTGTTTATTTAGTTAAGCTAATGTTTTTTCGTTGATAGCTTGCATTATTTGTAAATATGTGCTGTATTACATCTCTGTGTTTGTAGGAATATTCACAAATATGCGCGCTTGTAAATTCCCACACTACGAATGATTTGCCCTCCCATTCTTACCTGGTGTTGAAAAATAGTAGTCACAACACTAACTTTTAGCAATTTTATATTTCTCATTGGATTTGCCAAAATATATAACGTGAAAAGCACCCAATTAAGAAAAATAACGGCTCGTTAAAATTCTGGTATCGCAATTGTGATTAGAATGAAAACCAGCATACAGGTGTCAGGATCCGGGGTAGGACTCAAACGCAGACAAAAGATCGTGAAAAAGTGGCGATTTATTAATACCAAACAGGGTGTCAGGAACAATAACAGTCTCGTGGTCGCTAAACAGGCACAGGTCAAAAAATCCGTGAATCCAAATCCAACAAGGCAAAGGTACAGAAACGGAGCAGAAAAATCAGGTCGAGGGCACAGGCAAGAGTCAAAAAACCGGAAGCTAAGCAACAGAGCAGGCAGGCTAGAGACGTAGTCAAAAAACAGGAAAGGAATCAAAACCAGGAAATACGGAGATACAGGACAAAATGCTCGAACGGCAACTGAGAGAAAACAGAGGCATGATCTGGCACAGGCTAATGGGCTAACAGAAATATATAGCAACAGAAACTGAGTGGAAGATGAGACGCAGGTGGAGATGGCTGCCGAGGCTTAATTGAATGATGAGGTAAACAGGCAGGACTGGGGCGGAGCGTGGGCGGGAACCAGGAACCTAAGGAAAAAACCAAAGCACACCCCATGCACTCGCACACACACACACAAAAAGCAAACACGCAAAAATAAAATAAAAATAAACGGATAAAAAAAAATGAAATAAACAAAACAATAAATAAAGAAACAGGAACACAACGGAGACTCAGGCAGACTTCCTGACAACAGGTGGGAAACAGGACCGAGGTGGGGAACCAGATCTTTTAACAGGTCTGCTTTCAGATAAAAAATAAATCAATTAAAAAAAAAATCAGTTTATGATATTTGGTGAAGAATTCGAATTATGGTCATGTATACCAGGACTATTGTCATTAGTTATAAAAATGCAGTGTTTTCCTAAGCGTGGCTTTTGTGTGCCACAAACCCTTCCCTACAAAACGATACAGAACATGTCAGTTGTTGGTACCTCAAATCAGACTTTTCATTGAATGTGCATTCACCTACCTTTACAGTGTATACAGAATTATTGGCACTGGCAGTTGATATGAGCAAAAATGTGGATGACATTCACTTCATAAAATGTTTTCTATGCTCAGCACTATGAGAATATTATATAGTTTTATTGTGAAACCATTGCTTAGAGGGGAAAAACTATATTTTTTATTGAGAAAATGATGCATGTCATAACTCTTGGCACCCCTTGCATTTAGTTCTTAGTGCTGTTATCTTAGCAAAGGGAGGATGCACTGAGCCTTCTCTTATAATGCCTGATGAAGTGGGAGAACACATACGGTGCCTTCGGAAAGTAGTCATACTGTTATGTTTCTGTTGTCACTTCACTTTTTAGTTTACAATCTGCTTTTCTCCTGCACAATCTTTGTTTCGGTTTGTAGTATGGGCGTGGTTTTCTCTTTCTCTCTCTCTCCCCTCAGCTGATCACTCTCACCTGTTCTGGCCGCATTCTCATGCACTGGCTAATCACTCATTTCATTCACCTGTTCCCTGTTTGCATGTTCACGCTCTGTTCAATTATCTCTCATTTCACTCACCTGGTTCTTTTGGTATATATTCTCTGTTTCCCTGTTCTTCCTTGCTGATTGTGCCTCCTGTTTACAGTGTCTTTCCAGCGTTTACGCTCTTGTTTGTTTGACTCGTGTTTAGATCGTACCTGTTTTCCCGACCACCGATTTTTGCCTGCTGTCTTTGTTTTGCTGATTTCCTGTTCTGACGTCCGCCTGTTCACCGACTTTGATTTTGCCTTCCGATTTTGTACTTTTGCCCCGGTGGATTTTTCTGTTTTTGATCTTTGCACAAACTAACTACGAGACTGCCTGCTGTATTGTGTACTTCCGAATTAAACATCACCTATGGGAGTTTCACCACTCTGTTGTCCGAGTCTGCATTTGGGTCCACCTCACCTCGACCTGTGACACAGACCCTTCACTTTTTACACATTGTTACATTACAGCCTTATCCTAAAATTGAATAAATTAATTTTTATTCTCATCAATCTACACACAATACCCCATAATAACAAAGCAAAAACAGTTTTTGAAATTATTTTGCAAATTTATAAAAAAAAATAAACTGAAATCACATTTACGTAAGTATTCAGACCCTTTGCTATGACTCAATTGAGCTCAGGTGCATCCTGTTTCCATTGATCATACTTTTGATGTTTCTGCAACTTGATTGGAGTCCACCTGTGGTAAATTCAATTGATTGGACATGATTTGGAAAGGCACACACCTGTCTATATAAGGTCTCAGTTGACAGTGCATGTCAGAGCAAAAATCAAGCCATGAAGTCAAAGGAATTGTCCGTAGACCTCTGAGACAGGATTGGGTCAAGGTACAGATCTGGGGAAGGGTACAAAAAATTTCTGCGGCATTGAAGGTTCTAAAGAACACAGTGGCCTCCATCATTCTTAAATGGAAGAAGTTTGGAACCACCAGGACTCTTTCTAGAGCTGACCGCCCTGGCAAACTGAGCAATCGAGGGAGAAGGGCCTTGGTCAGGGAGGTGACCAAGAACCTAATGGTCACTCTGACAGAGCTCCAAGGTTCCTCTGTGGAGATGGGAGAACCTTCCAGAAGGACAACCATCTCTGCAGCACTCCACCAATTAGGCCTTTATGGTAGAGTGGCCAGACAGAAGCCACTCCTCAATAAAAGGCACATGACCGCCTGCTTGGAGTTTGCCAAAAGGCATCTAAAGGACGCTCAGACTATGAGAAACAATATTCTCTAGTCTGATGAAACCAAGATTGAACTCTTTGGCCACAATGGCAAGCGTCACATCTGGAGGAAACCAGGCGCCGCTCATCACCTGGCCAAAACCATCCCTACGGTGATGCATGGTGGCAGCATCATGCTATGTTTATCAGTGGCAGGAAATGGGAGTCTAGTCAGGATCGAGGGAAAGATGAACAGAGCAAAGTACAAAGAGTTCCTTGATGAAAACCAGCGCCAGAGCGCCCAGGACCTCAGACTGGGGTGAAGGTTCAGTTTCCAGCAGGACAACGATCTTGCGCACAAGACAATGCAGGAGTGGCTTCGGGACAAGTCTGTGAATGTCCTTTAGTGGCCCAGCCAGAGCCCAGACTTGAACCCGATCTAACATCTCTGGAGAGACGTGAAAATAGCTGTGCAACAATGCTCCCCATCCAATCTGACAGAGCTTGAGAGGATCTGCAGAGAAGAATGGGTTAAATACCACAAATGCAGGTGTGCCAAGCTTGTAGCGTCATACCCAAAAAGACTCAAGGCTGTAATTGCTGCCAAAGGTGCCTCAACAAAGTGCTGAGTAAAAGGTCTGAATACTTATGTAATTGTGATATTTCAGTTTATTATTTTTAATAAATTTGCAAACATTTCTTTACCTGTTTTCGCTTTGTCATTATGGGGTATTGTGTGTAGATTTGAGAATAAAAACTAATTCAATCAATTTTAGAATAAGGCTGTAATGTAACAAAATGTGGAAAAAGTAAAGGGGTCTCTGAACACTTTCCGAAGGCACTGTACAGGGATCTGAAACGATCTCTCCATGCAGAATCTCTCCAGATCCTTCAGAGTTCCTGGTCCTCACTTGTGGACTCTCCTCTTCAGCTTTCCTCACAGGTTTCAGTGGGGTTTAGGTCAGAAGACTGGGATGGCCATTGCAAACGCTTGATTCTGTGGTCAGTGAACCATTTTTCTGTGGATTTGGAGATGCAGTTTGGATCATTGTCCTGCAGTCAATGATGCGGTGTGTTCTAATAAGAATACAGGGCCTGCCTTTGGAAGTCAAACAGCCCCACAAAATCACAGATCCACCAACATACTTCACAGTGGGCATTAGGTTCTTTTATGCATGATGTGGCGTGGATCGGGGCATGGCTCCACAGTGCCCCTCCCAGCCTTATAGGCATCAGCCGAAACCTGCCACCAGGCCGCCTTTTCAGGACCTAGGACAGCGCCCAACTAGGAAGCCCAGCCACAGGACCCTGGAGAGCGGCAGAGTGAACATTCCTCAACTCCCTCATTGGCAGGCAGCACACCTGCAGTCAATGAGGCAACACAGTCAATGACTGCCGCCACTCCAGGGAGATGGCTGGGGGCTCAAAAGGAGGCCGTTTGTCTCCCTTGAGGAGAAGGGGTTTTGGGCGGCCGGAGAGCGGTGAAACCTGTAAATAACTTTGTTCCTATTTTTGCAGAATCCGGCGGAGACACAGGACAACATCCCTCTTCCTGCGTTGAAGAGGGATCCCCCCAGCGGTCTCCCGGACACCGTTATTTATAATTTTGTTCGCTTTACTTTAAGTTAATTTCCGACAGGAGATTTTTGGTGTTGAGTTTGGTTTTGAGTTGTATATATACTTTTGGTTAATAAAAGGCCCTGTTGGGCTATTTTTCCCCAAACCTCCGGTCTGTGCATTTCTGTGCCGCCCCGCCTGCACCGTCACGCCCCGTGCGGTGCCACAATGACCATTTCTTTTTTTAAACAAACCCACCTCTGGTGTTTGTTGCCTGAAAGCTCTGATTTTGTCTCATCTGACCATAGAACCCCGTTCCAATGAAAGTTCTAGTGACGTTTCATAAACTCACTTACATTTGTGGTATGATGATGGCAAATTCTGTCTGCTGGCAAGCCTTCCAAATAGCTTGCTGGCATGGAAGTGGGTTTTAATTGTAGATTTGGCAACTTTTTGACCCCAAGATGCAGCCAACTTCTGCAATTCTCCAGGTGTGATTGTTAGAAAAACATTTGCATCTTGAACTGTCCTCACTCTGCGTGGGGGTGAAATACAAAGTTTGGGTCCACTTCCATCACAGCCCCATTTCTAAATTATTGCACTAGTAGTGGAAACATGTTTAGACATTCACCTATTTTTATTGCCATTGCCTGATTTAGGAAGGTCCACAACATTCTGTCTCTTTGCATTTGTGTATTCTCTGATCTTCACCATGTTGAGGGAGTTTGGCTTGCGAGTCAAATCATATTTATACCCCAGTGAAACAAGTAATGGATGATCATGTAAGACCAAAGTGTGCTGAAAGAAATTAAATCAGACTGGGAATATACATCATTTATTTATTTCGGAAGAATTTCTAGGCGCACCAATAATTTTGAATTAAGTTTTTGAGAAACGTTTATTTTTTTTTATTTTTTATAAAAAATAAAAAAAATAAAAAATTTTAACTCAGTTCATACTTCGATATCTGTGATATTTCGAGCTGATAAACATCAAGGCATTTTTTTAATAGCCTTTCCTGCTCATCTGTGCTGATAATTCTGGCTTCATTTCTGGAACAGCCATAACATAAAGATTTTGTCTAAAAGCTACAAGACCCAGCAGTGTCACCTTGAAGTTCATTGTTCCTTGAAGTGTGTACAAAAATTATATTCTATTACATTTTCTGCTGTATAGTCATTTCTTTTTGCATTGTGAAGTTTAGTTTCCCATTTGAGTGCAAATATCACAACCATGACACTGGATTAACTGTTAAAATGAAGTGCAGTATAAAATAAACACAGGTATAACATAATATACTTTAATGCTCATAAATATGTACCATATATATTGTTCCCCTTTATTATTTTATACAAATACAATTGCTCAGGGAATGTGTTCTAGCAAATAATAATTTTACTTGTTTTTTTGTTTGTTCGTTTTTTTTATACAGAGAGATATGTGTCCAAATTATTGCACCCCCTAAAAATTCTTATAAATGAAATCTAACGAAGTGAAATCTGCATCAGCATGTAGGTATGAGATTAAGGGAATCTCAGTCCTAAGGAACTGTGTTGTGGCCTTCCATGGTTTGTTGCACTGGAGTATAAAACTGAGGTAACATTTTTCATCAAAGACAACAAATTGCAAATGAGAAGAGATAAAAGAGATTTTTTTAAACCAATTTTGTTTTGTTCCTACTGGTACTGGGGCCCTTGTAAAAGACAACAGCATCAGGAACTCTACCCAAGTACCATTCTTTCCCACATTTGGCTGTTTCTTCATCTCTAGTTTGGTTTCCTCAAATGTATAATTAATGCTTCACCAGACTCAAATCCCTAAGTCTAAACGTTGGTGTGAGAAGCACATTTAGAAAGTCCTAGAAGCATAGACAACGCCTTCAAATATTGCATTAAAAGCAGTTATGCAGACATTTGTACAATATGTCAACAACCCAGCCCATACCTGTTTATCCAGCACATTCAGATCAACCAACATGAGCTAATGTTCAGTGAAAAAGTCAGGTAAGAAGAAGGTATGAAGAAGTCATAAGAGAAAAGCAGGATGGCTGTAGGATGGTGTTTACTCTGCTCCTGTTGTCTGTCACTGTGAAACGAAATATTTCAAACTCAAAAGCCATTTTAAAGGTGAAGGAGAAAGAAGAGGGTGAACAAAGGAATTAAATTGAATAAAAGTTCACACATGGTATGATTTAGGTATAATATGCCATTTTCAAATTTCCCAAAAAGTAATTTAAAAAATACCTTTACAAACTTTTTCGTTTATTAAGGTATTTTTGATATTTTAGAACATTTTACCTCGTTGGATATAAAGGAAGTCACAGGCCCAGTCGTTTTATTTAGGCTACATTTTGATTGTGACACCTGCTTCCGTAACAGAAAAATAGACCGAACATTTTGTCAAACAGCATTGAACAGTCATTGATTTTGCAGTGAAAACAGACGTTAATCCAGCGTAAATTCAACAGGCTACTTATTGGTCTGACGGCTCATGAATATAACTGAGTACTGGGTACTGTATGAATAATGGTAAAGGTAAATAAATAAAAGTAACGTGGGTGAACTCAATCAAAGTGATGACGCTTCAGCACTCACATCCATGGATGGCGGTATGAACTGAATTGATGCACCAGCGTTTAGTAATCAACGTCCATATTAAATTAACCGTTCAGTCCTTTGTTTTCTGGTAAATGTTTTTTCTTTTCCTTTTCCATCCAGTGTAATATTTATCTCATAAAAAACACGTTTTCAACGTACAAAAATGCCAAGTTACTCACACATACAAGCCATACACTGTCTATAACTCATTCATTCAAACTGGCAAAATCTAGGCCTGCCATTAAAAGTACTGATATCAAAATGCCGCCAAGTTACTGTACTACAAACAGTATAAGCTGTCTTGCTTCACCAAAATTAAATATCTGTATTCCAAAGCAATGCTACCCAATGTTTCCTGGCCATCTAACAAGCCTTGATTGACTGAATTATCAGGAAACCTGTAGAATTAGAGCTCTGTAGGTTGCAAATTATGTACCCTTCTGTCCTGCTCCGTTTTCTGTTATTTTGTCGAGATGCACTTTTAGTCTTTGGCTGTCAACGAGGGTGCCTGGTGCCAAGTGGTCGGGTAGTATTTGCCTTCCAAAACCACGCCCCTTTCTCTGTTACAGTGCAAATAAGCAATGTGTCTCAGAGGAGTCTTTAAATATTTCACAGACTAACAGATACGATGAGAAACATGCAAATGACAAATAACCTCACAGATTGTCTAAAAAAGAAAACCAACAATCAATGACTGGAAATGGCACATACCAAACGTACAAGACATCATAATAGCAAAATCCACACCAAATCCTATAAACAAAACCAGTCAGTTAAAAATTGGAGATAATAAATAACTTTAGTATTAACAGAAATTACTCACCATAAACTTTAGAATATTGCATAACAGCTGTAACTGATTATGTTAGTATTTTTGCCCACATTAAAAGTAATGTAGGCAAAAACACAAAGACAATTCAGCACTAACATCTGTGGATTTTATTTCAGTGAATCTATTTCTTAACTAAATTAATACATCTGTTTATTAAACAATTTACATGTTAAATTCAGTTCATGGTTTTGTCAGAAAAGTTTCTTTCTTTTCCAACTAGTGTCATATTTATTAATAAACTTATTCTTAAGAAAATAATTAAGACACATTAGTAACAACTGGATTTTCCCACATGGCAATAATAGGCCTGTGGAAGCCTATTTCTCTTGAACAGAGATTTATGGATAGAATAACAGTTTTGTTGTACATGATGAGCATTGTGTTGACAGGGAAGTCAAAATTTAGTTTTCTCTATAATGAAGCAATTTGGATTTGTGCAGATTGTAGAAATGTAAAATGTGGACAGAATGTACAGAACATGGCATGTTGTTGCTACAGTTTTTCTGTTAATGCTATTTGGCTAACCCAGCAGGTTTAGTTAAAGCACAGTAGGATACTGAGGTCAAACTGGTAATACAGAGCTACACAAGTAATGTTTTTTATACAAGTTTTATTGTTCTCCATAGAGAAGAAGGCTACACATTAAAATGTTACCTGTTGCCTAGTTAGGTCAGGCGATGGTTCCACTGATGGCACAGAGCAACTGACACATTTTGATACTTGCAGGGACAACAGCAGAGACAGTTTCCATAGGATGAATGTTCAACTGAGGAACTAAATTTAACAGAGGCGAGCCCTAGTAGCCCCTTCACATGAGCTGTTTTTCTTTCCATTTGAAATTCAGTTCACTCTGTCATAGGCTATTCAGTTCAATCCGTCATAGGCTGTTCAGTTCACTCTATCATAGGCTGTTCAGCTCACTCTGGCATAGGCTATTCAGCTCACTCTATCATAGGCTATTCAGTTCACTCTGTCATAGGCTATTCAGCTCACTCTATCATAGACTATTCAGTTCACTCTGCCATAGGCTATTCAGCTCACTCTATCATAGACTATTCAGTTCACTCTGCCATAGGCTATTCAGTTCAATCCGTCATAGGCTGTTCAGTTCACTCTATCATAGGCTATTCAGCTCAGTCTATCATAGGCTATTCAGCTCACTCTAACATAGGCTGTTCAGCAGACTCTGTCATAGGCTGTTCAGCTCACTCTGTCATAGGCTATTCAGTTCAATCCGTCATAGGCTATTCAGCTCACTCTGTCATAGGCTATTCAGTTCAATCCGTCATAGGCTATTCAGTTCACTCTGTCATAGGCTGTTTAGCTCACTCTGTCATAGGCTATTCAGCTCACTCTGTCATAGGCTATTCAGTTCAATCCGTCATAGGCTATTCAGTTCACTCTGTCATAGGCTGTTCAGCTCACTCTGTCATAGGCTATTCAGTTCACTCTGTCATAGGCTATTCAGTTCAATCCGTCATAGGCTGTTCAGTTCACTCTATCATAGGCTGTTCAGCTCACTCTGGCATAGGCTATTCAGCTCACTCTATCATAGGCTATTCAGCTCACTCTATCATAGACTATTCAGTTCACTCTGCCATAGGCTATTCAGCTCACTCTATCATAGACTATTCAGTTCACTCTGCCATAGGCTATTCAGTTCAATCCGTCATAGGCTGTTCAGTTCACTCTATCATAGGCTATTCAGCTCAGTCTATCATAGGCTATTCAGCTCACTCTAACATAGGCTGTTCAGCAGACTCTGTCATAGGCTGTTCAGCTCACTCTGTCATAGGCTATTCAGTTCAATCCGTCATAGGCTATTCAGCTCACTCTGTCATAGGCTATTCAGTTCAATCCGTCATAGGCTATTCAGTTCACTCTGTCATAGGCTGTTCAGCTCACTCTGTCATAGGCTATTCAGCTCACTCTGTCATAGGCTATTCAGTTCAATCCGTCATAGGCTATTCAGCTCACTCTGTCATAGGCTATTCAGTTCAATCCGTCATAGGCTATTCAGCTCACTCTGTCATAGGCTATTCAGTTCAATCCGTCATAGGCTATTCAGTTCACTCTGTCATAGGCTGTTCAGCTCACTCTGTCATAGGCTATTCAGCTCACTCTGTCATAGGCTATTTAGCTCACTCTATCATAGGCTATTCAGCTCGCTTTGTCATAGGCTATTCAGCTCACCTTATCAAAGGCTGTTCTGTTTATTCTGTTGTCATTGCTGATACATTTAGAATCTATCCCTTTAAATGTTCAGCTATTTTTTCTGCAGTTGAACATTGTTAAATATGATATATTGTTGAAATAATGGCATACATTTCATTAAATAATTTTACTATATGAGTGCCTAAATTCCTTGATCCTGGCCGCCACAAGATTGTCTCCCACACACCCTGCTATTCACACACTACAGTATTTGTGTTATTGGAATACACATCCTGATATTCACATACTACCATATTTCTGTTATTATGATACACATCCTGATATTCACATACTACCATATTTCTGTTATTACAATGCACATCCAGTTGCTTTCTCTCCCGCATTCATCATATTTATGTTTTAAAGAGTAACAGAAGGAACATTTGGCAATATCCAGGCATGAACCCACAAAAACAAGCAGTGAGGTAAAGATAAACCCCCGGATGGGAAGAAAATGCACTCAAGCAGTGGCCAGAAAAAAGAAATCTCAGGAGGAATCCAGCTTCAAATGTGCATTCTTACACATTTTGATATTTGAATATTCTTCAGGGTTGATGTACGGATATCATTTAACCGTGAAAACTAGATGAACTAACCTTGAAAAATATCAACGTCTCCTGAGTTGAAAGCAAATTTTGCCGTTGCAATTACAGTCAGCACAAACTTTTTTTGGGGGTTCAGGCCTGGTAAAGCCATTGTAAAGCATCTTTGTGACAGAATCATCACCAGAACCGTAGTTTTTCCTATCACTGCTGATACAGAGTGTCTTCTACAGGATATAACTATTATGACATGTTAGCTGTCAACTCCCTTTTTTTGCGGGGGAGAGCCAATGGAGGAAAAGGCGGGTGGAAGTTCTTGGAGTAGTGTTCAGGGGAATAAGAGGAAGCCATTCAGCGAGAGTGGCGGGGATAGCCCCAAAAGCAATGCCAAAGTGGAGGGTGAGGAGTTTAAAGTATTGGTTTCAGTCAGACATAAGCAATGATGATTCTAACCTGATGAGACTGACTAAACTAGCCGGAGAGAGTGAAGATTGGTTATGTCAGTCATCCAGTCAGGCTGTTAGTGCCAGCCCCACTGCGGTGCTTCAGATGTTCGAGGTTAGGTCATGTGACTTCAGTGTGTAGAGAGGTGCTGCTGCAGGTGTGGGGGGAACCATGACTACTCAGTGTGGGGGAGGGGTTGGGTCTAATTTCAGTAATCAATGCAGCCTTTAGGGGATGTGTAATGCAACAGCAGGTGCAGGAGATGCAGGTGCAAGGCTGTCAGTCAGGTATCACATGCTGAAGCTGTGAGGGAAGTCAGACAGGTGTGTGGTTCCACAGCACCTTCAATAAGGCAGGATGGGAGATCAGTGAAGAGAACACACAGGCCTGTATACACAGGTGTCCCAGACAGACAGCCTGGTACTTTGATGGTTGACAAGGTACAGTTTTTAGGTTTTCTGGCTAATATAATTAACTGTTCTGCCCAAACTGATAGCCACACAAAAATCACTGTGAATGCTGTGGGTGTGCATTTAGGGATAACTGGAGTGACAGTGGAGGACTTGTTGACTCCAGCGATGGCACATCCGTCTCAAAGTGGTGATTGACAGTCTAGTTTACAACTGGAGTTTTTTAAACGTCTCTACTTGTGTTAGGTGGCCAATGGGCAGGGATTTAAAAAATTTGCAAGAGTTGCCTGAGTTGTCTGACCTTCTCTGCATTGAAGAAACTTGGCTAACAGCACGCCTGCAGTTTGTCCTATCAGGGTATAGATCAGTGTGGAGGGACAGGCAGGTTGGTCAGGGGGGAGGGTGCTACACCTTTGTGAAGGATGGGTTATCATTTAGAGAGGTGGTTGTAAGCACTGAGAGTGAATGAGTGGTGGAGGAGGTGTGGTTGGGTACAGAGGATAGTGCTGTAGTGGTGAATTTTTATAACCAGAGTTTGGACCTGTCCCTTCATTACCTTGAGGGAACACTCCAGCTTAGGGCTAATAAGATGATTTGGAGTGGAGATTTGAATTCCTATAATATACTTTGGGGTAGCGGGTCAAATAGAAATGATGCTGTTATGGACAAATTTATGGATAGCCTGGTATTGGTTTGCCTGAATGATGGGCGGGGTACACAGTCTAATGTTATTTTGGGGACGTCATCAGTGTTGGACCTTACCTTAGCGTGCAGCTCTATGGCTGGTGGGAGTGAATGGAGGTCTGGGAGGATTCAGCTATAGGGACTGACTGTTATCCAATACTGTGTAAAAAGGTTTGTTAAACTGGAGCAGCACAGATCCAGGTAGATTGTGATAATCTCATAAAAAACACATTTTCGACGTACAAAAATGGCAAGTTACTCACACATACAAGACATACACCGTCTATAACACATTCATTCAGACTGCCAAAATCCTGACCTGCCATTAGCAGACCCGTCCGTGGTTTTAAAGAAGAACACAGACCAGTAAGCACAGAAGAGCTCCCGTTGAATCCATATGGCTTTGCATTATTGTAGCCGGTTAATAACTGAACGTGCAGACGGTACGTCATAATGCAGTGTATACGTTCGGTGAACGGCGGGTAGATATGGTGCAAAAGCAATAATTGAGAAGTAGTAGACAATTATTAGTGAGGGTAGAAGCAGGTTAAAGAAACATGTTCCTAGCTGGGCTTAAACCTAGGACCCCATGTTCCCAAGACTGTAACCTTGCCCACTAGGCCACAGCAGAGTAGCTGTTAAAACTGAAAATGTTTCAGAGTAAAAAGGTATGGGTATTTTGCGTGTGTATGCGCGTTTTTGATTGGGTCGTGTAGGTGAAGATTTGGCTGGTGTTGGTAAAGTGTCCAATAGGGAGACATGTTGTTAGTGGGATAGGTGGCAGGAAAAATAAGAAGAAGAAGAAGAAGAAAGAGAAGAAGAAGAAGGAGAAAATGCAAAATCCCCTTAGTTTGGGGCTTTATTGTGTGGACATGTGAAGTTGTTTATGCATTCTGTCTGTTGAAATGGGGTCAGAATGTACAGAATGTAATGCTTTTAAGGGCTGAGTGTCTGTGGCTGTTGTGGTTATTTCTGTGAGGAACCCTGAAAAGTTCCAAACTCTCGGTGATGTATAGGTATGGGGCATGCCCCCGCCAAGGCGTAACTTGGCGGGATGGCATACCTGCCATCCCTATAGATGATTCAGTAACTGCATCATCTGAAGTTCTGTTAGCTGCCTTGTCAGCTGCTGTTCCTCGGTCTGAAGGGAGAAGGATGAGGAAGGTGGTGCTGTGGTGGTCACTGGAATGTTCTAAGGCTGTGTGAGCATGCAGCCATGCACTCCGGGTCCTGCACAGGAACCTTCCTCCAGACTGTGTGCTGGAGTATTAGAGGGCAAGAGCAGTGGTCAGGAGAGTCACTGAGGCCGGGGAGGTGTGGGGTATGATTAGGAAAATGACAGGGGTGTCTAAGGCCACTCACATTCCAGTTTTGGTGGATGGAGATTGTCTTGCAGGGAAAGCGAAGGCAGAGGTAATGAAAGCGATGTTCCCCATGGCCCACAGCTCGGCAAATTGGGGGAGGACAGACTGAATCGCTGATGAGCTGTTCTGAGCCAGTGGGGGAATGTATGTGAGAAGCGGACGGAGTTTGATAGTATTTTATTACAGCATAGGGTCTGGTAGGGAGGGAGGTTGGGCTGGCGAGGTGGTGTCCCCTGTTCCTCCCTGGTTATTCCCACTGCCTGTGGTTGTCATGGGACTGCTAGAATATGTGCATCAGGTTGGAGAATCTATAAAAAAGATTTTTTATTAGTTTTTGCAAGTTTATACAGACATTTTGGTTTCATCATGTAGAAATGATCTGGTAGAACATGGCCAGCTTCCTGCTACACACACCGAAGGAGCATAGTCTCCCCAGAAAGAAAAGCATTCAGTCTAGTAGGGCCTCCAAAGACACAAACCACTGTATCAAACCGACTATCCATGTGATTAGGAGAACAATGTATGTGTGCCTGGGCCTGGCAGTCTGTGTGTTAATGTACTTTGAGGCTGTGTGCATCAGTGTGCTGTGAGTGTGTGTGTGTGTGAGTGTTTGTGTGTGTGTGTGTGTGTTGCTGGGGCCTGGCAGGCTGTGTGTTAATGCACTCTGAGGCTGTGTGCATCAGTGTGCTGTGTGTGTGTGTGTTTGTGTGTGTGGCAACCTTTTCAACCTCCGCCGTCCACAAGCCTTCACCAGGACCACAACCACTAGCATACAAGAGCTTCGATATGCAGACGATTGCGCCCTCCTTGCCCACACCCCTGCTGCAATGCAACACGCACTGGACACAGTATCTGAAATCTACAGTGCCATCGGCCTTCAGATCAACATCCAAAAGACAGAAATTATTGTCCAGACTACAGCTCCTGTATCCACCCCCCCAGTGTTTAGTATCCATGGCACGCCACTAAAGGTGGTCCACCAGTCCTGCTACCTAGGCAGCATCCCTGCATCAAACTGCCAAATTGATGATGACATCCAAGCTTGAATCAATCATGCTTCTTCCTCTTATGGCAGACTGCACTCTCGCATCTCCGAGAGCAGCAACCTAAAGCTGTCCACAAAGGTAGCAGTCTATCAAGCAGTCTGTGTCTCCACCTTATTATACGGTGCCGATGCATGGCCCCCCTATCGACGCCACATATGCTAGCTAGAATCATTTAATATCAAGTTCCTCATGCGCATCCTAAAAGTCACCTGGCAGGACCGCATACCCCATACAGCCATCCTCCAACGTACCCAGCCAACCAGTGTGGAAGCAACTTTGCTACAGCGCCAACTCCGCTGGGTCGGGCACGTCATTAGGATGCCTGAACATCGTCTCCCAAGACAGACCCTATATGGTCAGATCCTGGGAGCCAGCAGGAAACCTGGAGGCCAAAAGCGGAGGTACAAGAACCATCTTAGAGAGTCACTCAAGAAATGTGGAATAAAGCCAGTGGCCCTTGAAGCAACCGCCATGGACTACCGAGCCTGGACCGCATCCGTGAACTCTGGAATCGGACTCCTGGAATAAAAACGCACGTCCCAGAGAGAAGCACAACGACAGCGCAGACATCACCATGCGCAACAACCCCAAGCATCACCAGACCCAGCCCTCACGTGCCCCAGCTGTGGCAGGACATGTGGGTCAAGGATCGGGCTTCACAGCCACCTCCAATGGCACTGCCGCCACAACACTCCACAAACCACCCCCCAAGGAAGTGACGTTATCTTCGGCAACGATGGACAGCCGCAAGCAAGGAAGCAAGCAAGTGTGTGTGTGACTGGGGCCTGGCAGGCTGTGTGTTACTGTACGTTGAGGCTGTGTGCATCAGTGTGCTGTGTGTGTGTGTGTGTGTGTGTGTGTGCGTGTGACTGGGGTCTGGCAGACTGTGTTAATGTACTTTGAGGCTGTGTGCATCAATGTGCTGTGTGTGTGTGTGTGTGAGTGTGTGCATGTGTGCGTGAGTGTGTGTGTGTGTGTATGTGTGCTGCTGGGGCCTGGCAGGCTGTGTGTTAATGTACTCCGAGGCTGTGTGCATCAGTGTGCTGTGTGTGTGCTCTGCATACAACAACAATCAGCATCTTCAGTGCGTCGATCAGTGAATTTCTTCGAAATTGCACCTCCATCCTCAAGATAAATGAATTTAATGAAACCATTATGTACCGTGGCAGGAGCTGGAAATGGCCAGAAGTATCAGAGTATTTTTTGACAACTATCAAATCTCTGAGTTTTACTGTAAACACAAAGCAGATGTATTCTGCCACCTGGTGGCCTTGTGATACTATTGCAAGTGACTGAACTCCAAAGTTGAGTTTCAAGGCAGAAGTTCACAGGTTCTCAAGAGTTCACTGAACTGAAAAAAAAGTAGAGAATCATCAATGCTGTGCCTCACCTTGTGTGCAAAGTGCAGTGGGTCCATCTTGTTTTTGGAATCCTTGAGTATAAATGACAGCACTGTTCTCTACAAAAAAACTACTGCAAGTGATGTCAGAGTGATCATGTTGGATTTTTAACATGATTGGACAGTACTATGCTTTAGAAGTATGTGGTCGCAGTGCAACATCAATCAATGAAAAAGCACGATAGACTATGTATAATCCCATCTATATATAAACTGTTCTTGATTCTTAAAACATCATCTGAATCATTTGTGAAACAGCAATTTACAGCCATACTGTATCTCCTGCAATGCTTAAAACATGAGAACAACTGTGTGCAACATGAGGAGTACAAATGACAGATGAACACATTAAGGACTGCAGTACTTTAAGGCACTGGCAGTTCAGTTTAAATCTTACTGTTGCAAAGTTTAAATGTCTGATTTGGCAGGGCATTTTTTGAACATATTTCCAGGAAACATTTAAAGCAGGTACACGAGGTAGACAGGAAAATACCAGGTCAGACAACAGTTTCCCACAGTTACAGGTTTTATTACAAGGAGCACCAGAGAGGTACACATGCCACAGCTTGCAGAGGAATTCTTGGAAGTTTGCTAATGCCATACGCCAGTACTTTTATTAACATGAACCAGCTTGTCTGAGTAAATGTTTCCCTGTTTGTAATTACATCAAACACACATGTGATGGAGACAGAACCATGACATGGCCTTATGTTTAATCTTGATGCTTTGCTTTAAAAAAAAATTCACCTTTGTTATGATAACAGGCCTACATATTAAAAGCTAATTTTAACATTTACCACATTTAAGCTTGTGCGCATATATATTTTGTAATGTAATAGAACAGAAAAGCTGTTTTTCATGCCGGAGGAAGACCTTTCATAAGTGGCTCTGACCTGCAGTCATACGAGCGCCCAAGGGGGGTCGCTAGTGAGCGATGAATCACAGATCCCTGTCTGACTGAACCCTCCCATACCCTGGGCAACACAGGCACCAATCGTGCGTCTCCCTGTGGAGCTATCGGCCACAGTCAGCACTTGCACGGTCCAGATTCGACCCGAGGCTGTGAGGCTCATCCATGCACCTCAGCGTGATGCCTTAACCGAATGAGCCATCCAGCAGCCCCAAGCCTAATTTCAATAAAATGACAACTTATCAGCATCCATAAGAAATGCAGACTACCATACAATGTGCCAAATAATCACTGAATTGATAAGAACCACTGAAAGCAGGTACATGAGATGGTAGACACGAAATCATCAGGTCAGACATGTAACAGAATTTAGTACAATATGCACCAGGGAAATACCCACTACACAGCATGCAGAGGCATTCTCCAAAGACTCACTAAGTTGTCTCAGTCCTGATAGTAGTTTCCAAGCATCACACCTCATAAGGTCAAATCTCACAAGCATGGAGTCTCTGCCTGTGGTCACACACGCATGTTAAATCACTAATTAGGCCTCTCAGCACACAACACAACAGCACAGTATAGCACCTGGGACGGGGGCAGTATATCCCCATGGTGGGTGCCAGAGCTTTTCGGGTCCTCTCAGGAGTGCACTCAGGACGGCCCTGAGCTGCATTCCATCCTCCCCGTAGCTCTCCATCGCTCTTCTCCCTCATCGCCATGGTTACTGGGAATGTGGAGACTGGGACAAGGCCGCAGTCCTAGGCAGAAGGGGCCAGGAGTGCATACAGAAATACAGAAACATTCACTTCCCTTCACTACCTTAAGCCTCCAAGCAGCTGTACACTGCAGAGCACAGTCTGAAGTGCATTAATCACTGCAGGTTTCCCACTCAATCTACAGGAACTGAGGCGGAGCAGTGAAAGAATGGGCAGTGATTCACTATGTGCACTCATATAGACATGAAAGCTGTTTTTCTGATCAATCAAACATTGAAATATTTGTAAAATATTTTACTTCACTGCTACATCAACTGAAATTATTAAGACATGAGAACACCTGTGGAGGTGGGGAAATGACTGTCAGAAGTATAACACTGCAGTTTCTTTAAATTTCCACTAGATAGCAGTGGACGTTCAGTTTCACATTTGTCTGTAGGGCACTTCCCGGCTTGAACCATAATTTAATGTTTGGCCTGTGATAAAGAAAAATAACAG